>NW_012110918.1:10801429-10803394 GCF_000951035.1 Colobus angolensis palliatus | reverse complement strand
TCCTGACTCCCGCCTTGGCCTCCCAAAGTGCTGGGATTACAGGCATGAGCCACTGCACCGGGCCGTGTTTTCTTTTCTTGAATGCATTATGTTTATTTATTTATTTAGAGATGGCATCTTGCTCTGTCACCCAGGCTGGAGTACAGTGGCACAATCTTGGCTCACCACTTCCTCCACCTCCTGGATTCAAGTGGTTCTCCTGCCTCAGCCTCCTGAGTAGCTGGGGTTACAGGTGCTTGCCACCAACGCCTGGCTAATTTTTGTATTTTTAGTAGAGATGGGGTTTCACCATGTTGGCCAGGCTGGTCTCGAACTCCTGAGCCAAGTGATTCATCTGCCTTGTCCTCCCAAAGTGCTGGGATTACAGGCATGAATCGCTGCTCCCAGCCTTAAACACAATTTGAAAATGGAGGCGGCCTGGCGTGGATGCTCACGCCTGTAATCCCAGCACTTTGGGAGGCTGAGGCAGGTGGATCACCTGACATCAGGAGTTCAAGATTAGCCTGGCCAACATGGTGAAACCCGGTCTCTACAAAAAATACAAAAATTAGCTGGGCAAAGTGGCAGGTGCCTGTAATCCCAGCTACTTGGGAGGCTGAGGCAGAAGAATCACTTGAACCCAGGAGACAGAGATTGCAATGAGTCGAGATCGTGCCATTATACTCCAGACTGGGTGACAAGAGAGAAACTCCGTCTCAAAAAAAAAGAAAGAAAGGAAAATGGAGGAAAGTGGGGGGGGATTCACACAACCTGAAGTGAAGCGCTTGTATTTTGATATGTTGATATAGGTTTCATACATACAATTCCCCATCCTTATTTAACTCACTAGTACCTTTTGATGTCACAACATGACCCCGGTGACCATGACTTTAATAGCTGCTTGATTTTCTTCCAAGGAAATGTGAAAAAAATAGTGTCTTCATTTAGAAATATGACTGATGGGGGCTTGGCAGGGATTACTAGGCTCCGAAAGAGGCTGTGTCATCTTCCAGCCCAACTGTCCACATTTAGAAGTGACAACATTCATGAACTAAGTCAACATCCACCAAAAATAACGTAAGATAAAGCTCACCGTTTTGGAACATGGAAATGACACACACAGGCCTCACCCACCAATCTCTCAGCTGGGACAACAAACGCTTGCACTGAAACGTCTCTAAATGTCAAATTAGCATATTCTTTCCCTCAATATAAAGTTTCAATAAACTTGACTCAATCTGCCGTTATTTTAAAAACCTAACGAAAGATGCATTTAAATCCTTGAAAAAATTAACTTTAGGCGGGTGCAGTAGATCAGGCCTCTAATGCCAGCACGTTGGGAGGCCGAGGAGGATGGATCACCTGAGGTCAGGAGTTTGAGACCAGCCTGACCAACATGGTGAAACCCCCCTGTCTCTACTAAAAATACAAAATTAGGCAGGCATGGTGGCACATGCCTGTATCCCAGGTACTCAGGAGGCTGAGGCAGGAGAATCACTTGAACCCGGGATGTGGAGGTTGCAGTGAGCCGAGATTGTGCCATTGCACTCCAGCCAGGGCAACAAGTGTGAAACTCTGTCTCAAAAAAAAAAAAAAAAGAAAAATTAACTTTATACTGTGTACACAAATAAATTTCTCTTATACAGCTAAATATAGTTACACACTTTGTTTAAAAAATGTTTTTTCCACTAATGACACTTCACATGTATTTCTACATAAACTATCTTTCCATTCTTCTGGGAATGTGTCCTAAGAGCTGACAGACGGACAGTTGAAAATACCCTCACACAGCTGGGCATAGTGGTTGAGGACTGTAATCCTAGCACTTTGGGAAGCCGAGACAAGTGGATCACCTGGGGTCAGGAGTTCGAGACCAGCCTGGCCAACATGGCGAAAACCCATCTCTACTAAAAACACAAAAATTAGCTGGGTATAGTGGCAGGTGTCTGTAATCCCAGCTACCTCGGGAGGCTGAGGCAGGGGAAT
>NW_012110918.1:10784778-10801159 GCF_000951035.1 Colobus angolensis palliatus | reverse complement strand
AGGATGGTCTCGATCTCCTGACCTCGTGATCCACCTGTCTCGGCCTCCCAAAGTGCTGGGATTACAGGCTTGAGCCACCGCGCCCGGCCGAATGTCCTTACTTTTAAGAGATAAGAATTCTCTCTTTTGAAAACCAAACCACAATTTCATTCTCTCTCTCTCTCACGTACATATTCCTTTATATCAGTCAATGTTTAAATGTCTGTAACTGTCCTATAAATGCATTTTTGCTGTTAGTTACAATCAGGATCCCCACAGGTCCTCACATTGCATTTGGTTTCTTTTTCTTTTTCTTTTTTTTGAGATGGAGTCTCGTTCTGTCGCCCAGGCTGGAGTGCGGTGGTGCGATCTTGGCTCACTGCAAGCTCCGCCTCCCAGGTTTTATGCCATTCTCCTGCCTCAGCCTCCCGAGTAGCTGGGACTACAGGCATGCAACATCTACGCCCGGCTAATTTTTTTGTATTTTTAGTAGAGATGGGGTTTCACCGTGTTAGCCAGGATGACCTCGATCTCCTGACCTTGTGATCTGCCCGCCTCGGCCTCCCAAAGTGCTGGGTTTTGCATTTGGTTTCTAAATGTTCCTTAAATTTATAACAGCTCCCTTCATGGGAACATGACAAAACACCGTCTCTACAAAAAATACAAAAAAAAAAAATTAGCCAGGCATGGTGTCACCTGCCTCTAGTTCCAGCTACTTGGGAGGCTGGGGTGGGAGGATTGCTTAAGCCCGCAAGGTTGAGGCTACAGTGAGCAGAGATCATGTTAGTGCACACTGCAGATTGGGCAACAGAGAAAGTCCCTGTCTCAAAAATAATGATATAAATAATAGTGGGCCGGGCGTGGTGGCTCATGCCTCTAATCCCAGCACTTTGGGAGGCCGAGGCGTGTGGATCAACTGAGATCAGGAGTTCAAGACCAGTCTGGGCAACATGGTGAAACCCCATCTCTACTAAGAATACAAAAATTAGCCGGGCATGGTGGCACGTGCCAGCAGTCCCAGCTACTGGGGCGGCTGAGGCAGGAGAATCACTTGAACCTGGAAGGCGGAGGTTTCAGTGAGCCAAGATCTTACCACTGCACTCTATCCTGGGTGACAGAGTAAGACTCCATCTAAAAAAATAATAATAACAGCTCTTTCTCCCATGTTTTCCCCTTTGCCACTTTTTTGTTGAAGAAACAGAGTCGTTTGACCTCTGCAGTTTCCCCTTTCTGGGTGTGGCTGGTTGGATCTCCATGTACCATTTCCCCTGTTCCTCTATTCTCAGTGTTTCCTGTAAGCTGCTGGGATTCAGGTTTAGTTTTTGGCAAGCAACTTTCATGCTTGGTGTCATCTACTTCTGACTGCTTAAAATCAGAATGTCTGACTGTCTCTGCCTGGTTTGTGTTGTCTACTGAACATTGTGTTTGAGGAATTGGAGTGGTGATTTAAGGCTAAGGATGGTACTATATTGCTTCAGAACGGATTTATGACTGTTACTGGCAGGAGGCTAGGGACACTAGCAATCCTAAATCATCTTAGTCCAATCAGGGACTAAGATGACTCAAAACTGGACTCCAGTCCTTTCGGAGGTCTGGTCTCTTTTGGCTCATCCTGCCACCTGGCGTGTGCTCCCTCAGGATCCCAACCCTAAGCACAGAGGCTTTGCTAGGGGCCCTTCCCTGGTACAACCTGATCTTCAATATTTGTTCCATATCCCTGTGAACTAGGAGCAGCTTTGACAGCTTCTCGGATGCCCCTACCAGAATTAGCAGATCCACCAAGGAGAAAAGCCTTGAAATGCTGGGTCACTTCTCCGGGTTTCCTCCTCCTCCTTCTTTTTTTTTTTTTGAGATGGAGTCTCGCTTGTCGCCCAGGCTGAAGTGCAGTGGCCCTATCACGGCTCACTGCAAGCTCCGTCCCCTGGGTTCACGCCCTTCTCCTGCCTCAGTCTCCCGAGTAGCTGGTACTACAGGCGCCTGCCACTACGCCTGGCTAATTTTTTGTACTTTTAGCAGAAAATTTTCTGCTAAGAGGTTGCAGTTTCACCATGTTAGCCAGGATGGTCTCGATCTCCTGACCTTGTGATCCTCCCGCCTTGGCCTCCCAAAGTGGTGGGATTACAGGCGTGAGCCACTGCACTGGGCCCAGGTTTCCTTCTTCTACTGATCTTGGCCTGTAGCACTGTGCTAGAATTCACCTGTATGTGCGTGCACACACACACACACACACACACACACACCCCATGTATACATGTATGTGTCTCTCTCTCTTTTTCCAGCTCTTTTCAGACAGAATGTTGGTCAGAATTATGTGGTCCACAATCCTCAGAAATGGAGCATCATCTGGCTTTTTAAAAGCTTTTCCTTTTTTATATTTAGGGCATCTGCATATTTATTTATTTATTTATTTATTTAGAGATGGAGTCTCGCTTTGTTGCCCAGGCTGGAGTGCAGTGGCATGATCTCAGCTCACTGCAACCTCCGCCTCCAGGGTTCAAGCAATTGTCCTGCCTCAGCCTCCTCAGTAGCTACGACTATAGGCACACACCACCACGCCCAGCTAATTTTTGTATTTTTAGTAGAGATGGGGTTTCACCATGTTGGTCAGGCTGGTCTTAAACTCCTGACCTTGTGATTCACCTGCCTCAGCCTCCCAAAGGGCTGAGATTACAGGCATGAGCCACTGTACCCAGCCACAGAGTCTAACTTTTTTTTTTTTTTTTTTTTTTTAGACGGAGTCTCACTCTATTGCCCAGGCTGGAGTGCAGTGGCCGGATCTCAGCTCACTGCAAGCTCCGCCTCCCGGGTTTACGCCATTCTCCTGCCTCAGCCTCCCGAGTAGCTGGGACTACAGGTGCCCGCCACCTCGCCCGGCTAGTTTTTTGTATTTTTTAGTAGAGACGGGGTTTCACGGTGTTAGCCAGGATGGTCTCGATCTCCTGACCTTGTGATCCACCCGTCTCGGCCTCCCAAAGTGCTGGGATTACAGGCTTGAGCCACCACGCCCAGCCGAGTCTAACTTTTAAGTCTCTGCGTGGGGCTTGATCCAGTTGGGAACTGCCACTCCACCCCCGCTGCCCTTGTCTGGGTTCTGCCCAATCTCTCCTGGCCTCAGCATCCCCCATCCCATCCTGTCTTCTGCAGGCCTTCAAGACTCAGTTTCGGTTCTTCAGTGCACAGCACAGTCCTGGCATGGGGCATCTGTGCAGCCACATGGCAGTAAGAAAGTGTATGTCTGGACCAGGCATGGAGACTCACACCTTAATGCCAGCACTTTGGGAGGCCAAAGTGGGTGGATCACTTTAGCCCAGGGGCTTAAGACCAGCCTGGGCAACAGGGTGAGACTCTGTCTCCACTAAAAATACAAAAGTAGCCGGGCGTGGTGGTTCATCCCTGTAATCCCAGCTACTTGGGAGGCTGAGGCGGGAGAATCTCTTGAACCCAAGAGGCAGAGGTTGCAGTGAGCTATCGCACCATTGCACTTCAGCCTGGGCAACAAGAGTGAAATTCCATCTCGAAAAATAAATTAAAATAAAACTTTTTTTAAAAAGTATATTTTTGGCTATGCACATTGGCTCACGCCTATAACCCCAGCGCATTGGGAGGGTCACTTGAACTCAGGAGTTTGAGACTAGCCTGGGTGAAACTCTGTTTCTATAAAAAAAATACAAAAAATTAGCCAGGTGTGGTGGTGCACACCTATGGTCCCAGCTACCTGGAATGCTAAGGTGGGAGGATCACCTGAGCCCAGAGAGGTCCAGGCTGCAGTGAGCTGTGATGACACCAGTGCATTGCAGTCTGGGTGACAGAGCGAGACCCTGTCTCAGAAACAAAGACAAAAACAAAAAACAAAAACAAAAAGGAAACTGGATGTTTGCTCTTGTCCTGTGATCTGTGATAGCGAAGCCAGCACTGCAAGGCTTTCCAGCACTGGGCTGTCACATCCTTATCCATCTTCACGGTCTGTCTAGTTCAAGAACTCTATGACATAACCCAAAGCCATCTTTTAAAAATATGGGCTTGTGGCTGGGCATCGTGGCTCACACTTGTAATCCCAGCACTTTGGGAGGCTGAGGCGGGCAGATAGATCACTTGAGCCCAGGAATTTGAGACCAGCATGGCCAATATGGCAAAACCCTGTCTCTACCAAAAATACAAAAATTAGCCGGGCTTTGTGGTGTAGGCCTATAATCCCAGCTACTCAAGAAGTTGAGGCATGAGAATTGCTTGAATCTGGGAGGTGGAGGTTGCAGTGAGCCGAGATTGCGCCACTGCACTCCAGCCTGGGCGACAGAGCAAGACCCTGTCTAAAAAAAGAAAAAAAAAGGGGATGGGGTGGGGGCTTGTTAGCTGTACATCGCAACTGAGCAAAGCAGGGCATTTTTTTGTTTTGTTTTGTTTTTTGAGATGGAGTCTCGCCCTGTCGCCCAGGCTGGAGTACAGTGGTGCCATCTTGTCTCACTGCAATCTCTGTCTCCTGGATTCAAGTGATTCTCCTGCGTCAGCCTCCCCAGTAGCTGGGATTACAGAGTTTTGATCTTGTTGCCCAGGTTGGAGTGCAATGGCATGATCTCAGCTCACCGCAACCTCTGCCTTCCGGGTTCAAGCGATTCTCCTGCCTCAGCCTCCCAAAGTGCTGGGATTACAGGCGTGAGCCACCACACTCAGCCTAATTTTTGTATTTTTAGTAGAGACAGGGTTTTACTATGTTGGCCAGGCTGGTCTTGAACTCTTGACCTCAGATGATCCACCAGCCTCGGCCTCCCAAAGTGCTGGGATTATAGGCGTGAGCCACCGTGCTGGCCAGCAGGGCATATTTTGAGAATGTTCTGCTCTTGATTTGCCAACTGTGTAGACAGTACAATGTGTGTAAAGTTATCAGAATGAAATGTGAGTAGAAGCAATGAAACAATAGTCCAATCTTGGGCAAAAAAAACCCCAATAATTTGTTATTTCTTTGAGACAGGATCTTGCTCTGTCACCCAGGCTGGAGAGCAGTACCATGACATCAGTTCACTGCAGACTTGACCTCCCAGGCTCAAGCAATCCTTTCACCTCAGCCTCTCAAGTACCTGGGTCTATAGGTATGAGCTACCGCTCCTGGCCAAGAATATTTTCTTTTCTTATTTTTTCTTTTTGAGACAGGGTTCCTTGCTCTGTTGCCCAGGCTAGAGTAGAGTGGCGCAATCATAGCTCCCTGCAGCCTTGAATGTGATCCACCTGCCCCGGCCTCCCAAAGTGCTGGGATTACACAAATGAGCTACTACACCTGGCCGATATTTTATTTTTATTTATTTATTTATTTTTGAGACAGTCTCACTCTGTTGCCCAGGTTGGAGTGAGTGCAGTGGCATGATCTTGGCTCACTACAACCTCTGCCTATCAGGTTCAAGTGATTCTCCTGCCTCTGCCTCCTGAGTAGCTGGAATTACAGGCACCTGCCGCCATGCCTGGCTCATTTTTGTATTTTAGTAGCGACAGGATTTCACCATATTGGCCGGACTGGTCTCGAACTCCTGACCTGAGGTGATCTGCCCACCTTGGCTTCCCAAAGTGCTGGAATTACAGGCGTGAACTACCACGCCTGGCCCCGATCTTTTTTTTTTTTTTAAATTGGGCAGATGTCTGAATCAGAATAAGTTCAGAAAGATTCTGGGAAAACCATGATCTTAATGAAAGTATGTTTTAACTAAAAATTAAAATGAAAATAGAAAACTTAGAAGCAATTTAATTTCCCTATATAGAAAACTGATCAAGGAATTAATCTGGCTTCACAGAGTAACAGTTTACTCCAGGGGGAAGCTTTACTGATGAAAATCTTTCTGTATGGTATGATTCTTATTAAAAATTTAGCTCTGTGCTGCCACCTAGGCTTTATGGCTGAGGAGATCCAGTGATACTGGAATTATCTCCTGCCAGTACAGATGCTGTATCAGAGCCTTCTGCAAGCCCCAACTTGATTGTGGCCATGCAGAATTCCAGGATTTTGGGCAGATCCATGTCCTCTTTTGCAAATAACTATTTTACTGGGCCCTGGCAGAGACGGAACACCTAGTTCATGGGACATCAAGTGACCTTGTGGCCTGAGCTGCCCGTCACCAACTAGGTGTTGTGTATTTACACCAACCCTATTAGGAGTAATTAACAAAAATTTTTTCTTTTGTAGAGACAGGTCTTGCTATGTTGCCCAAGATGGTCTTGAACTCCTGGCCTTAAGTGATCCTCTCGCCTCAGCCTCCCAAAGTGCTGGGATTACAGGTGTGGGCCATGGTACCTGGCCAAATTTTTTTTTTTTTAAGAGACAGGTCTGGCTGGGCATAGTGGCTCACACCTGTAATCCCAGCACTTTGGGAGGCCGAGCTGGGCAGATCACAAGGTCAGGAGACCAAACCAGCCTGGCCAACATGATAAAACCTTGTCTCTACTGAAAATACAAAAATTAGCTGGGCATGGTGGCAGGCGCCTGTAATCCCAGCTACTCGGGAGGCTGAGTCAGGAGAATTGCTTGAACCCGGGAGTCAGAGGTTGCAGTGAGCTGAGATGATGCCATTGCACTCCAGCCTGGGCAACAAAAGTGAAACTCTGTCTCAAAAAAAAAGAGACAATGTTTTACTCTGTGTCTCAGGCTAGAGAGCATAGCTCACTGCAGCTCTGAAATTCTTGGCTCAAATGATCCTCCCACCTTAGCCCCCTGAGTAGCTGGAATTACAGGCATGTGTCACCACACCTGGCTAATTAAAAAAAAAAAAATTGTAGGCCAGGTGCGGTGGCTCATGCCTGTAATCCCAGCACTTTGGGAGGCCGAGGCGGGCGGATCACGAAGTCAGGAAATCGAGACCATCCTGGCTAACACAGTGAAACCCCGTCTCTACTAAAAATGCAAAAAATTAGCTGGGCGTGGTGGTGGGTGCCTGTAGTCCCAGTTACTTGGGAGGCTGAGGCAGAAGAATGGCGTGAACCTGGGAGGCGGAGCTTGCAGTGAGCCAAGATCATGCCACTGCACTCCAGCCTGGGTGACTGAGCGAGACTCTGTCTCAAAAAAAAAAAAAAAAAAAAATTGTATAGATGGGGCCTATGTTGTCCATCCTGGTCTTGAACTCCTGGCCTCAAGCAGCCCTCCTACCTCAGCCTTCTAAAGTACTGGGATTCTAGGTGTGAGCCTGGCAATTAGGAGCAATTAACATAGCCCAGAAATAGTGACTGTCTCTGAGACAGGGATACAATGACTTGGCACTTTGTGTTTATTTTGGAGGGAGGGAGAGATTATTTTTGCTTGTAGAAGGGTAGTTGTATCTTGTTCCGTGGAGGCATGAAGTTGTTTTTCACCATCCTTTTTTTTTCCTTTTTTTTCTGAGACGGAGTTTCGCTCTTGCTGCCCAGGCTCAAGTGCAATGGCATGATCTCAGCTCACTGCAACCTCTATCTCCTGAATTCAAGAGATTTTCCTGCCTTAGCCTCCAGAGTAGCTGGGATTACAGGTGCCCGCCACCACGCCTGGCTAATTTTTTGTATTTTTAGTAGAGACGGGGTTTCATCATGTTGCCCAGGTTGGTCTCGAACTCCTGACCTCAGGTGATTCACCTGCCTTGGCCTCCCAAAGTGCTGGGATTATAGGCGTGAGCCACCACATCCAGCGTTTTTCACCATCCTAAGCAAGTTCAAGTGGACTGAACCAATCACCCCATTGTCGTCTCTCAGCCCCAAACCCACCCTCTGAACTCTGCTCCGAGCCACATTTTCCCCCTCCTAGCTCAACCTGGTAGGACAGGCTGAGGGAGACTGCAGACCGAGAGGAAAAAAGGAGGGATGATATATTTCCTGTTGTCAGCCAAACCCCAGAACACTGCTGTGTGCTGGCATAGCTGATTCCAGGAGTGGCGCTGGTTTCTTGGTGGTTTCTCCACCCTCTGAGAGGCAGCAGCTGCCACTGGCCAGCACCTCCTTCTCCACCGGATCCCTCCTCTTGAGTCTCCATTTTATTTTATTTGAGACACAATCTCTGTCACCCAGACTGAAGTGCAATGGTGCGATCTCGGCGCACTGCAACCTCCACCTCCCGGGTTCAAGCAATTCTTGTGTCTCAGTCACCCAAGGAGCTGGGCTCACAAGTGTGCCCCACCATGCCCGGATAATTTTTGTATTTTTAGTAGAAACAGGGTTTCACCATGTTGGCCAGGCTGGTCTCAAACATGTGACCTCAAGTGATCTGCCTGCCTCGGCCTCCCAAAGTGCTGGGATTACGGGTGTGAGCCACCACACCTGGCCTTATTTTATTTTTAAATTTAATTTTAAGTAGAGACAGAGTCTCACCATGATGCCCAGGCTGATCTCACACTCCTCGGTTCAAGCAATCCTTCCAGCTTGGCCTCCCAAAGTGCAGATGAATCTCCTTTTTTTTTTTTTTTGAGACTGAGTCTCGCTCTGTCGCCCAGGCTGGAGTGCAGTGGCCGGATCTTGGCTCACTGCAAGCTCCGCCTCCTGGGTTTATGCCATTCTCCTGCCTCAGCCTCCTGAGTAGCTGGGACTACAGGCGCCTGCCACCGCGCCAGGCTAGTTTTTTTTTCTTTTTTTTTGTATTTTTTAGTAGAGACGGGGTTTCACCATGTTAGCCAGGATGGTCTCGATCTCCCGACCTCGTGATCCGCCCGTCTCGGCCTCCCAAAGTGCCGGAATTACAGGCTTGAGCCACCGCGCCCGGCCCCCTTTTTCTTTTTTTTTTTTGAGACGGAGTTTTGTTCCTGTTGCCCAGGCTGGAGTGCAGTGGCATGATCTCGGCTCACTGCAACCTCCACCTCTCAGGTTCAAGCGATTCTCCTGCCTCAGCCTCCTGTGTAGTTGGTTTGGCTAATTTTGTATTTTTTAATAGATGGGGTTTCTCCACGTTGGTCACGCTGGTTTCGAACTCCCGACCTCAGGTGATCCACCTGCCTCGGCCTCCCAAAGTGCTATTACAGGGGTGAGCCACCGTGCCCGGCCAAATCTCCATTTTAATAATCCCAATGTCTTCCCACTGTTCTCAGGTCCCAGGAGTAAGGACTGCACCCGGCAATCCCCACATCTGTGATGCCTCAGTGTCCACTGCTGTCCTTTCTCCACTACCAGTTTACAACTGCTGTGGTCTCTCAATTGGACCCTGACGGATGCACCCACATATCCCGTTCACTAAGCTGTATGAGTCCCTTTTGTCTCCCTATCTTAAAGTGCTGTCCGGAAGGGACTAACACCTTCTGAGGATCCCACGCCCTGCCTGATGCTGAAGTGATCAATACTTGTTTGTTGGCTGTCACCAAATGTTTCTCACTCATCCTCTTCCTTGTACCTAGTCACTCACTCTCCTCCAGAAAGACTTGTCCCTTGAAAACCATCTCACGGCCGGGGATAGTGGCTCATGCCTGTAATCCCAGCACTTTGGGAGGCCAAGACGGGAGGATCACCTGAGGTCAGGAGTTCAAGACCAGCCTGGCCAACACGGCAAAATACTGTCTCTACTAAAAATACAAACATTAGCCAGGCATGCAGGCAGGCACCTGTAATCCCAGCTACTCAGGAGGCTGGGGGAGAATTGCTTGAACCCGGGAGGCAGAGGTTGCAGTGAGCCAAGATCGCAACACTGCACTCCAGCCTGGGCGACAGAGTGAGACTCCATCTCGGGGGGAAAAAAAAAAACATCTCACACTCCTCCCCTTGTCTCTTTCCAGCTCTCTGGTGGGCAGCCCATCTGTCCCACCTTCTGTTTCTCTGCATTCTCTGGGTCTTTTCAGATTCAGTAAAATGAAAGAGAGGAGGGAGAAGGTCCAATACCCACTTTGGCGGTTTCAGTAGCAGGAGAAACGGACTTGGTTAGCTGACCCGGTGGGAAAGGTAGTTAAGTCATCTCCTGAGACCCGTGAGAGAACCATCGACAGGAAGTGACAGTGGGAACCGGGAGACTACAGTAATGGAAAACACCAGAGTTCTTGAGATTCAGAAGTTTGTTTCATATCTTTATTCACAAAAAAAAGTCACAGCATTTCAGACTATTCAAACACACAAACAGGAACAGAGGGTGCCCACCAGTGACAGCCTCGTCCCTAAGGTCTGGATCAAAGGCCACGCTGGAGGGTGGGGTGTCCTCTCGGGCCTCCGCTCTCAGCATCCCGTGGCTCCCTGCCCCCGGCCTCACTGACACCCCCAAGAGCAGTTACAACTGTGCAGAAACAAAGCCACTTTAGAGGAGGCTGGACCCCACCTCACTGCCATGGAAAAAGGCCAGATTCTGAGGAAAAGACAGAATCAGTGCTACTGTGTCATCAGCTGGGGGATGCTGGGCGCTCCTGGGCCTGGCTGGCATCACCTGTGTCCCAGACCCAGGGCAGAGAAAAAGACAGGACCCTCCCCACTTGGCAGTACTGGGCAGCAGACAGTGTGGGTCACTGGTCACGTGACAGCCCCAAACTGACACGCAGACCTCTCTGACGTGATCAGCCAGACACTCCGAGGGCACAAGGCTTTCAAGCAAGAACACCAGCCTGGTTCCTAAAGGGGGTGGGTGAACAACGCTCCCAGAAATCTTAAGAAACCAGAGTCCTGGAGCATTGGAACAATACAGGTGTCATTGGGTTGCAGCGAGGAGGGAAACTTGGTGAACACCAGCCCTCCGAGAGGGCGGAAATACCACTCCTGTCTGTTTCTCGGAGCACGTGCCTTGGGGCTCAGGAGCAGTCTTTTCATGAGGGCAACCGTGGAATCTAAGGGGAATGAAGGACACGGCGCCCTCAGGAGGTGCTCAACATTGGTGTCTGCCCCCCGGCCTCCTTGCTGAACCTGGTGAGAAAGCTGGGGTTGGTCTAGGAGCCCCAGCCCACGCTGATCAGGCATGCCCCAGGAAAGCAGACAGGGACAAGCGCCTCAACAAGATTGGGCACGAGGCCGCAAACCAAGCTGCTTTTCCTCTGTCAGTCTGACATTACTCACTGGACCTGGCCAAGGAGCGCCTCTTCCAAAGTCTTCCATCCTACCTGGCTCAGAGCAGTCCTTCCCGTGATCGCTACTTTCCTTGGCTACATCTTTGTTTTTTTTTTTCTCTGAAAGATATAACTGGATGGATGCCTGTGACTGTTGAAGGGGTGGCTGTTTTTACTGAGGATGGCAGTTCATCTAACATTTTACAGCTGTAAAATGTGGCATGTAGATGTGTAGACGTTGATGCGTCAGCAGAAACCCCTGTATGCCAGGTTCTATGCTATGCTACAGACACAGAGAAACAAGGAGAGTGAGGGTCCTAGGGAAAAGTTAAGCCATCTGGGCATGGTCAGGTCAGAAGCTCAAAAGACATTTGGCAGAGTCTGTAGTCATTTCCAGAAATTACTACCCAGACTCACCTTGGCAAGCAGGTGAGCTGTGGAGCACAGAGGACATCACCTCTGAAGGTGCCCAGGAGCACTTGGCTCAAGGAGGCTTTCATAGGAGCAGTCCCCAGAGCCCCTTCCCCTTCTCCATGCCATCTGCCATATTACTGAAAGTTATCAGGGACGGACAGGGTCCCCTGGCTCCACCGCATTCCATGACTGCTCTGCGAGACCCACGTGCTCGGAGAGAAAGTGTGGACACAAGCTCTGTGGATGCAGCCCGAAAGAGGGTGCTGCCGCATCTGGATCCTCACCAGCATGGCACTCCAGAAAAAAAAGTAATGGCGGGGGTGGGGGGTTGGTCAGAGACACAGGCGGTCCCCAGGCTGCCTAGCACTACATACACACCACTGGGGACAGTACAGAGGGAAGCAGGTCCGCCAAGGTTAGAAACCAAGAGACACAAATATTGCACGTTCAGTCAAGGCATTTCCAAGAGACAGTCACGGAAATAACTCTCTCTTTAAGACACAACAACATAACACATTTGGCAACTTTCAGAGAAACAGCCTTCCCCACTCCAAGCCCTCAAAGGGTCCATAAGTGCCTTCATCTTTGGTCCAGTCGAAAAAGCCAGGGAAGGAAGACAGGGTCAACGGGGAGGAAGAAGAGGCTGCAGGCGCAGTTCCACCAGCTCCCTACAGCTCCCACTTGTCTGACTCAGTGCAGGACGCTGCCTGTCTCAAACCTCCTCTTGGAGGGAAAGCAAGCTCTCCAGAGGGTCCCGGCTGCTGGAGAAAACTTAGGCAAAGCTGCATGTGGTGGCAGCCGGGAGCCCCAAATCCAGAGCAATGATCACCAATCTCCAACCACAACAAAGGACACTCTATCCCTCCTTTCCTTGGAGGCTCTATTCATGGGAATGTGGGGTACTCTTACAGCCCACAATGTGGGCTCTATTCATGGGAATGTGGGGTACCTTAAACCTCAATTCCACAAACTGCAGCTAGAACCCTTTGCATGTGCTGCAGGTCTCTGAAGGTGCATAGGAGGGACGGTGTTCCGAAGCAGCTAATAACATCCAATGTGGCACACATAGGGTGAAACCATGGCACAGCACAGGAACAATCCTCTCTGCTCCAGCTTCCTTAAAGTACAGGCCATTTCCAAGGAGCTAGGCCTTCCGTCCTCATCCCCCAGATTCCCAAAAGGCTCCGACTGGGAAGCCAGCCCAGTTGCTATTGTAAAGATCTGTTCTAATACTGGCTAAGCAAATGAAAGCAGGTTTCTGAAAAGGTATATTCTGCAGCCAGAAGTCGCATTTGTCTTCAGAGTCCTGCAGGTGGGGAGGGAGTTCCTTTAGTTTTGACCAGAACACTTCTTCACAGGGGGCCAGGCTCAGCTGTGCTTTGCAGTGGCTCGGTCACTGGACAGGAGCGAGGTTTCACTTCACAGAGGGGCTCTGCTGACTGCTCTCCTGAAGGTCTGGAGTTTTGGGGTCTTAGTTTACATCCGCGATCCTCTCTCCTGAAGAATCTGAAAGTTGGAGATGGGGGAGAGGCTGAGGCTGACAGAAAGAGAGGCGTCAGGGGATGCTTTCCACTGGACCCGATGAGTGGCATGATGGTCCTGTCATCCCAGAAAGCAAGCAGGGGTGCAGCCTCAGCCTCACCTGCAGTGCTTCTGCTGTGAAACACTCTCTTGCTGGACACAGCTGGGTCTAAAGCTTATGTGCTGTTGGACCAAAGCTTTGCCAACTGAAAGGAAGTGGTTCGAGCTTACCTGGTATCCACGATTTAGAAGCTGTGTGTGTGTAGGAGGTGTGAGGAGGGTGCACAGTGGAGGGAAAAGAAACACTGTCAAAGAATTTTCCAGGAACTTAAGGGAGGTAAAAGTCACACAGGTAAGAAAACACCCTTTCTCCTGAGGCAGTGAAGAAAGAACAGTTTTAAAGAACAAAGGCAAAATACTTTCCAAGTCTGAGTTCAGAAATCCTACCCTGTAGTAATTAGTGGCAACCAGCGTTTCTTTTTCATTGATTCAGCAGAGGATGGAGAAAGTCTACCCTTTTTAGGTTCGTATTTCCCAACTAAACAAACACCTGTCAGTGCTCCGTAAATCCCAATTGAAATTACAACAGTCAAAAAGAACAAAACGAGGGGAAAATGCAACGCTGGCTCTAGAAGGCCAGGGAAGAAGTGAGGAGCAAGAGTTCAGGAAAAGCCCACGGAGGGGGTGCGAACGAGCAAGCCAGAGGCAACTGCCCGGGGGAGGGGCTCCTTACCTTCGCCTTTTCGCTCGGCTCTATGACGATGCCGTTGGTAGAATTATTTAGTTCTCTGGAGACAACACAGAGGAATTCTGCCTGATCCTCATTGCCGTAGTTATAGGAAGATCCAATGCTGATGAGCTGATGAACCAAGAATACAGTGAACATTCACACGGCGACCTTAACATACCACAGTGCTACACAATCACCCCTCCTCCAACTGAACTTCTGTTTTACTTCTCAAAGGTTTAACTCTTTATGAGTTCTCTGCGACTACCAAAGCCCCAGGGGAGAAATGGGCCTGTTCTTCATCTGGGCGTCATCGGTGAGGCCTCCCCAGGAGGAAAAGTATGAGCTCCACTGTCCCCTCACCCAAGCTGTGAAGTCCCCCCACAGTCAGTGGCAGGATTAACATGCCCACGCCCCCTCGAGCACACCCAGGGGAGACAACACATCTGTGAACAAAATGGACACTTGCTTCAGTCACACACAGAGCTGGCTCCTCTATCAGCAGAAGCCCTAGACAGAAGACAGGAGGCTCTGGAAAGCACCAAGTCAATCCCTGATCTGCTACTGGAAGTCATACGCTGCTGGTACTTTTTATTTCCAGACATGGTCTATCTCTGTCACCCAAGTTGGAGTGCAGTGGTGCAATCACAGCTCACTGCAGCCTCCACCTCCTGAGCTCAAGTGATCCTCCCACGTCAGCCTCCTGAGTAGCTGGGACTACAGGTGTGTGCCACCATGCCTGGTTAATTCTTTTATTTTGGATAGAGAAGGGGGTCTCACTATGTTGCCCAGGCTGGTCTCCGAATTCCAGGACTCCAGCGATTCTCCCACCATGGCCTCCTAACGTGCCAACATTACAGGTGTGAACCACCGTGCCCAGCATGCTGGTACTTTCAACCTTTTTGGAGTATAGAATTCAGAATTTAATTCTAAAGAGGAAATACACATGCAGGGGAGCAGCTCAGGCAGAGGGTGAGGGCATCCCGTGAGCAGGCGAGGCCTCATGTGGGCGGCATGGCTGACTGCAGTAGGATGAGGCTGGGGGCGCCTCCAGCCGCCTGAAACTAACTTCCTCATCCAGAAGGGAGGCAATGAGAACACCCTCCATCTTCCCACAGAATAGTAATAAGATGAGAAATGTAATAAGATGAGAAATGCACCAAGAAAGTATTCATTTTAGTTTCACAAAGAATACATTAAAAAAATCCTTTGCTTAAGAGCACATATTAGGAAAAATACTTCTGGGGTGGAGGGCATTAAACTCTTGGCAACATTTTACAACCCATGCCCAGTAAGAACCAGGCTGACAGACACAGGCAGAGTGGATTCTGTGGTGGAAGCTAAGTGTGAGGAATAATCACCACGGGCTCTGAAGACAGAGACAGCTTTGCACTTGATCTGTGAGGCAGTAGCATTAATGCAAAGTGTGAGTTTTCCTTTAGAAGGTAAGCGTCTGGTGAGACAGCTGTTGACCTCTTAAAACTCTACATATAAGTAGGCATAATCCATATAAAATCATATTTACTCTGTTCTCTCTGGCCTTCCTGTGTTTTGAAGGCAACAGACAATTTAACAAGTCTGCCATCTACTGGAGGAAAACAGTGAAGCTCCAACTGTCCTAGCTTTGTTTTGATAGCTCAATCGTAAGCCCGAGGCGGAGAGAAGTGGGGGAAGCAGCGGCACCACACTTCCCATGGTGCCTGATCCCTCCTAGCACAGCTGTTCACCAAGTTCTTCGTGGTGGATTACACAGACATTCAGAAGCAAAAAGTTTTGACCCGGGGAAAAGAAATGGAAGGATTGTTGTCGAATCCCAGTCTCCTTTAGGGACTCATTCTACAATCTCCGTGAGGGAACAAAAAACAAAGGCTTTGAGGCACTTCAAGCCTAAATCGCTCATGGGCTCCCCTGAAAAGTCTGGGCGTGAAGCTAAGACATGATGCTCTTCTGTTCCCCCAACTCCTCACGTACCACTAGGGCAGCAGTGGCCACCAAATGGCTCTTTGCCCATGTTTTGGAACAGGATCCCACCTGGCCCTACCCATCTCCCAGGGTTATTAATTGGCCATCTCCAGTGATTGTTTGAAGAGCTGCAGACCCCTTGAACGGGACCTGGGATTGCTGCTCTGTAAGAGATGTACCTGTTCGAATTTCCAGCCGTCAGACATCGTGGACACCATCTGCGTGAGCTCTTCTTCCTGACACTGTAGGACTCTGTACACGTGCTTCACGGGGCCCTGCAATGACCAGGCGCAGACTGAGAACAGCACCAAGGACACCACAGTTTGCAGCTGCCCCAAGGAGGCTCTTCAAATGAATAAACACTGAAAGGGAGTTTGCTTGGAAATTTTTTCTTGGCAGCCACCCACTATCTCCTTTTACAAATAGTACTGTGGCGTTTTTTTTCCCTTCTCTTTAAAAAATGTTTTTCTTTTTAAAAGGCCACAAGCCAGCATACTGTGGCTTTTCAATAAAAACATATCCAAGGAATGAAAGAAAAAAAGGTACAATAATTCTGAACTGCAGAGGTATGAATGATTGAGCAACTATGCCGACAAACTTAGATTTAATCCATTTCCCCAAGTCAAAAATAAGGTAAAATTATTTATTATGATTATTTTTTAAAACACAGTCCCACTCTGTCACCCAGGCTGGAGTGCAGTGGTGCGATCTCGGCTCACTCCAACTCCGCCTCCTGAGCTTCAAGAGATTCTCCTGCCTCACCCCTCCCTAGTAGCTGAGATTACAGGCGCCCACCACCACGCTTAGCTAATTTTTGTATTTTTAGTAGAGACGG
>NW_012110918.1:10778091-10784728 GCF_000951035.1 Colobus angolensis palliatus | reverse complement strand
ATTACAGGCGCCCACCACCACGCTTAGCTAATTTTTGTATTTTTAGTAGAGACGGAGTTTAACATGTTGGCCAGGCTGGTCTCGAACTCCTGACCTCAGGTGATCCGCCCTTGGGCTCCCAAAGCGCTGGAGTTACAGGCATGAGCCACTGTGCCCAATTTCTTGTATTTTTAGTGGAGATGGAGTTTTGCCATGTTGGCCAGGCTGGTCGTGAACTTCTGACCTGAGGCGATCCATCCATGTTGGCCTCCCAAAGTGCTGGGATTACAGGTATGAGCCACCGCGCCCAGCTGACAATGCTGTATTTTTTCTAAAAGAGGTATAATTATCACCGGGCGCAGTGGCTCACGCCTATAATCCCAGCACTTTGGGAGACAGAGGTGGGCGGATCACTTGAGGTTGGGAGTTCCGAGACCAGCCTGGCCAACATGGTGAAACCCCATCTCTACTAAAAACACAAAAAATTAGCCGGGTGAGGTGGCGCACGCCTGTAATCCCAGCTACTCAAGAGGCCGACGTGGGAGAATTGCTTGAACGTGGAGGCAGAGGTTGTGGTGAGCTGAGACCAGCTATTGCACTCCAGCCTAAGCGACAGAGCAAGAAAAAAAAAAAAGAGGTATAACTATCATTAACCAAAGTACTAAGGATTTTAAAGATTTCCTTCCATATTACATACAGGACATATCCTCTGAAGATTTTAATTGGTTCTAACCACATATTTTAGAAACCAATTGTATAAGTACAAAATTTATATTATCACAAAAGATCTGTGATGTTGGCAACATCTGTCCAAGTCCCAGTTATTTAAGATGCCATTATATTGCCTCTTTTTCCTCTCTTCCAAAGTAAACCACTTGTGCTCTCAAATGCACCAAGATCAATCACCTACAAAAAATACTATTATAAGAAATAGAAGGCTGGGTGTGGCGGCTCACACCTGTAACCCCAGCACTTTGGGAGGCTGAGACAGGCGGATCACTAGGTCAGGAGATCGAGATCATCCTGGCTAACACAGCGAAACCCCATCTCTACTAAAAGTACAAAAAGTTAGCCGTGTGTGGTGGCGGGTGCCTATAGTCCCAGCTACTCAGGAAGCTGAGGCAGGAGAATGGCATGAACCCAGGAGGTGGAGCTTGCAGTGAGCCGAGATTGTGCCACTGCACTTCAGCCTGGGTGACACAGCGAGACTTCATCTCAAAAAAATAAATAAATAAATAAGAGAAATAGGAGTCTGGGTATGGTGGCTCACACCTGTCATCCCAGCATTTTGGGAGGCTGAGGCAGGTGGATCACCTGAGGGCACGAGTTTGAGGCCAGCGTGGCCAACATGGGGAAACCCCATCTCTACTAAAAATACAAAAATTAGCTGGGCATGGTGGTGCATGCCTGTAATCTAGCCACTCGGGAGGCTGAGGCAGGAGAATCGCTGGAACCCGGGAGGCAGAGGTTGCAGTGAGCCGAGATCGCGCCACTACACTCCAGCCTGGTCAACACAGCGAGACTCTAAGGAAAGTAGTTAGGCGGCAGCCACTAAGAGTTAAGAGGTCATGAAACCGAAGGTCGGGCTGAGGCCTGCATCTTGGGCTCGGCTTGAACGCTGCCTGTGTGAGGGCTATGGGTAAGCTCAAGGAGGTAACAGGTTTGAAAATCCACACACAAAAAAATAAAGAAAAATACAAAATGAAACAAAATGAAAATCCACACATGGCCAACTTCATCTTAGAGTCATGTACAACAAGTGAAAAAGAGGGTGTCTCTGAATAACATCAAATCCATTTTTCAGTTTCACTACATAACAAGGACAGATGGAAAGATGGAAAGACAGTTAACATCAAAAAGGTCTTGACATTCCTACAACAAAAAAGTTTCCAAAGGGGTATAAATCCACAAGCCTTCAGAATCTAGAAGACTAATTAATTTAATTGTGGTCATCAAACAGAAATCTTATAATGCTCTCTAGGAATTAGCTAATGATGAAGAAGGGAGAATGCTCAGGTACCATGACTTGAATCATTTCAAATTACATAATTCATGGTACCATCAAAATCTATAGTAAGCAATCACTTTTTTTAGAATGTGGGAAATTGAGGATAAGGCTAGATTACCAAAATGTCTAAACTATTAAATATCCACAACAGTGAAAGACACCACGTCAACCTAAGACAGCACAGAGATTGGTGACACTGGATCACATTTCAAGTGGTAATCTGCAAACCAACGACAAAGCCACCTTTGAACATCAAAAAGGAGCCTTTCATCTGTCGGCTAGATGGAAGAAGACTAAATGAATCAACCCTTCTCTTCACCTTTGCAAACTGCTGGAGATAAAGTGGATAAAAGAGTTAATTTTTCATCATTAGTGTCAGTTATTCATCCAAATATTCCATTTAGACCCAGAAAATTTTTTTCTTTGAGATAGACTCTCCCTCTGTTGCCCAGGCTGGGGTGCAGTGATGCCATCTCAGCTCATTGCAACCTCCGCTATCTCAGTTCAAGTGATTCTCCTGCCTCAGCCTCCCGAGTAGCTGGGATTACAGACACCAGCTACCACACCCAGCCAACTTTCGTGCTTTTAGTAGACAGGGTTTCTTTTTTTTTTAAGACAGAGTTTCGTTCTTGTTGTGCAGGCTGCAGTGCAATGGCGTGATCTCGACTCACCGCAACCTCCTCCTCCCAGGTTCAAGTGATTCTCCTGTCTCAGCCTCTTGAGTAGCTGGGATTACAGGCATATGCCACCACCCCGGCTAATTTTGTATTTTTAGTAGAGACGGCATTTCTCCATGTTTGTCAGGCTGATCTTGAACTCCCAATCTCAGGTCATCCACCCACCTCAGCCTCCCAAAGTGCTGGGATTACAGGCGTGAGCCACCGTGCCTGGTCAGTAGACAGGGTTTCATCATGTTGGTCAGGCTGGTCTTGAATTCCTGACCTCAAGTGATCTGTCCTCCTCAGCCTCCCCAGAGTGCTGGGATTACAGGCATGAGCCACCATGCCTGACCTAGAGCCAGAAAACTTTGATATATGAAGTCTAACAGAGAAAGAGCAAGGCATTATTTTTTACTTTTAAAAGTAAACTTATGCCAGGCATGGTGGCTCATGCCTGTAATCCCAGCACTTTGGGAGGCTGAGGCAAGTGGATCACTTGAGGCCAGAAGTTCAAGACCAGCCTGGCCAATATGGAGAAACTCATCTCTGCTAAAAATACAAAAATTAGCCAGGCGTTGTGGCACACACCTGTAATCCCAGCTACTCAGGTGGCTGAGGTATGAGAATCGCTTGAACCTGGGAGGCAGAGTTTGCAGTGAGCCGAGATCATGCCACTGCACTCCAGCCTGGGTGACAGAGCGAGACTATCTCAAAAAAAAAAAAGAAAAAAGAATAATTTTCCTGCCTTCTTAATGGCAGGAAAATTCTGTGCTGCAATAGATTATATCTAAAGCATCTACCACCAGTATCTGATGGGAAAAGAGGCAATTATGCTACAAGACAGGTAGTCACGGTGGAGCACGACTCTGCCCTCTTATTGTTAACTCTGTAGTCGCAGTTTCTTCAAACAGTTTAATCCCATGAAAGAGAGGGTCTATTTTCCTGCTAGACTTCAAGCTGCTTCTTCTGTTTTTTTTTGAGACGGAGTCTCTCTTGTCGCCCAGGCTGGAGATCAGTGGCGTGATCTCGGCTCACTGCAAGCTCCGCCTCCCGGGTTCAAGCGATTCTCATGCCTCAGCCTCCCAAGTAGCTGGGACGACAGGCGCCCGCCACCCACGCCCAGCTAATTTTTTTGTATTTTTAGTAGAGACAGGGTTTCACTGTGTTAGCCAGGATGGTCTCGATCTTCTGACCTCGTGATCCGCCCATCCTGGCCTCCCAAAGTGCTGGGATTACAGGTGTGAGCCACCGCGCCCGGCCAACTTCAAGCTTCTTGAGGGCAAGGACTTTCAATTACTTACAAGATCCCAAGGGTCAAAGAGAAGCTATTATGGCCATTCAAACACATGACAAACATATGACGAATGGCAGGATGTGAAATAGATGTGCCCTAACATCTTTCTTTCCTCTAACTAGGTGGGCAAATTCCCTTTCACTCTTGTTACTATATCTGAGTTAATATGAGAATCAAGGCCAGGTGCAGTAGCTCACACCTGTAATTCCAGAACTTTGGGAGGATGAGGTGGGCGGATTGCTTGAGTTCAGGAGTTTGAGACCAACCTGGCCAACAAGGCTTGTTTCTACCCAAAACGTAAAAAAAATAGCCAGGTGTGGTGGCTTGCACCTATAGACCCAGCTACTCGGGAGGCTGAGGTAGGAAAATCACCTGAGCCTGGGAGGCAGAGGTTGCAGTGAGCCGAGATCGCGCCACTGCACTCCAGCCTGGGTGACAGAGTGAGACTCCGTCTCAAAAAAAACAAAACAAAACAAAAAACCATGGTTCACAAGCAACTGCTAAAGCCTACCCCATGAGACTGGTTTCAAGTGGCTCACAGGAGCTGTGTGTGACTCAATCACATGCTAAAGGCTCATATCCATAAAGAGCGGCCAAGCCGGGCACGGTGGCTCAAGCCTGTAATCCCAGGCGGATCACCTGAGGTCAGGAGTTCCAGACCAGCCCAACCAACATGTTGAAATCCCGTCTCTACTAAAAAAAAAAAACACAAAAATTGTCCGCACGTGGTGGCCGGCGCCTGTAATTTCAGCTACACGAAAGGCTGAGGCAGGAGAATTGCTTGAACCTGGGAGGTGGAAGTTGTAGTGAGCTGAGATCGCACCACTGCACTCCAGCCTGGGAGACAAAGTGAGACTCCGTCTCAAAAAAAAAAAAAAAAAAGAGCAGCTAACAGGTGGAATCAAGACCTCTATGGTCTTTAGAAGGGAGACATACTCGGGTTGAGAGAACAGGTTTTGGATCTAAAGTGCCCTGGGCGCCTCCTCCTGCCATGGGTGAGCAGCAACAATCTTCTCATTCTATTGGGACATAAGCCTATTCTGTTTTCTTTGTGGTTTCTTCTTGTTTTCTCCTGTGCAGTATTGCTGAGTGTGCATTCCCTGTGCTGCAAAAGGTGTTCCACACAGACCTCCAGCTCTAAGGGGAAAGGCATCCTTTTCAAATCACAGACCGACCGACAGAGGCCCACTTGAGACATCCCTCCTTAACAGTTCCAAACACATTACTTGTGACGTTCTGTTCTCATTGTCCCGTATCCTTTCCTTAACCAGCCGCACAAGTGATGCGATGTTGTAAAACTCCGCTTCCTCCAGCACACCTGGAACAAGGACCAAACTGCAGTCAGATAGGTGCGAGAGTTTGCCAGAAAAACACCAAGGAGAGGCTGAAGGTTACGTGCTTGCTAAAAACTGCTTATTTATCTATTTATTTATTTTTTGAGATGGAGTCTTACTCTGTCGCCCAGGCTGGAGTTCAGTGGTACGTCTTGGCTCACGGCAACCTCCGTATCCTGGGTTCAAATGGTTCTCTTGCCTCAGTCTCCTGAGTAGCTGGGACTACAGGCATGCACCACCACGCCCGGCTAATGTTTGTATTTCTTTCCCCCCCGCCGGAGACAGAGTTTCACTCTTGTTGCCCAGGTTGGAGTGCAATGGCATGATCTTGGCTCACTGCAACCTCCATCTGCTGGGTTCAAGCGATTCTCCTGCCTCAGCCTCCCGAGTAGCTGGGATTACAGCTGCCTGCCACCACGTCAGGCTAATTTTTTGTATTTTTAGTAGAGAGAGGATTTCATCATGTTGGCCAGACTGGTCTTGAACTCCTGACCTCAGGTGATCCATCTGCCTCGGCCTCCCAAAGTGCTGGGATTACAGGCATGAGCCACCGCGCCTGGCCAATTTTTTTATTTTTAGGAGAGACGGGGTTTTGCCATGTTGGCCAGGCTGGTCTCGAACTCCTGACCTCAAGTGACCTGCCCACCTTGGCCTTCTAAGTGTTGGGATTACAGGCATGAGCCACAGATCCCGGCCTAAAAACTGCATTATTTAAATGCAAATCTAATCTCTCTCCTTCTGCTAGGAAATATCTCTGCTATTTTCAGTAAACCCATGACCTTTTCTCCAACATAAATTAATCAAACGCCAGGGTATGTTCTGCTCACTCCATTTCAACCCTCCTTTCCCTACCTGGCACCTGCCCATTAGCTGTAGGACACTTTTCCCATATGTCACCTAGTTCCTGGAACTAGTCACATTGACACCTCCTGAAGTTGGTATTTTTGTCCAATTTGCCCTCAAAAGGACTGGGGGTGGGGAGTGGAAGTGCATGTACAAATTTATGTGGGCCAAAATTAATAGGATGCTAATCATTTGAACAATATAAAAGGCAACAACTGAAAGACCTGCATGCTAAATGAACTCAAAGACCTTAGGACAACTATGAGATGTGTGATCCTATAGGAACAAATTTGCTATAAAGGCCATGATTAGGATAATTGACAAAACTGCAATATAAGCTGTAGAGAAAAGCATCAATATTAAAATTCCTGAGTTTGATAACTGTACTGTCTGTGGTTACACAAGAGAATATCCTTGCTCTTGGGAAATATATACAAATATTAAGGGGTGAAATCTGCAATCTATTCTCAAATAGTTTAGAAATAAGAACTGTGGTGGGAGAGGCAAGAGGATGGGGGTA
>NW_012110918.1:10774029-10777920 GCF_000951035.1 Colobus angolensis palliatus | reverse complement strand
AAAAAAAAAAAAAAAGGAAAGAAAGAAAGGAAAGACGGGACAGGTGTTTGACAACTTTCTTGAAGATCCTAAGATTGCTTCAGCCTCCCTTGATTTCCACTCGAAGCTTATAGAGATCTTTGACTTTGTAGTCTTTTAATATCTGACCCTGATCTTAAAGAGGACTATTTTCCTATATTCTGCCTTTTTTCTTTTTTTTTTTAAGTGGCTGTAGTCATTTTCCGTATTTTTCTCACATTTTCACATGTATTGAATACCTCTTAAAATGCAGGCCTGGGCGCGGTGGCTCATGCTTTTGTAATCCCAGCACTTTACAAGGCTTAGGCGGGTGGATCACCTGAGGTCAGGAGTTTCAGACCGGCCTGGCCAACATGGAGAAACCCCCGTCTCTACTAAAAATACAAAAATTAGCTGAGTGTGATGATGGGCGCCTGTAATCCCAGCTACTCGGGAGGCTGAGGCAGGAGAATTGCTTGAGCCTGGGAGGTGGAGGTTGCAGTGAGCTGAGATCCGGCCACTGCACTCCAGCCTGGGCGACAGAGCGAGACTCCGTCTCAAAAAAAAAAAAAATACAAAAAATTAGCTGGGTGTTGTGGCACATGCCTGTAATCCCAGCTACTTGGGAGGCTGAGGCAGGAGAATCTCTTGAACCGGGGAGGCAGAGGTTGCAGTGAGCCAAGATTGCGCCAGTGCACTTCAGTCTGAGTGACAGAGCGAGACTCCGTCTCAAAAAAAAAAAAAAAGAAAAATCTCATGTACCCCATACCCCATAAACATATACACCTACTATGCACCCACAAAAATTAGAAAAAGAAATAAGACTACCCGCGAGTTGATAATTGTTGAAGCTGGATAGTGGATGCATGGAATTCACTGTACTATTCCCACTAGTTTTGTATGTATTTGAAATATTGTTTAAAAAGGGACATTTAAAAAAAGAGAGAGCAATTCCTCTTTCTACTGGCTGAAACAGAGTTGTTTTGTAGTCACTTCATTAACTAGTACAACCATTACAAGCTTTCTTACTCAGAGCCAAAGCTCCCAGATCAGGGTGCCCTGGATTTAGGGACAGTCCCCTTTACAACCGAATGCCTTTAGTGGGACCACGCCAAGCCTTGTAGAAAGTGGACTAGCCCCACTTACAGTCCCAATGCCCTACAAACCAAAAAGATGAGGCAAGTGATGATATACCTGACAATGAACTAGAGAATGAATTAGGTCAGTTGCAAACATTTACAGGGTAGCATGAGGCCAGAGTCTTAAAATAAATGAGGCCAAGCCTTTATTATTTTTGTACTACTGCGAGTTCAAACCAAAATTAAAACTATAAATAACTGAATGTCAGAGATGTCTTGCTTCTTCAGACTACAGACACTTACTGCACACAAATAAATGTAAAAAAAGGATCGTGATGGCCGGGCGCGGTGGCTCACGCCTGTAATCCCAGCACTTTGGGAGGCCGAGGCGGGTGGATCACAAGCTCAGGAGATCAAGACCATCCTGGCTAACACGGTGAAACCCTGCCTCTACTAAAAATACAAAAACTAGCTGGGCATGGTGGTGGGCACTTGTAGTCCCAGCTACTTGGGAGGCTGAGGAGGGAAAATGGCATGAGCCGGGAGGCGGAGGTTGCAGTGAGCCGAGATCGCGCCACTGCACTCCAGCCTCGACAGAGCGAGACTCCATCTCAAAAAAAAAAAAAAAAGAAAAAAAAAGGATCATGACAATTCTGGAGATTTGGGAAGAACTCCTGAAGTTATCTGCAAAGCTGAGCTACCTATCTTCCTTCTCACCCAGGAAGCTGAACAAAGCCTAAGGAGGCTTCCTTAATCATGACTCCCTCAGACAAGACTGGTAGTTTCTGCTCAGTTTCATAAACTTGGAACTATACCTACACATGAGTTTGATGAAAATCTCAAACAAAATTTAAATCTGTAAAACAATTTTAAAGATTCTACTTGCATTTTGAAAATCCCCAATGCAAACAGTGCTCTTACCTTCTTCTGCCAACTCCTTAGTAATGATGAGTTTCCCATGGCGGAGGTAGTTTAGGATAGGACCAAAGTAGGTGGGGTCCCTGTCAATCAGATATGCCCCTGTCTCATCCTGCCAACCAAACACAAGGTTATCATTGTGGAGTTTTGAGTATTTTAAACAAAGGCAGGGCAAGGTTTCACCATCTTTGTCAGTGCCCCAAGACAAGAATCCATTTCATCAGCTAAAAAAGACTTTAGTGATGGCAAGTTTTGCTATACATTTGCTTATCACAAACTACTTGGTAAGAAAGCTAGCTTTATGTGTCTTGTACATTAAGATCATCTTAGGTAGGGTGTTACAGACAAACAGTCACACTCATTTAAGTGTTTACTTACTGGCTGGGATTCGAAATCTTTGGCTGGACAATAATTACAGTGACAAACATTCTTCTGTAGGGTGTTTGTTATTAAGAAAGGGAGAAAATGCCATAGCTGAGTAACTGAAATATTTGCTTGAGATGGACATTCTGACTTTTCCACTGCCTCTGAACTGCATTCCTAATTCCAGGAAAACCTCTGTGTAGTTGGCAATGCTGCTGAGCTCAAGGCCAACATCAGTGGGAGTTTGCACTGCCAGCTGTAATCTCACACACCCCAGCTCTGTGCCCAGAGGAAGCTTGGTACTGCCAGGACTTGGCTCTGAGCAGCTTTAATCCTACTCATCTTTACAGTAAAAGGAACAAGAAGAAACTGGCTTCTATTACCACAAGGAGGATATAGGGTAGATAAAAATAATTCCTTTATAAGCAAAGGTTTTGAAATCTCTTTAAAGTTAGGGCAGGATGGGTTTCCATCAATCTGAGATTTCTTAGAGGAGAGGAATAAACGAAAACAAATGTTTACGCAACTCCAGCTCTGTTTTGAGGTGACCAGCTGAGTGCTATACGGCATATAAGATGGTGTGAGTTATGGTCAGTGCCTTTAAGTAGCGAACTTAAAGGTGAACACGTAAAGTTAAAAACAAATTGACACAGTTCAAACTAGAAATGGTTGAAGTGTCTTGTCACCTCTCAACCCTTTGGTTAGCAGCCATACATCCTGCCTAAAATTTTCCCGGGAAAATTTTCATTTTCCTTCTGTCTTAGCCTAGATTTGCAGCGGCAAACGGTAACGTCTTTCCAAAAAACGCATTTGATCTAAATATGGACCTAAACCAGTGACTGTTACCAGATAAAAGTTCTGCGACCAGGACTATAGGAAAGCAGTGTGATATCACAAGAAGCGCTTCCTGCAGCTGTTGAAGCCCAACTTGGCAGAGGGGTCCGAGAGGGAGTCTGAGAAAGCTACAAGGATGCCTGAGCTCACCCTGACCCAGTTCTGGATGCACTGGACCGGCAGTGGGGGGCTGAAGAGGAGCCAGGGAAAACTCATGCATATCTCAGTGGGATGTCGGGGTAGAGAATATGGAGAAGGGGTGTGGAGTGCGTTCTCGTGGGTGCGGGTGGGCGCAGTGTGGGAAGGAGTCTCGGAGAACGAAGGGCGGGGTCGGGGAGAAAGTCGGAGTATGCCTCAGCATGGGAGAAGGGGAGAGGGAGGTCCCTCTGAGGCCCCTGCGGGTAGTGTGGGAAGCAGGGGGAGGATGGGGGCCCGGCCTGAGGGGGGCTGCCTGTGAGGAGCGTTTCTCAGGACTCTGGGGACTGATCTAGGAGAAACCAGGGGGTCCGAAGGCCCGGGGGCGCGCCCGAGGGCGGGGCACACCTTGTCTGAGTCCAGCTCCGGGTCCTCCTGGCAGCAGAGGCGGCAGAGGAATGACTTGGGCTCGCGGCCTAAGGTCTGTCTGGTGGTCACGAAGTAGGTGCCTCCCACGTTCAGCCTGACCCAGCGGGCCGCGCCGCCGCCCCCTGCCCGCTCGGGT
>NW_012110918.1:10772740-10773740 GCF_000951035.1 Colobus angolensis palliatus | reverse complement strand
CCGGCCCATCGGCGGGGGTGGGGCAGAGGGGAGAGGGACGGGAGCGCCCCCAACCAGCGCCCGGGGACCCGCGCGGCGGAGGCGCTGTGCCCGCCTCCGGGGTTAGACTTCCGGAACCAGCCCTCATCTCTATTGGCTAATCTGCGAAGCAAGGCCCACCCCCTTGGCTTTGGGGTTGGCTGAGGAAAGATCTTCCGGTGACCCGCTTCCGTTATTTGCTGCGGCGGACCGTGGGCAGCCGGGGTCGGTGAAGGTGAGTGGGGCTCGGGGCGTTGGATCCGATACTTGGAGGGCTCCTCTGCTCTGCCCTCTCTAGACTTCACGCCGACCCTTGTCACGCCCCCGTCAAGAACGCCGGGCCCTCGGCTTGCCCTGCTGGCAGCGTGTTCCTTGTGTAGCTGCCGCTCCTCGCCCTGCGATCCCTTCCTCAGCCCTTCTGGGCGCGCGGGGTCAAGGGGGCCCGGCTGTGTCCTGGGCGCCGCTGATTTAGGCGCTGCCACAAGCCGTGTCTCGTGCAGTGCGCTCCCAGCGCGGCAGACTTAAATAGTTTGGTGGGGGGACTGGGGAAACGTTACGCAGACAGTGTTCACTTGCCGAGGGCCGCTCAGCTGGCTGCGGGGCTGCGCCCTTCCCCTCCCTCTGGCGGCTTCCATGATTCGAACGTGTAGAGCGTTCAGGGCTCCTCAGGTGCGGAGTTCAGTTACTCATTCAAGAAAGATTTACTGAGCACCTCCTATGCGCATGATCTGTTCTAGGCGCTGGGGATTAAGCAACAGATTTTTAAGAATTAAAAAAAATTTCTCCCGGCGCGGTGGCTCACGCCTCTAATCCCAGCACTTTGGGAGGCCAAGGCGGGCGAATCGCGAGGTCAGGAGTTCGAGACCAGCCAGGCCAACATGGTGAACCCCTCCCCCCCTACTAAAAATACAAAAAAATTAGCTGGGCCTGGTGGAAGGCGCCTGTAATCCCAGCTACTCTGGAGGCTGAGGCAGGAGAATCG
>NW_012110918.1:10764253-10768775 GCF_000951035.1 Colobus angolensis palliatus | reverse complement strand
AAAATTAGCTGAGTGTGATGATGGGCGCCTGTAATCCCAGCTACTCGGGAGGCTGAGGCAGGAGAATTGCTTGAGCCTGGGAGGTGGAGGTTGCATTGAGCCGAGATGATGCCACTGCACTCCAGCCTGGGGGACAGAGTGAAACTCCATCCCCAAAAAAAAAAAAGTGCAGAACGTGTGCTGGTGCTGCTAGTGTATAATCCGACCTGAATTCAAGAACGTACAGGTGTATTACCAATCTAGTTGGAAGGGGATAGAGAGCCCCTTTAAGTTTGTGTAAAACTGTGGAGCAAGTTGATGTGCACAATTTCATGTGATACTTTTAACAGCCCTTGGGCAAGCAGGACTGATAATGCCCATTTTACACATAAGTAAATTGTAGCCTAGAGAGTGCTCTATGTAAGGCTTGTTGAAACTTAGGTATGTGTCAGTTTCTGTCTACTGGAGAATCAGTGAATAAAACACAATCTGGGTGGAAATGTCCTATTAACTTTTATGCAACCTGAGTGTTATTTTTAGTAGTATTCCCAGAGGTACATGGAGGCGATAAAGAGAGCTGGGCCTTTTTTTTTTTTGAGACAGAGTCTCACTCTGTCTTCCAGGCTGGAGTGCAATGGTGCTATCTCAGCTCACTGCAGCCTCCGCCGCCCAGGTTCAAGCAATGGTCCTGTCTCAGCCTCCTGAGTACCCGGGACTACGTGCATGCCATCACTCCTGGCTAATTTTTCTATTTTTAGTAGAGACAGGGTTTCACCATATTGATCAGGCTGGTCTTGAACTCCTGACCTCAAGTGATCCGCCCGCCTCAACCTCCCAAAGTGCTAGGGTTACAGACGTGAGCCACTGCGCCCAGCCTAGAGAGCTGGACTTATAAGGCTAAATAGGAGTTGGGAGAGAATGTATTTCTAAGATATTTATTTCTAAGATACGTATTTCTAAGAGATTTCTTTTTTTTTTTTTTTTTTTGAGACGGAGTCTCGCTCTGTCACCCGGGCTGGAGTGCTGTGGCCGGATCTCAGCTCACTGCAAGCTCCGCCTCCCGGGTTCAGGCCATTCTCCTGCCTCAGCCTCCCGGGTAGCTGGGACTACAGGCGCCACTACCTCGCCCGGCTAGTTTTTTGTAGTTTTTAGTAGAGACGGGGTTTCACCGTGTTAGCCAGGATGGTCTCGATCTCCTGACCTCGTGATCCGCCCGTCTCGGCCTCCCAAAGTGCTGGGATTACAGGCTTGAGCCACCGCGCCCGGCCAAGAGAATTTATTTCTAAGAGAATGTATTTCAAAGTTTGCACACTTTGAATTTGAAAAGTCACACTGTCTTTTTCTTTTCTTTTTGAGACGGAGTCTTGCTCTGTCGTCCAGGGTGGGGTGCACTGGTGTGATTCATCTCACTACAACCTCTGCCTCCTGGGTTCAAGTGATTCTTGTGCCTCAGCCTCCAGAGTAGCTGGGATTACAGGCGTGGGCCACCACAGCTGGCTAATTATTGTATTTTTAGTAGAGACGGGGTTTTGCCATGTTGGCCATGGTGGTCTTGAACGCCTGACCTCAGGTGATCCAACTGTCTTGGCCTCCCAAAGTGCTGGGATTACAGGTGTGAGCCAGCATTCCTGACCGCACACCTTGAATTACCTTGAATTTGAAAAGTTAACACTGTTTTTTTGTTTTTTGAGATGGAGTCTTGCTGTGTCTCCCAGGCTGGAGTGCAGTGATGTGATCTCAACTCACTGCAACCTCCGCCTCCTGGGTTCAAGTGATTCTTGTGAAGACTTGCATGTTTCTAAGATTTAAAGGATTCTCTCTAAGAGGTCTTATTTTGTTATTTATCATTTTTCCCAACTGAAAATTCACCTCATAAAAAAGCCTTGTTTTTATCTGACTTATTTTTGAGGATCCCAAGATGGCTGGGCGAAAACTTGCTCTAAAAACCATTGACTGGGTAGCTTTTGCGGAGATCATACCCCAGAACCAAAAGGCCATTGCTAGTTCCTTGAAGTCCTGGAATGAGACCCTCACCTCCAGGTCAGTATGTTTCTGAGAGGGAACCCCATACTTGCCACTGAATCTAGAAACAAAACAGTATTAAGGAATTACATATGAATTATTGATGCCTTTCTGACAACATATAAAGAAATCCTGGCATTTTCATGATCCTAGGAGAGGAAAGTGTGGTAACCCTCCAGGCCATAGGAAGAAGGGATAGGAAAATTACCATGTGAATTTTCTGCTTATGAACAATGCTAACTTTTGCTTTTCCTCATGGGCAGGTTGGCTGCTTTACCTGAGAATCCACCAGCTATCGACTGGGCTTACTACAAGGCCAATGTGGCCAAGGCTGGCTTGGTGGATGACTTTGAGAAGAAGGTGGGACTTCATACCTCTAAAGCACTGAGCTTGTAACATGCCTGTGGGTGGGGAGCAGGAACAGGGATAACTACATATGCAGCGTGATAGCCAGATCCCTAAGGAAGCTTAGGAAAGATGCCTATGGCCAATGGCCTTGTGGTCGATTGAACTGTAAATAGGCACAGGAATTTAGGCTCTGTTCATTCAGCAGTACAGTGTAGCCTTAATCTGGGAGCCAGAGGGCTTTCTGATCAGCACAGGAGTTTTGACCTGCTCTGTTTCTGACCTGGATTAGTAGCTTCCAGCCCTTTGGGCTCCTGGGTGTATTGGCGACAACTCACTGTCCTTGTATTTGTAGTTTAATGCCCTGAAGATTCCTGTGCCAGAGGATAAATATACTGCCCAAGTGGATGCCGAAGAAAAGGAAGATGTAAGTAGTTGAGGCTCTTGCTTATTCTAAAATTCTCTCGATCCTGACTCTCTGTTACAGCTAGGTTAAGGAAGAGTGAATTAAATGGAAAATTAAAGAGTTAACAACCATATAAAGGAATGGCTTGTCAATAAATGCAACAACGTGGATGAATTTCAAAATAATTATGCTGAGTGAAAGAAGCCAACAAGAAAAAGAAGAGTATAGCATATGATTCCATCTTTATAAGACTCTAGAAAATGTAGTTAGTCTACAGTGGCTGCCTGGGGGTGGTTGAGAGGGGACTGCTGGTTTCACAGGTGGATACAAATACCAAAACTTATCAAATAGTGTTCTTTAAATATGTGCATTTTCTCATATTTCAGATATACCTCAACAAAGCTGTTAAAAACAAGGAGTTGGAATTAGAAAAATTATCCAAGTAGTGTTCAAGTACCAAATTATTTGCTTGAAAGCACTGAAGGCCAAACTTTGGAACTCAGTGGCTCCACCAAAGAGAAGTCTGGCTAGGTGCTCAGGTGGCGTGTCCTGACCATTCAGTGGCTGAGCCCTGGGAAAACAGGCATTCTGTAGGTCTTCCGGATGAGGAACTTGCAGAAGCAGCTGGGTGCTGCCATCCTAAGCTGCTTTTCCAGTATGGGCTTCTTTGTGAGTGTTAGTAAAAGCTGTGGTTTGCCTCTCAGAGTGAGCGCCCCCAAGAGGTCAGGGTAACCACGGATTCTCCATAGAGCAATAGGACAGCAGGAGTGGACTGGGACGACTCCTACTTTAGCAGCTGCCAGGGTAGAATGCAGCCTGGTTTCAGAACTGAATTTCTCTTTCTTCTTAAAGGTGAAATCGTGTGCTGAGTGGGTGTCTCTCTCAAAGGCCAGGATTGTAGAATATGAGAAACAGGTAAGGATGAGGGTAACCGTTGCCTATAATATCGTTTCTTTCATGGCCACCTGGTGGCAGGAACCTGCCTTGGATATTCTGCTTTCCGTCTCTGTTTACATTAACTAAACACATTTCCCCTTTTCAGATGGAGAAGATAAAGAACTTAATTCCATTTGATCAGATGACCATTGAGGACTTGAACGAAGCTTTCCCGGAAACCAAATTAGACAAGCAAAAGTATCCCTATTGGCCTCACCAACCAATCGAGAATTTATAAAACTGAGTCCAGGAGGAAGCTCTGGCCCTTGTATTACACATTCTGGACATTAAAAATAATAATTACACAGTTCTGGGTGTGTTGTCTTCTCTGTGTGTGGTTGAGATAATTAAGCCTCTCTTCTGAGGTGGCCTCACTGGCAGTGGACTTTTTATTTAAATGGAAAGGTGAGCCTAGAGAGGTTTGTTGGGCTGGTTGTCTGACAGGCTATGTAGGCGCCACTTACTGAGGCCCCAGGACTGCTGAAATGGCAACAAATAACACTAGGGGCTATGGCAGTGTATTTCACTGTGATGTGGTAAAGAATTGTTAAATGTTGATTCTCTTCAACTTCCTCTTAGGTTTCAGACCCCTGGTTCCAAGGGAGTGCTCCTGCTTGTCCATTAGTAAGTCACAAAAACAGCTGGTCCAAATGGCTAGGTGTAACAGCAGGGCTTTACTTTGTGCTTCAGCTTTTGAGCACAAAAGTGGTATTAGAAAAGGAAATTTTGGTCTGGGCGTGGCTCACGCCTGTAATCCCAGCACTTTGGGAGGCCCAGGCGGGTGGATCACCTGAGGTCAGGAGTTCGAGACCAGCCTGGCCAACATGGTGAAAC
>NW_012110918.1:10761887-10763033 GCF_000951035.1 Colobus angolensis palliatus | reverse complement strand
TTTTCTGAGACAGAGTCTTGCTCTGTCTCCCAGGCTGGAATGCAGTGGTGCGATCTCGGCTCACTGCAACCTTCGCCTCCCGGGTTCACGCCATTCTGCCTCAGCCTCCCGAGTAGCTGGGACTACAGGCGCCCGCCACCACGCCTGGCTAATTTTTTGCATTTTTAGTGGAGACGGGGTTTCGCCGTATTAGCCAGGATGGCCTCGATCTCCTGACCTCGTGATCCGCCCGCCTTGGCCTCCCCAAGTGCTGGAATTACAGGCGTGAGCCAGCGCGCCTGGCCCATTTCAGCCATTTCTGCAGGCGCAGTATATTGGAGAAGAGCAACAATGCCTGACAACCCTCGAGAAATCTGTGTAGTCTTTAAGAACAGAAGCAGAGGAGAGCCTGGGTGCGTGGCTCCTGATTGGTAGGAGTAAGGCCGGGTTGAAGATGGAAGGCAGCAGAGGGGCGGAGTCTACTCCCCCGAAAACTACTGGAGTCAACAGTAAGATTGGAAAGAGATGAGGAGCAGTAGCTGTGCAAGGCCTTTAATGTGCATAAGAAAAGTACCACACCCTTCCCCTGCGAGACTGCAGTCACTGAACTGGCACTCAGCCATCCCGCTGAGGATCTGAGGATGCAGACGACAGCCAAGCGAAAGCGCAGGGATTTGAGAAAAACAATGCCTGGTTAGAGCTCGCACTGTTCAAGGAGCCCCGTGAAGGTGTTGCGATGTGAAGGGGGCATCCCCAACATTAGGGGGAGCCCTTTGGGAGATTCCCTGTGCTAAATAAAAGTGAGCAAACTGGGAACAGGCTCAGCTAAAGGCACCTGGGTGGGAAGGAGGTACTTTTATTTTTTATGGCCTCTTGGATTGTTCAGCATTTTTGCGTTGTACATGCATTAATTTTACATAAAAAGGTAATTGGGCCGGGCGCGGTGGCTCACGCCTGTACTCCCAACACTTTCTGAGGCCGAGGCGGGCAGATCACCTGAGGTTGGGACGAGTTCGAGACCAGCTTGACCAACATGGAGAAACCCCCGTCTCTACTTAAAAAAAAAAAAAAATTAAAAATCAGCCGGGCATGGTGGTGCATGCCTGTAATCCCAGCTTCTCGGGAGGCTGAGGCAGGAGAATCGCTTGAACCCAGGAGGCAGAGGCT
>NW_012110918.1:10756324-10757077 GCF_000951035.1 Colobus angolensis palliatus | reverse complement strand
CCAGCCTTTATATGATCTTTTTATGTGGCTGGCCCCTTCCCATAATTTAGGGCTGGACCAAATGCCCCTCCTCAACTGTTCCTCTCTCACTAGTCAAAAGTTTCCCATCACCCTCTTTCCTTTGAAATCATCTTGTGTATTGGTTTGTTCATTGTCCCTCTCTCTCACTAGAGTGTAAGTCCCATCGAGGCAGGACCTGGAGGGTGGTTTGTGGGGAACTGAAGCTTGAAGCCCAGAAAAGCAGTGATGGCTCTAGTATCCAGGCTGGAGACACGCTGCTGCCACCATGTGCCAGGGCTTGGAAGCCAGAGCCAGCTTAAAAGTAGTGTCCATTCAACTTGGTGCTGGTCTTAGATGGAGAGAACAGTAAGAATTCTGGATGGCCCTGGAGAAGGGACAAGAGGAGTTTGTTCTGGTTTGGTTTGTTGTTTCTTTTACAAAAGTATGAGATCACATTTTTAAGTTAAAAATTCTTTTTGAATCAAGGACTTCCAAGAATCTGATGAGGCCAGGTATAGTGGCTCATGCCTGTAATCCCAGCACTTTGGGAGACCAAGGTGGGAGGATTGCTTGAGCCCAGAAGTTCAAGACCAGCCTGGGCAAAAAAGCAAGACCTTGAATCTAAAACAAATGAACAAGCAAAACCAGTGTGTAGCAGTATGTGCCTTTAGTCCCAGCTACTTGGGATTGGGAGGGAGCTGAGGCAGGAGAATTCTTTGAGCTCAGGAGTTCAAGGTTGCAGTGAGCTATGAT
>NW_012110918.1:10746311-10755448 GCF_000951035.1 Colobus angolensis palliatus | reverse complement strand
AGACTCCAAAAAAAAAAAAAAAAAAAAAAAAGATGAAACAATGGACTCTCCCCAAGTAAATAGTAAATATAGTATCCTCAAAATGTTGCAGTATTCAACCTGGGATAGGCTGATGGGAAGCTGCCATGTATGCAACCAGGGAAGCCCACCCAAAGCTCCCCAGGAGCGAAGGTTTTCAAGTAAAAAGCAAAAACAAAGCCGGGTGCGGTGGCTCACGCCTATAATTCCAGCACTTTGAGAGGCCGAGGCGGGCGGATCACCTGAGGTCAGGAGTTTCAGACCAGCCTGAGGTCAGGAGTTTCAGACCAGCCTGAGGTCAGGAGTTTCAGACCAGCCTGACCAATATGGTGAAACCCCGTCTCTACTAAAAACACAAAAATTAGCTGGGTGTGGTGGTGGCCGCCTGTAATCCCAGCTACTCAAGAGTCTGAGGCAGGAGAATCGCTTGAACCCGGGAGGCGGAGGTCGCGGTGAGCGGAGATCACGCCACTGCACTCCAGCCTGGGCGACACTCGGTCTCAAACACACACACACCCCAAATCCCTAGCCAGAATACAGAATAGTATACTTACAAACACACATGGCTGCGGGCGGTGGCTCACGCCTATAATCCCAACACTTTGGGAGGCCCAGGCAGGTGGATCATTTGAGGTCAGCAGTTCGTAAGCAGCCTCACCAATATGGTGAAATCCCAGCAGGCGCCTGTAATCCCAGCTACTCTTGAGGCTGAGGCAGGAGAATCGCTTGAATCCAGGAGGCGGACGCTGCAGTGAGCCAAGATGGCGCCACTGCACTCCAGCCTGGGCGACAGAGCAAGACTCTGTCTCAAACAAAAACAAAACAGCACTTTACTAAAAGAACATAAATGCATACAGAGGAAATTGAGAACATCGTTAAGCGTACACCGCTCTGATGTTTCACAGGCGGAACAGACCTGTTCCCATGGGAGAATCAGCAGCTTCCCAAAACGCTTCTGAAGCTACCCCTATTCCAGAGTAGCACTATTTTTCGACTTCGTTTTGCCTACTCCTGGCGACTCCTTCCTCTCATCCATCAGCCCCCTTCCTCCCTCTCAGGGTTGTTGTGAGGGTTATGAGTAAAATGGAGGCTTTTTTTTTTTGGCAAACTCGGAATGCCGGATGTCATCCCCTTTGACACTGCAGCCCGACTCTCCGCCTTTCCCCGGCTCCTCTGCCCGTCACCCCATCATGTCTGGGAGGCACCACCAAGCTTCCTGCCCTCTGGCTTTAGGCTGAGCCTCAGCAGCGGGAGAGTGGAGGGAAGGAGGAAGCTGAAGGCGAGTATTTACTCCCTTGGCTCCCTCCCTGCGATAAGGTCACCATGGGCTCTCTGCATCTCTGGACCCGGCATCTTGGCTCCTGGGGGCGACTTTCCAAACCCGATTCCAGGTTCCAGGAGCTGCTGCCTTTTGTAGCCCTTAGGCCTGGTGATGGGGACAGCTCGTCACTAATGTCCATCCTGGAGTCCTCACGTTTCCTTACACTTGCCCTTGCTATACGGGCCTCCTTTAAACGCTCCTCGGATTACCCAGTGGGAGTGTGCCATCTTCTTCCTTCCAGATGCTGACTGGTAAAAGAAATTAGCATTGCCCGGGCGCGGTGGCTCATGCCCGTAATCCCAGCACTTTGGGAGGCTGAGGCGGGTGGATCACGAGGTCAGGAAATCGAGACCATCCTGGCTAACACGCTGAAACCCCGTCTCTACTAAAAATACAAAAAATTAGCCGGGCGTGGTGGCGGGCGCCTGTAGTCCCAGCTTGTTTGTTTGCTGTTAAACCGCAGACAAAACTCCAGTCCCTGGCAGGGCCCAGTGGCTCACGCCTGTAATCCCAACACTTTGGGAGGCTGAGGCAGGAGAATGGCGTGAACCCAGGAGGTGGAGCTTGCAGTAAGCTGAGATCACGCTACTGCACTCGGGCCTGGGTGACAGAGCGAGACTCTGTCTCAGGGAGGAAGAAAAAGAAAAAAAAAAGAAGAAAAAAAATTTAGCATTTTTCTTCCCTATGTCCAAGTACACTTGCACACACACATGCATGCTGACACCCTCTTCCTCCAAGAATAGGGTAGTGGGTTGGTGGGTGCCCTCTCAGTGTGGATAGGGCCCACTAGCAGGACTGAGGCCAGAGAGTTGGGCAGCACCCCCACTGCCCTTGAGGCTAGGGACTGGAGTTTTTTGTTTGTTTGCTTTTTTGAAACAGACTTTCACTCTGTTGCCCAGAGGGCTGGCGTGCGAGCGATCACGACTCGAACTTTTGACCTCATGATCCGCCCACCTCAGCCTCCCAAAGTGTTGGGATTACAGGAGTGAGCCACTGGGCCCGGCCAGAGACTCGAGTTTTGTCTGCTGTTTAACTTCATAACGATAGACTGAAACATAACCCTCTCCCTTTCATTTGCTTGTGGGTTTGTAGCTTGTAGAGCACGTTTACGAGGCAAATGTTTGGATGTTGAACTCGTTCAAAGTACAAGACAACAAGAAATGGGGCCCCACTTATCCTCACATTGGTTTGCCTTTCAAAGTAGTCACTCTTCATCTAGAAGAAAAGGGAAATTAATTGAAATAGACACATGCACAAAATAAAGGTAAATGATGTTACAAAGACAAAATGTGCCAGTTGGTTTTTGTTGTGTTATAACTTTTTTAAAAAAAATTACTTCTATTAAAATGGATCGCCAGGCGCGGTGGCTCAAGCCTGTAATCCCAGCACTTTGGAAGGCCGAGACGGGCGGATCACGAGGTCAGGAGATCGAGACCATCCTGGCTAACACGGTGAAACCCCGTCTCTACTACAAAATACAAAAAGCTAGCCGGGCGAAGTGGTGGGCGCCTGTAGTCCCAGTTACTCGGGAGGCTGAGGCTGGAGAATGGCGTAAACCCGGGAGGCGGAGCTTGCAGTGAGCTGAGATCCGGCCACTGCACTCCAGCCCGGACAACAGAGCGAGACTCCGTCTCAAAAAAAAAAAAAAGGATCTCAAAAGAACAGCTTTCTGCAGCTAGGCCACGCCACCACAAACGTGGTTCGAACACAAAGCCCAAACTTTGAGTGAGGCCAACGCCGTATCCATTAGGCCACTGGTGCATCATGCCAAGGGTGCGCGATCCTGTCTCTTAGAATGAGATGCCACAGGCTGCCTAATGACGCCATAACCGGAAGCGTACCGGGATGCAAAGCCTGATTGGACAGAAGCAGCTCCCCAGCATCGGATCCCGGGAGCCGCGGTATGGAGAGATTGGAAGGCATTTCTGGGCCTAAAACAAGTAAAGAGAGGGAGATTAAAACTTTCCGACCACGAAGGGACTCGAACCCTCAATCTTCTGATCCGAAGTCAGACGCCTTATCCATTAGGCCACGCGGTCGCCTCCTGTGTCTGTTTGCCCGGGAGACCAATTTGATGGTCATTAAATGCTCGGGTGTGCGGCAGCTTCGGTGCTCGCACCCTGGCCGCCTCTAGCGAAGCGCTCACCCTCCCTCTGGCCCCAGCCGCACGCGTAGTCACCCCTGAGCGGAGCGGCACCTGGACTAGTCTCAGAGCTTCCCTGGGAATTGTGATCGCGTGGCCTAAGGGATGAGGCGTCTGACTTCAGATCGTAAGATTGAAGGTTCCTTTGTGGTCGGGCTCTTTTTGAGCGAGCAGCCCGTGCCCGAACCCCAGCATCGTTTGAGAGTTTGTTCTTCCCTTCGTCCTCGTGCATCCCTAATCCTCCCAGCTATGCTCCTCCGGGCTCTGCGCTCGCAGACCGCTTCTTCTCGGCGTTACAGGGCACCGCGGGCTCCTGTTCCCCGTGCGTCGCCACCGCGTGGAGCTCTTGTGTAGCCCGATGGGGACGCCGCGCCCAGCGAGCGGTTCATCCCGTCGTCCCGATGGCTTCTCAGGCTTGGAGCGCGGTGATCCACTGCGGGACCGTATTTAGGCACGTATGGTCGAACGCCTATCAATGAGCACGTGGGTTCGACGTCTTACCGCGCCCCAGTGGCCTAATGGATAAGGCACTGGCCTCCTAAGCCAGGGATTGTGGGTTCGAGTCCCACCTGGGGTGGGTCTGTGCTCTCAAGATTACTTTTGGTGCTGGCAACCAGAGACCTCAGAATCCACCACCATCTGCCGGCTACTTGCTTGCCTCTGCCCTGCTTGCGCCCCTCACCTTCTCTTGCAGGACCCTCTGTTTGCAGTCGCGGTGGTCATTTACCCCTGGTTCTCCGGGGCTGCCCCGCCAGGTGGAGCTGGGGTGTCCTGGGAACCCTTTGAGCAACTTTATTCTTACGAGTTTCCCCAGCTTCGAAATTGTGGGGCCCTACCCAGACGAAAGCTGTTCATTCAGGGGCTTGGCGAGATCCGCGCTTACCGGCTTTAGGTATTTGGAGGAGGTGGCTCCTCCTCAACACGTTGCACGGGTGTCGAACCAGAGGCCAAGGTCGATTCCAGCGTCTCTGAGAAGGGAAGACAAAATAAATAAAGAGAGCGTCAATAAACTTGTCACTTTTACCCCAGGTGGGACTCGAACCCACAATCCCTGGCTTAGGAGGCCAGTGCCTTATCCATTAGGCCACTGGGGCTTGTGACACGTGGTTTCGCCATCCCTTCCCCTCATAAACAGGTGGCCCTTTTTCTAGAGAAGGCCTCAGGCGCGATACATGGAGTGGGTCCCTTCCTGCCGCCGTTTGGTGAGCGGATGGGAAGATACCGGGGTGTGCAGGGACCTGCCCCCACCCTTACTGAGCGAGCACCAGCCCCCAGCCCCCGGCACTGGGACGCTCCATGGAGCCCGGAGGGTCCGCTCAGAGGTTGCCTGGACACCCGGACCATGGGGTATGAAGACTGAGGTTTGGAGGAGTTTCCTTCCTACCCCCCTGAGCCTTGCTGTCCACCTCTACAGAACTGATAAAAAATCCAGGAATTTTAGGAAAACGTAGCGTAGGAAGTGAAGGAGAACAGACAAGTATTAATCATGAATATTGAAACAAACACTGAAAATCTTGCTTATCATGAGGGAATGTACAACCGGGGGAACAAGTCCTTCCGGTTATAATAGTAGAAATATGTATACTCGATATTACAAGTATAGAGTAGATTGAAAGGAAAATCAGCCAAGTAGATATTTCGCCCTAATTCTAACAAAGAATAAGCACATTTTAAAATGTTACACACATTTAAAATCCACTATTAAAGGCTACAGGCCGGGTGCGGTGGCTCACGCCTGTAATCCCAGCACTTTGGGAGGGCGAGGTGGGGGGATTGCTTGAACCCAGGAGTTCAAAACCAGCCTGGGCAACATGACGAGACGCTGTCTCATTTTAAAAAAAATTACGTGTGTGTGTGTGTGTGTGTGTGTGTGTGTGTGTGTGTGTATGTATAGTCTACTTACATCCGAAGGATTTAACAGAAGTTCAGCTGAGGGCAGCGTCAGCGTCGGTCACCCTTGTGCTTCTCTTGGGACCTTGCCAATCTGTCCCAGCATCGCAGGGCAAAGGAGACTTGGGGACATTCTTTTTTGTTTCTCTCCAAAATGTAGAGTCTGTGGAAACCTGTCTCCTCCCCTTAATAGCAGCAAGAAGGATTTAACCCACTTGGCTCCAGTTTATTGCCTTGAGGATGCCCCACTTTAAGTTAACTAACTTGTCCCTTGCTGGGACCCAGCACTCTGCTCCAGGGCCAACCTGCAGGGATGCCTTCTCTGCTTTCCTGCTGCCACCCTCTAGCCAGGCATGTTCCCCCACCCACCCCACGCCTGCCCAGGGCTCAGCCTTGCCTTGCTCAGCTGTTCCTATTCGTCCTCAGGAGTACTCTTGTCTCCTTGGGTCTTGGTTCTTCCAGCTCCAACCTCACTCCCAGCTCCAGGATTCCATTCCCTCTCCTGGGCATCACCACTGGGCACCCCTCCTCGAAGGCAAAACCACACTGATGCAGCTGTCCTCCCAAGGCCACTCCCCTTCATGACGTTCCTGAGTGCACAGCATCATCCATGTCACACCCCCACTCCCACACCACCCAGGCCAATTTTCTGTCCTCATAATCCTCCAGCATCCGGTATTTCCTCCCCATCCCTGCTGCCACCGCCCTAGTTCCAGAACATATCCCTGACTGCTCACATGAGGTCAGTTGCCAGCCATGCACACTTTCCTACAGTCTCCTCGTTCTGTCATAGGCAGAGCAGTGCTCCTGCCACAGCTTCTGTAGGGGAAAGACTAAATGTCTTTAGCTGTCACTTTTAAGTCCTTTCTTAAGGATTCCAGTCAATGTGGCAGACTCATCTTTCACAGCGCCTCGCCCTCTGGGTTCCAGCCAAACTGGGCTACAAATCATGGCTGACACTGCCCAAGTACCAGCTCAATGCCACTAACCACGTATTTATTCACTGAAATCGCACAATAACCTTATGAGGTAGGCGCTAATAACATAACCTCTGGTTTAGGCTGAACACAGTGGCTCACACCTGTAATCCCAGCACTTTGTGAGGCTGAGGCAGGCTGATCACTTGAGATCAGGAGGTTGAGACCAGCTTGGCCAACATGGTGAAACCCCGTCTCTATTAAAAACACAAAAATTAGCTGGGTGTGGTGGCAGCCCTCTGAGTTCCCAGCTACTTGGGAGGCTAAGGCAAGAGAATGGCTTGAACCCAGAAGGTGGAGGTTGCAGTGACCCGAGATTGTGCCATTGCACTCCAGCCTGGGTGACAGAGTGAGACTCTGTCTCAAAAAACAAATGAACAAACAAACAAAAACCCCATAGTTTATAGGTGGGGAAACTAAGGTTCAGAGAGGTTAGATAGCAGCTGGGGGAGGTGGATGGATGGAAGCTGACCCTGAGCAGTCCTCTTCAGAGCCTGTTCTCTCAACCACAAGTTTCCTGTCCAGCCGCAGGCAGGCCTTACAGTTGCCATTTTCCTAGCCTTTGCTGTTGGCCACCACTGGAGCCTCCCAAGTGACATGCTGTTACCCTGCCAGCTCCTCCCCTCCCTTCAGGCCCATCTCAAGCACATCTTCTCCAACCCTCCAGCTGGAACTAGTCACTCCTCTGCCTCCAGCAAACTACTGGGACCTTTCTTACGTCATTCATAATGCTTCAGGTCCTGCTATTGTAAGAGGAATCCATTTTTCCTCTCAGCTTTTATTATCACCTGATCAAATGTCAATTCTCTGGAAGAAAGAATTTTGCTTTATTGGCTTGAGTCCTCCCCACCCCACGCTGTGAGTGCCTGGCATTCACTTAGCATTTGCTAAATTACTGAATGAACTAGTAAATTTTACATCCTGCATATGAGCCTCAGCTCCCTCCTAGACTCTGAGTCCTTTGAGGACACGGACCACGTCTTTCCCTTAAAGGAGCCATGCTAATCTTCTCTGTATCATTCCAATTTTATTTTATTTTTGAGACAGAGTCTTACTCTGTCACCCAGGCTGGCTGGAGTGCGGTGGCGCGATCTCGGCCCACTGCAAGCTCTGCCTTCCAGGTTCATGCCATTCTCCCACCTCAGCCTCCCAAGTAGCTGGGACTACAGGCACCTGCCACCATGCCTGGCTAATTTTATTTTTGTATTTTTAGTAGAGACGGGGTTTTGCCGTGTTAGCCAGGATGGTCTCGATCTCCTGACCTCGTGATCTGCCTGCCTCGGCCTCCCAAAGTGCTGGGATTACAGGCATGAGCCACTGCACCTGGCATTCCAATTTTAGTATGTGTGCTGCTGAAGTGAGCAAATTTTTGTATTTTGTAAGTCATTTATAAATGAATTTTCCCATTGTTTAGACTCGTGCTCACATCAACTAGATCAAAATCATATAGAACAGTTTAAGAAATTTATACATGCCAGAGCAATCTGCTACTGCAATGCTAGCCTGAGAGGACTGCAAAATTCTCCTTCCAGTTCCAACTTACTCTTCGTGCCTTTAAAACCCACTGCCTAATACAGCACCTGACACACAATACTTTTTGTCACTCAAGACACCCACTGGTTTTGTTGGGGTGATCAGACCCAACACCAGGTCATGGGGGTGACGAAGTCTGGCAGAGTCAAAGGAATGAGAAAAAGAGTTTGAGAGAGAAAGTGGGACCACGAGGCCATCGCGAGTGGGGAGGCTGTGAAGGCCCTGAGCTCTGGGAGCCCACACTATTTATTGGTGCTCAAACAAAGAAACAAGTGGTGAGGATGTGGGGGTTGAAAGGAAACAGTGTATCAAGTGAATGAGAAACATGGCTGCTTGAGATAATGGGAATGCTTAGAAACAAGGAGCTAAAGTTTAGCAGACATGCAAGCCCTGCCTCAGCTTTTCTCCCAACATGCCCTGCTTCTCTTTTTGTAAAATCACCACAGCTACTATCATTATTACTAGCATAAGGTGACCTCTTTTTTAAATTAATTGAGCAAGGTAATTTCAGGTTGTGCAGCCCTTAATTGCCGGTTGGTGATCAAGCTTCATTTTTCTTAGCTCTTATTCAAAATGGAGTTGCTCCAGTTTGAATGTTTCCCATATATCTCCCCTTTCCCTTTTATGAGAGGATCCTTAATCCTAGGGGTTGCAGAAGGATGAAGGTCCGTTTTCTGTAACTTCTTCATGCTGAATAGGGGCGATGATACTTCTGCCTATCTATTAGGGTCTCTTGTATTCAGGGTAGGGAGGAGTTCAGTCAGAAAGCATTGGTCCGTTAAGCATCTATAGGTAAAACCCTCGTGCTCCAGCAGTTTCTCAGCATGGCTCATACTGGGGGAACCCGGCACACGGTTGAGATCCATGGCTCCTTCCAGGCTCCTCTTCCATGGTCGTACACATGTTGAGGGCACCTACACGGTTTGTTCATCTCCTGCAAAAACACAAGCATACCCTCACCCCCATGTTAGTAAATCTACTGAAACAGAAGCAAAAACTTTTGTGGCTGTAGCTGGGAGACATGCCATTGCTGAAGCATTTGTAACTCAGTTTTGGCCTCTTTGGTTAACTACTGCGAGGCAAAACTTACCATTGATAATGAGAAGCAGGTCCCTTCTAACAGAAGGCACAGAGAAAGCAAACTGAGGCTTAAAAGCAATCCAGGCCGGGCACGGTGGCTCAAGCCTGTAATCCCAGCACTTTGGGAGGCCGAGACGGGCGGATCACGAGGTCAGGAGATCGAGACCATCCTGGC
>NW_012110918.1:10743968-10745319 GCF_000951035.1 Colobus angolensis palliatus | reverse complement strand
TCCCAGCTCTTTGTGTGTGCATCCCTCCACCATGTATCTTGTCCAGGCTTTTTATTTTCCTTTTGTCTTGTCAGGTATTGTTCAGCTGCAGTCACGGGTTGATCTTTTTGTAAATTTAAAATATTTAATGTTAATAAAGGTAAATGCAATTGCATATGCAGTGTCTTATATTCCTGGTCCCCTCCTTTTTGCTTTTGTATTTGAGTTTTTTTTTTTTTTCGAGACGGAGTCTCGCTCTGTCACCGGGGCTGGAGTGCAGTGGCCAGATCTCAGCTCACTGCAAGCTCCGCCTCCCGGGTTCCCGCCATTCTCCTGCCTCAGCCTCCGGAGTAGCTGGGACTACAGGCGCCCGCCACCTCGCCCGGCTAGATTTTTGTATTTTTTAGTAGAGATGGGGTTTCACCGTGTTAGCCAGGATGGTCTCGATCTCCTGACCTCATGATCCGCCCGTCTCGGCCTCCCAAAGTGCTGGGATTACAGGCTTGAGCCACCGCGCCCGGCCTGTATTTGAGTTTTTAAAGTACAATTAGCTCTTTCCAGTAATGCTTGTCCTTGTGAGTTATATGGAATACCTGTAGTATGGGTAATATTCCATTGTTGAAAAAATGTAGCCATGGCTTTACTACAGTATCCTGGGTCATTACCGGTTTTGATTTTTTCTGGGATTCTCATAACTGAAAAGCAAGATAAAAGATGTCTTTTAACATGAGCTGTAGCTTCCCCTGTTTGACATATGGCCCAGATAAAATGTGAACAGGTATCTACTGAATCATGAACAACAGGCAATTTTCCAAAAGCGGGAATATGTGTTACATCCATCTGCCAGATGGAATTTGGAGATAAATCTCTAGGGTTAACTCCTTTTATGTGGCAGATGCAGGACTTGGCAGGCAGAACAGTGTTGCACAATTTCTTTAGCTTGTTTCCATGATAGACCATATCTTTTTCTAAGGCCTGAGGCATTAAGATGGGTTAAAGAGTGAAATGTTTGTGCATCAGCAAAGGCTGCAGACACCAGTGCATCTGCCCTTTGATTAAGTTTAGTTAAAGGGCCAGGGAGGTTAGTATGTTCTCTCATATGAGTGGTATAGAAAGGGGAATGCCTTTGTTGCACTGCTTGCTGTAAAGAATGAAATAAAAGATTAAGTTGTTCATCAGCCACATTTCAAACTAAGGCACATTCAATATTTTGCATGGCTGGCACTACATAGGCTGAATCAGAAACAATGTTTACTGGCTGCTTAAAAGTTTTTAACTAGAGGCCGGGTGCGGTGGCTCAAGCCTGTAATCCCAGCACTTTGGGAGGCCGAGACGGGCGGATCACGAGGTCAGGAGATCGAGACCATCCTGG
>NW_012110918.1:10733572-10738723 GCF_000951035.1 Colobus angolensis palliatus | reverse complement strand
ATAATGATTATCAAGAATGCCAACAAAACTGGCCAAATTAACCTGCCATTCTTGGGAATTAATATAGGCTTGTTGAATTTGTTGTTTAGTTAATGAAACTATAATCTGATTTGGATCGTATCTCATTAGCTTTGTTGTGCACAGCCTCGCTTGCCCTACTAGCACAGCAATTTGATCTAAGTACAGAGTGAGTGTTTTGGTTGTATTGTGAGGTAGAAAAAGCCACTCAACCAGATCATCCGCTGGTTTATTATTTATGGCGGGAACAGTAAAAGCAAATTTTTCATAATCTTGAGCAGCTAAAGGAATGGTAAAAAATCAATCCTTTAGATCTATCACTATGAGAGGCCAGTATTTTGAGATCATTGTTGGGGAGGTCAGCCCTGGTTGTAGCGTGCCCATGGGTTGAATCACAGCATTAACAGCCCTTAAATCTGTTAACATTCTCCATTTCCTTGATTTTTTCCTTAATGACAAATACAGGAGAATTCCAAGGGGAGAGAGTAGGCTCTATATGTCCCTTTTGCAATTGTTTCTGTACCAGTTCTTTTATTTTATTTTATTTTTTTGAGACAGAGTCTCGCTCTGTCGCCCAGGCTGGAGTGCTGTGGCCGGATCTCAGCTCACTGCAAGCTCCGCCTCCCGGATTCACGCCATTCTCCTGCCTCAGCTTCCTGGGTAGCTGGGACTACAGGTGCCGCCACCTCGCCCGGCTAGTGTTTTTTTGTATTTTTTAGTAGAGACGGGGTTTCACCGTGTTAGCCAGGATGGTCTCGCTCTCCTGACCTCGTGATCCGCCCGCCTCAGCCTCCCAAAGTGCTGGGATTACAGGTGTGAGCCACCGCGCCCGGCGGTGTTACAGTTCTTAAAGACGGTGTGTCCGGAGTTTGTTTCTGCAGATGTTCCGATGTGTCTGGAGTTTCTTCCTTCCGGTGGGTTTGTGGTCTCACTGACTTCAGGAGTGAAGCCGCAGCCCTTCGCAGTGAATATTACAGCTCTTAAAGGTGGCGCATCTGGAGTTGTTTGTTCCTCCTGGTGGGTTCGTGGTCTCACTGACTTCAGGAGTGAAGCCACAGACCTTTGCAGTGAGTGTTACAGCTCTTAAAGGTGGTGTGTCCAGAGTTGTTTGTTCCTCCTGGCGGGTTCGTGGTCTCGCTGACTTCAGGAATGAAGCCGCAGACCCTCGCAGTGAGTGTTACAGCTCATAAGGGTAATGCAGACCCAAAGAGCGAGCAGCAGCAACATTTATTGTGAAGAGCAGAAGAACAAACCTTCCACAGCATGAAAGGGGACCCAAGCAGGTAGCCGCTGCTGGCTGGGGTGGCCAGCTTTTATTCCCTTATTTGGACCTGCCCACATCATGCTGATTGGTCAATTTTACAGAGTGCTCATTGGTGCCTTTAGCTAGACACAGAGCGCTGATTGGTGTGTTTACAATCCTTTAGCTAGACAGAAAAGTTCCCCAAGTCCCCACCCGACCCAGAAGCCCAGCCGGCTTCACCTCTCATAAGGAGACAGGAATTGTGCTGTCGAGGTCTATGGCAGCACTGCCTGCTGAGGCAGGGGACGGTTGTTGCACAGGGCACTGGTTGTGCCGGGTATGCCTCAGTTTGTTGAGGGGCTCAAGGCAGGCCCCTATTCCCGTTTCCCGAAAGAGGTTGCCCATCGTTGCTAAATTTAGAATGACATTGTCTTGCCCAGTGTTTGCCTTTCTTACACCAGGGACATATGCTGGGACTTTTCTGTTGACTGATGGTAGTAATGTTTGCTTTTGATTTCCTTTTCTGCATTCCTTTCTTGTGTGTCCAAATTGCCCACAATTAAAGCAAGAGCCTGAGAAACAGGGCATATTCTTTCCTACTCTTAATCCAGCCATAGCCTGAGCTAAAAGAGTAGCCTTATGTAAGTTACCTCCAACGCCAACGCAAGCCTTAATATATTTAGCTAAATAAGGCTTCCCTCTCAGGGGTCTAATAGCAGTTTGACACTCTGCATCAGTATTATCATATGCAAGAAGCTGTATTACAACATCCTGAGCCGTTTTATCAGTTATGGCTTTATACACAGCCTCTTGGAGTGGGGCAATAAAATCAATATATGGTTCTTTAGGTCTTTGTTGGACAGAAGTGACAGAAGGATATTTTTCCCCTGTCACATTTATCCTTTCTCATGCTGGTAAGCACATAAAGCTCAGCTGAACAATGGCTACATTCTCCATTACTGCTTGATTCTCTAATTGACCCCAACTGGGGCCAAGTCCCATTAACTCTTCAAAGGAAACAGGTACAGGTGGCTGTGCTTGTATGCTTTCCTTTACCTGAGTTTGAGTTTCATCAGCCTACCAGGTTTTAAACTGCAAATACGGAGACGGAGTGAGAACAGATTTTGTCAAAGTATCCCAGCCACATGGTATTAATCTATTATCAAGAGCCATATTTTTTAATAGAGTTTGCACAAAAGGAGAGTTCGGTTCATATTGACTAACGGTTTGCTTAACTTCGGTTAGTAACTTAAAAGGAAAAGTGGGCCGGGCGCGGTGGCTCAAGCCTGTAATCCCAGCACTTTGGGAGGCCGAGACGGGCGGATCACGAGGTCAGGAGATCGAGACCATCCTGGCGAACACAGTGAAAACCCGTCTCTACTAAAAAATACAAAAAAACTAGCCGGGCGAGGTGGCGGGCGCCTGCAGTCCCAGCTACTCCGGAGGCTGAGGTGAACCTGGGAGGTGGAGCTTGCAGTGAGCTGAGATCCGGCCACTGCACTCCAGCCTGGGCGACAGAGCAAGACTCCGTCTCATTAAAAAAAAAAGGAAAAGTGGCCAATTAGCTGTATTCTGTCCTCTCTGCTGGATGATAGTAACAGGAAATTGCCATGCTTCAAGTCTCCCTGGGCTCTAGCTGTTTGAATATAACTTTGTATAGCACCACCAGTTGCTCCAGGTTTTAATGTAGCAACTACAGAAGCAGTAAGTTTTTCAGCTAATTCATCTTCTCACCCATTAAGGGGAGAGAGAGGAGGTGGCCATTCACTTAATTCAGCAGGTGGAGCTGACAGGCTAGTAAAACATACTTTTTAAAGTTTTCCTTTCTTTTCTTTAATCTCCTCCGGTAGCTGTTCCTCACACTCAGAATCTGAAGTTAGTTTTCTACACTCCTCCTCCTCTGAATCTGCCTCATCATCTCTTTGAAATGGCTCAAGAGCTGCCTTTATTAGTGCCCATACTGACCAAAGAGAAACTCCAATTTCTGCTCCTTCTTTATATGCCTTTTAAAAATCTCTGCCAATTCTCTGCCATTCATCTAACTCCATAGTCCCTTGTTCCGGACCCCTTGGGCAAAACTGCTTTACTGTATTAAAGAGTGGTAACAAATTCTGAGTACTAACTTTCACTCCCCCTCTTCGTAATAAATGCCTTAAGAAATTTAAATAAGCAGAATGTATGCTTTCACTTTATCCCATTGTTACCCTGGTTCTTCTGAGTGCTCAGCTTTCCTGTCGAGCTTTGTTTAGACGCCCTCGGGTGTCCTTTGACGATGCGTCCCCTGCTTTCACACGCTCTAGCATTCCTTTACCAAGGTCTTTGTCACCCCACGTTGGGCATGTTGGGGTGATCAGACCCAACACCAGGTCATGGGGGCAACAAAGTCCGGCCGAGTCAAAGGAATTAGAAAAAGTTTGAGAGAGAAAGTGGGACCAGGGGGCCATCGTGTGGAGGCTGTGAAGACCCTGATCTCTGGGAGCCCACAGTATTTATTGGTGCTCAAAGAAACAGGTGGTGAGGATGTGGGGGTTGAAAGGAAACAGTGTATCGAGTGATTGACAAACATATAACATATGACTACTTGAGATAATGGGAGTGCTAGAAGCAAGGAGACAGCAAGTCTAGCTGACAAGCAAGCGCTGCCTCAGCTTCTCTTCCAACACAGCTTTTCTCCCAACAGCTTTCTGTTACCCACAGCTCTTACAACCTAAACCCCTTGGCCGGGCACAGTGGCTCACGTCTGTGATCCCATCACTTTGGGAGGCCGAAGTGGGCGGATCACCTGAGGTCAGGAGTTCAAGACCAGCCTGGCCAACATGGTGAAACCCCATCTCTACAAAAATACAAAAATTAACTGTGCGTGGTGGCATGCACCTGTAACCCCAGCTACTGGGGAGGCTGAGGCAGGAGAATCACTTTAACCTGGGCGAAAGAGGTTGCAGTGAGCCAAGATCACGCTATTGCACTCCAGCCTGGGTAACAGAGCCAGACTCCATCTCAAAATAAAAAATCCTAAACTCCTTAACTTGAATTCAAGGCTCTCCACATCAAGCCGGTCTCTCTCCAGGTTCACCTCCCACTGCAATGGTGGATCGCTCTGCATGAATCCACCATTCAGTGCTTCTGCCTTCTTTGTCACCCCCTCCACCTCAGCCTCTTCTGTCTCCTGTGTTCAAACTATTCCCTTCAAATGGCATGTCCTCCTCCCCTCTACTGATGAAAGTCCTATGCCCTTTCCATAGCCCAGCTCAAATGCCCACTTACCTGTCTCAGCCCTCCTACCTGGTTGTGTGTGTGGTGGTTTTTTTTGTTTTGTTTTTTGAGATGGAGTCTGGTTCTGTCGCCCAGGCTGGAGTGCAGTGGCGTGATCTTAGCTCACTGCAACCTCTGCCTCCTGGGTTCAAGCAATTCTCCTGCCTCGACCCCTGAGTAGCTGGGATTACAGGTACCCAGCACCAATTTTAGTAGAGACAGGGTTTCACCATGTTGGCCAGGCTGGTCTTGAAATCCTGACCTCAGGCAATCCACTGACCTCAGCCTCTCACAAGTGTGAGCCACCACGGCAGTTTCTTTTTTTGTTTTTGAGACACAGTCTTGCTCTGTCGCTCAGGCTGAAGTGCAGTGGTTCAATTACGGTTCACTGCAACCTTAAACTCCTGGGGGCTCAAAGTGATCCTCCTGCCTTAGCCTCCCGAGTTGCTGGGACTATGGACATGTGTCACCACGCCTGGCTAATTTTTGTAGTTCTTGTACAGATTAGATCTCGCTATGTCCTCGGGCTGGTTTTGAACTCCTGACCTCGTGTGATCCTCCTGCCTTGGCTTCCAAAGTGTTTAGATTACAGGCATGGCCGGGCGCGGTGGCTCAAGCCTGTAATCCCAGCACTTTGG
>NW_012110918.1:10727632-10732635 GCF_000951035.1 Colobus angolensis palliatus | reverse complement strand
AAAAAAAAAAAAAAAAAAACAGCCAAAAAGAAAAAAGGAAATCTCCTTATGGTGTGAAAGGCCTCTCAGCTGCAGCTGCCCTGACACCCAGACGAGCCCTCCCGGCTGCAGAGGGTGATTTCAGTCCATGTCAACCCTCCTGCTTGTCTTTACAGCAGAATGAATTCTCTTTTGTCTCAGCCTTTCCCGATTCATGTTTTCTATCCTGAAAACAAAAAGACTGCAATTAGGCCCAGATGCTCAATCAGTGCTTTTCAAAGTGGTGAGAGGAGTTGGAAGCTCAATGGGAAGCCAGGAAGCCGAGCAGTTACACCAGCAGGCACTAGCGCGCAGGCCTCCGTCCCAGGTCAGCATCCTCTCCTCTTCCTAGAGCTTCTCCCATGGCCGGCCTTGGACTCTCCCCTGCCCCTTCCTTACCTGTGTAGACTCTCGTCCACACAAATCAGTTTATAGCAACTTAGGGCATTTCCTGGTACCTGATTCTCTGAAGTTTAACATCTTCTTTTGTTGGCTCCTTGGGTGTCTCGCTGGCCTCAGCGATCATGTCTCGAATTTTCTGCAGGCAGTCTGCCAAATTCCGGAACTGATAGCGGCTGCTCTCAGAGGTGAGGATCAACTCTCCTAACCTGTTGATCTTGTTTTTATGCTGCAGAGGACAAAGGAAAAACCGGAGTCCTACAGAGTAAAGGTTTAAAAGCCACTGAGGGATTTCTAGGGAAAGAAAGGTATGGTGGTTACCATGATGGCTATCTTCTGCCGCACAGGCTCTGCGATCCAGTCGGCAGTTGCCAAATGGAACCTGACTTCCGCCTTGGAATTCACTGTGGATGAAAGGGAGAAGGGAGCATGGGTGCCTGAGACTTCCAGGAAGGATCAACCCCTGGGTGACCAGTGACCATCCTGAAACAAAGGGAGGCCACAGACCTAACCATGTACATTCCAGTCTATGTCCAAGTTGGCTATGAACAAGTCTGCAGAGACAGTGAGGCACTCTTGGGCAAAAATAGACTTCCGGTAACTAAGCACCCAGTGCTTCTCTTACAGTTTTACTGGGTTGAAAAAAAATGGAGGGAATGGGTTGCACCAGAATGAAGGAAACCCGTTCTTGGAGCTGGCTGCCACCTCACACTGTGATCTCTCTTTGTTTAGACTCACAAGCCGATCCTAGTCCTAGCAACCCACAGCTGAATGTCTGAGAATCAGACCACATTCAAAAGAATAGAGAGGATTATTATAAGCCGGCAGTATTAAAGCTTCTGCTGAAAAATCCCTTTATTCCATATGAACATAAACACAGAGTTCCTCAAGCCCACCTCCCAGCTACATTTTAAAGCAAAAGAAAGCAACAAGGCTCCCCGTACCTTTGTTCACATTCTGCCCCCCAGGACCACTACTCCGACAATAAGATATTGTCAAGCGATCTGTAAAACAGAAGAAAGTACACACACAAAACTGATTACCTCATGGCAAATGTGCAAACTGCTAATTAACTATCAACACAGCTATCCCTATTATATATCTTTCTCTTTCAATGACTTTTTTTTGTTTGTTTGAGACAGAGTCCCGCTCTGTTGCCCAGGCTGGAGGGCTGTGGCGCAATCTTGGCTCACTGCAACCTCCACCTCCCAGATTCAAGCAATTCTCCTGTCTTAGCCTCTTGAGTAGCTGGGATTACAGGCGCGCGCCACCACACCCGGATGATTTTTGTATTTTTAGTAGAGATGGGGTTTCACCATATTGATCAGGCTGGTCTCAAACTCTTGACCTCGTGATCCACCCGCCTCGGCCTCCCAATCAATGACTTTTATATACAGTCATCCCTCAGTAGCTGTCAGGGATTGGCTCTATGACTCCTGTGGATACCAAAATCTGTGAATGCACAGTCCCTGATATAAAATGGTATATTTGCAAATAAGCTGCACATATCCTTCTGCATACTTACAACCATCTCTAGATCGCTTATAACACCTAATACAATATAAATGCTATAAACACTATGTAAATACTTGTTATACTGCACTTTTTTTTTTTTTTTTGAGACAGAGTCTTGCTGTGTCGCCCAGGCTGGAGTGCGGTGGTGCACGGTCTCTGCTCACTGCAAGCTCCGCCTCCCAGGTTCACGCCATTCTCCTGCCTCCGCCTCCCAAGTAGCTGAGACTACAGGTGCCCACCACCACACCCAGCTAATTTTTTGTATTTTTAGTAGAGACGGGGTTTCACCATGTTAGCCAGGATGGTCTTGATCTCCTGACCTCGTGATCAGGCCTCGGCCTCCCAAAGTGATGGGATTATAGGCATGAGCCACCGCGCCCGGCCTATACTGTATTGTTTAGGGAATCATGAGAAGAAAAAAATTCTGCACAAGCTGCAACCATCATTTTTGTTCTTTTTCAAATTTTTTTTTTTTTAACAGTCTCACTCTGTCACCCAGGATACAGTGCAATGACACAATCAAAGCTCACTGCAGCGACCATAGTTCACTGCAGCCTCAAACTCCTGAGCTCAAGTGATCCTCCTGCCTCAGCCTCCCAAGTAGCTAGGACTACAGGCATGTGCCACCCTACCCTGCTGATTATTTTTTTGAAATTTTTTTGTAGTTATGCGGTCTTGTTATGTTGCCCAGGCTGGTCTCAAACTTCTGGGCTAAAGTGATCCTCCCAAAGTGTTGGGGTTACAGGTGTGAGCCACCGTGCCCAGCCTCTTTTTCAAAGATTTTTGATCCACAGTTGGTTGACTCCATGGATGTGGAACTCACAGATACAGAGGGCCAACATATATATAAATGTAATATTTGGATCAGTGAAGCTGGAGATTATTCACAGATGTCAAAACTGAAATTAGAGTAAGTAATTTTCTCAAAGTCACACAGATAGCAAAAGTAAAATCAGGACTTGGCTGTCTGCTTCTAGCCCCGTACATGCCACCTGATCTGCTGCCCTCACTTTTTGCTGCTTGTTTTCTGTTTGTTTTAAAGCAAGGATTATTTCAAAAGTTCAAACTAAGGGATGGAGTTAGTTTCATCCAAGATGTGGTGGATGTGGAATCTCAACAGACTATATAAGCTCCAAGAAGGCAGGACTGTGTCTAATTCATGGTGTGTTCATGGCTGTTCCCTGGGCCTAGCTCACGGTTAGTGTTAAAACATCTGTTGGATGTATGAGGAGCTGGGAGCTCTAGCTTCAAACACTGGCTCCATCACGAAGTGACCATGATCTTGGCAAAGTCTCACTGTTTTTCTTGGTCTAATTTTTGTTTGTTTTTAATCTGTAAAATTAGGTTTCATCCTTCCCTTTTTATAATTAATGAGAAGCAGTCTTGTCATATCTGAGGAATGGAGGGAAGGCATTATATTGGGGAAATTTGAGAAACTGCAAGAAGTTTGGGTGGCAAGGAACTGTGGCACCACGGTGGCAGAGAGCTGGCCTCAGTGAGCAGTAATGACTCATCTTGGGACTGCTTTTAAGAGGATTTCCTCCTTTGGAAAAATCAAATTAAATCCACTTTCTGACTAGGTAACAAGTGCACGTGCCACTGCAGGGGAACAGTTCTGCCATGGTGATCGCTGGCAACCTTGCACGTGGGCAAAGCTTGAGCTGCAGCTGACCGAAGTCTTTATAGGAATGGAAAGGTTCGGGATTCATGAGAGTGTGGGAGGCTGGTGAGGAGCTACTACCAGGCCACTGCCCACTTGCCTGCCTGTCTCCCCCTAGGAGGCTGTCACGAGACACTTCTCTTCACCTCCAGTTCTGATGAGATAGGAGGCTTTCTGCCTCCTCCCCTACACACATGCTACCCTTACGGCACAGCTTCATTTTTATTTTTTGAGACAGGGTCTCACTCTGGCACCCAGGCTGGAGTCCAGTGGCACAGCAGCCTCAACATCCCAGGCTCAATCGAACATCCCGGGCTTGAGGGATCCTTCGGCCTCAGCCTCCCAAGTAGCTGAGACTACAGGCAGGCACAGCTTCAAGCTATAAAACTGCTTTGCTGCAGCATGTGGCTCCTCAGCCACAGAGTATCCTGTCCCTTGGGTTGTGGTCATCTGGCCTCTGTTTCAGAGTCATTTTGAGCAAGGGCCACAGGGAACCAGCACCTTTGGCTGCTCTTCCTTGCACTATCTATGGAAGTCACACACTCTGTAAATCTCAAAAAGGCTCATTGTTTCTTTACAGGCTGTAACTGTTAGGCCTTGCTTATGCTTGACAGGTACAAAATTTTACAGTTATGCAAATGGTTTATTTACATGAAAATGTCTCTCACTCTTGTCTCCCAGCCACCAAGTTTGTCTTATCTCCCTATTCCTCCAGGCAGTCACTGTATTCCTTTCAGATATAGGTATCTTTCTACACAGATATGGATATAAAAATAGACACAGATATATTGATACAGATATTCAGAAATAGATATTTCAGGCCAGGCGCAGTGGCTCATGCCTGTAATCCCAGCACTTTGGGAGGCCGAGACGGGCGGATCACGAGGTCGGGAGATCGAGACCATCCTGGCTAACCCGGTGAAACCCCGTCTCTACTAAAAAATACAAAAAATTAGCCGGGCGTGGTGGCGGGCACCTGTAGTCCCAGTGACTCAGGAAGCTGAGGCAGGAGAATGGTGTGAACCTGGGAGGCGGAGCTTGCAGTGAGCAGAGATCGTGCCACTGTACTCTAACCTGGGCGACAGAGCGAGACTCCGAAAAAAAGATATTTCAGAGATATAGATATGTAAAACACAAATGGTAGCTTATAAACTTTCCTGTGTCTTCCTCTTTTGATTCATCTATTGTAAAGAGTGCTCCACGTCATGAGAGTGTCAAGAGCTCTCCACTCACGTGGCACACGGCATAGTGCAATGTGAGTGGCCATACCATCATTTATTTGCTATTCTAAATAATGCTACAAAGATTCTACTTCTGCACACCCAGAGACAGTCTCTTTAATTGGGCTGGAGAAATCTGGAAGGAATGTGTGAGGGATGAGAGAAATGACTGATTTTTTCTTTTTTTCCTC
>NW_012110918.1:10720228-10723057 GCF_000951035.1 Colobus angolensis palliatus | reverse complement strand
CACGGTGAAACCCTGTCTCTACTAAAAAATAAAAAAAACTAGTCAGGCGAGGTGGCGGGCGCCTGTAGTCCCAGCTACTCAGGAGGCTGAGGCAGGAGAAGGGCGTAAACCCAGAAGGCGGAGCTTACAGTGAGCTGAGATCCAGCCACTGCACTCCAGCCTGGCTCCGTCTCAAAAACAAACAAACAAAAAAAACACGCCTGGCAGGCCACCCTTTTTTTTTCCGGGCCACAGGAGACTCCCAGACGATGCAGTCCATCTTGGACAGTGACTGTAAATGCACCCTGAGGGCTTCTGTCAAACTAACTACTCACTCTAGGACTTCTCACCTCCATGTCTCTCTCTCCCTTACCGTTCCTCAAGCAGCAATGCCCTTCAGCCTTAAATCTTTTATCCACAAGGCCCAGTGCAAACGCAACCCACTCCGAGGCTTTTCTGGCCCTCCAGGCTCAAAGCATCGGTATCCTCAGGTGCACTCTCCCTAACGGCCTTCATTTCTTTTTTTTTGAGACAGAGTCTCGCTCTGTAGTCCAGGCTGGAGTGCAATGGTGTGATCTCAGCTCACTGCACCTCCGCCCTTGGGTTCAAGTGATTCTCCTGCCTCAGCCTCCTGAGTAGCCGGGATTATAGGCACATGCCACCATGCCCAGTTATTTACTTATTTTTTTTTGTATTTTTAGTAGAGATGGGGTTTTACCATGTTGGTCAGGCTGGTTTTGAGCTCCTGACCTCAAGTGATCTGCCCGCCTTGACTAGGATTACAGGCATGATCTGTCCCCCAAAGTGGTAGGATTACAGGTGTGAGCCACCACGCCCAGCCTGCCTTCATTTCTTTTATCTTATAATTATTTGGGAGTTGGCCAGGTGCGGTGGCTCACGCCTGTAATCCCAGCACTTTGGGAGGCTGAGATGGGTGGATCGCTTGAGATCAGGAGTTGGAGACCAGCCTGGCCAACATGGTGAAACCTCCCCTGTATTAAAAATACAAAAAAATCAGCTAGGCATGGTGGCACACATCTGTAATCCTAGCTACTCGGGGAGGCTGAGGCGGGAGGACTGCTTGAATCCAGGAGATGGAGGTTGCAGTGAGCTGAGATCATGACACTGCACTCCAGCTTGGGTGACAGAGCGAGACTCCATCTCGGACAAAAAAAAAAAAAGAAAAAAGAAAAAGAATTATTTAGGTGTGAAACCCTCATCCTACTTCACCTGTCTGCAGCACTGAAGATCATGGGCCACACCCTCCTTCCTGAAGCATGTTCTATCTGTTCCTTCTGAGATTTTCCTCTTACCTTCCTAGGACTCTTTCTCACTCTCCTTAGATAGCTCTTTGCAACTTTTAAACACTGACATGCCCTTGAAATACTTCTCTCTCTCCTTCTTTCCCTAGAATACTTCATCTATGCTGATGAGAATAGCCTGTTTTTTGTTTTTGTTTTGAGACGGAGTCTCACTCTGTTGCCCAGGTTAGAGTGCAGTGGTGCAATCTCGGCTCACTGCAACCTCTGCCTCCTGGGTTCAAGTGACTTGTCCAGTCTCAGCCTCCTGAGTAGCTGGGACCCTAGGTGTGTGCACCACGCCTGACTAATTTTTGTATTTTTAGTAGAGACGGGGTTTCACCATGTTGTCCAGGCTGGTCTCGAACTCCTGACCTCAAGTGATCTACCCACCTTGGCCTCTCAAAGTGCTGAGATTACAGGCATGAGCCACTGTGCCTGGCCAGAAAATAACCTGTTTTTGACACCCAACTTTCGGGCTCAAACTCAAACCTTTCTCCTCAACTCCACACCCATATACCCAACTACTACTCAACGTCTCTTCTCAGATGTCTAATGGACTCAAACCTTAAGCCTCCTCAGAGGACTTCCCTTACTAACAAGCTGAGGTAGCCTCAGCACTCTGTTACAGCACCCTGGTCTATTCATCACACTACCTCTCACTACCTAATGGTTTCCCTATTTGTTTACTGCCTGCTCTTTCCACTAGAATTAAGCTCCACGAAGGAGAGAGATCCTGTCTATTTTGTTTCTCATGGCTGTACATGCTAGACTGAAGTAGTGACTGACACAGTAGGTATACAATAAACATTTTATTGAATGAATGGATGAACAATGAATGCTATTGCCACTCTCTCATCTCAGTTAATAGCAACTCAATCCTTTCATTGCTCAAGGCCCCAGACCTGGCTGGGCATGGTGGCTCACGCCTGTAATCCCAGCACTTTGGGAGGCTGAGGCGAGCAGATCATTTGAGGTCAGGAGTTTGAGACCAGCCTGGCCAACATGGTGAAAACCCTGTCTCTACTAAAAATGCAAAAATATGAGCCGGGCATGGTGGTGCACACCTGTAATCCCAGCTACTCAGGAGGCTGAGGCACAAGAATCACTTGAACCCAGGAGGCGGAGGTTGCAGTGAGCTGAGATCATGCCACTGCACTCCAGCTTGGGTGACAGAGCGAGACTCCATCTCGGACAAAAAAAAAAAAAAGAAAAAAGAAAAAGAATTATTTAGGTGTGAAACCCTCATCCTACTTCACCTGTCTGCAGCACTGAAGATCATGGGCCACACCCTCCTTCCTGAAGCATGTTCTATCTGTTCCTTCTGAGATTTTCCTCTTACCTTCCTAGGACTCTTTCTCACTCTCCTTAGATAGCTCTTTGCAACTTTTAAACACTGACATGCCCTTGAAATACTTCTCTCTCTCCTTCTTTCCCTAGAATACTTCATCTATGCTGATGAGAATAGCCTGTTTTTTGTTTTTGTTTTGAGACGGAGTCTCACTCTGTTGCCCAGGTTAGAGTGCAGTGGTGCAATCTCGGCTCACTGCAA
>NW_012110918.1:10712505-10715883 GCF_000951035.1 Colobus angolensis palliatus | reverse complement strand
TTGCAGTGAGCAGAGATCGTGCCACTGTACTCCAGCCTGGGCAACAGAGCGAGACTCCGTCTTAAAAAAAAAAAAAGGCCCCAGACTTCAATTCCTCTTTTATTCTCACTTCTCACATCCAATCAGTTAGCAAATCTTGCAGGCTTTCTTTCCAAAATATGTCTAGAATCTGACCAATTCTCATGACTCCTACTGCTTCCACCCTGCTTATCATCTCTTGCCCTATACTGCAATCTCCTTACTTGTCTCCCTGATCTTGGCATCCTATATCTGTTCTCTATAAGGCTCTCTGAGTGATCCTTGTAAAACTAAAATAATCCCATTCTCCTGCTTCAAGCTCTCCAATAGGTCTGCCTTGTGTTCAGAGGAAAAGGCTGGAGGCCAGTAAGTCCTAGAAATAGGCCTTTTCCCAGCCATCCCTCTCTTTGGCTTTTCCTCCTGACTCACCTGCTGAGCCACACCTAGGGACTGCTACTGCCTTCAGGTTATTACACTTTCTCTTCCCTCTGCCTAGGATGCTCATCTTCCCCCTATTCTCATGACTTGCTGTCTGGCTTCTTCCAGGTTGTTATTCAAATGTCACCTCATTGAGGGCCTTCTTAGACAATCCTACTTAAAGTTGCAATCCTACTCCCTACCTCTGGCACTACTTCTGCCTTCTTGGCTTTATTTTCTCCAAAGTACTACCTCACACATTCTATATTAGTCCATTTACTTATTGCCTGTCTCCCTCCACTAGAACATAAGCTCCACAAGCTTTAGAATTTCAATTTTGTTTGCTACTCCATCCCCTAGCCTAGCACAGCTTTTGTTGAGTGAGTGAGTGAATTAATGAACAAATGAATGGATATTCTTTTCCAGTCCTGTAAGTGGAAGCTCAACGGGTTTGGGTGGGTCTTATCTCTCTTGCTCCGGGGCTTGATTCAATGCCTGCACACAGCGGACTAAATAAATGCATCCTGAAGGAACGATCGAGAAGCCGTTTTATTCGCGCGTCCTGGGGTTACTGGAGGCAATGGACAGTGTAACGTCCCAAAGGGTAGCAAACAATTTGGCAGCCTCTTGCCTTTATTGTCCGCTTTGGGGGGCCAGAATGCCCATATTTCCCCTTGGGACTGGAATTTGGTCTTGAGGGCCAAGGAAACGAACGTGGAGAAGGTGTCAGCCCCGAAAGAAGTATACCCAGCCGGCCTTCTCGGCTCCTGCACAACTCGCGCTAGAGCAAGCACCCCACTCCCGGCCAGGTTAGCGCGGACAGCCAGCCCCCTCCCGCGGCGACCGTCACGTAGCCCCCCGACGTAGCTCCACATCCGGCCAATGGGGCCCGGGGTTCCTAACGCCACCCAACAGCCTAACAAAACGCCCCTTCAGTCCAGTCCTTCCTGGCTCACCGGGACCCTCCAGGCGGTGTCCGAGCCCTGAGATTCAGGGTAGAGCTTGTCCAGGCTGTAGATACTCTTGAACTCAGTGCCATCTTTCTGCTTGTGCAGCGCCCGGCGTGGGCACCGCGCCGGCGATGGGAGCAGCCAGAGTCCGGGTCGGTTCAGGGCCCAGCGCAGGCACCTGGTGGCCGCCATGCTTGGGTCGTGCGACTGCTTCCGGCGGGCGCTTTCTCCCAGCAGTCCGCAAACTCGGGTAGCCCTCAAGCTTTGGTTCCGCGCAGTTTCTAAGGCCCGCCGAGGGGAGGCGGCAAGCTGGGGTTCCGGCGATGCTCCCGGGCCGGCCGCCTCCGGGAGGCCTGGTTGGGCGGGGGAAGACGGTGGCCAGACAGCGAGCTACTACAGGAAGAGTGCCCCGATCTTGTGTGCCCCAGAAACACCATTTCTCTCCCTTTCAGGGTCCGTGCCCTCCGCCTGGACCGCCCACTGCCCAATTCAAACATCAGCGAGGCCTGCCCAGCAAGCCTGGGGCCTCTCCCGCCCCGCGCTTCCCAGTCCCTTTACTCTGCTCTAATTTATCTTTTTTCTCTTCCTTTACAAAAATCACTCAGTCCTAATTGTCTAATTGCTGTCTCCTCGCTGGAATGTGAGCTCCAGGAGGGCACCGGCTCACTGCTGTATCCCCAGCACCCAGAACAGGGCACATCGTGGACACCTCATGAGTATTGATAAAATGAATTCTGTAGGAATGTATTTTTGAAAGTTGGGTTCTGGTAGAGCTGAGTTTTAGGAACGCCAGGCTCTTTTTACAAGGCAGCCTATGAGCAAATTCCCCGCTGAGCACGTGTGTGTAATGGCTTGTACCCAGCAGCTCTGCAGGACAAATACCACATGGGAGGGGGAGGCAGGTCACCAAAAGAAAGGTTTGCAAAACGTGGAACGTCGTCCCCCGCCCTTCAGCTTTATGGAGCAAGATGGTGCTTTCTTCCAGCCAGGAGAGAGGGGGCCCCTGGGGAAGTAGGGAGAGAATTCAGAGAACTGCCGACTAACTGGAACCCTTTCATAGCGCTGTTAAGCGATGAACTACACACAAGTTCCAATTCTGAAAAAGGTTCAAAGTAGAGCAAGCAGTGTTTGAAAACAGCTAAACCTTAGTTAAGTTACTTTGTTGAGAGGCAATGTGGTAAATGGAAACAAGGCTAAATAAATGTTCATAATTATTAGTAATGCTAGCGATTGTTTCTTAATGAAGAGTTCTATTTTTAGGAACAAGCGTAATTATCTAGAAAAATGTGCGCTCGGGGATGCTGGCTGATTTAAACAGGAGATTGTCATCAAACCAAGCTTTTACCATCTCAGCATCATTGCTACAGCAAATCTTTAAGAAGGAATAAACCACTTTCCAAGCACTGACTTTATAAGCTCAGATAGGAAGGGGTGACAATTGACATATCTCGGGCTCTAGGTTGGGAGGAGTCTCCTGGGTCCTGCCCTGTCTGACTTAGTCCCAAGACCTCAAAGGGAATAGAGGCATCTCCATGGCAACTGGAATAAGCTGCTCAGGGGAGCAAAACCAGGCATTTACTCAGTTCCGGGGCTGAGGGGTTATAAGTAATAAAGTCAGAACCTTTCCATGACATCATTGCTCTGAGGCTGGACTCCAGCTCTGCACCTGACCCAAGGCAACAGGAAAAGGAAGCTGCAGGTTTCCATGGCCCCAAATAAACACAGCCTGCTCGGGCCATCTGGTGGCCTGGATTCTGGGAGAGGAGGTGGGTAGAGGAGAGAATGAGACAAGCTGCCCTGGGGTGGAGAGAGGAGCAGCTGGTAAGCTCCTCTTACCTGCTGCTGCCGTGCTGCCGTGAACTATCCAGAATGGGGGCCCTGGGAGAAACAGGCCAGAAAGGGGCCACCTGTTCTCCCAAAAAGATGGGCCCTAAAGGCTGAGGCCAGTCTTCCCTTTCTCCTCCTTGGTTCTCTATAGGCTGAGGTGGTGCTT
>NW_012110918.1:10710599-10711500 GCF_000951035.1 Colobus angolensis palliatus | reverse complement strand
AAAAAAAAAAAAAAAAAATCCCCAAAAAACAAAAGCCAAAACAAAACTCATCATTATGTGTAGATAGGATATGTGCAATGAGGCATGGTGGATTGGTCAGGACTAAGTTTGAATATTTCTTTTTTATTAAAAAAATAGAAAATGTGTCCATATCCTAACCGCTGGTACCTGTGACTGTGAGTTTATTTTAAAATTGTATTATTATTATTTTTTGAGACAAGGTCTCACTCTGTCACTCAGGCTGGAGTGCTGGTATGATCATGGCTCACTGCAACCTTGGCCTCCCCAGCTCAAGCTATCCTCCCACCTCAGCCTCCCAAGTAGCTGGGATTACTGGCATGTGCTGGCTAATTTGTGTATTTTTTGTAGAGACAAGGTTTCTTGTCTCTACCAGCCCAGGCTGGTCTTGAACTCCTGGGCTCAAGCACTCCACTTACCTTGGCCTCCTGAAGTGGTGGGATAATAATCGTGAGCCACTATTCCCAGCCAACGTTGAATATTTCTATGTAACCTTGAATTACTAACCTGACCTCTAAGTTTTTGTATCCTCATCAGTAAAATGGAGATTTTATAGTCATCTCATGAAGTTCCTAAGGATAGTAAACACATACAAAACACTTAACACAGTGCTTGGCATGAAGTCAGCAGGCAACAAAATTAGCTGCTACTAAGAGATGCAACGTGCATGCAGGTTCCTAAGGGAACCTTTTCTTTGAGACACCTGATTACTGTTGTCTTTTTTCCTCTGTAGACCTGGAGTGGGAAATCCGGTCTGACAAGCTCTATTCCAACCCTCTTTCCTTCTTCCCTGAGGGGATGGGCAGCACAGAGCTGCCCCCTCTCCCTGGAAGGTACTTCCTTCATTGCTACCCATTATCTGTCTGGTCCCCTAACACTGAGG
>NW_012110918.1:10700634-10710094 GCF_000951035.1 Colobus angolensis palliatus | reverse complement strand
AAAAAAAAAAAAATGCTGAGGGAGAGAAGGGTGGCTGGATACATGCCACAGCTTCCTTCATCTCTCAGGTGTGACTGCTCCATGTGGTCATCACCACCTACTCCCCATCCTGGTGATGACAGGTGACAACAGGATGGGAAAACCCAACAGCCACTTGCACGCTGCCCTTGTGAAACCCCCATGCTGTTCAGGTGATGTACTAAGCACAGCAGTTTGGGGCCCAGCCCTGGGCTCGGGCTCGCCACATCACACTTTTTTTTTTTCTTGAGACTGAATTTCGTTCTGTCCCCAGGTTGGAGTGCAGTGGTGTGGTCTAGGCTCACTGTAACCTCCACCTCCTGGGTTCAAGCAATTCTTGTACCTCAGCCTCCGGAGTGGCTGGGATTACAGGTGTGCACCACCATGCCTGGCTAATTTTTGTGTTTTTAATAGAGATGGGGTTTCGCCATGTTGACTGGGCTGGTTTCCAACTCCTGGGCTCAAGTGATCCTCCTGCCTTGGCCTCCCTTGGCCTAGCCCCACACCACACTCTCCTCCCCTCCTGAGTTCAAGGGAAGTTGTTCCCCATCAGGACATTGGAGGAAGGAGTTTTGGGGGAAGCCTGCATTTCTCCCCAGCTCTAGCTGGCCCCTGAGTCTACTTCCCTGTGAAGACTTTGGAAGCTGTTCCACAGACTCAGGTCATGTGGGCTGGTGGAATTGGGGTCCACAGAGCTGCCTTTTTTGTCTGGAGACAGGAGAGTGAAGAAGCTAGCAAGAAACCCCTCAAAGATTCAGGAGCATTTTCCTCTCTGATTTTGGAAGTCACCCATTGGAAAGGTCCACCCCGGCTGCTGGTGCGAGAAGGGGTGGGTGGGGTTGGCAATGTGAAGTGAAGGAGGATACCCTAGAGGTGCCCCCTTCGATCAGGATCCACAGTCCTGTTTCTAGGCTTCCAATATCTGAGCTTGGACAGCAATTCTTTTTTTTTTTTTTCTCCTTTTTTTTTTTTTTTTGAGATGGAGTCTCGCTCTGTCTCCCAGGCTGAAGTGCAGTGGTGCGATCTCAGCTCACTGCAACCTCTACTTTCCGGTTCAGGTGATCCTCCCACCTCAGCCTCCTAAATAGCTAGAATTTTTGTATTTTTAGTAGAGACAGGGTTTTACCATGTTGGCCAGGCTGGTCTCAAACTCTTGATGTCACATGATCTGCCCGCCTCAGCCTCCCAAAGTGCTGGGATTACAGGCGTGAGCCACGCCTGGTCTATCATTTTGCATCAAGGAGAACAAAAAACTCAACGGATTGACAGCACTTCCAGAACAAGAGGGAGGCTGGCAGAATCTTGGTGATGGGGACTCCTCCAGAAGATGAGCCCCTCTATGTACCGTTCTCTCTATAACATGGGGAGGAGATGGATGTCTGAGGAAGAATGGGAGTGGTGAGGTTTTTCATGTATATGGAAGAGAGATGTGGGGTTTATCAGCTTGAAAAACACCAGGAGATGGCCCTCTTGTCATTCCTGTGGCTATCCTGTGTCATCAATGGGTGGCTCACCAAAGGCAGGTCAGCTTCCCCACCCCTCATGGTCCTTCAGGGTATCAGTCTGGCCCTGGACTCACTGCCATGGCTTCTCATTGCACTCAGGAGGCCCGAGCTCCCCTGAACCTTTGGGCCCCTTGGGAGCCTGGCCTCTACCCTCTGTCCTGGCCCCACCCCCCACTGCCCCAGCCGCTCCCTGGGCCTCCACTGGTCTTCCCATTGGTTCCTCCCCAGCCTTCTGGTTTCAGCTTCATCATCACCTCTGCAGAGGTGCCCCGACCACCCTCGCTTAGCATTTCTCAATCTTTTTTTTCCATGATTGCTCCGCATTCCTACTTCCAAGAGCCTGTTTAGACATTTTCTCCCAATTGCTCCCCCAGGAATTTTAGTAACACTGTGTATCTCTTCATGTGCTGTATTTATATATCTAGATATGATTTTTTTTTTGAGACAGGTCTCGCTCTGTTGCCCAGGTTGGAGTGCAGTGGTGCGATCATAGGTCACTTCAGCTTTGACTTCCCAGGCTCGTGATCCTCCCACCTCAGCCTCCTGAGTAGTTGGGACTACAAATACACACCACCTTGCTCTGCTAATTTTCAAAAAATGTTTTGTAGAGAGGGAGGGGGTCTTGCTATGTTGCCCAGGCTGGTCTCAAACTGGGCTTGAGTGATCCACTATGGCCTCCCAAAGGGCGGGGATTACAGGCATGAGCCCCTGCGCCAGGTCGATTTTTCTTTTTTCTTTTTTAAAAAAACTTGGTTCACCCTGTTGAACCCAGGTGCTCTAGCTGAGAGGTAGCACTACCCTCCTGCCCTGATTTTTCCATCATGCTACATCTTTTGTTTAATTATTTCGGGTGGATCTCCCCACACAAGAATGTAAACTCCAAGGGAAGAGGGGCCCTGCTGGCTTGTTCACCATGTATCCCTAGCTGGCCCTCAATAAATATAGAAACTTCTGCCAGAGGCTGCTATTTGGAGCTGTTCAGTCTCAGGGAAGTGGGACCCAGGATGCTACCCTCTCCCACAGCTGGGCGTGATGCGAGGCAGGTGCGTGAGATGCACAGAGATGGGCCATTTCTGCTTTTAGAATACTGGTGCATTTTTTATTAAAGAAGAGAATAAAGCATTTGTAAATATATTTCTCTCACGTATACTTCAAAGGTGATGCTGGTCTGCCACTACACAGCTGGGGAGCAAACAGGCTGGAGCTCTTCCCCCCACCCTTCCTTTTGCCCAGATAACAGAGACACGGAGGGCAGGGAGCTGCCTAGCCTCAAAGGACAAAAGTTTCCCAGTTGCATGTACAGAAGGACACAGTCGCCACCAGCTCCCATCACAGTGCCGCCCGGAAAGCAGGTGGTGTCTCCAGGAGGTCAGGGATGCTTGGTAAGAAAACCCCTTTACCCATTAGAAATAAATAAGGCATGAAGGTTCCCACTGGGCTCCCGGTACAGAGGCCAGGGCCCCCGCCTTCCACTGACTGTATGATTCCTCTGGCTTCTAGGGTCTCAGAAAGGGTGGCAGAAGGAACCAGAAGCTGCTCAGGGCAAGCTGAGGACCTGGGTGTCTCTTAGCTGAACCTTGACTTTCTGACATCTTGAAGCAAAACCCCTGACCCAGCTGGATCCTCAAAAGCCCCCCACAAAGGTGGGACGTTAAGAGCAGGCATTTTATGGGAGGGAGGGAGGGAGGGAGCATGTTCCTCAGCCCCATCCCAATTCAACAGGATGCAGCATGGGATGAAAACCCCAGTCCCCAGTGAAGGGCAGGCAGGGGTGGACACTGGGACCACTGGCTGGTGGTGCATGTCCAGAACCTTCTGGGGACTGCAGACATGACCTGCGCCAGGGTTGGCCTGTGGGGAGCATGGAGTGACTGAGACATCATGGTTCCTGAGATGGGGGCAAGCACAGAGAGGGGAGTCAGAGGCCAAGCTTGATTAGTTGGAGGCGGTGTGAAGGGATGAGGGCTCCCCACTGCCCCGGCCGCTGGAAAGCTTAAGGCCCAGCAGGCACTTCCGAGGTTGGAAGCCAAGGAGGCTGGCTCTGAGCGAAAATGCATGTCTGCTGAGGGGCTCCTTCTCCTCCCCCTCCGACTGGCTACAGATCTGCGGTGGGCCAAGAGTATCCAGGGAGAAACCTGTCCTTGGCAGGGCTGGGGCAGGGACACTCCAGGCCCAGCTGAGGCTTCCTGCTCTGCATGGCAGGGGACATCTCTGACCTGGTCAGGACCTTGGGGGTGGGACAGCTGGTACTAAGGGAATGTCAGCACATCAGGGCTGGGGAGAAGCAGTGGGTGGTCCAGGAAACCCCTGAAGCAGCTGGCCCTGGGGTCCCCTTTCAAGTGTTTCCAGTTGTGGCAAGGGGTCAAGGAGACCTTGCATTGCAAATCTCTTAGAAAAAACAAACTTAACCAAAAAACAGCCAACTGATCCAGAATGGCTTTTTCAGAAGCCTGGTCAGCAGTCTGAGGGTGAGGCGCAGGGTCAGGAAGCCTGGGGCTGGGGGAGCTGGGGGATCCCTGGGGTAGGGGGGACATTTGGCTTTGAACTCTGAGCTGCGCCTTTGGGCTGGCGCGAGGTGGCCAAGGGCTCCTGGGAGGCAGAACAGGTGGGCTGCCTCCGCTCAACAGGGAACATGCTGCGTGTTTCCGGATCAGGAGGTCGCGTGCTGTGGTGGCAGGCCGCTAAGGGCGCTCGCTCTCTGGAAGCTGCACCGCCCAGGCCTGAGGGACCCCACGGCCTCCACCCTGGCGGAGGCTGCAGGCCGGTCAAGGGTCACTTGCTGCTGTGCGTCTTGACTTTGGTGGCGTTGATGTCAGCCTTGGTCTTCTGGATCCTGGAGAAGATCTCCTTAAAGAGCGCCTTGTACTCGGGCTGGCTCTGCTCCAGCCGCTTGTCGACAGCCTCTACGTGCTGGCTTAGGCTCTTCTCACCTGCCTTGGCCTCCCCCTGGCCCTCCTCACCGCCGCGCAAGTCCCTCCACGAGCTGTCCCGGGAGATGGGGCGCGAGGTCTGCACACCGGTGTGCCGCACCCCGGCCCCGTGCTGCCGACACTTGCTAAGCAGCTCCTCGTACTTCTCGAGCAGCGCGTGGTACTGCTCGTCCACCTCCCGCAGAATGGACATGCCCCGCTTGCGCACACTGTTGGCGTGCAGTGTGAGGTTGCCCGCGTGCCGGCTGGCTGGGTCTTTGGCCACGATGGCGTTGAGCGCAGTGTCGCTGCAGCTCTTGCGCACCACGTGGCCTGGGGAGGCGGCAGGTGAGGAGACACCGTCCTGGGCGCCTGAGTCGTCCCCGCGGCCGGGCTGGGGATCGTCGGCCTCAGGGGCCTGTGTGAGGGGTGCGAGCAGGGCCTCGGCCAGGTGGTCGTCCGGGCCCAGTAGGTAGGTCTTGGCCTGCTTCATCTGCTGCAGCTCCAGCAGCTCTGCCTCCAGCTCTTGCACGCGCAGGCGACAGGCCTCCATGTCGCACAGCTGGCGCTCCAGCTCGGAGTACTCCTGCAGCACCGCGGTGTACTCGCGCTCCGCCCGCTCCTTGCGCTGCCGCTCCTGGCTCACCTGGGAGCGCAGCGCCCCCACCAGGGACTGCAGCCGCTCGTTCTCCTGCTCCAGGGGCCGCGGGCCGAGCTCCAGGGAGGAACTGTGTAGGCGGAAAGCATCCTTGCACCTGGCGGGGAGTGGAAGCCCGAGCAGGGTGGGGACGGAGGAGAGGGCAGTGGTCACGGTCACAGCCAAGGCTGAGAAGTCCAGCCCTTACATCTCTCTTGTTCTCTGGGCTGAAATTGTTTGCCCCTCTCCGTTGGCTCTCCACCCTCCTCCACCCTTCTCCCCCTGCTCTCTGCCCCTGGAGGCTGACCACCACGGACCGCCTCTGCCAGGTCGCCTGGTTCTCCCCTGAGCTTGGCACATGGGAGGCACTGGCTAGAGGTCCGAGGGGGGAGCAGAGGCAGTGGGGTGTGTCTTCTTTGGGCTCTCCATGGTTAATGGTGACCAGGCAGCCTTCTCCATACATTCTAGGTGCCGGTAATCTCCCTTCCCCCTTGCTCTTTGAGGCCCAGGCCTGGTGGCAGCTCCACTCTGCTGCAACCCTGGGGCACTATAGTGTCCCTGTGGTTTCCCTACGCCCTGCCCACACCTCTTCTTCATTTAACTTTTCCATTACTCCGTGTAAGAGACTGTTTTCTGCCAGGACCCTTATTGAAACACCCACTACATATGAAATATGTATTTTTCCATTATTAAGTGGTTGTCTGATCTTAGATTTAATGGGAACTGAAAAGCACAGTGGGTTACCCGTCCTGGGTTAGCATCCTGGCTGAACCACTTACTAAACAGGTGACCTTGGATAAGACACACAACCTCTGCGCTTCAGTTTTATCATCTGGAGAGTAGGCATAATAAAACACCCCCAACAGTGTTGCCATAAGAATTACATCAGCTGGCCGGGCGCAATGGCTCAAGCCTGTAATCCCAGCACTTTGGGAGGCCGAGACGGGCGGATCACGAGGTCAGGAGATCGAGACCATCCGGCTGACCCGGTGAAATCCTGTCTCTACTAAAAAATACAGAAAACTAGCCATGCGAGGTGGCGGGCGCCTGTGGTCCCAGCTACTCGAGAGACTGAGGCAGGAGAATGGCATAAACCCGGGAGGCAGAGCTTGCAGTGAGCTGAGATCCGGCCACTGCACTCCAGCCTGGGCGACAGAGCGAGACTCCGTCTCAAAAAAAAAAAAAAGAATTATATCAGCTTAGGCTGGGTGCGGTGGCTCACACCTGTAATCCCAGCACTTTGGGAGGCCAAGGTGGGTGGATCACGAGGTCAGGAGATTGAGACCATCCTGGCTAACACAGTGAAACCCCGTCTCTACTAAAAATACAAAAAAAAAAAAAAAAATGAGCCGGGTGTGGTGGTGGGCACCTGTAGTCCCAGCTACTCTGGAGGCTGAGGCAGGAGAATGGCATGAATCTTGGAGGCAGAGTTTGCAGTGAGCCGAGATCGCACCACTGCACTCCAGCCTGGGCGACAGAGCAAGACTCTGTCTCAAAAAAAAAAAAAAAAAAAAAAAAAAATTATATCAGCATAGTGGCAGCACACAGCCAGGGCTCAGTAAACGCCAGCTGCTATGACTGTCATTAGCAACAGGCCCAGTCCCTCTGATGGCCTAGATGATGCACCAACAGCACCCTGCTGCCTGCTACCTCTCCTTCCTCCCCTAGCTGGCAATCCCAGAGACACTAAGGAGCACTCACACCTACCGGGGGCTGGTGCATAACTCCTTGAGGCAGGGGAAGGTGTGGATGGTACGCCTGCGTTCCCGCTTCTCCCGGAGCACTTGCAGCTGCTCCAGGCCTCTTAGTTGCTCCACCTGGGCCTGTAGCTCCTCCACCTGGGCCTGGAGGCGCTCAATGGTCTCCGTCAGCCTGGGGGTGGGGCAGTGGACACACAGGGACTTTAAGGGGATGGGGCCAGTTTGCCTCATGGCAGCCCTGGCTCCCTGAAGATGGAGGGACGTTGGGTAGGAGGTAGACCCAACCTTGAGCCGCTGTCTGGTCCTGAGGTAGGGTGGGGAATTCTCTGCATGCCCAAGGACCTGCCCTTCTTGTATGCCTCTCAGATGAGCTGATGACTTCTCCTCTGTGCCACCTCAGTTCCTTGTCACTCCTCTATCACTTATTGTCCTGCACTGCCATAAAATATTTACATGCCTGCCTTCTCTTCCAGGCTATGAGATCTTATAGGGCAAGACAATATCTTTGTTTCCCCATCGTTGCATCCCCAGTGTATAAAAAAGAGCCTAGCGCATAGTTGGTGCTTAAGGCAAGGTTGCGGCCTGAATGTTAAACCACACAAAATCCACAAGGACAAGCTCACTCCCATCCCAGGTTCCTAGGGAGACATGCACAAGTCACACCCATCAGTCTATGGGCTCCTGTGTAGACACAGCCCTGGGGCTCTCCCTTGCCTGCCCCCCGGCCCTCAGCTGGGCCCTCACCCATGGATCTTCTGCTGGGCGGCCTTGCTCTCCAGCACCAGCCTGTGGTTGGTCAGCTCCAGGTCCCGGGCTGTCAGGTCCAGCTGCTCATAGACTTTGGCATGCTGCTCGTTCACATGCCGCAGCGTGTCCAGCTGCTTGGTTAGGTACTGGGGGTGGAAGCACATTGAGTAACCTTTTGGAACTGAGCAGGGGCAAATGTCTCTGCCTAGACCCTCCTCCTACTTCTTTTTTTGTCTTTTTTCTTTTCTTTTCTATTTTTTTTTGAGACAGAGTCTTGCTGTGTTGCCCAGGCTGAAGTACAGTGGCGTGATTTCGATTCACTGCAACCTCTGCCTCCTGAGTTCAAGTGATTCTCCTGCCTGAGCCTCCTGAGTAGCTGGAACTATAGGTGCCTGCCACCATGCCTGGCTAATTTTGGTATTTTTAGTGGAGATAGGGTTTCACCATATTGGCCAGGCTGGTCTTGAACTCCTGACCTCAAGTGATCTGCCTGCCTCTGCCTCTCAAAGTGCTGGGATTATAGGCGTGTGCCACTACCCCAGGCTCTTTTTTTTTTAAAAAAAACTCCTAAAATCTTTTTTATTTTATTTATTTATTTTTAAGACAGGGTCTTGCTCTGTTGCCTAGGCTGGAATGCAGTGGCACAATCACGGCTCACTGCAGCCTCAACCTCCAGGCTCAAGCGATCCTCACCTCATCCTCTCAAGTAGCTGGGACCACAGGCGCATGCCACCATAGCCAGCTAATTTTTGTATTTTTTGTAGAGACAAGGTTTCACCATGTTGCCTGGGCTCAAGTATTTCACCCACCTTGGCCTCCCAAAGTGTTGGGATTACAAGCATGAGTCACCACGCCCAGCCTCTTCTCCCCTTCTAAGGACAAGTTTGCTTTGATGTATTTGTCTTCAGCTGAGTGAGGCTTAAAAATGGTGGTTCAGGCTGGGCATGGTGGCTCATGCCTGTAAATCTAGCATTTTAGGAGGCTGAGCTGGGAGGATCACTTGAACTCAGGAGTTAGAGACCAGCTTGGGCAACATGGTGAGACTTGGTCTCTATTTAAAAAAAACCACAAAACTGGTGGTGCAATAGGGCTGCCTGAGATAGCTGTGCTATCCTTGTACAGGATAGCACAGTTGTGAACTATACCAGGCTATTGGGCTAAGGCTGTGTCTGATAAGCCGCCACCTTATTCTAAGTTGCATAAAGTCACACACAGGCCAAGGGGCCCTTGAGGGGTGTGGGCAAGCACATGCAGGGCCCTCACCTCGATCTCCTGCACCTGTTCCTCATTGGTGGAGTACATCTGCTGCAGGGACCCCTCCAGCTCCTTGTTCCTCTCCAGCAGAGTCTTTCCCAGCTCTGCAGCTAGGTGCAAGTCTAGGATAGGAGAAACATGAGCATGAGAACAAAGGCAGAGGATGCCCATTCATGTTCCGAGCATCTACTCTAGGTGATCCCAATGTAACCAAGACACCGGGAGCCTCCAGGCCTGGGAGGAGAGGTAAGCCAGGAGCTAAGCCTTTGCACTGTTACTTCTGCCTGGAATGTTCTTTCCTGACACTTCCAGGACTTGCTCCCTCTTCTCCTTCACGTCTGTGCCTGTCACTTTCTCTAGATCTTTCCCCAATCACTTGGTTCAGTCACACTGTTCCCTGCCCTGCAGTCTCTCTCCCGCTTCATCTTTCTCCTTAGCACTTAGCACCATCTAATTTCCCAAGAAAGTTACTCCTTTATCTTTTTCAGTTCCCCCAACTAACTGTGAGCTCATGGGGCAGTTTTTTTTTTTTCTTTTAAGGGATGGGGCCCAGGCTGGGGTGCAGTGAGTATTTACAGGTGTGATCATATGTGCTGCAGCCTTGAGCTCCTGGGCTCAAGCGATCTTCCTCCCTCAGCCTCCCAGGGCAACATAATGAGATCTCACCTCTATTGAAAAAAAAAAAAAAAA
>NW_012110918.1:10690075-10700049 GCF_000951035.1 Colobus angolensis palliatus | reverse complement strand
CACCGTGTTAGCCAGGATGGTCTCGATCTCCTGACCTCGTGATCCGCCCGTCTCGGCCTCCCAAAGTGCTGGGATTACAGGCTTGGGCCACCGCGCCCAGCCCTCTAAAATCTTTTTTATGCCGGGATTATAGGCACCCACTACCACGCCCGGCTAATTTTTTATATTTTCAGTAGAGATGGGGTCTTACCACGTTGGCCACACTGGTCTTGAACTCCTGACCTCAGGCCTCCCAAAGTGCTAGGATTACAGGCGTGAGCCACCACACCTGGCTTAAAATTTTTAAAATTTTTTTGTAGAGACAGGGTCATGTTATATTGCCCAGGCTAGTCTCGAACTCCTGGCCTCAAGCGACCCTCCTACCTTGACCTCTCAAAATGCTAGTATTAGAGGCGTGAGCCACCTCACCTGGCAGGGCAGGGATTTTTATGTTTTGCTCATGAATATCCCTGGGCCTAGGACAGTATCTAGCACAGAGTCAGTGCATAATTTGTCTTTTTGGAAGAACGAGTGAGTGATAAGAGCATGGACGGACATAGGGGCCAGGTGCCGTGGAGTGATGGGCAAGGGAGAGCTTCACTGTCCCCGGGAGGCTCAGGCAAACGGGCAGCTTTTGAGTCGGACTTTGAAGGATGGATAGGAGGCCGGGTGCGGTGGCTCACGCCTGTAATCCCAGCACTTTGGGAGGCCAAGGTGGGAGGATCACTTGAGGTCAGGAGTTCAAGACCAGCCAGGCCAACATGGTGAAATCCTATCTCTACTACAAATATAAAAATTAGCCGGGTGTGGTAGCAGAAGCCTGTAATCCCAGCTACTTGGGAGGCTGAGGCAGAAGAATAGCTTGAACTCAGGAGGAGGAGCTTGCAGTGAGCCGAGATCGTGCCACTGCACTCCAGCCTGAGTGACAGAGCGAGACTCCAACTCAAAAAAAAAAAAAAAGAAGAAGAAAAAAAGAAAAGGGTGAATAGGAGCTTGCTGAGAGGCAGAGAGAGCAGAAGGGCTTGCTGAATATTCAAACTGGAAGAGGATTCAGAACTTTTTGGCCCAACTTCTTGATTTTATGGCTAATGAGCAGGACAGCAGAGTGACTTGCCTATGGTCACCCAGCTGGTTTATGTCCACGCTGGGGGGATAATTCAGGTATTGGGCTCCTGGTTGGGTACCATTTGACCCTAGTGACATGTGCCCCTCTCTCAAACCTTCTCCTTTCCCTGAGCAGCAGAACCATCCTCTTCCCGCGGCAGCCCTGGTGCTTGTACCCTGTAGGACTGGGACCTTCCCTCCCCGACCCCGGTCCAAGGGAAATGAGCACCCATCAGATAGGCTAGGAGGGAATCCGTCTATTTTCAGGGGGATGGGTGGGTAGAGAGGAGTTAGAAGCAAACGGCAGGTACTAAAATCCCTAAAAGTTCTCTTTGTGGGTCTGAGTTGTGTGATGATACCTAGACATTTGGAGTGGATACAACCTTCCCAACAACACACATATGTATATTAAATATATTTATTTTTTGTTTCTTTCCTTTTTTTGGGACGGAGTCTCGCTTTGTCTCCCAGGCTGGAGAGCAGTGGGGCAATCTTGGCTCACTGCAACCTCCGCCTCTTGGGTTCACGCCGTTCTCCTGCCCCAACCTCCCAAGTAGCTGGGATTACAGGCACCCACAACCACGTCCAGCTAATTTTTGTATTTTTAATAGAGATGGGGTTTCACCACGTTGGTCAGGCTGGTCTCAAACTCCTGACCTCAAGCAATCCACCCACCTCGGCCTCCCAAAGTGCTGGAATTATAGGTGTGAGCTACTGTGCCTGGCCTGTTTTTTGTTTCTAAAAAGAGGCAGGGTGATAAAAATATTCTAAAATTGATTGTGGTGATGGTTGCATAACTGTGAATATAATAAAAACCGTTGAATTGCACACTTTAAATAAGTGAATTGTATTGTGTATTAATTAAATCTCAATAAATCTGTTAAAAAAAAAGATTTAGGCTGCTTAATCCAGAGTCAGAGAAGGGTGGGAAGAGAGCGGGTCCTTAAAGAGGTCATTACAGCAGGCTCAAGCTGAGTTTCACAAGGCTGTTTTCTTTTTAAAATAGATTTAATGTTTTTCATAAGGCATGATTGGTGTAAAAAAATCAAACAGTACAGAAAGGTTAAAAACTGGTGATTTAGGCCAGGCGTGATGGCTCATGCCTATAATCCCAGTTCTTTGGGAGGCCGAGGTGGGTGGATCACTTGAAGTCAGGAGTTCGAGACCAGCCTGGCCAACATGGTAAAACCCTGTCTCTACTAAAAACAAAAATTAGCCAGGCATGGTGGCATGTGCCTGTGGTCCCAGCTACTTGGGAAGTTGAGGCAGGAGGATCACTTGAACTTGGGAGACAGAGGTTGCAGTGAGCCGAGATTGTGTCACTGCACTCCAGCCGGGGTGACAGAGAGAGACCCTGTTTCAAAAAAACCAACCAACCAAACAAACAAACAACAACAAACTGGTGATTTAAAAATTACAGGCCAGGCCGGGTATGGTGGCTCACGCCTGTAATCCTAGCACTTTGGGAGGCCGAGGTGGGAGGACTGCTTTAGCAAAGGAGTTCAAGACCAGCCTGGGTAATATAATGAGACTCTATCTTTACAAAAAATAAGAAAATTAGTGGGGTGTCTTGGCATATGCCTGTAATCCCAGCTACTTGGTGAGCTGTGATTGTGCCACTGGACTCCAGCCTGGATGACAGAGTGAGACACTGTCTCTCAAAAAGAAAAAAAAAAGAAAAAAGAAAGTGTAAACTGGGCACAGTGGTTCATGCCTGTAATCCCACTGCTTTGAGAGGCTGAAGTGAGAGGACAGCTTGAGGCCCAAAGTTAGAGACTAGCCTGGGAAACATAGTGACACCCCATCTCTTTTTTTCTTTTTTTTTGAGACTTGAGTCTTTCTCTGTCACCAGGCTGGAGTGCAGTGGTGCGATCTTGGCTCACTGCAGCCTCCGCCTCCCAAGTTCAAGCAATTCTCCTGTCTCAGCCTCCCGAGTAGCTGGGACTATAGGCACGCGCTACCACGCCCAGCTAATTTTTGTATTTTTAGTAGAGATGGGGTTTCGCCATGTTGTCCAGGATGGTCTCGATCTCTTGACCTCATGATCCGCCCGCTTCGGCCTCCCAAAGTGTTGGGATCGCGCCCTACCCGAGACCCCATCTCTACAAAAAAATTGTAAAAATTAGCTGGGCATGGTGGTGCAGCTACTAGGTGGTGGGTCTGTGGTTGCAGCTACTAGGGAAGTTGATGTGGGAGGATTGCTTGAGTTCAGTAGTTTCAGATTACAGTAATGTATGATTGCGCCACTGCATTCCAGTGAGACAAAGCAAGACCCTATCTCTGAAAAAAAAAAAAATGAAACTAATTAACTTTGTGGTACAAAACGTTTTGTGCAAATCACTGCCCAATTCCTTAGGACACAGAATTCCTTGTACAAAGGGTAGGCCTAGGTATCTGGAACAAAAGGTAGGCCTAGATACAGAATTCCTAGAAACAGAATTCCTGGGACAAAAGGTAGGCCTTCTTGAGGCATTCTGTCCAAAGACTGTCCAGGAAAGCACTGGTCTGTTTCACTTGATGAGGCTGCTTCTTAAAACAGCTCTCAATCTAGGCTGACGATGTAAATCAGATCAAGATGCGTAAAGGCAACTCTACTGGGGCCAATATGATGTGGTTCAGGGATCCAGTTCTCTACCGCTTTCCCTTTTTAGACATAGTGATAGTTCTAGGGTCTCTGGAGGACGGATGGGCTCTATACTCCTGGACAGAAAGTTTCCTAGATACGGTTGTTTCGGCTGAGCCCTTGCTATGCAATGGACAGAGGCCTGAGAAGGAATAACTGGGGAGCACAAGGGATGTCTTTGAAAAGAAATCTAGACCTGGGGTGGAAGTTTTCCTTTGGGACGAGCCCGGACAAGCAGTGACTCTTAGTGGGCAGCTGAGGGCAGAGCCTTGGGCCTTCAGCCAAGCTGGGGGCAGAACTGACGTTGCCTTGTGAGAGGCAGAGGGGCCTGACCAGCCACCGAGCCTGGACATAAAGGCTGGAGCCTGCTCCCCGTGCACAGAGATGAGGTTTTAAAACGGTCAAAGTGGAGCCTCCAGGGCTGGGTTTTAGGCAAAGGAGGGCCCCTGTGTCATCTGGAGAAGGAGTGCAAAGCTGCTATCCTAGAGCAAGGCTGCAGCAACTTAGCCTGGAAAAACAAAGGCAGCTTTCCCAAACACCTACCTCAGTCATTGAAAACAACAACAACAACAGCAACAAAGAAACCAAATCATGTAAATCATAGATAAGAACCTTTAGCCTTGAGCAATTAACTTTCTGATGAGGATGCCAAGAAAAACTAGTTATGTAACATAAACCTGGTAAGGGAATGAGAATATATGCTGTATGAATGTATTAACTGTAAGTTGGGCAAAAATCTGGAGGTATCTACAAATTGTAAAGTTTGATGTAAAGATCATTGAACTGGGCAACATAGTGAGGCCCCTGTCTCTACAGAAAAATTAATTAGCTGGGTGTGCTGGTGGGCACCTGTAATCGCAGCTACTCAGAAGGCTGAGGTAGGAGAATTGCCTGAACCCGGGAGGCAGAGGTTGCAGTGAGCCAAGACTGCACCACTGAACTCCAGCCTGGGCGATGGAACGAGACTCTGTCTCAACAAAAAGATCCGCCCTATGCTATGTTGTGTGCATGGCAGTAACTCAGGACTCAGGAGCTGGGCAAAATCATCTTCCGTTTGTGATGAGAGAGCCATGCTATCTTCCGGTTTTCCATAGTGGGACTCAAATGTAGCTCATCCTGAACAGTATCCAGTAGTTCAGATATACATGAAAGAGATCAGAGAGCTACCCTCCTAAATGCTCCCCCCTTGGAAACTGTTACATGGTCTGCAAAGAGGCCATTGCTACTGATTCTACCTCCTGCCGTGGGTGTCGGAGGACATGCTCCATGTAAGTGGCCTTCATGGAGCCCCTGTAGCTTAACTAGAGTGCAAAGCCACTGCATCAGAGGTGAGTGAAGAAAGGCCAAGTGCAGTGCAACATCATGCCCCCGTCTTCCAGGTGAGTGTCTGGGCTGTGTGTAGATTTCTAATGCTGGCAGGCCAGGGTGGTATACCACCCTATACACCAGAGACATCAAAGGTTGCCCTCTGAAGGCAGTGAATCGACTTGGGCCACCTAGTGATTCAGGGACAGGTAGAAAGAGAAACACAATAGAAGCTGTCTGGGGGCAGAGAGGCAGGTCTCAGATCATTTTGGGGAAACTGAATCACAGTGCAAGCTAAGCTGGTCAAAGCTGCCAGGAGGGATCAGGGAAGAGTCTAGAAGTTGCAGAGCAGGGAAATGAGTGGAGCCAAGTGCTAGGGAGAGAACACAAGCTAGCAGAGGGCTGGTGACGGCTCCCGGCTCAGAGGAGAGAGGCCTGGGAACGGGAGAATGGGGGAGCTGGCTAGGCAGGAAGTGAAAGTGGAGTAACAGCCTGTCACAGCTGGATGAATGGGACACACCGGACCAAGCTGGGGAAGGTACTAAGTCTGGGCTATGGGTTTGAACCGTGCAGGTCAAAAGAAAAAATAATAATAATAAAATAAAATTAAGTCTAGGTTGGCACCTCCCCTGCCTGGACCCCAGGGTTTTCTGGGGTCTCCTTCAGGAGGCTTTAGTGGTTTTACATGAAGCAATGCCCCAGAGGCCTGAGAAGGAATGTCTGCGGAGCCCAGAGCCTGTCTTTGAAAAGAAACTTAGAAATCCCACTGTCCCTCACTGGCTCGGGCACCACAAATTCCAGAGCAGAGATGCAGCAAAGGGATGGGACATTTTCAGGGAGGACAAAGGTAAGGGTGTGGGCTCCAGGTAGTGGACACAAGTACTACCTGGCAGGGCTGTTCTCAGCTCCAGGGCATGACTGTCAGCCACTCTGGGTCCACAGAATCAGGGTCAGGTCACCTTTGGGGTAACCAGGGTGGAGGCAGGATCTCCCTCCTGTTGCCAGGTCAGAGCTCTCCTGAGGCTGAGGACTTAAGGTCAGCTAGGCAGGCGGGGAAAGCACAGGTACCAAGGACTTCAAATCTGTGACTCAGCAGCTGCCTCTCAGCCTGGAAAGAGGAATTCACAGGGCCTACCATGCCTGGTCCAAGGTGGGGGAGGAAGGTAGGCCAAAAGAGGGACTGCCAGTGCTTAATAATTAATGGCCCTTCCTCCCTTCCTCCCTCCTTTCTTCCTTTCTTCCCTCCCTCCCTCCTTCCTTCCTTTCTCTCTCTCTCTCTTTCTTTTTTTTTTTTGAGGCGGAGTCTCGCTCTGTCACCCAGGCTGGAGTGCAGTGGCCCGATCTCAGCTCACTGCAAGCTCCGCCTCCCGGGTTTACGCCATTCTCCTGCCTCAGCCTCCCGAGTAGCTGGGACTACAGGCGCCCGCCACCTCGCCCGGCTAGATTTTTGTATTTTTAGTAGAGACGGGGTTTCACTGTGTTAGCCAGGATGGTCTCGATCTCCTGACCTCGTGATCCGCCCGTCTCGGCCTCCCAAAGTGCTGGGATTACAGGCTTGAGCCACCGCGCCCGGCTTCTCTCTTTCTTTCTTTCTGACAGAGTTTTGCTCTTGTTGCCCAGGCTGGAGTGCAATGGCGCTATCTCAGCTCACTACAACCTCTGCCTCCTGGGTTCAAGCGAATCTCCTGCCTCAGCCTCCTGAGTAGCTGGGACTACAGGCATGTGCCACCAAGCCTGGCTAATATTGTATTTTTAGTAGAGATGGGGTTTCTCCATGTTGGTCAGGCTGGTCTCGAACTGGCCTCAGGTGATCCGCCTGCCTCAGCCTCCCAAAGTGCCGGGATTACAGGCCTGAGCTGCTGTGCCCAGCTGGCTTTTTCTATTTTTATAGATGTTCATGGCAGCAGGCAGAGGGAACACAGTGAGAATCTAGGACCTCACTTGTCCCACGGCTGCCTTCCACCAGGACAGAGCATCAAAGTCAAACAGGATCTCTACAGTCAAGCTTCTGGAAAGTGGAATTGGGGCCTGCCCTTGGGGCAGGAGGAAACAGATGGGAGGTGAGACCAGGTGGCTGACTGAGAAAACCATTTTTGGGCCACTCACAGGCAACCAGGGAGCAGCTGGGTGGAAGAGAATTTGTGGGTTGGGAGATGCAATAGGCCTCTGATACCCAATATGGCTGGCCTTTGGCCCCTGCTCTGTCCCACCATCCAGTTCTCCATGCCTGGCCCCCGGGGCACAGAGCAGGCGGGGCCCATGGGAATGCCCCTCAGAACCCGTGTCCAGTGCTTCCTTCAGCCCCTCATTCCCTACTTTGCAGCCTTCTCACGTCGCTCCATGACTTGGTACAAGTGTCCCTTCCCCCTGGAATGACTTCTTCCCTCCCTCTCCTGGAGAGCCTCCAGCTCAAAAGGGCCTTGGCATAAACCTTTCTGACTTTCTGCTGTCCCTGTCGCTGGGTCTACAGCTGCAGAACCCCTCACTCTGACGCCATTATAAGTTTGGTCCTATTTCTGTCTTCTCTAATGTAATGTGGACTCTCTGAGGGCAGAGACTATGTCCTCAGGCTCAGCACAGCACCTGGCCCACAGCAAGCAGACATCCAACTTTCGGCAGGAAGCTCCAGTTTATTCTCATTTCTGCTTTCCCTCCTGATTCCTGGCCTTTGGCTACCACTGGCGCTGCTGGGTCAGGCCGACAGCTGCAGACCAGCAGGGCCAGAGAAGCAAAGGCCTGCAGGGCCCATCCCTCCCGGCAGCCCAGAGCATGGCCACCCAGTGCAACTGGAGTCTCAGATACTTCTCTCTCTCAAGAAGCTGCACATCTCTGCACATCTCCCACTTCTACACCCTGGCTCCTTTCCCATCTCTGGGCCAGGAACAGTGCCAAAGCCTTCATTAGGGGTACAGGAATTAAGTGAGACAGTAACAATATTAGCATCAGCCTACCTGAAAACCGTCTTCTCAAGAACTCAGTTTCCGATCTTTCTTTCTAAGCCTGGCTCTTCCAGGAAGCCCTCCCCACTGCCCATAATACTGTGCCACCAGCCGGGCGCCGTGGCTTACGCCTGTAATCCCAGCACTTTGGGAGGCCAAGACAGGTGGATCATTTGAGGTCAGGAGTTTGAGACCAGCCTGGCCAACATGGTGAAACCCTGTCTCTGCTAAAAATATAAAAATTAGCCGGGTGTGGTCCCCCAGCTACTCAGGAGGCTGAGGCAGGAGAATCACTTGAACCTGGGAGGTGGAGGTTGCAGTGAGCTGAGATTGCACCATTATACTCCAACCTGGGTGACAGAGGGAGACTCTGTCTCAAAATAAATAAATAAATAAAAAGAAAAAAATACTGTGCCACCTGCACTTAGTTACAAGCCTGCCTGCTTCACCTGCCAGGGTATGCCTTCAGGGTCAGGGCTGTGACTATTCCCAGCTCCCAGGATGGTGTCTGTTACTTAAAGGGAGCCTAATAGGTGTTCATGGAAAAATCTGCTGTTCAGGATGGGAGAGGGGGTTTTCACAATGTGTGGATGTGTGTGTGTGTGTGTGTGTGTGTGTGTGTGTGTGTGTGTGTGTGTGTGTGTGTGTTTGAGGGGAGCTGTATCTCACTCCAGGCAAGGAGGCTGAGGTTAGAGTCCAGGGCACAGACCATGGCAGGGTCTAGTCCAGCATCCCCAGTCCCACCCTGGTCCCCCTGAGGCTATGATTAACCCTTGTCCTGAGCACAAGGACAGAGCCTCATCTTCCAGTCAATCTTGGCCATGTGGGGAAGTAGGTCAGGGGTTTCAGGATCCGGGTAGCTGCTGCACATCAGGGCAAAACCAGCCCTCTGGAGCCTTGTGGATGGAGACCAGGGTGTGGGCACACCACAGCAGGCCACGATGGCACAAACTGCGGCAAACTTGTGTCCACACCCCCCAGCTTGCTGGAGGCTGTGGGAAGGTCACTGCTCCCTGGACATGTTTCCTCGCCCCTTCCAGCTCTCACCATCCAAGAACGAGGCATCTTGGGGGAGGAGAGGGTAGAACTGACTCCACTCCAGCAGGCCTCCTCCTGCTTCCTGTCCCAACAGCCCCATCCCCCACTCCTAGTGATGTCACTTCGGCCACCTCATCACCAGCCTCTAACCCCCTTCCAGTCGCCCTTTCTGCCCTCAGATGGCAACTGGGGGCACCGGAGGTGTATCCCTCTTTATTCAGTCTCTCAACTGGCACACTGGCCGGGATTCCCGAACCTGACCCCCTCCAAACCATGAGCCATTTGCAAGGGGACCGGGCAGGGGAGGGCTAAGCGACTCCTGACTCTCGAAGGCAGATGGGAGACTTGACTTTCTGCTTCTTCACCAGCAAAGACCCGGTACCACTTCTCCCTGAGTAGGAAGCGAGTTGGGGAAACTTTCTGAGAGTCTTAGAGCTCATAAATCCTGGCAGGGACGGGTGCTGCTGGATTTGGTGTGAGATAACTTCCCTCTATACACACGCCACCCTCCCAGCAAAACATGACGAAGGAGCCGCCTCCCGGCCTCCAAAGACTCCTAGCCAGCGCTCAGGCCCCGTAACAATACCAGCGGCGGCTGGGCAGTTGCTGCCTCCGGGACGGGGTGGGCGAGCTGGATGACGGATGCCCTGTGGTCTGGGAAAATAGGAAGACCGTCCCCCGCCCCCCACTTTTGCAGGTCTCCACCCGTCCGGTCCGCGTCTTCTCCGGCAGCGCCCCCTCTCTCCACGTCCCGGTTCTCCAGACGCGTCGCTCCTCCGAGTCAGGCGCGCCGGGTCCAGCCCAGCCCCTCCCGGGGTGATAGCGCCCAACAATGGAGAAGCGGACAGGGGTCACCGGGCGCTCCCCGCCTTCCTGCCCCCGTCGCCCCCGCGCTCACCCTGCTCCAGGTCCTGCTGGTCGTACCAGGGCTCCTCTTCCTCCGCGGAGAAGTCCTCCATCCCGGCGGCTCTCCGCATGGCCCCGCG
>NW_012110918.1:10688239-10689700 GCF_000951035.1 Colobus angolensis palliatus | reverse complement strand
GAGCCCGCCTGCAGCTTGCGGAGCCCGGCTCCGCGGGGTGGGGCCGCCCGCCGCCGACCAATCAGGAGGCGTATGCAAAGCTGGAGGAGGAGCCGAGGGCGGGACCCTCGTGGTGTCTTGGTCTGGGAATTGCTAGATCAACCCTTTTTCGTCCTCCTTCCCCCGACGACCGATTCGGTTTATGTCTCATGTCTAAAATTACGTTATTTTAGAAGTTGTTGTCTCTCCTAGATCTCCTGGAAGCAAGAATATTGTCTCTCTTTCACAGCTGGCTACTCACCTCCTAGAACAGGCTGCTCGCCAGTCGGGCGCAGTGCCTCACTCCTGTAATCCCAGCACCTTGGGAGGCCAAGGCGGGCAGATCGCCTGAGGTCAGGTGTTTGAGACTAGCCTGGCCAACATGGCGAAACCCCGTCTCCACTAAAAATACAAAAATTAGCCCGGCATGGTGGCGCATGCCTACTCGGGAGGCTGAGGCAGAAGAATCGCTTGAACCCTGGAGGCAGAGGTTGCAGTGAGCCAAGATAATGCCACTGCACTCCAGCCTGGGCGGCAGAGGGAGACTCTGTCTCAAAAAACAGACAAACAAAAAACAAACAACATGCTGGTCATTGGTACCTTCCATCGACATTCTTTGAATGAATGAATACTAATTTACAGTTGCTTTTGGGAACTTGAGTGTTTAAGTGCCTGTGGCTAGTTTGAGGGTGTGTTACCTGCATTCAAGGTTCTGTTTTCCTTTCCTTGGGACCCATATCTGATATCCAGTTATACCCATTAAAACCATACACATTTGCATCCGTCCAAGCATTCTTTCCTTAGAGGAGTTTTCAGATTCAAGCATTCTTGTAACTCATTTTTATTGGGACCCAGAATGTGCTGGCGCCGTTGAGAATCTCTGAATAATGTTGTGATATATCCAACAAATGACTTGTATCCAGAATATAGAAAGAACACCTGCATATTGATAAGAAAAAGGCATGCAACCCGGTAGAAAAATGGGTAAAAGATTTGACCAGGCAATTCACAAAAGAGGATACACAAATAACTCAATAAACATGCAACAAGGTACTGAACTTCTTTAGCCATCAGAAAAATGCATATTAAAACAACAATGAGGTACCACTACCCAATCACTAGAGTGGCTTTAGAAAAAACAAAACAAAACAGGCTAGGCTCGGTGGTTCATGCCTATAATCCCAGCACTTTGAGGAGGCCGAGGTTGGGAGGATCACTTCAGCCTGGAGTTCAAGACCAGCCTGGGCAACATAGCAAGACCCTATCTCTACAAAAAAATTAAAAAATAAAAATTAGGTGGGCATGGTGACACATGCCTGTAGTCCCAGCTACTTTGGGACGCTGAGGTGGGAGAATTGCTTGAGCCTAGGAGGTTGAGGCTGCAGGGAGCTGTGGTCATGCCACTGCACTCCAGCCTGGGTGACAGAGCAAGACCCTGTCTCA
>NW_012110918.1:10686215-10688069 GCF_000951035.1 Colobus angolensis palliatus | reverse complement strand
GCTGGGCATGGTGGCACATGCCTGTAGTCCTAGCTACTCGAGAGGCTGAGGCAGGAGAATCACTTGAACCTGGGAGGTGGAAGTTGCAGTGAGCTGAGATTGTGCCGCTGCACTCCAGCCTGGGCAATAGAGCAAGACTCCGTCTCGGAAAAAACAAATTGCTTGATAACCATGAAAGCTGAATAATGTAAGCTGTTGTAGGTTGTGTTTCCAGGCAGCTGATCCTGAGATGGAGATTAGCATGCAGGAAGTTGATTAGGGATATCAATCATATTGGATTAGAGGGGAAAAAAAGAAAGGAAGTTGACTAGGGAGTGCTCTCAGGATCAACACCTGCAGGAAGGTGAGGGAACAGGGTTGGTGGGGGAGAAGCTGGGTTAGGGTGTAGCCTCTGCAGAAGCCTCCTCTGATCCCTGAAGAACTTTGAATCTGGGGTGACCCTTCAAAGCTATTCCAAGTATCAGTGGGGGAGGGGCCTTTATATCCCCCACCCTTACATATCAACCAGTCATTGAATGGCGCAGGTCATCCCTAGGAGGCATGTGTGACCTTGGCCAAATACGTTCTTTTCAGCTGAGGCTAGTTTGCACAGAGGCCTGGCAGCTGGGACTGCCAGCCAGGGGTCCTCCCCGCAGCTAAGGGAACAGGTCCTTTCATTCTGAAAGAGCTAGTGATGCATCACAGCAGTCACTACTCATGCATACCCTATAACCCAGCAGTTCTATTCCTATATATGTGCAACAGAAATATGCACATACCTTATCCCAAAGACATGTACAAGAATATTCATAGCCACAGTATTCATAACAGCCCACACTAGAAACACCACAAATGTCCATCAACAGTTGACGAAGAATATGTGGCATGTTCATGTAACGGGATGTTATATAGTACAAGTAAAATGATCTACTGTCATGGGCTTGGGTTAAAAAAAAAAAAAGTGGAGTGAAAGATGCCAGATACAAAGAGTAAATACCTGTATTTGTCTCTTATTGCTTCTGTAACAAATGACCCCAAATTTAATCACTTGGAACAACACAAATTTATTATTTTACAATTCTGTAGAAGTCTGACAAGGATCACTGGCTAAAGTCAAAGCACTGGTAGAAGCTGTGTTGCTTGTGGAGGCTCCAGGGGAGTATCTGTTTCCTTGTCTTTTGTACCCTTCTAGAGGTCACCCATATTCCTTGGCTCATGGCCTCTTTGTCCATCTTCAAAGTTAGCAACAGAAGGTGGAGTCCTTTTCACATCGCATCACTCTTACCTTTTTCACTCCCCTCGTATAAAGGACTCTTGTGATTAAACTGGGCACACTGAATAATCCAGGATAATCTTCCTGTCTCAATGTCCTTAACTAAATCACATCTGCAAAGTCTCTTATGTTGGGTAAGGTAATGTATTCAGAGATTCTGGGGGTTAGGATGTGGATATCTTCGGTGGTTATGATTCTGTCACGGCACTGCACGATTCCATTTTATATAAAGTTCATGGCCGGGCAAGGTGGCTCATACCTGTAATCCCAGCACTTTGGGAGGCTGAGGTGGGCGGATCACAAGGTCACAAGATTGAGACCATCCTGGCTAACACGGTGAAACCCCGTCTCTACTAAAAAAATTAGCCGGGTGTGATGGCAGGCACCTGTGTAGTCCCAGCTACTTGGGAGGCTGAGGCAGGGGAATGGCGTGAATCCGGGAGGTGGAGCTTGCAGTGAGCCGAAATTGCGCCACTGCACCCCAGCCTGGGCAACAGAGCAAGACTCCGTCTCGAAAATAAATAAATAAATAAATAAATAAATAAATAAATAAATAAATAAAGTTCATGTGTCTGGAATCCCAGCTATTGGGAAAGGTGAGG
>NW_012110918.1:10681328-10684920 GCF_000951035.1 Colobus angolensis palliatus | reverse complement strand
GTTGCGGGAGGCGGAGGGCGTCGACCGACCTCGCGCGCGGCGCATCTCGGGTTAAGGTCAAAGGATCGGGCGACACCTGGATACCTTCCTCGGGTCCCCACACCTCTGCAGGCGGCTCCTCCCTCCCTGTCCCCGCACACGGTCGCTCCAGCGCTGGGCGCACACTATACTGAATGATCTCTCCCCATCTGTCCCCTCCGCCAGTCGGAGGTCAGCGCCTGGCGGGGTAAGGCGCTCAGGACATTGGAGTGAGTGAGGTCATCTGCTGCCCATCCCCCTCTCCCCCATGCACCGTCTGAGTTTGCTCCAGACAACGTGTGCTCTGAAGGGTACATTATTTCAGATTCTCACGGTCCTTGTGGTGGGGGAGTGCCTCCATGTGTCTACCTCAGATCCCTGCAGTGTGAACCCTCCAGTCCTGTCATCGGTGGGGTGAACTTTAGGAGACTTGTGCTGATGATATCCAACCTTACTCCTCTGATACCTCCTGGGCTGGTTGGGAGGGTAGGATGAGTTCATGCACGCCCAGGCCTTAGATCAGCGCTGGGGTCTGCCGAGCACTAGTCAGTGACTATTAGGGTCTTATTGGTTTTCACCTGGAGGAACTATTCCTTGCCCCTCACTACCCCGTCTCTGGCAGGACTCCTAAGGCAGGCTCGGGATGCCTGTGCAGGGACTTTACCTTCCTGGCTGGGGAGGCAGATGGAGCCTGCAGTCAAGGCTCAGTCTCGGGAGAAGAGACCTGGGGAGAAGCCTCAGGTGCCTTTGCCCGCTGCGGGCCGCCCTGGGCTCCGCCGCCTCTAGCACAGCCGCGTCACAGCACGGAGGCCCTCTGTGTGGGACCCTTCCGCTTCCTGGCAGACTGAGAACTCCTTGAGGGCAGGGACTCTGGCTGGCACATGGCGGGTCCCCCAATGAATGAAGAAACGTTCTAAGCGATTTTTCTTGGCCTTCTTTCTTCATCCTTCCTCCCAATGACCCCCTAACTCCACATTTCACAGCTTTCCTTATCCTTTTGCCCCAGGTCAGATCCATCTGCCCCGCCTGAAAAACTCCTAAAACTACTCAAAGATGAAATCTGCCAGGCGCGGTGGCTCACACCTGTAATCCCAGCACTTGGGGAGGCTGAGGAGGATGGATCACGAGGTCAGGAATTCGAGATCAGCCTGGCCAACATGGTGAAACCCCGTCTCTACTAAAAATACAAAAATTAGATGGGCATGGTGGTGAACGCCTGTAATCCCACCTACCTGGGAGGTTGAGGCAGGAGAATCGCTTGAACCCGGGAGGCAGAGGTTGCAGTGAGCCGAGAGTGTGCCATTGCACTCCAGCCTGGGCGACAGACTCCATCTCAAAAAAAAAAAAAAAAAAAATATATATATATATATATATATAAATCTGAGAAACAGTTGGCCAAAATGTGTCATTCCTATTCACTAAAGTGGGCTATCAAGTGGCTCCTCCTCCTGTAATCACCCAAGCTGGAAGCCCAGGAGTTATTCTCATTCATTTATCCAATAAATATTTATGATGTGCTAGGCAGGGTGCTGAGTGCTGAGGATACAGAGAACAAGATGGACTCAGTCATTGCTCACAGGAAGCTTGAATTTCAGTAGAAGAGAATAGGCCGGGCGCAGTGGCTCATGCCTGTAATCCCAGCACTTTGGGAGGCCGAGGGGGGCGGATCACAAGGTCAGGAGATCGAGACCATCCTGGCTAACATGGTGAAACCTCCGTCTCTACTAAAAATACAAAAAAAAAATTAGCCAGGCGTGGTGGTGGGCGCCTGTAGTCCCAGTTACTGAGGATGCTGAAGCAAAAATATTTACAATAGTGTTAAGAACACAGGGGACCGAAGTAACAATGGTGGAGCTGCGAAATCTCTCAGGGAAAGAGACTTTTTTTTTTTTTTGAGGCGGAGTCTCACTCTGTCACCCAGGCTGGAGTGCAGTGGCACCATCTCGGCTCACTGTGACCTCTGTCTCCCACGTTCAAGAGATTCTCCTGCCTCAGCCTCCCAAGTAGCTGAATGATCTCACCCCAATCCAAGTAACTGGGATTACAGGCACCTGCCACTGTGACCGGCTAATTTTTGTATTTTTAGTGGAGATAGGTTTCACCATCTTGGCCAGGCTGGTCTTGAACTACTGACCTCGTGATTCAACCCCTCCTAGGGCTCCCAGAGTGCTGGGATTATAGGCGTGAGCCACTGCGCCCGGCCGGAAAGAGACCTTTAAGATAAGACCCCAGATGATGAAAAGGGGACAGTTACATGAGGAGTGTGAGGAGGGATGTCCCAGACAGAACGAACAACCTATACAAAGATCCTGGGCAGAAAGACATAGAGCAGTGGAGAAAAATGAAGGAAGACCCACGTGGGTGGAACCCAGGGACTGAAGGGAGGAGAAGCAGGCTCAGACCTTGCAGGGCCTTGGAGATTGCTCCTGACGCAGTGCTCAGAGGAGTCTTCGTGGGGGAGTGTTGTGAGTTGCATGTTCAAATTACTTGGGCTGCAGAGAGTACGTGGGAGAGGGGATGAGTGGAGGCTGCTACAGGAGGTGATGGGACCCTGGCAAAGGTGAGGGCGGGGGAGATGAAGGGCAGTAGGAAGATACAATATATATGTTTGATGGATAACACCACAGGACTTGGTGATGGACTGGCCGGGGTTGAGGGGGTTGATAGTAGGAAGAGAGGCATCAAGGGTGACATGGGGCCAGGCGTGGTGGCTCACGCCTGTAATACCAGAACTTTGGGAGGCCGAGACAGGCAGATCACTTGAGGTCAGTAGTTCAAGACCAGCCTGGCCAACATGGCGAAACCCCATCTCTACTAAAAATACAAAAACTAGCGGGGTGTGGTGGTGCACACCTGTAGTGCCAGCTATTTGGGAGGCTGAGGCAGGAGAATCCCTTGAATCCAGGAGGCGGAGGTTGCAGTGAGCCGAGATTGTATTTGTGCTTCAGCTCGGGCAATAAGGTGGAACTCTGTCTCAAAAAATAAATAAATACATACATAAACAAAAATAAAAATAATATAAAATACGGTACCAAATTCTCTGACACTCCTTCCATGGAGAGGTGTGGTAGAGGTCCTCTCCCTGGGAATCTGGTGACCTTGTGATTATTTTGAGCAATAGAGTGTGCTACAAGTGACTTTCTATGTTACCGCTCCCAGGCTGGGTGCTGAACAGACATGCAACTTCTCCCTTGTTCCCTTGAACACCCTGTTTCCTTTTCTTTCTCTCTCTCTTTTTTTGTTTTTTCTTGAGACAGGGCCTAGCTCTGTCACCCAGGCTGAGAGCAGTGGTGAGATCATAGCTCATTGCATTCTCAGCCCCTCAGGCTCAAGTGATCCTCCTGCCTCAGCCTTCGGAGTAGCTGAGACTACAGGTACTCACTACCACACCTGGCAAGTATGTTTTTTCTTATTTTTTTATAGAAACGGAGTCTTGTTATGTTGCCCAGGGTGGTCTCGAACTCCTGGGCTCAAGCGATCCTCCTGCCTTGGCCTTCCAAAGTGCTAGGATCACAGGTGTGAGCCATCGTGTCCCCCTCCTCTTTTCATATGCATCTTTTTTTTTTTTTTTTTT
>NW_012110918.1:10675875-10679518 GCF_000951035.1 Colobus angolensis palliatus | reverse complement strand
CTCAAACTCCTGGCCTCAAACAATCCTCTCACCTCGGCCTCCCAAAGTTCTGGGATTACAGGCATGAGCCACTGTACCTGGTCTTATTTATTTATTTATTTAGAGACAGGGTCTCACTCTGTGGTCCAGGCTAGAGCATAGTGGCGTGATCGTGGATCCCCACAGCCTTGAACACCTGGGCTCAAACCACCCCTGACCTCAGCCTCCCAAGTAGCTGGGCCTACATGTGCATGCCACCTTGCCCAGTTAATTATTTTATTTTATTTTTTGTAGAGACAAGGTCTCACTATATTGCCCAGGCTGGTCTTGAATTCCTGGGCTCAAGCGATCCTCTCATCCCAGCCTCTGAGTAGCTGGGATTATAGGTGCGTGCCACCATGCCCAGCTCAACCAGGTGTTTCTGTTCCCTGGATGAGCCAGGCTCTCTTCACTTCCAGGCCTTCCTTCTGCCTGCTCCCCCCTAATAACTGGATTCTGGAAATTTTTTCTTTCTTTCTTTTATTTTTTAAAGGAAGTCTCGCTCTGTTGCCCAGGCTGGATTGCAGTGGCATGATCTCATCTCACCGCAACCTCCTCCTCCTGGGTTCAAGTGATTCTCCTGCTTCAGCCTCCCAAGTAGCATAGACTGCAGGCACATGTCACCATGCCCTGCCAATTTTTTTTTTTTTTTTGTATTTTTAGTAGAGATAGGGTTTCACCATGTTGGCTAGGTTGGTCTCGAACTCCTGACCTCCAGTGATTCGGCGGCCTCAGTCTCCCAAAGTCCTGAGATTACAGGTTTGAGCCACTGCGCCTGGCCTGCCCTTCAGACCTCTTTCCATCTTTTGCACTCTGCTCCATGCCCCATCAGGCTGAGCTTCCGTGGGGTCCCTTGCTCTCTTGTTTTGCGTGGGTTTATCTGATGGGAAGCACCAGCAGGAATTTTGAGGGCAGTGGAGTAAAGGTGGGGTATTCCACAGCTCCGTCCCTTCCAGACCCTGGGAAGCCTCATCTCCTGCTGGGGCTCTTCTGCAGCAGCCTTTCTCCAGGTTCTGACAACCATTCCATCCCTGACCCCGTCAAGGCAAAGTTCCCCACTGCTTCCAGCCCGAATGCTCCGTGGGCCTTTTTGTCTTCCCTTACTTTTGTAAATTGTCCCTTGATAAACTCTGTTTGGTTACTCTGTATGAATGTTCCATTGTTCCATGTGTTTCTGTTGAGACCTTGGCTGATACCCCCTGTCATCTTCCAGCTTCAGCCTGGCTTCCTCAACTCTGTCGAGTCTTTCCTTCTCTGTTTCCAATAGGGCCCTGGACAGACTTCCTCTCCTGACCCTGTGAGTCTCTATGGCCTGTATTGTTGCCCTTGGTGTCTCCCTCTCTCCGCAGTAGAAACTTGCCGTTGTAGCTGAGTCACCAGCCCCTTGTACTAGCAGATACTCAGTACCCAGTACTAGCAGATGATCAATAAATTTTACTTATTTATTTATTTATTTTGAGATGGAGTTTCGCTCTTGTTGCCCAGGCTGGAGTGCAATGGCGTGATCTCAGATTGCTGCAACCTCCACCTCCCAGGTTCAAGCGATTCTCCTGCTTCAGCCTCCCAAATAGCTAGGATTACAGATGCCCACCACGACGCCCAGTTAAATTTTTGTATTTTTAGTAGAGACAGTGTTTCACCACATTGGCCAGGCTGATCTCAAACTCCTGACCTCAGGTAATCCACCTGCCTCAGCCTCCCAAAGTCTTGGGATTACAGGCGTGAGCCACTGCGCCTGGCCTCAGTAAATGTTTGTTGGATGATTGACGGTTGAACTCAGAAAAAGGGTGCCAGGGAGGGCCATGACAGCCACAGACCTGCGAGTCTTCCTTTTATGCTGGGCATGAAGGAGAACAGGACATGGTTTCTATATGAGACATCACAGCAAAGAACCTACCAGGGAACGGTAAATTGATCAGGGACATGTAATTTAAAAAATTTTGAGACAGAGTCTCGCTCTGTCACCCAGGCTGGAGTGCAGTGGTGCGATCTTGGCTCACTGCAAGCTCCACCTGCTGGGTTCATGCCATTCTCCTGCCTCAGCCTCCCGAGCAGCTGGGACTACAGGCACCCACCACCATGCCCAGCTAATTTTTATTTATTTTTATTTTTTTGGCAGAGACGAGGTTTCACCGTGTTAGCCAGGATGGTCTTGATCTCCTGACCTCGTGATCCACCCATCTCGGCCTCCCGAAGTGCTGGGATTACAGGCATGAGCCACTGCGCCCAGCCGAGAATATTTTTTCTTCACACATCCAGACTTATTTCTTAAGGTGTTTACTATAAAAGTTTTCGCACACACACAAAAGTAGAGAGAATGGTGGAACAAATTGTTTTCCTTTGCTGCAGAAGATTTAAAAGCAAATACCCAGTCACTACAGACATCAATATGCATCACTGGAAAACAATTGACAGCATTTTAAAAACATGATTATTGGTGCAACTAGGGAGGATGTTAAGCTTAACTTACAGAATGTAAACAAGGGACAGGGATGAATGGGTATTTTTCCACTTAGGTATGTTAGTGGTCAAGTTCCTCAGGACAATGTTGTTTTTTTCCGTGCCATGGTGGGGTGAATGCACAGGGACTTTGTAAGATTTCCTGGCATTAAGATGATCTAAGGGCTGGGCACAGTGGCTCATGCCTATAATCCCAGCACTTTGGGAGGCTGAAGCGGGTGGATCACAAGGTCAGGAGATTGAGACTATCCTGGCTAACACGGTGAAACTCCGTCTCTACTAAAAATACAAAAAAAATTAGCTGGGAGTGGTGGCATGTGCCTGTAGTCCCAACCACTTGGAAGGCCGAGGCAGAATAATTGCTTGAACCTGGGAGGTGGAGGTTGCAGTGAGCTGAGATCACACCATTGCACTCCAATCTGGGCAACAGAGCGAGACTCTGTCTCAAACAAAAAAAAAAAAAAAAAGAAAGAAGACCAAGTTCCAAGACTCCATCTCGTCAATACCACCTGCCTGCTTCCTCTCCATCCACCTGTGACTGCTGTGGTTCAGCCCTCATTAGCTTTCACCTCCCAGCTGGATTCCCCAAGTTCAGGTCATTTCTCTCTCCTGCTGCAGCCAGGATGGCTTCATTAGGATCTAACGACATCTCATGACATTGCTCCCCTGCTTCTCAGGCTCTTTGTTGCTCATGGAATAAGATGAATGCCTCTTATCAGCATGTATGCAGCCCTTTATGGTCTGCTCCTGGTCCACGTCAAACTTACCTCCTGTCTCGCTACATTTCACTCAAACCAGGTGTCTGCCTTCCTCCCTCCCTCTCTCCCTCCCTCCCTCCTCTCTCTTTCTTTTTTTGATTTTTGAAAGTATAATAGAGGCCAGGAGTGGTAGCTTATGCCCGTAATCCCATCACTTTGGGAGGCCAAGGTGGGCGGATCACCTGAGGTCAGGAGTTGGAGACCAGCCTGACCAACAAGGTGAAACCCTGACTCTACTAAAAATACGAAAATTAGCCTGGTGTGGTGGTGTGTGTCGGTAATCCCAGCTACTCAGGAGGCTGAGGCTGGAGAATCACTTGAACCTGGGAGGCAGAGGTTGTAGTGGGCCAAGATCACGCCACTGCACTCCAGACTGGATGACAGAGAGACTCCGTCTCAAAATTAAA
>NW_012110918.1:10673531-10675825 GCF_000951035.1 Colobus angolensis palliatus | reverse complement strand
TGCCAGTTTTTGAAAGTCACTGTGCTAGCTATGTAGTGTTATCTTATTGTGGTTTCAATTTGCTTTTCACTAATGATTATGATTGAGAGTTTTTAATGTCACTCTGGCCTGGAATGCGGTTGAGTGATTTGTAGAATAGACTGGATTTTTTTTTTTAATGCCAAATAAAGGAACTATTCATTCATTATCTTGGAATGATTAGAAAAACTGTGAAACCTGCCAAGGATTTTGCCCAGGGCGGGGAAAACTCACCTCTGGAGAAAGGCTAGAGTTACCCTGTGATTGGAGTTTGTTTGTTCAGTGAAATGGCGACACCCTTCGCACTCCTCTCTCCCTCCACACCCGCTCCACCCTGCCACACTTTTGCTCCCAGATGGCGTGCCCCTCATTTTTCACCTGTAGAATTCCTCTTTAAGCGAATATCACATCCTTTTGAAGCATCTAGGGTCCAGGCATGGTGGCTTACATCCATAATCCCAGCACTTTGGGAGGCTGAGGTGGGAGGATCCCTTGAGGCCAGGAATTCGGGATTAGCTTGGGCAATGTAGCAAGATCCTGTCTATACAAAAAATGAAAAAAAATTAGCTGGGCATGGTGGTGTGCACCCGTAGTCCTAACTACTCAGCAGGCTGAGGCAGGAGGATTGCCTGAGCCCCAGTATTTGAGGCTCAATGAGCTATGTTTGCACCACTGCACTCCAGCCCGGACAACAGAGTGAAACCTCATCTCTAAAATGAATGCATGAATTAATGAATAAATAAATTATAGGGCTGGGCGTGGTGGCTCATACCTGTAATCCCAGCACTTTGGGAGGCCGAGGCAGGCGGATCATTTGAGGTCAGGAGTTCAAGACTAGCCTGGACAACATGGTGAAACCCTGTCTCTACTAAAAAATTAGCTGGGGGTAGTGGCGGGCCCCTGTAGTCCCAGCTACTCTGGAGGTTGAGGCAAGAGAATTGCTTGAACCCAGGAGGTGTAGGTTGCAGTGAGCTGAGATTGTGACACGGCACTCCAGCCTGGGTGGGTGACAGAGCAAAACTCAATCTCAAAAAATAATAAATAAATAAATAAATAAAAAATAAAAAAGCATCCAAGATTTCCAGCAGCTTCCAGACATAGCTTGCAAAATTATGTTGTGGAAAAAGCGCAGCCTCATTTGGATGAGCTCCTTACTATCTGTGGGACTTTGAGCAAGTAACTGCTTTAAGCCTCATTTTCCCCAAGTGTAAAATGGGGATACAATAATATCTCAGAAGTAGCTATTACAGATATCGTCATCGTCGTCTTGTTCTGATTTCTTTTTTTCCCCAAGATGGAGTGTTGCTCTGTCACCCAGGCTGGAGTGCAGTGGCGTGATCTCAGCTCACTGCAACCTCTGCTTCCCAGGTTTAAGCAATTCTCCTACTTCAGCCTCCTGGGTAACTGGGACTACAGGCGTATGCCACTACGCCCAGCTAAGTTTTGTATTTTTAGTAGAGACAGGGTTTCACCATGTTGGCCAAGCTGGTCTTGAACTCCTGACCTCGTGATCCCCCTTCCTTGGCCTCCCAAAATGCTGGGATTACAGGTGTTAGCCACCGCATCCGGCCTTGTTTTGATGATGAATCTGCCTCTATTACAGGCTTACTTGGCTGTACCCTGGCCGCTTCTTTCCTTGTCCCTCTCCCTAGCTGCTCACGCATAAAGAGCAGGCTGTATGACTTATGTCCGCTGCGCCCCGTCCCTGACACAGAGTTGACAAATACCAGACCCTCAGCACATTTGTTGAAATGGATGAATCTCAAAGGATTCTCTGGGAATCTGGTGGCTAGAGGGGTCGGGACCACGAGGGACTCCCGCTCTCATCAAGGCGAGGAGCTGCGTTCTTGGAGTAGGGAAACTGAGTCAGCGCCTCCCTCCCTCATAACCGAGGGCCTGCGGGACTGTCTGAACAGGTGGGTTTGACAGGTCAGAAAAAGGGGGAACCAGGAGAGCGGATGCTCAGAAAACATTAACGGGAAAGACAGACTGAGAAGGAGGAAAGTGGGGTGGAGAAGGCCAGCTGAGAGGTGGGCCCAGGGCCGGAGCAGGGATGAAGGGTGAGGACCTTGGCGGGTGACGAGCTGCGAGGAGGGTTTTGGGCCCCGGGGACTGCGTGGCAGCGGAGGAGATGGAAGCGGAGGCGGGTACAATGCTCCGACGCAGAAGGAAGAGCGCCGAGGCTCCGGGTGGGAGCTGAGAAGGCACCCAGCGTGCAGCGGCGCTGGGTTGAAACCCCGGACTCCGCGGGTCTTCGGCGGCGGGCGCGGCAGGTG
>NW_012110918.1:10666388-10672848 GCF_000951035.1 Colobus angolensis palliatus | reverse complement strand
CGGCCCCCGGCGTCCCCAGCTTCGCGTCTCCAGCCTCCTGCCGCCCCCACCCACCCATCCACCGTCCGCTCCCCTCCCTGTCCCTCATTGCCCGCAGGTCCCGGACGCACAGTCCCGGTTGACTCAATACAAACAAAGCCTGGCTGGCGCCCGCCCCGGGTCAGAAAAACAGCTGGTGTGCGCGGCAGCGGCCTCGCTGGGCCCTGGTGGATGCCCGTGGGCAGGGAAGGCCCAGGTCTTCCTGGGAACACGCAAAGAGTCGCGGGCAGCGAGGCAGCCTGGCGAGGGCCCCTGTCCCCAGGCCTATTGAGCACAGCCTCCCAGCTGGGGACCTCTCCAGGGGCCTCCCCGCGAGGCCCTGCCAGGGAAAGGCTGTTAGCCTGTGTGCTCTGTTCTCTGGCTCAGGGGTGGGAACCCACAGGATGGCCCTCAGTCAGCTGGTGAGGGGCCTAGGGACCCTCCAGCCTAGTCCGTGCTCTTAACTCTCCGGTGAGTCCACAAGTGGCCCAATGGCCACCTCCTTGTCCCCAACACACATCACCTGGCCCCAGCAAGACTTCTTGTCTGCCCACCCCTTCTCTCCTGAGTTTTTGAACCAGGCCACTCTGGCCTCAGAGATGCTCAGCCCTGACTCCCCAGGTCCCCCATATTCAGGGGACTCAGGACCTGCTGCCATCTGGGACCTTCCTCTTTCCTGGTTCCCCACCTCCTGCTCTCCAGGGCTCTCTCTTGCTGCAGGCAGAGTGGGATGGAGGAAGCCAGCTCCCACGGCCAGCTGGTCACAGTTCCAGGGGCCAGACCTTGCTCCCTCACCCGTTTCCCCACCCTGGAAGGGTCAAGTGCGTAGCAAATGCCCAGGGCCTTTGGAGAGTCCAACCTGGGCTGAAAGACTCTTGATAGAAACCAGACCGCACTTCACTCCCCACGGCTCCTGGGTCGTTCTGGAGCTTGGCTTTTTTAGGATGGGGTTTTCGTTCTGTGGGTGGCAGGGAAGGTGGCAAGTGGGCTAGCCCCTCAGTGTAGGGCTGCAGGGAGAGGAGCGGGGAGGCAGGGAGGAAGGGAGGCTCCCATGTTTAACTGCCTGGGGAAGAAACACCTTGCTGGAGGATTGCACTGTGGGCTCGGCAGCTGGGGTCCTTTGCCAGGCCAGTGGGGCCAGCTCAGCAGGGTACCAAAGGCTCTGGGGTGGCCTAGATTCCTACCTGCTCAGGCCTTTTCCCCAAAATACTGTGTCCCTCTTTCTTTCCCTGGCTACAGCCCTATGATGGGCCACTTGAGATGGTGCTGTTCTGTTTCCTAGCTGAGGACAGTGAGTGGCCTTGGAATAGAACCTGGATAGGCTGGAGATCAGACCAGCCTTCCGGAGAGCACTAGGTCCTGTGGGCGGGCGGGGGCCTGGGATGCCCGGAGGGAGAGGCCCTCAGCGGCTGAAGCCTTGAACTCTGTGTAAGTGACCTGGCTTGGGTGGCTTGGGTGTGAGGACCAGAACCCAGATGGTCATCACTGACCTTACCACTTGGAGTCCCCAAGGAGATTCAGGCCAGTTGTCCATAGGATGATATGTGGTTCCAGGCTCTTACAGGGTGTGGCTTGGGCAGCAGACAGGCAGACCTAGCACCTCTTCCCGTGGCCTGGGCCTGTGTCCCTGCTGCTCCACCTTCCTCGCCTTCCTGCCCTGCATCCTGTTTTCTTCCTGCCCCACCGTCCAGTCCTGGGTCAGGCCTGACCCTGGTCCTGAGAGCCAGCCGCTTTGGCTGTTTCCTGGCCCTTCCTCATAGTAGGTGGGGCTCTGGAGGGAGACATTCCCAGACTTGGAACCTTCTCCCAGATCCCGCGTGTTTGGAATTCTCTGCTGCAGGCCGGATGAACCTGGCGGGTGAAGATTTACACGTGTATACATGTATATGCATGGAAATGCATGGTGACACAGTCCTCCACAGCAGGCTTAGCAGGCTCAAGTACTGGGGTACCTTCCCCCTGCACACTTGAGAGTCAAAAGATACAACTGCTCCCCAGGTCTGAGTGGGGGTCTGGTCTGAGCAGGGGCCTGGAAAAGCTGGGTTAAGAATATCTGATTTTGGGGGGGCTGGGCTCGGTGGCTCATGCCTGTAATCCCAACACTTTGGAAGGCTGAGGCAGGCGGATCACGAGGTCAGGAGATCGAGACCATCCTGGCTAACACGGTGAAACCCCATCTCCACTAAAAAAAATACAAAAAATTAGCCAGACTTGGTGGCAGGCACCTGTAGTCCCAGCTACTCGGGAGGCTGAGGCAGGAGAGTGGCGTAAACCAGGGAGGCGGAGCTTGCAGTGAGCCGAGATCTGGCCACTGCACTCTAGCCTGGGCGACTCCGTTCAAAAAAAAAAAAAAAAAATCAGATTTTTTTGGCCAGGCATGGTGGCTCATGGCTGTAATCCTAGCACTTTGGAAGGCCGAGGCAGGCAGATCACGAGGTCAGGAGATCGAGACCATCCTGGCTAACATGGTGAAACCCCATCTCTACTAAAAAATACAAAAAAACTAGCTGGACGAGGTAGCGGGCGTCTGTAGTCCCAGCTACTCGGGAGGCTGAGGCAGGAGAGTGGCGTAAACCAGGGAGGCGGAGCTTGCAGTGAGCCGAGATCTGGCCACTGCACTCTAGCCTGGGCGACTCCGTTCAAAAAAAAAAAAAAAAAAAAAAAAAAAATCAGATTTTTTTGGCCAGGCATGGTGGCTCATGGCTGTAATCCTAGCACTTTGGGAGGTGGAGGCAGGAGGATCGCTTGAGCCCAGGAGTTTGAGACCAGCCTGGGCAACACAGCAAGACCCTATCTCTAAAAAATAAAATCAAATAAATTAGCTGGACTGGGTGGGGTGCGCCTATCGTACCAGCAACTCAGAGGCTGAGGTGGGAGGATGGCTTGAGCCCAGGAGTTCGAGGTTACAGTGAGCTATGATTGCACCACTGCACTCCAGTCTGGGCAACGGAGCAAGACCCTGACTCAAAAACAAACAAAAGAAAAAGAATAAGGGAAGAAGAATACCTGGTTTTCCACCAGAGTAGCTCAGTTTCTGTGACCCTAGAAGCAGGGGCCTGCCTACCTCCAGCAAAAACACTTCCTTCAAAGATCAGATATGAGAAACTTCCTTGGGCTGGGTGGAGGCCAACTGGGGTCATTGAGGTAGGCGCCAAGCCATGTATCTCCCATTAGAAGCCTAAGGGGCCTCCGTGACCCTGACTAATGCCTGTAGCATCAACTTGGCCTGGGCAGGTGATCACCAAATCTGAATGTCCAAGCCACGGTGGGACCAGGAGAGGAGGCCCAAGCTGAGGAAAGAGGGAGGCAAAGTTCTGTTCCTAAAGTTCAAGGCTGGGATCTGTCATGGCTGGGATCTCTCCTCTGCTTCCAGAATGGGCTATTAAGTCTCTTTCTTCATTTTGGATTTAGTCCCCCAGTGACACTGCCTGATGAAATAGGTCAGAGGTCATGCCTGCTTGTGCTTAGTTTCTGCCCTTTTAAGGGGGTAGTAGCTACCTGGGAGGTGGGAAAAGTGTCAGGGATAGCAGCTTCCCAGAGGCACTCCCAGATGGCTCTGTGGGTTTCCTGGGATGTCCTTCCTTACCCCACTGTGGCATTGGGGTGCCATGTCCCTGCACTCCAGGGAGTGCCAGAGGGCTGTCCTGGCTGAGGGCCCAAGGGCCAACAAACCCCAGTCCCAGGGCCCTCCTTTAGCCTTTGTCCCTCTCCCCCAGTGAAGAACTCGCTCTACCAGTTCTGGGACTGAGAGTCATGGCCACATGTTACCCTGCAGCTCCCTGGGGTGGGGTGGGGGTGTCTGCTCGGGGAGTGGGCTGGGGTATGCCTGGACCTTGGTGAGGCGTGTGACCCCAACTCTGAGTTTGGAGAGCTCCACTGGTGCTCAGCCCTGCTCTGTGGTCAGGCTGAAGGGGTCCCCAGGACTGAGCGCAGCTTCGGTGGAACAAATATTGGCTGAACATCTGCCATATGCTTTACCGGCAAGGTCAGGGATTGACAGGGCTTCAAGGCAGGTGCACTCAGACTGTGGAGGCAGGAACTACGCAGGGTGCGGGGAGGGGTGGGGCTGGAGGTTCCCAGGTGGGAGCAAGCAAGTCTGGGGCTGTGGGAGGCTTCTTAGAAGAAGTAGCTTCAGAGAACAGAATTATTATTATTAAATATTTAGAGACAGGGTCTCAGTCATGTATGCTGGAGTACAGTGGCACAATCACAGCTCACTGCAGCCTTGAACTCCTGGGCTCAAGCGATCTTCCTGCCTCAGCCTCCTGAGTGGCTGGGACTACAGGTGCGTGCCATTACACGTGGCTAATTTTTTCTTTTTCTTTTTCTTCTTGTTCTTCTTATTATTTTTTTTTGTAGAGATAGGATCTCACTATGTTACCCAGGCTGGTCTCCAACTTCTGGGCTCAAGTGATCCTCTCGCCTCAGCCTCCCAAAACACTGGGATTACAGGTGTGAGCCACTCTGTCACCGAGGCAGGAGTGCCGTGGTACGATCCTGGTTCACTGCAGCTTCAACCTCCCTTGGCTTAGGCAATCCTCCCACCTCAGCCTCCCAAGTAGCTGAGATGACAGGTGTGTGCCACCATGCCCAGCTAATTTTTTTTGATTTTTTTTTTTGCAGAGATGGTATTTCGCCATGTTGTTCAGGCTGGTCTCAAACTCCTGGGCTCAAGCAATCCATCTGCCTCAGCCTCCCAAAGTGTTGGGATTACAGGTGTGAGCCACCGTGCCCAGTCATTATTATTATTATATTTTTTATGTTTTCGAGATAAGAGTCTCACTCTGTCGCCCAGGCTGGAGTGCAGTGGTGCGATCGTGGCTCACTGCAACCTCCGCCTCCTAGGTTCAAGTGATTCTCCTGCCTCAACCTCCCCCAGTAGCTGGGATTACAGGCATACGCCACCATGCCCAGCTAATTTTTGTATTTTTAGTAGAGAGGGGTTTTACTATATTGGCCAGGCTGGTCTCAAACTCCTGACCTTGTGATCCACCCACCTCGGTCTCCCAAAGTGCTGGGATTACAGGTGTGAGCCACCACCCCTGGCCTATTATTATTATTGTTATTATTATTATTATTTTTGAAATGGAGTCTCGCTCTGTCCCCCAGGCTGGGGTGCAGTGGCATGACTACCTCCCGAGTTCAAGCGATTCTCCTGCCTCAGCCTCCTGAGTAGCTGGGACTACAGGCATGCACCACCACACCCAGCTAATTTTTGTATTTTTAGTAGAGACGGGGTTTCACCATATTGGCCAGGGTGATCTCAAACTCCTGACCTTGTGATCTGCCTGCCTTGGCCTCCCTAAGTGCTGGGATTACAGGCGTGAACCACCGTGCCTGGCCATTATTATTTTTTTGAGACAGAGTCTTGCTCTGTTGCCCAGGCTTGAGGGCAGTAGTGCCATCACAGCTCCCTGTAGCCTTGACCTTCTGGGCTCATGGGATCCTCCCACCTCAGCCTCCTTAGAGGTTGGGTGGGCCCACCTGGCGAATTTGTTTTTATTTTTTGTAGAGACAGGGTCTCTACAAAAACCACGTTACCCAGGCTGGTCGTGAACTCCTGGGCTCAAGCAATTCTCCCACCTTGGCCTCCCAAAGTGCTGGGATTACAGACATGAGCCACCACGCCCGGCCCCAGAATTATTTTTAAACAAAATATATATTTTTTTCTGATGATAAGAGTAACATGTATGAAGTGCAGACTTGTGGTGGTAGCAGCGACCTCAGGTTTTATTGGCTGTAGGATTTCAGAGAAGGAAGAAAGCTGTGTTGGAGAAAGCAGGAAGGGGTCTTGCAGGAAGTGACACTCGGAAGGAGCCGTAAAGCAATGGGCCTGAGGAGGTGCGTGTGCCTTGGACACTCTGGTCCCTTAACAGATGAACATTCAAGAGGAGAAAAATAGTAACGTGTTCTTACAGAAAAACATAAAGAAAAATATAAAAGCACCTAAAGGGAGAGTTGCTATTAACATTCTGGTTCATTTTCTTCTAGTCTATTTTTTTTTTTTTTGAGACAGAGTCTTGCTCTGTCACCCAGGCTGGAATGTAGTGGCACGATCTCGGCTCACTGCAAACTCCGCCTCCTGGGTTCAAGCAATTCTCTGCCACAGCCTCTTGAGTAGCTAGGATTACAGACACCTGCCACCACGCCCAGCTAATTTTAGTATTTTTGGTAGAGAAGTTTCACCATCTTGGCCAGGCTGGTCTTGAACTCCTGACCTCGTGATCCACCTGCCCTGGCCTCCCAAAGTGCTGGGATTACAAGCGTGAACCACCTCGCCCGGCCTATTCTAGTCTTTTATTCATGTATAATTTAACATGAATTGTGAGCATCCTAGAGGAGGTTTTATATCGTGTGTGTGTGTGTTTTTTGAGATGGGGTTTTGCTCTTGTTGCCCAGGGTGGAGTGCAGTGGCATGATCTTGGCTCACTGCAACCTCTGC
>NW_012110918.1:10656642-10665383 GCF_000951035.1 Colobus angolensis palliatus | reverse complement strand
GTTTCACCATGTTGGCCAGGCTGGTCTTGAACTCCTGACCTCAGGTGGTCCACCTGCCTCGGCCTCCCAAAGTGCTGGGATTACAGACATGAGCCACTGTGCCTGGCTGGGCATGTGTGTTTTTAAGGCCTGTTGCCTCCATGGGAATGGATTTTGGAATATATTGTTGTGGGGAAAAGAGAAAGAGAAGAAGAGAGAACAGCTCAGTTGAAGGTAAAGAGAAGAGATGGCAGGGTGGAGTCCTGGGGTAGTAAATGCAGGTGTGTGTGTGTATGACATACACGTGTGTACGCATGTGTGTCTGTGTGCATGTGTGTGAGGCAGGTTTCTGTGAGATCTTGGTTGAGTGCTGGGCTGAGATCTGGACTTGTCCCAGCAGGCAGTGGGGAGCCCTTGAAGGGCTCTGGGTGAGGAAGCAGTGCCCGTGGCAGCGGTACATGCAGGATGCCACCTCGGTGCATGGGTGGGCAGCAGCGTCGAGGCAGGGTTGAAGGAGGTGGATGTGAAGGGCGGGAGCCCTGGCGAGGGCAGCCTGAGCTGCAGCACTGGAGGTGGGCGCTGAGAGGGGTGTGTTGGGGTCCGAGAGCAGCAGAGGTGAATTCACCAGATGTGGCAGCTGTTTTGGGTGTACTGCGAGAGGGCAGAGACTGGAGGCCTGTGGCGGGCAGCCTGGGTGACTGGGAACAGAGTACAAGTTGCCTTTGGTCTTCTTCCCATGGAGAGAGGGCACAGTCTTGACCTGGATCCCCGGGCATTTGACCTAATGGTGTGGCCTGGAGCTGTGCCGAGGTGCGAAGGTCAGCCTGCCTTGTCAGGGGAGGATGGTGACTTAACCAGGGTCACACAGCCCCTCAGGGGTGGCGCTGGGCTTTGGCTGACTGTGCCTAGCTGACCCCTGACCATGCACACCCAGTGTCTCCAGCCTGACTGTGCTATCCAGGGGTTGTGGTGGCTGAAGGATGTCCCCCACCCATGTGGGAAGGCTCTGGGACCCCAGCTGGTAGGGGGACTCTGGCTTCCCTCTCGGGGTCTCTCCTGGTCACAGGTTGGGCAAACCTGGGCCCTCTGGCCAGGAGTTGTGTAACTCTGGACCCTTGGTCCCCCGACAGCCTGTGGAAGCCACCGATGATGCCTTTTGGGACCAGTTCTGGGCAGACACAGCCACCTCAGTGCAGGATGTATTTGCACTGGTGCCAGCAGCAGAGATCCGGGCCGTGCGGGAAGAGTCACCCTCCAACTTGGCCACCCTGTGCTACAAGGTGAGGGCCGCCCAGTCCCTCGCTGCCACTCTTCCACCCTCCCAACCCACAGCAGGAGAAGACAGGCACATCCAGGACCTCCCGACCCCCAGGTCCTGTGGCTTCACCCAGCTCTCCCACTTCTCTCCCTGTGGTTCTCCTCACTGGGCGGAGGGACCATGGCAGCCGCCATTTATGGGGAAATCCTCCGGGCCACATCCAAGTGAGCACATTCTATAGATGGGTTCATTCAGCTCCCTCTGTGGGGTGGGTACTGCTAGTGTCGCCAGTTTACAGATAGGGAAACTGAGGCTGGGAGACTCACTTAGCAAGGCCTCAGCCATCCAGTGACGAGCTGGGCCCTGGCTGTCCTGATGCTTCAAGCTGCTCTGGCCTGTGTCCCAGTCTCCCCAGGCTGGCTGACCCCAACTCCAGGTGGCTCCTCCGCCTGTGGCCCCACTGTCTCTCCTCTGCAGCCTGGTTGCCCACCTGACCCCAAGTGCCAGGGTCCTCTCCCCACCTTCCAGCCTGCCCTCTGCTCCTGCCTGCCCCCACAGGCCGTTGAGAAGCTGGTACAGGGAGCTGAGAGTGGCTGCCACTCAGAGAAGGAGAAGCAGATCGTCCTGAACTGCAGCCGGCTGCTCACCCGCGTGCTGCCCTACATCTTTGAGGATCCCGACTGGAGGGGCTTCTTCTGGTCCACAGTGCCCGGGGCAGGGCGAGGAGGGGTCTGTGGGGCTGGCCAGGGCTGGGTGGGAGGCAGAGTTGGCGTCACAGGGAGAGTGCCCTTCAGGGCCGGCCATGCTCCTCCAAGCCTCTTCTGGGATTTGGGAAGTGCAGGGGTGGGGCCAGTGGGTGCTGCTGAGGGATGGTGTTCACGCCACCTCCTTGGGCCCTCAGTTCCCCTCCCGTGGGGGTTTCTGTGTCCACAGTCCGGAAGAAGTAGGGTATGGAGAGAAGCTGAGAGCCAGGGGTCACTGGGCAGAGGTGGCGGCAGAAGAACTGGGCCCTCTGAGGGCCGGAGAGGGACCGTACTGTCCTCTCTCCCCTACACCACCTGCCCTGGGTTTATCTCTGGGTGAGGGGCCGAGGGATGCAACATAGCGATTCCTAGCAGGGCTGAGACTCTTGATGTTGGGGGTCGCCGCCCGGTCCCCTCCGGTCGGTAGGGGAGCTTCCCTTGCTGTTCCCGGCCCGGCTCCCTGCTCTGCCCCACTTCTGCCTCGGGAGGTTTGGGGCAACCAGGAGTCCACTTCCTGTCCCTTCATTCCTCTGCCCATGGGTGCCTGCCTGGGCTCAGCCCCTGTCCTCCACCACCCCGCAAGCCCTGGGCCACCTCTCCCTGGCCAGCTGTCACTGAGGCAGCCTGTGGATGCTGTGTCCCCAGCAGGGAGAAGAGGATGATGAGAATGCCAGGCCCCTGGCCGAGTCCCTGCTCCTGGCCATTGCTGACCTGCTCTTCTGCCCGGACTTCACGGTCCAGAGCCACCGGAGGAGCACTGTGGTGAGGGTCCCCCAGCCCCCCACCCCCAGGCCGAGCAGGCTCTGGTCCTGGGTTGGGGCCGGGCCAGTTGAAGTTCCCTTGGGCAGATTGCACTGGGGGCCTGGGGGCTCCAGGAGAGCTGAGCTGCCTGGCACGTGTAGGCCTGGGTGGTGACTGGTACAGCTGGAGGGAAGCCAGCTGGGGCTGGCCCTGCCTGCTGCCTTCGGATGGCTGGGCACAGACACCCATTGTCTTTGCCTGCCCAGGGTGGGTGGGGGTGCAGGGCTCGGACACAGGAGGCCTGGCCCTCTTGCTTCCTGTGGTGGCATGGACTTCACCTTGAGTGTTCTCTGCCCACCCCCAAACGCGGGGCACCCAATCCCCTGCCCCTCCCTCCCTCTCTCCCTGTCCCACACTGGACCGAGCAAGTGAAAGAACCAGTGTGAGATGGAAGAAAAATGAGCTTTCAGGAGGCCTAAGAATATTCATTCCCGCCCTTGTGCATGAGGACTGGGCCATTTTGAGGACCTGTCTTTAAGAGAATCGGGGGTCTCTGCCCCATGGGACTGTGTGAGGCTCCAGGTGGCAGGGTTCTGACCCAGGCTGCTGTTCACCTCTCGACCCCTAACCCGGCCTCTTCCTGGCCCTGTCCCGAGGACTCGGCGGAGGACGTCCACTCCCTGGACAGCTGTGAATACATCTGGGAGGCTGGTGTGGGCTTCGCTCACTCCCCCCAGCCTAACTACATCCACGATATGAACCGGTGAGCTTTGCCCAGGCCCAGAGCCCTCTTTGCAGCTGGACCCCGGGCCGGGCCCCCACACAGCTCAGAGAGAGCCCATAGGCTCCCCCCAGAAGACCGTCCTCACCTGTGACCTGACCTTGGCCTTACAGGGGACAGCAGGGGTCACTTCCTTCCATGGACCTGGGCTGGGGCGCTGGGCTGGGTGGGCAGCACCTCCAAGAGGGAACTGGGATCCTAAGGTCCCCTCCCCCTTCCCCCGCCAAGGATGGAGCTGCTGAAACTGCTGCTGACATGCTTCTCCGAGGCCATGTACCTGCCCCCAGCTCCGGAAAGTGGCAGCACCAATCCATGGGTTCAATTCTTTTGTTCCACGGAGAACAGGTGAGGTCCCGCCTGTCTGCCGCTCTCCTCCCTCTTATTCCAGGCAACCCAGAACTGAGTCTGCTCGCCAGCCCTTAGTCTCGTTTGAGGGGAGGTGCTGTCCCCTGGTGGTGATAAACTTTAATTTACCAGCAACACCTTTTACACCAGCCCCTTCAGTCTCTCCTTGGAGTCCTGGACAGGACAGAATCTGGGGGCCCCTCAGTGATCCGTCCCTGGGTCCTCCATCAAGAGCCGCCTGTCCAGTAGAAATAGGATGCAAACCACGAGTGCAATTTTAAAATTAAAAAACGTTAAAAAGTAAAATTGGGCCAGGCACGGTGGCTCACACCTGTAATCCCAGCACTTTGGGAGTCCAAGGTGGGCAGATCACCTGAGGTCAGGAGTTCGAGACCAGCCTGGCCAACATGGTGAAACCCTGTCTCTACTAAAAATACAAAAATTAGCTAGGCTTGGTGGTGGGCGCCTGTAATCCCAGCTACTCAGGAGGCTGAGGCACGAGAATCACTTGAACCCGGGAGGCAGAGGTTGCAGTGAGCCGAGATTGCGCTATTGCACTCCAGCCTGGGTGACAGAGTGAGACTCCGTTTCAAAAAATAAATAAATAAATAAAATTAATTAATAATATATTTCATATAACCCGATATACCCCAAAGTTTAGCATTTAACATGGAATCAGTATACAACATTATTGAGCTGTTTTACATCCCCCTTTTTTTTTTTTGGAGATGGAGTCTCGCTCTGTCTCCTAGGCTGGAGTGCAGTGGTGCGATCTCGGCTCACTGCAAGTTCCACCTCCCGGGTTCATGCCATTCTCCTGCCTCAGCCACCCCAGCAGCTGGGACTATAGGCGCCTACCACCACGCCCGGCTGATTTTTTTGTATTTTTAGTAGAGACAGGGTTTCACCGTGTTAGCCATGATGGTCTCGATCTCCTGACCTCGTGATCCACCTGCCTTGACCTCCCAAAGTGCTGGAATTACAGGCGTGAGCCACCGCGCCCGGCTGGCACATCTCCCTTTTCATACTAAGTTTTCAGAATCCAGTGTGTATTTTGCACTTATAGCAGGTCTTGGTTCCAATCAGCCACATTCCAAGGGCTCGACAGCTCCTTGTGGCTTGAGGCTGCTGTGTGGGATCCTGCAGTTCAGAGACCGGGTTGGGGCGTGTGTGTGACAAATACCCCGAAGGGCAGGGAGGCCCAGCCCACATGAGGCACTCATGGACTGTGGGGGACACGTGAGCACGGGGCGGGGGGCTGTCACACGTGTCACATGGCAGGGTTGAGTATTTGAGCAGGTAGCTCCCACTGGGAGCTGCGTTGGCCGCATAGGGTCAGTGCCCAGCAGGTGGCGGTCAACCTCCGCCTTCCAGACTCTGGTCCCTACATGACACGCCTTATTCAGGTTTCCTAGTCTTCTGCTCAACCTTCCACCCTACTCCAGAAGAGAAGGGAGCCGGGCAATCCCCTCCACCAGCCATAGTCAGAGGCTGGCCAGAGTTTTCTTTCTCACCAGCCTTATCAGGCAAACTGCCACCCTTTGTTCCTCACTTAACCTCTCTGGGTCTCAGCTTCCTCATCTGTAAGACGAGCAGCTTGAACCCTGACATCTCTTGAGTCTGAGTGGAGTCATTCTGTGGCCTGGGAACTGGTCGGCTGAGCCTGGGCCCTGCTCCCCGAGGGGAAGCCCGCCTTCTCCATGGGCCTCCAGTCCCATCTCTGAGGCCCTGAGGGAGGGTATCTGCCCCTTAAGACCCTAAGGGGTATGAATGTGTCCTACTCATGGTTCTGGGCTTCCCCCATCCACTCTTTCCAAGCCACTCCCTGGCCTGGCGCTAAAATGCTTGTTGAATGAGGCTGACCCTCCCATGTGGCCAGAGGGGTGTGGCCAGGGGGCTGGGCCCCGATGGAGCCTCTGCAGTCTTGTCTCCTCTCCTGCTGCAGACATGCCCTGCCCCTCTTCACCTCCCTCCTCAACACCGTGTGTGCCTATGACCCTGTGGGCTACGGGATCCCCTACAACCACCTGCTCTTCTCTGACTACCGGGAGCCCCTGGTGGAGGAGGCTGCCCAGGTGCTCATTGTCACCTTGGACCACGACAACGCCAGCAGTGCCAGCCCCACTGTGGACGGCACCACCACTGGCACCGCCATGGATGATGCCGATGTAAGGATGGGAGCATGGAGGGGACAGCTGCTGGGGCTGCGGGTGGCCGGGAGGACGCCTGCTTACCACGGGCTTCTCCTCTTGGCAGCCTCCAGGCCCGGAGAACCTGTTTGTGAACTACTTGTCCCGCATCCATCGCGAGGAGGCAAGTCCAGTCCCCACAGTGGCTTTGCAGGGGGCGGGGGGATGCAAGTGAGACAGGGATATGGGGGGTCCTGACCCCTCCATGAAGGAACTATGCTCTCTGTGGGCTGGGGCCACCCCAGATGAAATACTGGCAGGGCTGTGAGGGTTTCAAGATGCAGGAAGGGCTGATGGCCTCACCTGGGTAGAGGTAACTGGGAAGGCTTCTAGGAGGAGGCGGCTGATGTCATTTCAGAGGTGGTGGGGAGAGAGGGGAATGACAGTGGACAAGGGCTTCAGGCCAGGCAGTCCCAGTTCACATGTCTTGTGATCCTGGTGGGAAGGTGCTTGAACTCCCAGAGTTCTAACTTCTGCAGCTAAAACACAGGGCACTAGCTGCCTTCTCACCCCAGCTGGTGGCAGATCTCAGTAAATGACACAACAGTGGAATGCCCCTCGAGTGTGATGGGGTGATGGGGGAGTATTTTGGGGAGGGGTAGAAGGATGGAATCTGTCAACCATGAGTCTAAGGTGGGCAGGGACGAGGTTGAGGGTGTGCATGTGTGGGAGCTCACTGGGAGCGGCAGCCTTGCTGAAGGGGTGCACAGCCCAAGGAGAGAGAGTCTGCGGTCTGGTGGAGGGGCCAGGGCTGTCCACACCTATGAGGGACTCCGTTTCCTGAGGCGTCGCCCCAGGACAGCTATGGATGACAGCATCAGGGCCCTCGGTCTCTGGAGGTGGGATCTGGCTCTGGGGGAAGGAGGAGGCATTTGTGGGGGGCCTGGGCTGGGAAGCTGGAGCTGTGGGGATCATGCTGGATAGGCCCGCTGCTCTGCCCTCACCCCCAGGACTTCCAGTTCATCCTCAAGGGTATAGCCCGGCTGCTGTCCAACCCCCTGCTCCAGACCTACCTGCCCAACTCCACCAAGAAGATCCAGTTCCACCAGGAGCTGCTAGTTCTCTTCTGGAAGCTCTGCGACTTCAACAAGGTGGGCCAGCCTCGAGGGGCCCTGCAGAGAGATGGAGAGCAGCTGCTCCAATAGCCCAGGGGCGGGGACAGTGTCAGACTGAGGGGGGTGGGGCAGAGCTGCCCCTCCCTCGAACTCAGCCCATTTGGTCCCTCCCCGCACCCCCAGAAATTCCTCTTCTTCGTACTGAAGAGCAGTGACGTCCTAGACATCCTTGTCCCCATCCTCTTCTTCCTCAACGATGCCCGGGCCGATCAGTGTAAGACCAGGGTGGGGTGGGATGCTGGGGGCTTTCCTGGTGGCGAGGTGGAGGGCCCGCCATCTGCCCTGCCTCCCAGGAGCTCAGGCCTGGCACTCTAACCTCCCGGGAGGGAGGCCCCCAAAATGGTCCCTGTCTGGACCCCTCCCTCCCCCTCCCACCCGAGTGACCCCTCCCACGTCACCTGCCGCAGCTCGGGTGGGCCTGATGCACATTGGTGTCTTCATCCTGCTGCTTCTGAGCGGGGAGCGGAACTTTGGGGTGCGGCTGAACAAGCCCTACTCGGTTCGCGTGCCCATGGACATCCCAGTCTTCACGGGGACCCACGCCGACCTGCTCATTGTGGTGAGGGGGCTCGTGAGGCTGGGCCCAGCTGGTGCAGGGGCGGCGTCCTCTTGGCTGAGTCTGGAGGCAGCGGGGACCCCACAGTGCTCCTGTCCCTCCCGGCACAGGTGTTCCACAAAATCATCACCAGCGGGCACCAACGGCTGCAGCCCCTCTTCGACTGCCTGCTCACCATCGTGGTCAACGGTAGGGACCTGGAGCTCGCACTCCCCGCACTCACCACCAGGTGGTGCCAGGCCACAGGCCAACCTGCCACCCGCTCCAGGGTTCAAGCCCCTCCAGCCCACAGAAAGAAAGCAAACTTGTGTGCCCTTCATAGTAGCCACATTAAAAAAAAAAAGAGTGACAACAATTTAATAATATGTTTTATCTATTCCACTATATCCCAAACACCATCATCTCAACATGTAGCCTATGTAAAAATTACTAATGAGATATTTAATATTCCCTTCTCACACTCAGTCTTGTCGCCCAGGCTAGAGTGCAGTGGCGTCATCTCAGCTCACTGCAACCTCCGCCTCCTGGGTTCAAGCTATTCTCATGCCTCAGCCTCCTGAATAGGTGGGATTACAGGCGTGTGCCATCACACCTGGCTAATTTTTGTGTCTTTAGTAGAGACAAGGTTTTGCCATGTTGTCCAGGCTGGTCTCGAACTCCTGACCTCAGATGATCTGTCCACCTCAGCCTCCCAAAGTGCTGGGATTACAGGCGTGAGCCACTGCGTCTGGCCTTTTTTCTTTGTTTTTTTTTTTTTAAATTTTAACCATTTCTTTGACATCTGAAGGAGTTTAGCCCTATTTATTGGAGCCATTGGTAGCCCAATAACACTTTTACTTTATTTATTTATTTAATTGTTTTTTTTTAATGTTTGAGACAGAGTCTTACTCTCTGTTGCCCAGGCTGGAGTGCAGTGGCACAGTCTCCATTCACTGCAACCTCCCAGGTTCAAGTGATTCTCATGCCTCCCAAGTAGCTGGGATCACAGCATATGCCACCATGCCTAGCTTTTTTTTTTTTTTTTTAGTAGAGAC
>NW_012110918.1:10624754-10656592 GCF_000951035.1 Colobus angolensis palliatus | reverse complement strand
TTTTTTTTTTTTAGTAGAGACAGGGTTTTGCCATGTTGGCCAGCCTGGTCTCGAAGTCCTGGCCTCAAACAATCTGCCTGCCTTGGCCTCCCAAAGTTCTGGGGTTACAGGCGTGAACCACCACACCCGGCCATATTTCATTTTATTTCTAATTATAGTGACGGGATCTCACTATGTTTCCCAGGCTCATCTCGTACTCTTGAGCTCAAATGATCCTCCTGCCTCAGCCTCCCAAAGTTCTGGGATTATATAGGCGTGAACCACTGTGGCCTCTTGTGTGTTTCATTTGTGCAGCATACACATCAGGACTAGCTGTGTTTCAAGCACGAAGTGGCCATACATGGCTGATGTCCGCTGTGTTGGGCAGTGCAGGTTTGGACAATTGGAGTCACACAGTATGGGGATGTGGAAGCCCCACCCTTTCTGCCTTTGCCCTCCGTGTCCAGTCCCCACCCCCACCCAGCAAGGACTGCACACAGCTGCTGGGGAGGGGAAGCAGAAGGAGCCAGGCTTCCTGGGATTCAGGACCCAGCAAGGCAGGTGGCCATGGGCTGGGGCAAAATGCCTTCAATGTGAACATCTTTTGGAGAGGATGGTCGTGGCTAGGGCCGGCTGGCCTGTCTGTGGCCTGGTTTAGACTGCAGGGTGGGTAGTGTGGGGTGGTAGAGGCCTCTAGCTGGGCTGTGATCTCTGGGACCAGGACTGTCCCTTTCCCTCCTGGTTCACCCTCTGGCTCCATCTCACAAATCTCCACTGAGGCAGTTCTGAGAACACATTTGTGAACAAGACAGCCCTGGTCCCTGCCCTGAGGGGCCCTCAGCCTAGGGAGGGAAAATGACACAAGACAAGGAAGCGTGCAGCTAGATCAGCGTGGAATGTCAGGCTGGGTGTGCCCCCAGGGTTGGGCCCCAAAATACATCTCTAGTGACATGACAGCTTGACGTTCTGGAAGGATCTAAAGTCCTGAGTTTGTATCCTTGCACGATCATTTCATTACTGGGGGAACTTGGGACAAATTTACAACCTTCTTTGAGCCTCAGTTTACCTATCTGTAAAATGGGGATGATCTTGTCCATGTCCTGCCTCCCTCGTGGTGTGGGGGACTGGCATGGGTGGGATGCGTGTGGCTGTGTAAGCAGGACAGCTGTCTTCATAGTCGAGGGGTGAGGGTGAGGCCTAACTGCCTCCCAGGACTCTGCACACAGTATGGCCAGTGTGGACTCGGCCTCTTGGGCCTTGCACTTCCTGGCTCTGCAGGGGTCAGGGAGGGATTGGGAGCAGGAGCCTGTTGTTCCACCCAGGCCCAGGATGTGCAGGGATGGCTTGGTGGGGCGGGGGGCCCAGGAGTGAGCTGGCCCCTCCCCTACAGTGTCCCCCTACCTCAAGAGCCTGTCCATGGTGACTGCCAACAAGTTGCTGCACCTGCTGGAGGCCTTCTCCACCACCTGGTTCCTCTTCTCGGCTGCCCAGAACCACCACCTGGTCTTCTTCCTCCTGGAGGTCTTCAACAACATCATCCAGTACCAGTTTGACGGTGAGGCACCAGCCTGAGGCCCTGGTGATCAGGGTGGCCAGTGGGCCTCCTTCCTACCTAAGGAGGGCACAGCCCAGGAAGTGGCCTCTGGGAGGTGCTGGACTGCTTGCCTTCTGCCCCCCAGTTCATTCATTCAGTGTACATTTATTGAGCATCTATAGTGTACCTGGGTGCAGGGGATACAGTGGGGAACAAAGCTTTGCTGCTTGCCCTGTGGAGCTCACAGCTGGGGCTGGAGGCAGGGAGGGAGGCTTCAAACAGATGATTACCCTCTAATGGACATCTGAATTTTTTTTTTTCCGATGGCATCTCACTCTATCACCCAGGCTGGAGTGCAGTGGTGTGATCTTGGTTCACTGCAATCTCCTTCTCCCAGGTTCATGCAATTCTCCTGCCTCAGCCTCCTAAGTAGCTGGGATTACAGGCGCCCTCCAATATACCTAGCTAACTTTTTGTACTTTTAGTAGAGACAAGCAATCTGCCTGCCTCGGCCTCCCAAAGCACCAGAGTTACAGGCATGAGCTGTTGGGCTGGGCCTTCCCCTTTGTGGGATTTCACCATGTCAGCCAGGCTGGTCTCAAACTCCCGACCTCAAATGATCCACCTGCCTCGGCCTCCCAAAGTGCTGGGATAATAGGCATGAGCTGCCGCACCTGGCCTGAAGTGTGATGGAAGTGCAGAGTAGTAAGACCCTGATGGGCATCGTAGCAGCCCGTCTGCCCAGTGTTGCAGACACCTGGCTGCCTGCTGTCACTTCAAGCCTTGCCACTCGTTAGCCCTGTGACCGGGGCACGTCACCTGACCTCTCCGAGCCTCAGTGCCCTCATCTGTAAGTTGCTCATAACAATGGTTCTAAGAGTCCTGGTCTCAGAAGGTATTGGGCAGATTGAGCAAAATAACCCCCAGAAGGCACTTAGCACAGTGCCTGGCAACTTAAAAATGATCGATTTTTATTATTGCTATGTCCAAAGTCGGTCAAATTTGCAGTGATCTCTGAGGGAGAAATAGGGGTAAGGTGGGGCAGGAGACAGCACATGCAAAGGCCCTGGGGTGGGATGTGGAACTGAAAGGGAAGAGTATGGCATGAGGCAGGACCAGAGATGGGGACTGGGGCCTGAGAGCTGGGAGAAGTCAGCGCTGGGGGATGGACGGCAGGCACATGCCGCATTATCCTCCGTGACTCCTCCTGGCCACTGTGCTCAGGAAGAGAGTCAGAATACTTAACAGCTGGCCTCTGTGGACGCTGCCATGCTGGGGCCTGCCCTCTTTGCCAGGTGTTAGCCCTTTAGTGCTGGGTTGTGGAGGGGGACTCAAAGGCACTGGGGCAGGGGTGTTGTGGGGTGCTCTGGTCTGACATGCTGGGATAGCCATAGTGGGCACACATAGCCAGTGCCAGCAGCCCTGCCGCAGCACTCTCTGTTGGGCTCCCTGTACCATCTCCAACCCCTTGGGCAGACACCCTCCTGTCCTCCAAACTCCCCCTTCTGGGAAGCCCACCCAGATTGGACTGGGGGAGCTGGAGGGGGCCTCCCTGAGGCGAGGCATGCTCCCTGCCCACAGGCAACTCCAACCTGGTCTACGCCATCATCCGCAAGCGCAGCGTCTTCCATCAGCTGGCCAACCTGCCCACGGACCCACCCACCATTCACAAGGCCCTGCAGCGGCGCCGGAGGACACCCGAGCCCTTGTCTCGCACCGGCTCCCAGGAGGGCACCTCCATGGAGGGCTCCCGCCCCGCCGCCCCTGCAGAGCCAGGCACCCTCAAGACCAGCCTGGTGGCTACTCCAGGTCTAGTGCTAGTGGAAGGGAGAGGAGCGTGGATACCGGTGTGGCTGGGGGAGGGACACGGTCTCGGGGTGTCACCCCATCTCTGGCAAATAACGTGGCTTGTGTATGGAATCCAAGGGGATGGGGCTGGGTAACAGGGATGGGGGGAGGGTACTGGGTGGGCTTAGCATGTGTAGCTTGGTGTTGGGGGCAGAGCCTCAGGGCGAGTGTAGACTCTGGAGGGATGAGCACAGGAGAAGGTGTTGCAATGATCAGACACTGCCTCTAGAGCCAGCGGAGGTTCCAGAGGGAAGCAGGAGTAAAACAAATACAAATAAAAAGTAAAGTGGGTGGAGGAAGGGCTAGAAGGGGCACTGTGGCGGGGGGTCCTCACTCCCACCTGTGCCCTGCCCAGGCATTGACAAGCTGACGGAGAAGTCCCAGGTGTCAGAGGATGGCACCTTGCGGTCCCTGGAGCCTGAGCCCCAGCAGAGCTCGGAGGACGGCAGCCCGGCCAAGGGGGTGGGTGATGGGGACTCCTGGAGCCAGGCGTGGCTGGCCCTTCCCTTCTCCTCTGGCCTCTGCAGTGGGGGTTGGGCCGGGGCACTCTGGGGTCACCTGCAGCAGAGGGGCAGGCACCCAGTGCCCAGGACATTAGGGCCAGCGCTGCTGACGCCCTTGGGGGTGGGGGCCTTTCACAGATCCCTCCCTTGTTTCCTGGTCCCGGCGAAGCCCTTGGCCTTCAGACTTCTCATCCCTCCGCCTTATCTGAGCTGGCCTTTACCCAGCCTGCCCTGTCAGCCGCTGGCCCTAAACCTGTCACTAGGTTGGGCTGGGCCTGGGACCTGGGGCAAAGGCTGCTGGGCTGGGCCTTCCCCTTTGTGGGATTTCCAGCTGCCAGTGGAGAGGGCTCATTGCCCGCTACTCTACCCCTCACCCAACCCTGCCATCCCTCACCCAACCCTGCCATCCCTCACCCCTGTTCTTTTCTGGGGGCCAGGAGCCCAGCCAGGCATGGAGGGAGCAGCGGCGACCATCCAGTTCATCAGCCAGTGGGCAGTGGAGCCCAACGCCGGAGTGGGTGAGGGACCCCATGGCAGGCGAGCAGGGGCTGGGGTTTGGGCAGATGGTACAGGGGCGGGAGCTGGGTTGGGGTTCCCTGGCCCAGGGAAGCTCAGTGAAGATGGCAATGAGTCCGAATCAAAGGACCCTGGCGTAGCAGCCTGGCTCGGGGTCCATCCTTCCGGCTGGTGACATCCCACGTGTTCGGCCTCTCTGGCTCGGTTGCTTCCTTCGTCTACACTGTTGCCAGAGTCCCCAGCAGGATTAAGCCCCAGGCGCCCACAGTGCTCTCTTCCTTAATAAATCACTCTTTCCGACTTCCTTCCCTGAATCTCATCGCCACGCCCTGTGTCTCCTGAGATCACGCCAGTTGCACTGGAACAGGGATAATTGCTGTTCCTGCCTGACCACGCTGTTGTGAGGGCTAAAGGCGACAGTCTCCCGAAAGGCATGTGGCACAGCCATGGCTTAATGCGGAGCCATGGCGCTTGCCATCAATAACAATGAACTGTTCTGGGGTCCTGCTTGGTGCTAGGCTTGTGCTGCAGGGAGCAGGGGTGCTTTCTGCCTTGGGGAGCCTGTGGTTCTGAGTCAGGGTCAGGCTTGCCCTGCAGCCTCCAGGGGTTGCTTTCTCAGCCCCAGGAACCCCATGCCTCCCCAGGTCCTCTCCTGGAAGTCAAAGCTGCCGCTGCAGACCATCATGAGGCTGCTGCAGGTGCTGGTTCCGCAGGTGGAGAAGATCTGCATCGACAAGTGAGTCGGGCGCCGGCAGGGCCAGGGGGTGTGGGCGGGGCCGGGGGTGTGGGCAGGTGGACTCTGGGCGGGGCCAGCCTAGGCTTAGGTGGGTGTATGATGGGAAGCATGGGTCTTGGGAGTCCAGAGTGAGCCCTGTGCTCCTCTAGACCATGTGAGTGTGCTGGAGACACCCCTCTCCCTGCAGGGGCCTGACGGATGAGTCTGAGATTCTACGGTTCCTGCAGCATGGCACCCTGGTGGGGCTGCTGCCCGTGCCCCACCCCATCCTCATCCGCAAGTACCAGGCCAACTCGGGCACTGCCATGTGGTTCCGCACCTACATGTGGGGCGTCATCTATCTGAGGTGGGCCCCGGGGGGTGGGGTGGTGTCCGCCTGAGAGCCTGCCCAGCAGGGCTCAGCAGGGACCTCAGCTCTGGGCCCCACCACCCATGGTGGACTTCATGTCAAGACAGTCAACTAAGGTGGCCTTGCCTGGTTGAGGGTGGCACCTGCAGCCCAGGGTGGGACATCGCGACGGAAAGTGTTGGCTTGGCCATTCCTGCAACCCGGCTCCTCCTGGTGCCTTGTCTGCAAGGTGCCCCAGCACCTGGGTAACCCCCCACTTCCTCCACAGGAATGCGGACCCCCCTGTCTGGTATGACACTGATGTGAAGCTGTTTGAGATACAGCGGGTGTGAGGATGAAGCCGGCGAGGTGCTCAGTCTAGGGGAAGGCAGGGCCCTGGTCCCTGAGGCTTCCCTGACCCACCATTCTGAGCTTTAAATGACCACGATCAGGGCCTGGGACAGGCAGAGTGGCTGAGTCCTAAGTGTCAGTCCCCAGAGACCCCTGTGGCCAGGACAATGTGGACCGACTCTGATCTCCCTCAGCCCCTAGGCTGGACTCACAGGAGCCTCATCTCCGGGGCTAAGCCCCCGCCAGAGACCACTGCCCCCAATAGTCAGACTCCCCCTTTAAGACCTGGCTCAGTGCTGTCCCCTCAGTGCCCACCCACTCCTGTCCTGCCCAGCCCCAGAGGCAGAAGCCATCAGGTCACTGTGCCCTAAGGGATTTGACCAAGGAACCACGGGCTGTCCCTTGAGGTGCCTGGGCAGGGTGAGGGGGTGCTTCCAGCCTCCTAACCCGAAGCCAGCTGTTCCAGGCTCCAGGGGAAATAGGTGTGGCCAGGCTGCTCCTCGAGGAGGCTGGGAGCTGGCTGACTGCAAAAGCCAGGCTGGGGCACCTCCCGTATACTTGGGGCATGGTGTGGGGTGGTGAGGGTCTCCTGCTGTATTCTCCTGGGTCCGTGGAAATAGCCTGGCTCCCTCTTACCCAGTAATGAGGGGTAGGGAAGGGAACCGGGGGGCAGCCATTTAGTCCTCCCTGCCCTGCCCACTGCCTGGATGGGGCGATGTCACCCCCTCATCCTTCCCCCAGCTCTGGCCCCTGGGTCCCGCCCCCCAACCCCCTGTGTCAGAACAATCTTTGCTCTGTACAATCGGCCTCTTTACAATAAAACCTCCTGCTCCACATTCTGACTCTGCGGTTGAGGCGAGGGGCCAGGTGTGGCTCTTGTCTGCATTGGAGCTGGGGACTCTGCACCTCAGAGGGCCCCCAGTACATGACTGGGAACCAGCATTTGTTATTTTCTTGGGTGGGAAAGCAGGATTAGACCTTGTCACCTAGGGTTTGGGGCCCCTGGGCTGTTGCCACCCAGAGAAAGGGCCCACAGGAAAGGCCATGGGGCCACCCCAGGCAGCCACTGAGACAGCACGGGGAGGGATGTGCTTGCTAGTGATTCACTTCGGTGGCAGGGGCGGGGGGGCATGAGGAGGAGGGCAGAGCCTCATCTGCAGGGCCAGGGTTGCCCTCTCTGGCCTCGCCCCAGGCAGAGCCTGCTGTTTGCACTGGGCTCAGGGAGATGGACGGCCTGCCACACCTGATGGCTCAGGAATCAGCCAGGGGCCACAGCCTGCATGGAGAGCCAGCTGCAGAATGTCACTGGGGGCTCTGTTCTAGACAGAGGGTGTGCTGGGGAGGGGTGGGGGTGGAGAGACACGAGCCCCGACCTGTCTGTCCCACCTCCTCCCCTGGATCAGACCAAGGAAGAACTGAGTGACCTTCCTGGCCCAGGAGGACAGTCCCAGGAGCAGGACTGTCCCAGCCCCACAGCCCTACCCAAAAGGACCATTCCTTCCCACCATGCCCGAAGGAGCAGTTCTGTCCCTGGGAACAAATGGCACAAGCCTGAATGCAAAAAATCGATCAAACAAATAGGGTTTATGCCGCAGGAGAGAGCTGTTGAACCCTGCCTGGCACCTAATGAATGAGCTCATTAGGAGATAGGTGTGTGGGGAAAGGAGCTGGCCTCCCAGCTCGGAGCTCTGAGCTCTGAGGATGTCCAGAGCCACACTAGGACCAGGTGCTCTTCTTGCAGCAGGGGGCAGACCCCTGAGGCCTGGCTGGAGAGGGGTGTCCCTCGCTAAGCTCCCCAGACTCGGTCATGTAGGTCTGACCCTCCCAGAAAGTAGCCGTGAAGGGGTCCCTGCCAGCCTCCTGGGGTGCACCGTTGGCTCGCTGATTGTGGTGGGAAAGCAGGGGGCAGGCATGTGCCCAGGCCTGGCCATGGGCATCAGAAGCTCAGTGTCCAGGCCCCTGCCCTTGGCCTCTGACTATAGGCCGTGTCCTCCCCTTCGGTGAGGCTCTGGGGGGCAGAGGGCCTTGGGAGCGTCAGGCTGGTCTCCGCACCTCAGAAAGAGGCATCTGGGCTACCATCTTCCCTGCCTTGGCACTTCAAGGTTCTGCCGGGGGTGGGCAGCCTCAGGCCCCCAGGTAGACCTCCACCAGGCCTCCCACAGAGTGCATGCGGTAGAAGACCCCCAGAGGCAGGCCGCAGTTGACGATGGTGAACCATATCTGGTAGCCGTAGAAATCCTTTTCTAGCCCATTCTCAAACTCCGGGTGTATGCCAAATGCAGGCATCATCCACAGCTGGGGGAGAGGATGTGCTGAGTTAGGGAAGGGCTCTCCTGTGCCCTGAGGCGCTCAGTTCAGGGGAGGCAGCCCCCAAACCTGCAGCCCCTTCAGTGCCACCCCCACCTCCCACTCAGTCTTCCTCTAACCCTTGGGCTTTCAGCATGAGGATCTTTCTCACTCTACTGCAGAAGGCCTTAGCCATCCCCAGCCAACTCCATGAGCTTGCCTGTGGCCAGCCTGAACTTCAGATGGGTCAGGAGACCCCAGGCTGCCGCCACGCCACGTGTGGGAAGAAGCAGGAATTCCCAGCGTGCCACCTGCTCTGTCAAGCTGGGCACCCCCACTCTGTACCCTGAGCTCGGGCTTCACTCCTCGGTAGCTACTTATTATTTTTATTATTTATTTTTTTGAGACAAGGTCTCACTCTGTCACTCAGGCTGGAGTGCAGTGGCAGGATCACAGCTCAATGCAGCTTCAACCTCCCGGGTTCAAGTGATCCTCCCATCTCAGCCTCCCAAGTAGCTGGGACTACAGGCATGCACCATCATGCCTGGCTAATTTTTATTTTCATTATTATTATTTTTTAAGAGACAGAGTCTCACTCTGTCACCCAGGCTGGAGTGCAGTGGCACAGTCTTGGCTCACTGCAACCTCTGCCTCCTGGGTTCGAGCGACTCTCGTGCCTCAGCCTCCCGAGTAGCTGGAATTACAGGTGTACACCACCATGCCTGGCTAATTTTTGTATTCTTAGTAGACATGAGGTTTTACCATGTTGCCCAGGCTGGTCTCCAACTCCTGGCCTCAAGTGATCCACCCACCTCAGCCTCCCAAAGTGCTGGGAGCCACCATGAGCCACCGTGTCCAGTGAGCCACCGTGTCCAGACTAATTTTAAAATTTTTTTGTAGAGGCAGGGTCTCCCTGTGTTGTCCAGGTTGGTCTTAAACTCCTGGGCTCAGGGGATCCTCCTGCCTCGGCCTCCCAAAGTGCTGGGATTACAGGTGTGAACCACTGTGCCCCGTCATTTCTGCTAGTTACGACCCCCTACCCCCTCCTACCTTCCTGTCCAAATTCTACCCATTCCTCAAGGCTCATATCAAACCTTCATGAAGCCTTCCTTGGCTATGCAGACCCGCAGTTCCTTTGCTGAGCTCCTAATGCACTTTAGAGCCAATTTATTCTCTGTCTGGACCAGAGGTTTCGTTTCTGGGGTATATTTTCAGTGCATTGAGTGCTTGGGGTCAAACAACCCTGAGTTGTCCCAGCCCTGCTACTTACAGGCTGTGGGTACTTGGGCAGGTCCAATAACCTAAGCCTTAGTTTCCTCCTCTGTGAAAAGGGACAGCAATAGTGTCTGTTGCATGGAGTTACTGTGATGATTCAATGAGGTATGGAGATATTGCATGGAAAGGTGTACCTGGGATATCCACCAGAAACTGGGCAACCATTATCAACATCTTCCACTAGGAGTGTCTTAGAAAATCAGGTACTTCCTTGGCTGGGCGCGGTGGCTCACGCCTGTAATCCTAGCACTTTGGGAGGCCAAGGCGGGCGGATCACGAGGTCAGGAGATCGAGACCATCCTGGCGAACACGGTGAAACCCCATCTCTACTGAAAATACAGAAAAATTAGCTGGGCGTGGTGGCGGGCGCCTGTAGTCCCAGCTTCTAGGGAGGCTGAGGCAGGAGAATGGCATGAACCCGGGAGGCGGTGGAGCTTGCAGTGAGCGGAGATCGCACCACTGCACTCCAGCCTGGGCGACAGAGCGAGACTCTGTCTCAAAAAAAAAAAAAAAAAAAAAAGAAAATCAGGTACTTCCTGATTTCTTCCTTTGACTGAATCCAGGGATGATGAATTCAGTGGTGTCTTCCCAACTAGATGGGAAGTAACTAGAAGGTAGAAGTCTTACATATTTGTTTGCGAAGAGCACGTAGCCAAGTGCTTGGCACATTCATTCATGCCAGGCACCCTGTAGGGAACTGGGGGGACACTCTTAAGCACCATCAAGCTAGTTGGAAAAAGATGTGTCCTTGATCCATCCCTTCCTGAGTGAGGATTTCCGGGTCTGCCTGGCCGCCTCTATCTCCCAGACCCCTTAGCCCAGTCACTTACTGTGATATTGCAGAGGATGAGGAAGAGTGAGATCTCCTTGAGGGCCCGCCGCTTCCAGTTGAGGTGGCTGTAGGAGTGGATGTAGGCCAGTGAGGCCCGCTGCAGGCCCTGGCCCAGCTCCAGCAGGGAGCCTCTGCGGGGAGGCTCAGCCTCCTGCTTTCTTGCCAGGCCCTCGGGAACTGCCTCCCAGAGTGGGCGCCGGTGCAGGCCCTCGATAATGAAGAGGTTCTGAGCGATGTGCTCCAGGATAAGCAGCAGCGAGTAGGCCAGGATGAGGCGGTTAAGCAGCTCATGCGGGCGCTTGGCCACAATGGCCACAATGGAGAAATAGGCGATGCCCATCTGGCCCAGTGCAGCACCCATCAACAGCACCACATCCAGGCTGCGGGTAGGGTTCTTGACCGTGTCCAGCTCTCGCTCCTCCAGCCCGTGTATGGCTGTGCCCGCCAGGCATGCCAGGCTCATGGCAGGCAGCACAGCCACATAGAAGGCATAGTAGAGGGTGAAGTACTGGTAAGCAATGGCAGAGCCGCTGGCCTCGATTTGGAAGAGCACAAAGACGCACACGCCTGCCAACAGCACCAGCAGGCCCAGCAGCAGTCCGAAGATGGCCCCATGCAGGTGGAAGGGCACAGTGCCAGGGTGGGCACCCATGTGGGGTGCCACGCGGCGGCCCACATTCTTCCACATGACAAACAGCACGGCGCAGCAGATGAGGCAGTACTCAGTGCTGAAGGGGTACAGCATCAGGAAGCCCCTCTGGAAAGCTTCACACGCGGTGGCATTGAGGCACAGACAGGTGTTGGTCTCATTGCCTGGTGCGGGGGGCAGGGTGGGAGGGCAGACATTCAGGCAGGCCCAGCTGTGAGGAGACTGGCTACACAGATCCCTCCCATTCCCTGGAATACACCAGAGCCGAAAGGGACCCAGTCGCTCATTTTGTGGATGTGGAAGCTGAGGAGATCAGAAATCCCACAGAACGGTCATTCTTTCTCAGAGGACTTGAGATGCGAAGCTTATGCAAAGCATTAAAAACGTGATGCCAGCCAGGCGCAGTGGCTCATGCGTGTAATCCCAGCCCTTTGAGAGACCAAGGCGGGAAGACTGCTTGAGCTCAGGAGTTCAAGATCAACTGGGGTAACATGGTGAGACCTCGTCTCTACTAGAAATAAAAAACATGGCCAGGTGCGGTGGCTCACGCCTGTAATCCCAACAGTTTGGCAGGCTGAGGCAGGTGGATCACCTGAGGTCAGGAGTTCAAGACCAGCCTGGGCAACATGGTGAAACCCTGTCTCTACTAAAAATACAAAAATTAACTGGGCATGGTGGCACATGCCTGTAACCCCAGCTACTTGGGAGGCTGAGGCGGAAGAATGGCTTGAGCCCAGAAAGCGGAGGTTGCAGTCAGCCAAGAATGTGCCATTGCACTCCAGCCTGGGCGACAGAGCGAAACTCCATCTCAAAAACAAACAAACAAACAAACAAAAACAAACAAACAAACAAAAATTAGCCGGGTGGCACACGCCTGTAGTACCAGCTAAATGGGAGGCTGAGGTGGGAGGATCACTTGAGCCTGGGAGGTGGAGGCTGCAGTGAGCTGTGTTCCCGTGACTGCATTCCAGTCTGGGTGACAGAGTGAGACCGTGTCTCAAATAAACCAAAAACCGAAACCCCCAAAACCCTCACGTGATGTCTCTGGTGCCAAAGGTCACCTCCACAGATGACTTCCTGGGCTCAAGGGAAAACCCGTGGCTGTGACAGCTGAACCCAGCGATCGGCCTTAGCAGCACTCAGTGTCTGGCCATCAGTCATTAGTACCTTGGCATCGCTGTCCTTCAAAGCACACAGCATCACCTGGAAGAAGCTGGGGCCAAAAATATCTAACCTGAATCTAATCAAGATTTTGTCCATACTTCCCATTCCAAAGAAAGGTAAGGGCGAGGGATGTGAGTTAAACACTGCCAGGAGGAAGAAACCTGACAAGTCTCAAGGTCAGTGGGAAAATACCAATTTAGATTTAACCAAATGCATTGCATGTTTGAACAAAATGTCTGTAAAAGACATTTCTCGGTGGCTCACGCCTGTAATCCTGGCACTTTGGGAGGCCAAGGCGGGCGGATCATGAGGTCAGGAGATCGAGACCATCCTGGCTAACACAGTGAAATCCCGTCTCTACTAAAAATACAAAAAATGAGCCGGGCGTGGTGGCGGGTGCTTGTAGTCCCAGCTACTCGGGAGGCTGAGGCAGAAGGATGGCGTGAACCTGGGAGGCGGAGCTTGCAGTGAGCTGAGATCGCGCCACTGCACTCCAGCCTGAGTGACAGAGCGAGACTCCGTCTCAAACAAAACAAAACAAAACAAAACAAAAAACAACCCCCCCCCAAAAAAAACAAAAGACATTTCTGGGGTTAACTGGAGAAAGTGGGATATAGATTGATTCAGAGGACAGAACGAAGTTGAAGGATTTTGTTAACAACTGTAACAGCATTGTGGTCATGTGGGGGATACATCTGTTTTTAAAGAGATGCACACTGGGCCCGGCAGGATGGCTTATGCCTATAATCCCAGCACTTCAAGAGGCTGAGGGGGGAGGATCACTTGAGCCCAGTAGTTTGAGACAAGTCTGGGCTCAGAATTTTTTTGTGGGACCCCATCTCTACAAAAATTTTAAAAATGAGCTGGGCATGCTGGCATGTGCCTGTGGTCCCAGCTACTCAGGAAGCTGAGGTGGGAGGATAGCTTGAGCCCAGAAGTTTGAAACTGTAGTGAGCTATGATTGCACCACTGCACTCCAGCCTGGGTGACAGAGTGAGACCCTGTCTCAAAAAAAAAAAAAAAAAAAAAAAAAGATGCATACTGAACTATTTTGAGATATAATGTTATGATTTCTGTAATTTAAGTACTTTAGCAAAAAGTAAAAATAAATAAATATGGCCAAATGTTAATAATTATTATGCCTAGGTGATGGGTATGTCTTGTTCTTCTACTCATTTGTAATGCTTGAATTATTTTATTTTGTTTTATTTTATTATTTTATTTTATGACAGTTTCAGTCTTGTCACCCAGGCTGGAGTGCAATGGCACGATCTCAGCTCACTGCAACCTCCGCCTTCCGGGTTCAAGCGATTTTCACGCCTCAATAGCTGGGTAGATTCTCCCAAATAGCGGGGATTACAGGCACCCACCACCATGCCTGGTTAATTTTTGTATTTTTAGTAGAGACAGGGTTTTACCATGTTGGCTAGGCTGGTTTCAAACTCGTGACCTCAGGTGATCCGCCTGCCTCGGCCTCCCAAAGTGCTGGGATTATAGGCGTGAGCCACCGCGCCCAGCCTTGAATTATTTTATAATATCAAAATCCATGATGTCACTTGGCAAAAATTCTCTCTTTGCACTGCTTTTCTGAGAAACGCAAGCAGAGTATATAGAATGCCCACAGTTCACAGGTGTGTCGTGACTGATGCAGCGGGTATGTGAATATGTGGATGTGCTGGGAGGGCTGGGCTGCAGGGCGTGATGGTGATGCCGCCCGGGGTGGGGTGGGGCATGTACATACAGGTGTGGCTCAATCCCACAGAGCAGTGTTCCCATGTCGGGTATGGGATGCAGCCTCTAAGATAGGAGGTGAGGCATATGGGACAATCTTGGGGGTATTTTTCTGCCCAGAAATCTTCTGTCCCACCTGATTGATAAAGCCAGGCACCTAAAATTGTATTAGGAAGACATTCCTTTCAGCCCTGGAGGCTGTTGAGTTGCTTGCAAGTAAAAGGCAAATACCATGGGTGGGGTGCATACCTGAAGGACTTAGTGGCTAGCTCAGCCGGGATCAGTGGCTGGCTTGCTGACGCCTGGAGTGGGGTGCAGGGCGTCAGCACCTGATGGGGTGGGATGGGGACCACTGGCAAACTTCAGTTTTCTGTTGATTCCTAATCTGGCCTCTAGAGTTTACTCCCAACTCTATAGACTTACTGAGCCTCACCTGTTTTAGGAGTGTAGCGCGTGCGTGTGTGTGTGTGTGTATGTGTGTGTGCGTGTGTGTATGTGTGTGTGTGCGTGTATGTGTGTGTGTATGTGTGTGTGTATGTGTGTGTGTATGTGTGCGTGTATGTGCGTGTATGTGTGTGTATGTGTGTGTATGTGTGTGTGTATCTGTGTGTATGTGTGTGTGTGCGCGTGTGTGTGTATGTGTGTGTGTGTGTGTATGTGTGTGTGTGTGTGTGTGTTTCAGGGCAAGGAAGACCTAGTCTCCTTTCCATACCTGTGTATTTTTCCATGAGGATGCCAAGCTCAGCTTCGATCTCTCGGTGCATGGAGTCATTGGTAACGACCAGAACCCACAGCAGCAGGTTCGTGGCCAGGGTCAGCATCAGGCCACATCTGGGGGAAGTGCCACACTCTTCTCACACACCGCGGCCGGCTCCCCAGGCGCCAAACCACCACCCGCTGTCGCTGGGCAACCACTCACTCCCAACCACTCACTCCCCAGTGTCACGCTGGCAGAGGCAGCCCTGGGGCCAGCTAGGACACATCCCAGACTAACCTATAGCCCCAGGGCCACCCTGACCAGGGAAGTGGTAGGGAGGACAGAGAGGCCAGAGGGTTTGGGAGGGAGAGAAGTCTTACCTAGTGAAGTTGGTCTGGACCTGAACACAGTCTTTGCAGTGTTTCCAGAGCACCCAGGTCTGAAAGAGACAGGGCTTTGAGCCCAGGGACTGGTGGAGGTGGTGGGACCACAGTGTGAGTTCCTGGGGCGCATGCGTGTATTTACAGTGAAAGACACAAGGAGAAAGACTGGGTCAGAATCTTGGCTCTACTGCTTCTTGCTGTGTGGTATTGAGTCAGTGGCAAACCATCTCTGAGCCTTAGTTGCCTCAACTGTGAAAAGGGACCAAAAAACCCACCCTTTGCGGAAATGCCTTCTTGTTGGGGAAATAAGACGATGGGAACAAAACACCCAACACAATGCTTGGCGACAAGAGAAACCTAAGAGGAAGTTGGAGATTGTATTCTTTTTTTTTTTTTTGAGACAGAGTCTCACTCTGTCGCCCAGGCTGGAGCACAGTGGCACGATCTTGGCTCACTGCAACCTCTCTGCCTCCTGGGTTCAAGCGATTCTTGTGCCTCAGCTTCCCAAGTAGCTGGGACTGCAGGCGTGTGCTGCATCCGGCTAATTTTTATATTTTTAGTAGAGACAGGGTTTCACCATGTTGACCAGGCTGGTCTCAAACTCCTGACCTCAGGTGATCCACCTGCCTCGGCCTCCCAAAGTGCTGGGATTACAGGCATGAGCCAACATGACCGACCAAGATTGTATTATTTTTGTTTTGGTCTGTTTTTTGAGATGGAGTCTCGCTCTGTCACCCAGGCTGGAGTGCAGTGGCCCAATTTCAGCTCACTGCAAGCTCCGCCTCCCGGGTTTACGCCATTCTCCTGCCTCAGCCTGCCGAGTAGCTGGGACTACAGGCTCCTGCCACCTGGCCCAGCTACTTTTTTGTATTTTTTTTTTTTTTTTAGTAGAGACGAGGTTTCACCATGTTAGCCAGGATGGTCTCGATCTCCTGACCTCATGATCCCCCATCTCAGCCTCCTAAAACGCTGGGATTACAGGCTTGAGCCACCACGCCCAGCCCTGAGATTGTATTCTTAAGAAGAGGTTTGTGTATCTAGGGAGTGTATATTCAGGGATACGCCTACATACACATAGGCAGCTGGACTTCTAAGTGTCTACATTTAGTGCCACGGTGTGTGTGTTGATGCAGGAACCCATGGGTATGTGTGGACATGGACACTTGTGTGACGGGCATGGTGTGTGCGCAAAGACCCTGGGGCATTAGGTATTTGCCTGTGTGGCTGCTCCTAGGCACAGGTAGTGGGAGGTGTGTGCACACCATGGGTAGATAGTGTATGTCCCCGGTGGTGTGGGGACGGGAGAAGCCTGTCACCTGGACGCCGATGAAGACCATCTCGATGACAGGGAAGACAAGCTCCAGCTCTGACTTGCAGCGGATGTGGCTCACATCATAGCCCACTCGGAAGATGTTGAGGCAGAAGGTGCAGGTGCCGAAGAGCACTAGGGAACCTGGCCGGACGTGCGGGTGGGCGTTGGCACCTGCCCGGAACCGGCTCTCCCTTCCCACTCCTGCCCAGCACCCCAGCACCCTGACACTCACCCCGCACCCAGAGGGGCCCTGCGTGGGGATCTTGGTAGAGCACGGCGTGTGGTCGGCGGGTGGTGCTTGCCACGTAGTAGAGAAGCCAGAGCAGGGAGAGGACCTTCAGTGTGGCCAGCAGGATCCACACGTCGCCCAGAGTGACAGCCACTTTGTTGAAGATCATGCTGCAGATGAAGGCCCCGCCCAGGAACACCACGTTCAGGGCCAGGAACCCCGAGAAGAGTTGCCCGGCCTTCTGGGCCTGCCGGTCCCGCCGCAGCAGCAGGGAGAAATGCCGCACCAGCCAGGACTTCTGCCGGAGCGGGTCGGTGGCCGCTCTCTCCTCGGCCCCCATATCCACTCGGTTCTCCTTATGTGGGGCTGCTTCAGTCTCCTGTGCTTCTGAAGAAGGCATGGGTGTAGCCTCAGCAGGGGCTGGAGATGGAGAAAGGGTCCTGGGTTAACTGCCAGGCTGTCCTGGGTTCAAGTCCACCCCGCCCCTAACCCGTGTGACCCAGGGTCAGCTATGCGGCCTCTCTGGTTGGGACACTGGAACTAATAGCAGCTGCCCCACCTACCTTACAGGACCTGAGGAGGTTCAAACAGACCAGGAGACCCTATGGAAGCCCCTTGTGCTGCACATAAACATGGAGAATTAGTTTGACTGGCGTGAGGATCACGTCCTCCCTCTCCACCCCACTTCCTGACTTGTGCCTGATCCTAAAGTGAGCGTCGATCCTAAAGTGAGCGTCTGCCTAGTGCCTGGTCAGTTTCCAGGGCTGTGATTTTTTGCCATCAAAAGGCAGCAGTGTCCTTCCGCCTTCTGGGAGGAATTTCACTTCGGACACCAGGGAGGGCAAGTTCGTGGCCTCTCTTATTCTGACCCTGATTGGTTGGGAAATGATTGCCTAAAATGTTTTGCAGAGAAGCATCCTGAGGCTGTGTCTGGGCTTGGTAGGAAAGAATGGTGTGATCTGAAACAATACTGTATTACGGGAATGTACAAGAACCTATACAATTACTTTTTTTTTTTTTTCTGAGACGGAGTCTCGCTCTGTCGCCCAGGCTGGAGTCCAGTGGCTCTATCTCAGCTCACTGCAAGCTCTGCCTCCTGGCAGATCACGAGGTCAGGAGATCGAGACCATCCTGGCTAACATGGTGAAACCCCGTCTCTACTAAAAATACAAAAAAATTAGCCAGGCTTGGTGGTGGGCACCTGTAGTCCCAGCTACTCGGGAGGCTGAGGCAGGAGAATACAATTACTTTTAAAATGTCTAGACCAGCAGTCCCCTCCCCAGCTTTTTTGGCACCAGGGACCAGTTTCGTGGAAGACAATTTTTCCATGGATGGAAGGTGGAGGGATGGTTTCAGGATGAAACTGTTATACTTCAGATCATTGGGTATTAGATTCTCATAAGGAGTGGGCAACCCTTTGATCCCTCGCATGCGCAGTTCACGATGGGGTTCGTGCTCCTGTGAGAATCTATTGCCACTGCTGATCTGACAGGAGGCGGAGCTCAGGGTGTCATGCTCCCTCCCCATCACTTACCTCCTGCTGTGTGGCCTGGTTCCTAATAGGCCATGGACCAGTACTGGTCCGCAGCCTGGGGACTGGGGACTCCTTGTCTAGATGATACCCATCGATTTCACAGTAGGAGTTTCTTCTGGGATGAGGGTACTGGGATTGGGAGTAGCAGACTTTTTGGATTTACTGTTCTAGTTTTTTTTTTTTTTTAATTAGCACAGTACTTATGTAATTAAAAGTAATTTTAGGCTGGGCATGGTGGCTGATGCCTGTAATCTCAGCACTTTGGGAGGCTCAGGTGGGAGGATTACTTGAACCCAGGCATTCAAGACCAGCCTGGCCAACATAGGAAGACACTGTCTCTAAAAAAAAATATATATATATATATATATATATATGTGTGTGTGTGTCTGTGTGTGTGTGTGTAATATATATATTAGCCAGGTATGATGGTTTATGCCTATAGTCCTAACTATTCAGGAGGCTGAGGCAGGAGGATGGCTTGAACCCAGGAAATCAAGGTTGCAGTGAGCTATGATTGGGCCATTGCACTCCAAGCTGAGTGACAGAGCAAGACCCTGCATTTAAACATAAATAAATAAATAAATTAATTTTAAAGTACATTAAAGGTTTAGGGAAAAGGTTCTGGGGTTGATTTACAATGTCTGCTGAGAGCATGGGACAGGCCTGGATCAGCACCGCGGCCATGCCCTTAACTTTGAAGGAACTGACTTCCATTTCTCTGCCCCTCCCCCCACTCCTGGAAGTCCCACGAGTGCCTGGCATAATGTAGCAAACACGATCTTTTACCCTCCTCTTTTCCTGAATGTCTCCTGCCATTTCCTCACCTCTCCCAAGCATTCACGCAGGCCAACCACTTTGTCACCACTTGCTTAGACCAGATTTCGGGGCATCCAATGACTGCGGCTCTGAGTCCAGCATACTCTCTCCACTGGACACTCCTTCTTCCTGGTGGGGCTGAGATACTGTTGAGAGTGGGGACGGTTCCGCTGCTTCTGGGTGCTCTCCTGGTGGGGAGGCTGAGCTGACCCAGAAGGCTCCCTAGAGCCCCCCTGTTCTGCCCAGTCTCTTCCTTTGTCCTGCCGCTGCCTCGTGCTCTGGGCTCAGGGTTCTAGGTGCTCACTACTCCCATTCTCTTGCTTCCTAATGTCACAATCTCAGAGTGACATCTCCATCTCCACACTTCCTAGCCGAGAACTAGGTGCCTTCTTTGCCTCTCCCCTCATCCTTTGCATTCTCTTAGGCCCCAAGCTTGTTCATTCCAGCTCAAAAGTTGCTCTTAGATTTTTATTTATTTATTTTTAGAGCTGGGGTCTCGCTCTGCAACCCAGCCTGAAGTACGGTGGCACCATCATAGCTCACTGCAACCTTGAACTCCTGGGCTCAAGTGATCCTCCCAATTCAGCCTCATCAGTAGTTGGGACTACAGGTGTGTGCCACCAAGCTCGGCTAATTAATTTTTTTTTTTTGCAGAGACACTGTTGCGTTATGCTGCCTAGGCTGGTCTTGAACTCCTCGCCTCAAGTGATCCTCCTGTCTCAGGTTCCCAAAGTGTTAGGATTACAGGTATGAGCCACCATGCCTGGCACGGATTTTTCTTGACCTCAACCACTGCCTAGTCTGGGCCCCCATCCTCGCTGTCTTGGACTGGTCTCCTTACCCAGAGTGCCTCTCCCCTACTGAAAGTCCTGCAAAGGCAACTAATTGCCCTCAGTATAAAGTCCAAACTGCTGACACAGCCTGCATGGCCTCTCAAAATGAGAGGTATATGATTAGTATGGGCCTGGACAAGGTTCCAGGTTCTCTGCCCAAGGCAGAGTAGCTGCTGCTGCTTCCTGGTCTGGCTTCAACTTACCCTTCTAGCATTGTCTTCAGACCTTACTCCCCTCTCCTTGGGCTACACTATCTTGCTGCACTTCCTGGAATGCCCCCAGTCTTTGCCCACACCCTATCCTTTGCCTTTAATGCCTACCCCTTTTGCCTCTTGGGTAACTCTAGCTTGTGCTTCAGGACTTGGCAGAGACCCCGCCTCCTCTCTGCAGGCTTCCCTCTCACCCCACACTGACCACCCATTGTCCTCTGCTTCCATTAGCTGTGCTTTGCTCTGTCTCTCCCTTGAGACTTTGGGCTTCAGGAGCTTCAGACTGCCCTCTATGCAACAGCAGAAGACCCTCACCATATCTGGCTTGAAAATGCAACCTCTCCAGGCTCCCATTCTCCCTTGGGCATATTCTCCCATTCTCCACCTGTTCCGTATTTATACTTTCTGCTGTTCTTTTCTGGGGCAGATGGAGCACTAAAACTTGAGTCCCCTTTCAAGATTCTATAAATTATTTTCTCCTCTTTCCCAGTCCACTCTGTCATCCTTGCCCAAGTTCTGTCTCCTCCCTGTCTCCACCCACCTCCGCTGCCGTACTCAAGGCACCTGCCTCCCACATCCACCCAGGCCCAGGTAGAGAGTTCTCTGTTTCTCCCGTGGTCTCCTGACTCCTGCCATCCCTCCTGGACACTGCTCTTCTTTCTGCCCCTCCCACCCCCGGCCACTCGCCCATCCTTCCCACCCACCTGGAAAGGCTTTGTCTCTGCCTAAGCCTTCTGGTGCTGCTTTGCTGGGGCCACTCCCCTCTATTGAGAGTAGGTGTGCCCTGTTTGGTGTGCTGTGGGTGTGGCTAGCTCCCATTAAGGCCTGGAATGCCTCCAGGACAGAGACTGGGTCCTGCTTAACTCGGACCCCCCAAACCTAGCACAGACGTGACATTCACCCAGTGTTTGCCAGCTGACTCTGGCATCTTTTGGGGAATTTTCAGCACCAGAGTTGTGGACAGAGACCCTTCCCATTAAACTCCTTCCAGGCTGGCTGGGGAGGAGACTCCAGATGATCTTTATCTTTCCCTCCTAAGCTCCCCCACCCAAATTGAGCAAGGCTGGGTTTCACTGGGATGCCTCCCTGCTCCACATCTCCCAACTCTAACTGCTTTACTTCCCCTTCCCCCAAACCTGCACCCTCTCCTCCAGCCCTGAAGCGGGGTAGATTAATGATCAAGAGCTCAGATTCCAGCATTTATTACCTCTGTCATCTTAGACTACTGAGACTACTACAGAGAGCTACGTAGACTCTGTGCCTCAGTGTTGTCATCTGCAAAACGGATACACAACTATGGAATAGTAGCTGGTGCATAGTAGATGCTCAATAAAGACTTCCTGACTGAGGCTGACTGCAGTGGCTCACGCCTGTAATTCCAGCACTTTGGGAGGCTGAGGTGAGCAGATCCCTTGAGCCCAGGAGTTGGAGACCAGCCTGGGGAACATGGCAAAACCCCGTCTCTACAAAAAATACCAAACAATTAGCCAGGTGTAGTGGCATGCACCTGTGGTCCCAGCTACTCGGGAAGCTGATGTGGGAGGATTGCTTCAGCCTGGGAGGCTGAGGCTGCAGTGAGCTGTGATCATGACGTTGAACTCCAGCCTGAGGGACAGAGTTAGACCCTGTCTCAACAACAACAACAACAACAAAAAAAAAAAAAAAAAAAAGGGATTAATGCCGAATAGGGGCTTTGTCAGAATGACATGATTTAATACATGCAAGAAGCACAGGTAGAGAGCAATGCCTGTAATGCCTGGCGCCCAGAAAGCTCAGTGTTGGTTATCTCTGCATTTCCTTCCAGTTCTTTTGAGGTCCTGGAGAGCTGGGAGGGGTTGGGATTACTGGTGAATTTCAAGGGTGGATTTTATTCAGACTGGAGGCCTGCAGGGGACACTGGTGGACAAGGTTCCAGGTTCTCTCCCTCTGGGGTCTTTGCTCTGACAGCCTCCCTGTCTCCCACCCTGGGGTCCAACCTTCCAAAGGCCGCTGGAGTGAGCCTTCAAAGGAGCAAATTTCGTCCCGGGCTGGGCAGGGGGCTGGAGTGGGCATGTAGGGGTCTCGGGCAGAGAGCTAGGGCAAGGGCGCCTGGAACTGACAAGCAGGACTCTGCCGCCCCCTGGCATGCCCCTGGGTGCGACGCCAGTCCAAGGGAGGGTGGGGACACCAGACTGGTTTGTGGGTCTCGGCTGGAGCGGTGATGAAAGCCGCGGAGCCGTCGGGCCCGGCGCCTGGCCCGAGAACGCAGGGCCGGCTGCGAGGAGGCTGCTAGTGCGGACGCCTTCGGGATTTCCTTCCGAGCCATTTGAGGGACTGCGGGGCCGGGGGTAGACGCTTCGTGCGTACCCCAGACCCAGCATCCAGACAGCCCCAACCAACCCCACACCCCAGGCCTCCGCTCCCGCTTTCTGCTATGTGGGCCCCGCCGGGAGGGGCTGCGCCCTGCGGCCCTCTGTGTCCCCCGGGTCCACCGAAAGGAGTAGGGACGCGGAGCCCGGGTTGGGGGGCGGGTAGAGGGGCCGGCCTCGGATCAAAGGGAGTTGACCTCTCCACAGTCACCCCACTTTCCCGTTCCAATCCCTGCATCTCCTTCTCATGAACCCCGCTTTTGGGGGTGTAGTATGTGCCAGTGTCTGGGGTGCGCAAGCTGGGAAAGTTCCGCCCGTGCTCCCGGCTTACCTGAGGCCGGGGCAGGCATCGCCGCGGGCTAACCACCGACTGCGGGCGCTGAGCGGATCGTCCGACCAAGTGAGACCGATGCCCGCGACGCCCTCCCCCAGCGGGACTGCGCAACCGCGGCTCGGGCTCCGCGGCCCATCGATTTTTCTGTTGACTTTGGAAATCTCATTAATCCCTCGTTAATTACCCTGCCGGGGGCTCGGACCCAGAGGGTGCAGCCAATTGCGAGGCAGCTGGATAAGCGGGCGGGGCCGAGAGCTGTCCAGGCGCGGACCTGCAGGGTCTCCAACTCGCAGCCCGCCCTGGGGTGGGGTGGAGAGGGGTGCAGTGTTCTTAGGCCCGCGGTAGAGAGCTTGCGGGATTCAGGTCTCGCTTTCCTTTCATGATAAAGCTGGGAATGGACGCCCTCCCTTCAGGCCTGGAGTCGCTTTTTCCTGTACCCTACCTAGCCCCAGGCCTGGCGGCACCCTCGCAGGACCCTGTGTTTTCCTTAAGTCAAACCTAAACTTGGTGGGGAAGAGTTGGAGCAGAGCGCCATTGTGACAGGGGTGGAGGCCTCCCCAGCTCCACCTGCGGCCTCTGAGAACTACTCACCTCCTTCTGCTGACAGCATCCAGGCACAGTTTCCTCAAAGTCCCCTGAACTCCCGGTGCTGCTGCTCCTGTATCTCCCCCAAACGCCATCTGCTGCATGGGTCACGCCCAGCCCTCCCCCTCCCTCTGCCTCTGTATGCTCACCACCACCTTTCACTCTTCTTCTAACTGTGGAGCCTCCTTCCCCTCTCTCTTCTGTCTTCCCTCCTAAGCATCTCTATACCCTTTGTAGAATAGAAACCCTAAGGCTTAGGGGAAGCTCCTAGGGGACCTCCCGGGGCAGGGGGAGGTCAGGGGAGGCCCAAGCGGTGAGGATCTGAGATTCCCACCTCCTTTTAAACTAGAATTGCCCTGTGTCTGTCTGTCTGTCTGTCTGTCTGTCTCTCTCTCTCTCTCTATATATATATAGATATATTTTTTTTGAGACAGAGTCTTGCTCTGACTCCCGGACTAGAGTACAGTGGCATGATCTTGGCTCATTGCAACTTTTGCCTCCTGGGTTCAAGTGATTCTCCTGCCTCAGCCTCCTGAGTAGCTGGGATTACAGGCACACACCACTATGCCCAGCTAATTTTTGTAATTTTCAGTAGAAACAGGGTTTTGCCATGTTGGCCAGGCTGGTTTTGAACTCCTGACCTGAAGTGATCTGCCTGTCTCGGCCTCCCAAAGTGCTGGGATTACAGGCATGAGGCATCACACCCAGCCTATATCTATGTTATAAAGTTGGGTTCCTGTAATATTTTATTCGAAGGGAAAAAATGTTCTGCTTGAAAACAAAGTTTGAAAATTATTGTTCTTAGCAGAAAGGCTCTGGATATTTTGTAGCTGTGTGACCTTGGGGTAGTCACTTTACCTCTCTGGGCCTTAGCTTCCTTCTTTGTAAAATGCAGCAGCGACTAGGTCGCTGCTTCCTAAACTTTCTTGTGTCACGGGATACACACACAAAAAGAATGATTAGGTTGGGTGCTGTGGCTCATGCCTGAAATCCCAGCACTTTGGGAGGCTGAGGTGGGGGGATCACTCGAGCCCAGGAGTTCAAGACCAGACTGTGCAACACAATGAGACCCCCATCTACACATACACACACACACACACACACACAAATTTAGCCAGGCGTGGTGGCAGTAGTAGCTGTAGTTCCAGCTACTCAGGAGGCTGAGGTGGGAGGGTCTCTTGAATCCAGGAGGTTAAGGTTGCAGTGAGCTATCTGCACTCCAGCCTGGGCAAAAAAAGTGAGATACTGTCTCAAAAATAAATAAATAAATAAATATGTATGTCGCTTGGAGATAAAGGGAAGAGGAAGATGACAGTTTCAGAACTCCAATCACCCACGCTGCAGCTAGTCTGTCACTTGGAGTTTGCTCACTACACTGCAAAGCTTGAGATCTGAAAATCTCCAGGGGCCCTTCCCGCTCTGACTCCTGAGATCCTCTCCTGTGACCACCTCAGATGGAACAACAGAGACAAACAGTGGGAACGGGGCCAAATCACAGGTTTATTGGTTTCCAGCTCCAGGCAGTGCACTGGCCGGGCCACAGGATGGGATTAGAGAGGGAGCCAGAGCCGGCACTTCCAGATCTCCTTGGGTCCTAGCCATGCTGCCAGGAGAGGTCTCCCTTCCCCAGTCACCTCATGCCGCACGGTCATACTGGGGTGGATGGGCCTGTCCTGATTGTGATTTAAAAATTGAACCTGGAAAAATAACTTTTGTGAAAATTCCACTCTGAGACCAGCAGGAAATGGACTGTCATATGGCGCCAGCTGGGATTCATTCCCAGAGGGTATCTGAGTGGGCACAGGAGCTGAGCCCCCTCTTCCTGCCCCCCACATCTGTTGCAGGCCTCAGGACAGCACGTAGACCTCCAGCAGGCTGGAGACGGCGTGCATGCGGTAGAAGATGCCGAAAGGGAGGCAGATGTTGACAATGGCTGCCCAGAGGGAGTAACCGTAGAAATCCACCTCCACTGTGTTGCTGAAGTGAGGGCGGGCCCCGAAGGCAGGCATGATCCACAGCTGTGTGGAGAGAGGAGCATTTCAGGAGCTGGCCTGGATGATGCTGTGGGCTTTGCTGGGCCGTGGCTAGATGGGGGCCCATCTTTCTAGCTTGGTGGACCGGGAGGTCTGGGTGTCCGTGAATGGGCAGCTCTAGCATTTTGGACAGGACCTGGCACTCTCTAAGGGGCTCAGGAAGTAAGCCCAACTGAATTTGCCATTCCCAGGCTAGGAGTCCACCTGTGATCGCCTCTTCCAACATTTTAGCAGGGCCTCAGTGTGGGATTGGGGAGGGGAGAAGAGGTTTCACTAGAAGAAGAGGTACGAGCAGCAAAATCAGCAGCTCTGTCCTGGGGGGTTGTGTGCACATGGGTGGGGGTGGCAGAATCAGATAGGCTCAGGGCAGGGAGTTTGAGGTTCAGACAGAAGGCCACCCCACCCCTGCCCTCCCTGAACTCTGCCCTCCAGCTCTCCCCTTATCCCCGTCTCCCTTCCTAGGAGTGGGAGAAGGTGGAAGTTGGAATCCTGCTTCCTCTCTGGCTATGAGCTCAGAAGGTTCAGGTGTGGGTAAGAAGAAAAGAACAAAGGTTTCTAGGCTAGCCCCACCCCTACCCCTGATTAACTTCATCCTTGGGCACATCACAGTCCCCTCTGAGCCTGTTCTGTCCTATAAAATGAAGGAGATGGAGAAGATGCTACTGGAGGTGATTTAGGCTCAGATACCTGGAGCAAGAATAGCCTCCCAGAAGGTGGCCCCTAGCCTATAAGCCAGGCCTGGGTGGAAGGTGGGGGTGGGGCCAGAGGGCAGGGGGCCAGGCACCAAAGCCGGTCCAAGACATGCCGAGGTCTGGGCCTTAATGATTCTACTAGTAGGGTCAGAAACTGATGACCACATTTTTTCTGAAGTGAAATTGATTGTGTTGGAAGGCTCCTGCATGGCAACATCTGTGGGGCCCATGACCTGGTGGATGGTCCTTCAGAGTGGGACCTCACCAAGAATGACTCTTAGGGCCACTGGTGTACCTCATGCAGGTAGGATTTCATGGGGTACAATTCACTGTGGCACTCTTGCTCTGTACTGGGATATACCCACATTAAGTAATTTTCTGTATTAGGGATATTTTTCTATTGGAGGTTACAGCTGAAAGGATTGTTTTTCTATTGAGTGAAACTTCATTAGAAGGTTTTTTTCTCGGCCAAGCACGGTGGCTCACGCCTGTAATCCCAGCACTTTGGGAGGCTCAGGCGGGCAGATCTCGAGGTCAGGAGATTGAGACCATCCTGGCTAACACGGTGAACTCCCCTGTCTCCACTAAAATACAAAAAATTAGCTGGGTGTGGTGGTGGGCACCTGTAGTCCCAGCTACTCGAGAAACTGAGACAGGAGAATGGCGTAAATCCAGGATGCGGGTCTTCAGTGAGCTGAGATCACACCACTGCACACCAGCCTGGGCGACAGAGCAAGACTCCGTCTCAAAAAAAATACAAAAAATTAGCTGGGTATGGTGGTGGGCACCTGTAGTCCCAGCTACTCGGGAAACTGAGACAGGAGAATGGCGTAAATCCAGGATGCGGGGCTTCAGTGAGCTGAGATCACACCACTGCACACCAGCCTGGGCGACAGAGCAAGACTCCGTCTCAAAAAAAAAAAAAATTTTTTTTTCTCTTTGAGATGTACCCACATAGGTACATGTTTCTATATCAGAGGTAATAATAAGCCCCCACTGGGCCACTTCTGTCTTGGGTTGTACTAGAAACACCAGGAGCATTTCCCTGCTGGGATGTACTTTCATTACCAGTGTTTCTGCCCTGGGGTACCTCTATACAGAGAACATATTTGTATTGGGTGAAGTCTGTTGCTTTTCTTTTTTTGACAGTCTCACTCTGTTGCCCAGGCTGGAGTGCAGTGGTGCAATCTCAACTCACTGCAACCTCCGCCTCCTGGGTTCAAGCAATTTCTTTGCCTCAGCCTCCCGAGTAGCTGAGATTATAGGCACGCACACCACCATGCCTGGCTAATTTTTATATTTTTAGTGGAGATGGGGTTTTACCATGTTGGCCAGGCTGGTCTCAAACTCCTGACCTCAAGTCATCCGCCTGTCTCAGCCTCCCAAAGTGCTTAGATTACAGGTGTGAGCCACTGTGCCCGGCCAAGTCTGTTGCTCTTAATCTTCGCTGAGTCACTGGGGAGGGGGTGGCTGTTGTAGACACCCTCCTTCCCACTTCACTCTGCTAACAGACCGCTCACACTTACGCTGGTCTCTGCTACTTCCTGAGGCTGCTCCAATTATTCTGAGAAGCAGGCAGGTCACAAGTTCCCAGGAGCAGTCACACCTCCCACTGGGGGGTGAGGCCCCTGCCTTCCACATTAGCTCTCAGCTCCCTCTCACCTCTGCCCAGCTCCTGTATCAACCTTCCCTGTGACCCCTCCAGCTCCATCTGCTGCCTAGATGCCAGAATGTTAGGATTTCATTTTCTCTGTGTGCCCTGAGATGCCATTTGCCCCAAAGCTACAGCTGGCCTCCCCTGAACCTGCTCCTTTCCTAGAGAGCTGTAAGATTCTCAGGCGGGCTGGGGGTAAGACAGAGAAGGCTAAGGGCTTAAGCCTGCAAGAGCATCCTTCCTCAGCCTTGTCTCCCAAGCCCACCCTTTCTTGCCCCAGCTACTCACGATGACATTGCAGAGCAGGAGAAACAGAGAAATGTCTCTTAGGCACCGGCGTCTCCATTGGCTTCTGGGGGCTGAGATGATGGCCACTGCTTCTCGCTGGTCTGCGGGGCTGGGGCTAACCAGCCTGGGGGTAGGTGGGCAGGCAGGCAAGGTGTGGAAGGCATCCAGGTTGGTGAAGGTGAGGTTTTGGCAAGGTTCCTTGGGGGAGGTACTGTGAGGCTCAGCCCCGGGCGGTCCTCGGTGAAGGCTCTCGATGATAAACATGTTCTGGAAGGTATGCTGGGCAATCATGAGCAGCGCATGGGTGAGGTCGAGCCCTGCCAGCAGGTCCTGGGGTGTGCCCGCCACCACGGCCACGATGGAGTAGTAGGAGATGGCGTACTGACCCAGGGCAGCACCCATCAGCAGGGCCACGTCCAGGGTGCGCGTGGGGTTCTTATGGTGGTCCATGGCCCGGCGGTCAAAACGGTAGATGATGGAGCCACTCAGGCTGACCAAGGTCGTGAGTCCCAAGCAGACAATGTTGAAGCTGTAGTAGATGACCAGGGCCTGCCGGGTGCGGCCGCCGCCCCCACTCACTTGAACCTCATAGATGATGAAGACAGCCAGTCCCACCACGAAGAGCAGCAGGCCCAGAACCGGGCCAGCAAAAAAGGTCTCCCGGAAGAGGCTGAGAGGGGATGGGGTGTGGCTGTGGCCAGGGGCGGAGGCCAGGAATCTACCCACATTCTTCCACATGACGTACAGCATGGTGGAGGCGAAGAGGCTGTACTCGATGTTGAAGGGATAGAGGTAGAAGTACCCCTGCTGGAAGATCTGGCAGACGGCCGTGCTGCAGAGGCAGGAGTCCCCTCCGACTGGGTTGCCCGCACGCTCTGTTGTGGAGAGAGAGACACAGGGCTGGACTGCCCTCCCACCTTCCTAGAGAGGTCTCACCCCTAGCCTGTGACCCTTTTTGTTTTGTTTTGAGATGGAGTTTCACTCTTGTTGCTCGGGTTGGAGTGCAATGACGTGATCTTGGCTCACTGCAAGCTCCATCTCCCGGGTTCAAGCCATTCTCCTGCCTCAGCCTCCCAAGTAGCTGGGATTATAGGCACCTACCACCACGCCCTGCTACTTTTTGTATTTTTAGTAGAGACAGGGTTTCGCCATGTTGGCCAGGCTGGTCTCAAACTCCTAACCTCAAGTGACCCGCTTGCCTCAGCCTCCCAAAATGCTGGGATTACAGGTGTGAGCCACCACGCCCAACCTAGCCTGTGACCTTTGTTAAGGGCAGGGTCCCTGTCTTTCATGCCTGCTATATTTACCATGGTATCCCTCATGCCTTCACAGGGTGTGGCACACTCCTTCACTTCACAAATATTTCTTGAGCACCTACTGTGTGCCGGAGACTGGGGTACATCAGTGCTCAGTAAGAACAGTCTAGGCCAGGTGCAGTGACTCACACCTGTAATCCCAACACTTCGGGAGGCCAAGGTGGGTGGATCACCTGAGGTCAGGGGTTTGAGACCAGCCTCACCAACATGGTGAAATCCCATCTCTACCAAAAATACAAAAATTAGCTAGGCATGGTGGCATGGGCCTGTAGTCCCAGCTATATGGTAGGCTGAGGCAGGAGAATTGCTTGAACCCAGGAGGCAGAGGTTGCAGTGAGCCAAGATCACGCCACTGCACTCCAGCCTGGGCAACAAAGCAAGACTCTGTCTCAAAAACAAAACAAAACAAAACAAAAAAAACAGTCTGAACCACAGGGCTGCTCACTTTACCTCACTCCATTCCTTCCATCCCTTCCTGCTCTGGCTCCCTGAGATAGAAAGTGGCTCTTGGGAACCTCTAAAGTTCAAGCTTCCTCACAGCTCTTCTCACCATCTGAATCAGCCCAGAAAGCCAGCTGCTGTGCCCAAGTCTCCACCATGACCTCCCATTGCTTTTGTTTGTACCACAAGGAAAGGAGTCTTGACTTGACTCCATAATGTATTTGTAGGATACTCTGGGCCTTGGCAAATGTCTCTTTTCATCCTAAGAACTAGCCCTGCTGGTTTTGCAGATGAAGAAACTGAAGCTCAACGTGGTGACGTGACTTGTAAATGCAGAGTGGATGCAAACTGCCTGACTTCTGACCCTGGGACAGGTACTTCTCCGGCAGGCCTCTCACCAGTCTGCAGGCCCCCACGTGAAGTCCATCACCTCCCTGGTTTGGTTTTGCACCCTCAGGAGTCCTCTTTGTTCAGGGTAGTCCTTTGTAAGGCTTGCTGGGCTGGGGTCTCCCTGAGGGCAGGGGCCATGCTTTTTGTTGCTGGACCTACCCATGCTAGGAGCATACATGTCTTAGTTATCTTGTTTGGTCCTGGTTATTGGGGGACCCTAGAGAAGTCCAGAGAATGAAGACTGGAGACTGGATCCCGTTCCTCCCTAGTTTAGCATATTGGTTAAAAACAAAGATGGATATGAATGCTAGTGCTAGACCTTGGGTGAGCTACTTAAGCTCTCTCTGCCCTGGTCTCTGCACCTATGCGCGGGAATGGGGAGAGTACCTATTCCACAGGGAAGTCTTGAGGGTTAAATGCGGTGTTTAAAACACTCAGCACAGTGCCTGACATACAGACCTCAGTAAATTGTCACCATTAACATTGCAATGCCATGATTATTTCTCACCTTCTCCTCCTCCCCAGGCTCTCGTATCTGATCCATGCTTGCACCAAAGAACCACTCTGCCTCCCTTCTGCTTTTCCCAGCTTGATCACTCTTGCCCTTTCTTCCTGGATTCTGGGTCTGGGTCTCTCTCTCTCTCTCTCTTTTTTTTTTTGAAACAGGGTCTCACTCTGTCACCGAGGTTGGAGTGCAGTGGCGCAATCACAGCTCACTGCAGTCTCGACCTCCCAGGCTCAAGCGATCCTCCCACCTCAGCCTCCCACAGTATCTGGGACCACAGGCATGCACCACCACACCTGGCTAATTTTTTGTAGAGATGGGGTTTCATCATCTTGCCTAGGCTGGTCTCAAACTCCTGAGCTCAAGCAATTCACCTGCCTTGGCCTCCCAAAGTGCTGAGAATACAAGCATGAGCCACTGCTCCTGGTCCTGGGTCCTTCTTGGTGGGATGGAGATTGGATGGGGGGCCTGGGCTGCAGCTTGAAGGATAAAAGGGTGCCTCGATACTTCCCTTCTGGGGTCACCTACACCTATTCTGCAGAGGTAGATCCTGCAGCAGGAGGAGGTCCCTGGCTCTCTGCTTTGCCTCCATGCCCTCATGGGAGACTGATGTTACAAACTCGCAAAGCACCCAGACCAAGGCCTGGTAGCCACAGGGCCAGCTTTAAGAGGAAACTCACGGTCAGAGGCGAGATGGGCGTGGCTGGCGTTGCTGTGAGAACTGCTGTAGGAGTGGGATTGGTGCACAGATTCATCCACCACGGCCGCCATCCAGATGGCCAGGTTGGTGGTGAGTGTGAACATGAGACCACACCTGTTTGGGGTTGGGGGCAGGGACAAAGAAGCCTGTGATCCTTTGGCAGGTTGGGGAGCAATACTGAAAGCTGGTGTTGAGAAATGAGAAAGCAGCCAGGCCCTGTGTGAACAGGGAAGCTGATTTTGCTAGGAACACAGCCTGGCTGGTATGCCACCCAAGAGAGGGCTGGGAGATTTTCCCGGGGGCCACCACCGCTCCCTCCCCTGGGAGAAAGGGCCCCACAAAGTAGTGGAAGTCAGCCTGACAAAGCAAGGAGGCCTTGGCTGCAACCCCACCCAGGGGACATAAAGAGAGGCCCTGCTCCGGGGTGGAAAGCCCGAATCTCTCCTGCAAGGTGAACACCAGCATACTGGGCACAGGCATGCAGCTGCAGCTCTCACCGGGTCAGATTCAGGTGGACGTGAACGCAGTCTTTAGCGGAGACCCAGAGGAAGTAGGTCTGTATTGAGAGACATTGGTGAGAGTCATTTACTCCATAGATGGACAAAACTCCAGTGCACCCATGTCCATGCCGTCTTGTTCTCTCCGCCTGACGAACCTTACACCGAGTTATTAGGTTCATTTTAGTTTCACAAAATGAGGTGGGGGCTGGGTGCGGTGGCTCACACCTGTAATCCCAGCACTTTGGGAGGCCGAGGCAGGTGGATCATTTGAGGTCAGGAGCTTGAGACCAGCCTGGCCAACATGGTA
>NW_012110918.1:10605791-10624279 GCF_000951035.1 Colobus angolensis palliatus | reverse complement strand
CCGGGAGGTGGAGCTTGCAGTGAGCTGAGATCCGGCCACTGCACTCCAGCCTGGGAGACAGAGCAAGACTCCGTCTCAAAAAAAAAAAAAAGGAAAAAGAAAAAAATTGAGGTGGGGAACACTGTCTCTTTCTATTCTGACACAGTTTGTATAAAATAGTGGTTCTCCATTCTTTAAAGGTTTGCAAAACATCACATGTAAAACCCTGACCGTGGTGGGGTTTATTTTGTGTGGAAGTGGGGGTCAAGTAGATTTCTGACTACCTAGTTTGTTTTTGTTCTTTTTTCTGGGAGCAAGGCCAGCCTCAGGTTAGGTCTTGCTCAGGGTGGAAGGAGCCTCTGCGGACTTCTCACCTTCTTTTGACAACATCCCCTATTCCTCCTCTTCCTCTGTCGCCGCACCAGGCCTTGCTACTGTCTGGCTGCCTGTGAATCCCTGCTATGGCATTTGGTGATGTGGGGATATCTATATTTTCATTTTACCTGAGTATTCTTCAAACCCATAAAATATGAACGACTAAAGCTACAGAAATGCCACAACCACACGTGTGCTGAACTGTGAAAACCTGGGCAGCAGGGGCGATGTTTCTGGGGAGGACATCATCCATGATGCCATTTTGGTCATGATAGAGGGCTGGGGGCTGTTCTGATCCCATCTAAGCCCAGTCCCGTCTCAGCTCAATCAGAAGATCTTTCAAAGTATTGTTAATGCAACAACAACTACAAAATGAATGTTTGAGAAATCCCAGTTACAGGCTATCCTACTTTCCAAACAAATACAGAAGAGAGGGACCAAGCTGGCAGGAGCCTGGACGGACACAGAAGCCCCCTACGGGTACCCAAGGAGGGCAGGCCAGGTTCTAGGAGACAGGGCTGGCTGTCACAGCTCACACCTCCTAGGTGTTAACTACTGGCACTGCTTAAGTTGAAATAACATTGCAGAGCTCCAAGTGGGAGCTCATGTCGGGATATTACTTCATTATGAGGTGTTTCCGCATTGATGGACTCCTGTGATGCTCTCTACAGCCCTGTCCCCAGTTTACTCAATAGCTCAGGATAGGAGGCAGGTGGAGCTCAGGTCTCCGACCCCTTGTTGGGTCCTTTCCAATGGCCAAGTGTTAGCTCCTTTTTTCCACACAGCGACACTCCTCCACCCACCTGGATGATGACAAACACAGCCTGGATGACAGGGTGCAGGATCTTTATGGCCGACTGGCACTCAAAGAAACTGGAGTAGTAGCCGGTCTTGAAGATATCCATGATGAGGGTGCAGATACCAAACAGCACCAGTCCACCTGAGAACCAGGGGCGAGTGGGTGGTGGTGGTAGATCAGAGAGGCAGGAGAGAAGGCCTGCCGAGCTGAGGACAGGCCCTGAGGATGGGAAGCTAGATGGGTGGGTGGACAAGTGAGTGAGTGCACTGTTGGATGGATCAATGGGGAGGGTGGGAGGATAGGTGGATAGGTGTATAGACAGACTGAAAGGTGAATGGGTGGATGGAAGGGTGAGTGTATGACTGAGTGGGTGGATGGATGGACCTGCTACCAAGTCCCCCTCTCTTTGGGGCTGTGTGGATACCGCAAAGGGCCCTGGCTGGGCTCTTTCAGTGACTGCTGTCTTCTGGTTCCCGCTCTCCATCAAAGGCCCTCCCTCAGCCAGCCTTCTCCAATCTTCGGACCAGGGGACAAAGAGGTCTCACCCCATCCCTCTATTCATCCCTTCCCCAGGACCCCTTCCCTTCCTCTTTATCCTTAACTGCAGCCCACCTCACTCTCCGGTCCTTCTGGTCCTCCCTAGGCAAACTCTCACCCTTATACGTCACCCTGCGCTCTGCAACTCTTGTGAGAGCCCTAGCCTGCAGCTCCCTGCTGTGCCCACCCCACCTCGCCCCCACCTCCCCTGGCACCTCGGAGCCAGATGGGGCCAGCGTGCGCGTCCCGGTAGGGTACCGCGCAGGGGCAGCGCACGGTTCGGAGGAGGTAGAAGAGGATCCAGAGCATTGCCAGGAGCATCATCGTGGTGAGCAGCGCGAACACATCGGTGTCGTACACGGCCACCTTGTTGAAGGCTCCGCCGCTGATGAGCGTGCAGGCGAGGAGCAGCACGTTTGCGGCCAGCAGCACGGACAGCAGGCGGCCGCCCTTCTTCCACACCTCCCTGGGGCCCGCCTGCGGCGCCGGGGGGCTCTCCTTGGGGCCCGGGGCCAGCTCCTCGGACATGGCAGGGGCGACTGGAGAAGGCTAGAGGGATTACTGTCGGGGAGGAGCGGACAAAACTCCAGGTCAACCCCGACAGCTCTCCTTCCCCCATCTCATCCCTAGATTTGGGGACTAGGGGGTTCCTGACCCGCAGGGTGGGGGCTTCGGGTGCTAGAGGAAGCGCTGGGAAAGGGGAAGAGAAAACACGGAACCCACCCCTCTCACTGGACAGGAAGAAAGAAAGGAGAAGCGGCAGCACCCGGTTGGACCCCTCCAAGGTCCCCACTCCCCAAGTCCGACTGCCCTTTGGCCCGGGGCACCCACCTGGCTGGGCCGGGAGCCGGCACTGAGCTGGGGGTCAGGGGACGGTGAACGTCTCCTCTCTCCCACGCCGGGATGGACAGGCGCTTTATACCCAGGAGGACAGGGTGATTTACAGCCGCGGGAGTTCGGCTCCATAAAGCTCTCAGTCCCGCTCACATGATCCATCTTTCTCCAAGGTGAATTTAGGGAAGAGCCCGCGGGAGCCAGATAAGGCAAGATTCATATTTACCCTTTGAGAGGCGACCCCACTCCGTCACCCCGGTGCGGCCAGGCGCGGGCGCGGCCCCGCACTGAGGCACCCAGAGGGCACCCCGCCTCCGGTGCCCACCGCGCCCTGGCGTGCAGCATTCCAGGCGCCCAGAGCCCCGAGAGCTAAGCTCAAGAGACGTCCCAAAAGCCCGCGGGCACCCTGACGCCCTCCAGCCGCGGCGCACCCTGAATCATGTGCTCCTCTGCTCCTGCTCGGGATGGGAACCCCAGCCCCCCTCTCCGCTACGATCCTCGCAGTGATCCAAGCTCTTTTTTCCTCTATCCCACCGCCCTGCCTGCGCCCCCGCCGGCCCGCGCTCTGCTGGATGCTGCGAAGTCCGGGGCTTGGGTGTGAAGTTCCACGCGGCGCACGGAGCCGCTGCCTGTCCTCTATCGCCCTCTGCTGGAGCGCGGTCGAGGGACTCCGTGCGGGCTGCGGCGGCCTGGCCTGTCCCACTCGCTGACCATACTGCGGTCGGTGCTGGTGCCCCTTCTTAGGTCCACTGTCCTGGAGCTCAGGACAGCTCACCCACCCCGCCCTCCGGCACCCCTCCCCAGCTCTCGGCTCGTTCCACTGACAGGTGGAGAAATAGGAAGCCACAGCGCCCCAGGCTCTAGTGAGGACAGACCCCTGACTGTCCCCGGACTGGGCGTCACAGGGCGGGGCCCCGGGGTGGGCACTTTTGAAGAGGAGGGCAGGGCCTTGCGTGGGTCACCCTCGCGCGTTGAGGTGCATGCAGGGTGTTTAGGACCCAGGGGAAGACCGGGGGCGGCTCCCTGGACAGAGGGAGATTTCGGCTCCCCCCGCCGCCCCCTCCGCCGCCGGGTGAGCGGCTCAGATGTCCCGGTAGTCGCGGCTCTGGCGCTCCGCACCCTCCGTCTGCGGCAGCGGGGGCTGGCGGCCCCGGCCCCTGCCCGGCCCCCTCCCCCAACCTCATGCCTCAGCCCTAACCCCGCCGCCCTCCCCTGCGGGGGGCCTTTCTCCGTGTCCCCCGCCCACTCCGTCCACTTCGGGCGCCATGAACGACCAGTACCACCGGGCAGCCCGGGATGGCTACCTGGAGCTCCTCAAGGAGGCCACCCGGAAGGAGCTGAATGCCCCCGACGAGGATGGCATGACCCCAACTCTCTGGGCTGCCTACCACGGCAACCTGGAGTCGCTGCGCCTCATTGTGAGCCGCGGGTGAGTACGCCCCGCCCAGCGCCCTTGAGACCCCTGAGACCACCCCAGACGCTCTGGGATCCATCGTCCACCCCTCCTCTGAGCTGCCTCCTTCCCCTGCAGACAGGTGGACCCTTAGACCCTGGCGTTTGTGGGAGAGACACACGTGGAGGGGGACCCAAGCAGAGGCATCTGACACTTGTAACACTTGTGACCTCGATCTGGGGCTAGGAGGGGGAGAAACCGGGATTTGGGGGTTCCTGATTATGGGGGGTTGCTGCAGAGTGAGGGGAAGGTGGGAGAGATCCCCTGGCTGGGGTCCCCCGGACGTAAGAGTGAGGGGCTTAATGAGATTCGGAGAGAAGGCTGGGAAGTCTGGAGGGGCCAGCAGTGGGGGCTAGAAAGGGTGGGGTCTTCACTGCCCACTCCCCAGCCTTGGATCCAAAGGGCTTTCCCAGCCAGCACCCACCTTCCCTGGCAGGCTGGTGTCACACAGAGCTTGCTGTCACCCTGCTCATTTCGGGGATTTATGGACACTGTCCAGAGCGCCAAATGTCACTGATTCAGCCACCCCATTAACTCTCTCCAAGTCCCTCCCCCACAGCTGGGCACAGCTAAGCAATGGGGAGACTGTGATGTGGTCACCCTGAAGGGGCCTCTCTCCCCTCCCCCCCCCGTTGGAGTTGTCCTAGGGCAAGGGGTGGGCATAGAGTGCAGGTGTCAGCGCCAGGGAAGGGGCCTGCAGGTGGCACTTAAGCCACTGACATGGGTTCCTTGGGGCTAAAGTGAAATGACTATGACCAAGTCCCTCAGCCCCAATGGCTTTATAAAGAGGAGTCAGGTTGGTTGGGACACCAGGGAGGCCTGGACAGGATGAGGGGTGGACAGGACACCCCAGGAGGGTTGATATGAAGTCTCAGGTCATGGGAGAGAGGGCTGGGGCCCAGGCACTGGCCTATGGCCTGATCATGTAGTGGGTGCTGGAGACCCCTCCCTCTTGCCCTCTCCTTGGGCTGCTCCTTGGGTCCAGCATCAGGTGGGAGCAGCCTCGAAGCCTGGGCAGCTGAGCCATGTCCTGGGAGGCCAAGGCTGACTGGCCCCTCCTCACCCCAGGAGAGCACACAGTGACACTGTCCCCTGCCATCCCTTCAGAGAGGCTCATGGGAGGAGGGGAGGAGGGGAAGAGGTCTCCCCTTGGGTACACCAAGCCCCAGCTCCTCCAGAGACCAGGATTGGTGTTTGTTGGGGTGTGGGTCGGGTGCTGGCAGGCCCTTCCCACACTGGCCTGTAGGACTTGGTGGCCAGGAGGGGAGGCCCAGGAGGGAGTGTGTGGGGAGCTGTTGAGACAAGGGAGTGATTCTTCCCCCAGCCCTGGGGGTTGGCCTCGTGGCCTCATTAGTGCAGGGCAGGGGTGCTGTGCTGGGCCCCCAAGGGAGGGAGAGCTCCGGAGGAGTCTTGGGAGCTTGCCCTGAGGGACACAGTCTGGTGTGAGGGGTGCTTGTGGGGGCTGTCGGGGGTCCCTGGACAGGCTCAAGTGAGACAGCCTTGCAGGGATACCGAAGAGGGGGCAGCCTGGGGAAGGGAGGGCTTCGGAGCGCGGGCAGCTGATTTCCCTCCTCCCCTCCAGTCCTGGCTGGCCCCGCACTCCCCTCCTGGCCGAGGCCAAGGCCCGACACTTCCTCTCACACTCAGGCTTGCTAGGGCTGGCCCTGCTCCCTGCAGACAGGGCCCTGCCTGCTGACACACAAGCCCATACCTCACACACGCTCACCCGGGGCTCGGGCCCGGTACACACCACCCTCCGGTCTGTTCTCTTTTACGGTCACTCAGCACATGCAACCACACTCACCACCATGCCTGCCTAGAGACCCAGACGCGGCCCTGGCCCCCCAGTGCTCTGGCCAGCTCTGTGCCGGGCCTCATGAATAATTTACTCCCTTCTCTCAGGGCATCAAATATTTATCCCCTGAGATTCCCAGCCCTCAGTTAGCTTGGGGAAGGCCCCGCCCCAGTCCCGCCTTCTCTGACACCCCACCCCCTGCACGCCTGGGGCCATTTTCCCCTGGGCTCACCCCTGGGCTCACCTGTTGGGTGGCTCAGGCCTGCAGGTCTCCTGGAATCGAAGAGGTCTCAGGCCCACGGTCCCTTTGGGGGTTGTTGTGACAGTGGGGAAGCTCCCTTCCCCCCTCCACTCCCTCCACCTCCATCCCCAACCAGGACTCGTCACTAGTCCCTCCTGGATGCTTTCCCTGCAGGGGTGACCCGGACAAGTGTGACATCTGGGGCAACACACCCCTGCATCTGGCAGCTTCCAATGGCCACTTGCACTGCCTGTCCTTCCTGGTGTCCTTCGGGGCCAACATCTGGTGCCTAGACAACGACTACCACACGCCGCTGGACATGGCTGCCATGAAGGGCCACATGGAATGCGTGCGCTACCTGGACTCCATCGCGGCCAAGCAGAGCAGCCTCAACCCCAAGCTAGTGGGTAAGCTGAAGGACAAGGCCTTCCGCGAGGCGGAGCGGCGCATCCGCGACTGCGCCAAGCTGCAGCGCAAGCACCACGAACGCATGGAGCGGCGCTACCGGCGCGAGCTGGCCGAGCGCTCCGACACCCTCAGTTTCTCCAGCCTCACGTCCAGCACCCTGAGCCGCCGGCTGCAGCACCTGGCGCTGGGCAGCCACCTGCCATACTCGCAGGCCACGCTGCACGGCACGGCCAGGGGCAAGACCAAGATGCAGAAGAAGCTGGAGCGGCGCAAACAGGGCGGCGAAGGCACTTTCAAAGTCTCCGAGGATGGGCGCAAGAGCGCCCGCTCGCTCTCGGGCCTGCAGCTGGGCAACGACGTGATGTTCGTGCGCCAGGGCACCTACGCCAATCCCAAGGAGTGGGGCCGAGCCCCGCTCCGGGACATGTTCCTCTCGGACGAGGACAGCGTCTCCCGTGCCACGCTGGCAGCCGAGCCTGCCCACTCGGAGGTCAGCACCGACTCAGGCCATGACTCCCTCTTTACCCGCCCCGGCCTGGGCACCATGGTGTTCCGCAGAAATTACTTGAGCAGTGGGCTGCACGGACTGGGCCGCGAGGATGGGGGGCTGGACGGGATGGGAGCGCCTCGGCGTCGGCTGCAGAGCTCCCCCAGCCTGGACGATGACAGCCTGGGCAGTGCCAACAGCCTGCAGGACCGCAGCTGTGGGGAGGAGCTGCCCTGGGACGAGCTGGACTTAGGCTTGGACGAGGACCTGGAGCCCGAGACCAGCCCGCTGGAGACCTTTCTGGCCTCTCTGCACATGGAGGACTTTGCCGCCCTCCTGCGGCAGGAGAAGATTGACCTCGAGGCTCTGATGCTGTGCTCTGACCTCGACCTCCGCAGCATCAGCGTCCCCCTGGGGCCCCGAAAGAAGATCTTGGGGGCCGTGAGGAGGCGGCGGCAGGCGATGGAGCGCCCGCCGGCCCTGGAGGACACAGAGCTGTGAGTGTCCAGCCTGGCAGGGGGATGGAGGAACAGGAGTTGGAAGGCCCCTGGGGAGGGAGTACAGATCTGCCTATTCAGGAGTGGGGGGTGGGGGCTACTGTATTTCATAAAATCGAAATGGGGCCATCGATGATAAAAGGCCCCCTTATTTTATTTACCACCAGCTCAGAAAAAGAAGTTGCCAATTTAATGATGACCTGAGGCATTCTTATCACAGCTAGTGTAAAGTGCACCTCGATTTTGGGGACATCAACATGTGGGGAAATGGTCATCTTAGTGTCAATGAGTTTCCACAGTCACAGGAATCACAGTTGGGGTGTTTTTGAGCCCTCCCACCTCCCAGGTGGTGGGTTGTGCCCTTGAACAAGTTCTCTTGCTTAATCCCTCTAAAAGCCCGTGTGCCCGGACTGTATTGGTGGATTATATTGTTCCCATTTTATAGTGGATGAGCAAGTGGAGGCTCAGACAGTTAGAATAGCTCACCTCAAGGTCCTGCTGCTGCTCAGCATGAAGCTGGGCTTGATCCCTGGTCTGCATGGCTTTAGAGCCTGGGGTCAAGGTGGCTCCCATGGGATGCAGGGCTTGCAGTCAGCAGGGCCTCTCAGTTGCCCAAGACCTCAGGCAGATTTTTTTTTTTTTAAATTTTTGAGACAGTTTCCCTCTTGCTGCCCAGGCTAGAGTGCAGTGGCACAATCTCAGTTCACTGCAACCTCCACCTCCCGGGTTCACGCAGTTCTCCTGCCTCAGCCTCCTGAGTAGCTGGGATTACAGGGGTGCACCATGCCCAGCTAATTTTTGTATTTTTAGTAGAGACGGGGTTTTGCCATGTTGGCCAGGCTGATCTCGAACTCCTGACCTCAGGTGATCCGCCCGCTTCGGCCTCCCAAAGTGCTGGGATTACAGGCGTGAGCCACCGCGCCTGGCTTTAGGTAGATGTTTTACCTGCTGTTCCTGAACTCTGCAACCAGGAATGTGGGCAAATGCTTCCAAGAGGGCCAGCAGCAGCCCTGGAGGCAGAGTTCATGTTCCAAAGCCCGTCAGAGTTGGCCAAGGCTGCTGCCACAGTGGTCATGCTGTGGCCAGCCCCTGCCCTGGCTCCTCCCCTGCAGCATCCCACAAGCCCAACAAACGCTGTCCTCATTTCCTCTTAGGTATCTATGGCCTTTATCCTGAATGGCTGGGGCAGGGATGGGTGTGGGGAGGCAGGCTGGTTTAGAGTTTTGGGGATGGGGAGGTCACCCATAGGCTGGCGTCCTCCATCCCTGACCATCAACCTGCTGAGAGATGGGAAGGCTCAGTTGTCCAGATGGCTGTCCTGGGTGAAAATGATGCCTCTAAAGGACCTCACGTGAAATCTGTTTCTTTCTGTCTCTTTCTCCACAGATAACGGGGGGCTCCTCTCCCCAGACCAAAATGAATTGCAAGTTGCCACAACCTATGGTGGGGCCTCAAGGTCCTCACAGTCGCCAGCCCTGCAGCCCCCTTCCCAGGAGCAAAGACCACGTGGGTCGACTCCTTTGAAAGCCTGTCCACACCTTGAAGCAGAGGGTGTAGCCTGGAGGCACCAGAGGGGCAAGAGAATGTCCCCTCCAGTTCTGAGGGGTCTCAAAGGCCCTGAGCCACCCACTCTGAGCAGCCCTAAAGGACATGTAGACTTGGGGGAGGCTTACCCCAGAGGGAGGGCAGGGGCATTGGAACTGGATGGGAGTGTGGGAGGTGGATGCCAGAGGGTGTGCCTGTCCCGGGCGCTGTGGCCTCTCCCACCCCTCCCCTGATGGTCTTGTTCTCTTGTGCTCAGGCCGGAGACTTGCTCACTTCCTGCATTTTTGTGAAGGGAAGAGTTTGGGCTGCCTCCCCTCTTCCGGTCCACTCCAGAGGGAAAGTTCCTCAGTCAGACTCTTCAGCCAAATGCCCCAACTTTCAGTCTGCACCCATTCCAAGCATCCCCTCCTTCACCCAGTGGCCAAGGCCCGGAGCTGGAGAGCCAGGCTGGGGTGGGGTGGGGGTACTGACGCCCTTCCCAACTCATCCAGGGATGGAGCCTGGCCTGTCTTCCTCCAGCCTCCCGCTTTTTCGTTGTGCAGCCTGGCCCCGCCAGGGACCCCAGAGGGCCAGGGCACTAGATGCAAGGTGCTAGACCAACAGGCTGCAGTATTATAGCCTCCAGGCCTGGCAGGCATGCACTGGGCTAGAGAAAGGTGTCCGCCAACCTCCTCAGTCTCCCAGGCCTGGGACAGGCAGAACAGGGTGTGGCTGGGTGCTGGGCCTGGGTTGGGTAAGTCCTGCGATACGGACACTGGAGAAAGTGGATAATCTAAACTGCAGATTGTCCCCAGGTCACCAGGGCTGTGTGTGTGCGTGTATGCATGTGTGTGCGTGCATGTGTGTGTACGTGTGTGGTGTGTGTGTGCTTGTGTGTGTGTTCTTGCGTACGTGTGTGTGCATGTGCACACGTGTTTGTGTTTATGCATGTGTGTGCATGTGTGCGTGCGTTTGTGTATATGCATGTGTGTGCATGCGTGCACACGTGTTTGTGTGTGTATTTATGCATGTGTGTGTGTGTGCATGCATGTGTGTGTGCACGCTCACCTTGGGTGTTGTTTGGTAAGTTTCCCTCCTTACCAAAGAGGGGCTGGGCTGCTGGATCGGGGCTAAGGGAGAGCTCGCCTGTGTCCCAGCCCTGTGATGGTGGTGAGACCAGGGGAAAGGCCAGCTCAGAGGGTGGTCAGAGCATGTGTCCTCAGACATGTGCCCCCAGAGCTCTCCAGCCAGACCGAGGTCACAGATATGGGAGAGTCCCTCAGGAGCCCGCCGACATGTGTGTGCCCCTTCGCACCCCATGCAGAGGTGCTCTCCTCCTTTCTCAGCCATGGCCCCCCATCCCTGACCTCAGCTTGGGAAGCAGCTCCTGCTAGGAGCATGGCCACAGCCCCCAGCTCCTCCCGGGGCCCCCTGGGCTGGGGTAGGGGAAAGAGAGCCCTCAAAGGCCTCTTTTTGGTCTCTCTGGGGGTTCCCATTCCCATATACATGCCTAGAGGGGGGCATGGAGGAGATGGTCCCTGTCCTATTGCAGGACACTGAGGGCTTGGCTGCCTGCCGCAGCTATCTGGAGCCCACCGCAGCGCTTCTCCCTGTTCTCAGGGCCTGAGCCTGGGGCCACCCCCAAGTGCCGACTTGTTTTTCCCAGAGCCCCAGGTGCTGCCCCTTCTCTCCCATTCCTTGTCCATTTACTGCCGCAGCCCCTCCTGATTCTGCCGGTGCTGGGGTGGAGCAGGCTCTGTGTGCCCACCACTGTACCCCGAATCCCTCCTGCAGGCTCATTACCACTTTTGTAGAGAATGTTCTCCACCAGTGTCATGCCTGTGTCTTGTCCTTTAATGCTTTGGGTATGAAGAGTCGGGGGTGGGGGTGGGGGCGGGAGGGGGTCTTCTCTGTGCTTGTGAGGACTGGGTCCTGGGTCCTGTTCTCTGGAGTGTCTTCAAGCCCCCATGCTATGCATCTTTGAAGAGATCCTTAGGCCTTTACCCTGCTCTCCTAGCTCAGTCCAGAATGAGGAGCTGGGGGAGAGGCAGGGCTGAGAACTAGGGCAGGAGAGTCCCCCTGAGCAAGGAGGATGACTGAGCCTCCAGGCTTGTTGCCAGGGTCCTCAGCTGTGGAGGGCAGGAGGGTGTGTGTTCTCTCTTCCCACCAAGGCCTGCCTGGGCTTTTCCAGAGATGGGCAGAAACGTACTCCAGGAGGCTGCCGCCCATCACCTGGGCTCTGGGCCTCCGGAGGGGTCTCCATGTCCCACATCACCGCAGGCAGCTCATGGGCAGCCTGATTTGAAGCCCTGCTTTCTCCCAGGGGTGAGTCCCCTCTGTAAGCTGGTGCCTAGTGGGCTCTGTTTTCTCAGTCACGTCTGAGGAAGGGCCCTGGAGTAATCTTGCTCCATTGCCTAAGGCTGCTGGGTGAATTTTTTCTGCCAAAGGGAGTTCAAGACAGTTCCCTTCCCCCAGAATCAATCAGAAAGGTCCCCAGGATGTTGATGCAGCAAAGTTGCCTAGCAACCATCCAGGGGTTCCAAGCCACCTCCCTCCACTTTACAGATGGAAAAACTGAGGCCCACAGAGGGGAAGAGTCAGACCCAAAATGCGGGTCTCTGGCTGCCACCATGCTGTCCTCACACTCAGGCTGCCAAGGGCACCAACACAACAGGATGCCACCTGCCATGCCCTGGGGGCACATCTCCCTGCGGCCTCTGCTGGCCAACCTGGTCACTGCACCCACCTCATGAAAGACTCACTGGTCCTTGCCGGGATGGTCCAGAAGAAGACACAGGGTGAGGAATGACAAGACAGAGAGCCGAGGGGCACTTCGGCATCCTGGCAGAGATGAACTGGAGGCAGCGGGATGAGGGGCTCTGTGGGCCCCTGTGGCTCGAGGGCGGAAGCCTGGGGTGCCAGGAGCAGGAGCTGCTCCAGGGAGCCTGTGGGGTTGTTCAACACAAGCGAAGAGAAGAACATTATATGGTAGGGACTCAACTTTTGTGACTCGTTTCCCTAAAAGTTTACATCAAGAATAGGGACATTCATGAGGTCAGGAGATCGAGACCATCCTGGCTAACACGATGAAACCCCGTCTCTACTAAAAATACAAAAAATTAGCCTGGCGTGGTGGCGGGCACTTGTAGTCCCAGCTACTTGGGAGGCTGAGGCAGGAGAATGGCGGGAACCTGGGAGGCGGAGCTTGCAGTCAGCCGAGATTGTGCCCCTGCACTCCAGCCTGGGCGACAGTGAGACTCTGTCTCAAAAAAAAAAAAAAAAAAAAAGAAAAGAAAAAGAAAAAGAAGAACAGGGACATTTTAGCACTTTGGGAGGTAGGGGTGAGTGGACTGTTTGAATCCAGAAGTTCCAGACCAGCCTGGGCAACATGGCAAGACCCTATCTCTACAAAACATTTAAAAATTAACCTGGTTGGTGGTGTGCGCCTGTGGTCCCAGCTACTCAAGAGGCTGAGGTGGGAGGATTGCTTGAGCTGGGGAGGTCAAGGCTGCAGTGAGCTATGATCACACCATTGTACTCCAATCTGGGCAATAGAATGAGACCCTGTCTCAAAAAAAAAAAAAAAAAAAGACCAGGCGTGGTGGCTCATGCCTATAATCCCACCACTTTGGGGGGCCGAGGCAGTTGGATCACTTGAGGTCAGGAGGTTCAAGACTAGCCTGACCAACATGGTGACACTCCATCTCTACTAAAAACACAAAAATTAGCCAGGTGTGGTGGCAGGTGCCTGTAATCCCAGCTACTTGGAAGACTGGGGATCGAGAATCGCATGAACCTGAGAGGCGGAGGCTGCAGTGAACCAAGATTGCGCCACTGCACTCCAGCCTGGGCACCAGAGCAAGACTCAGTCTCAAAAACAAAAAATAAAATAAAATGAAATAAAATAAAAAAAAAAGATTAGAATAATTAATGGTTCTCAACCTTTTGGGATTAGACTTTGGTAAAAATATGGACGGTTTTTCTAGAAAAATGCAAATTGTGCACACACACTCATATGCAATTTTGCTCATACCCCAGGTAGCTCATGGAGAGAGGTCTGGTGACCCCATCGGTTAAGAAGCGTTGGTTAGACCGCTGTGAAATGAACACAGCCTACATGAGACATGAGATGATCAACTTGCTGGAGGTGGGGTGGTGGAGTGAATCGGAGGCAGAGAGGGCCTCCAGGGGACGTGGCCCAACCCTCTCATTTTACAGACGAGATGACTGAGGCCCAGTGGGGAAGGGGCTGGCCAAAGGTCACTGAGTCGCCAGTGGGCAAAGCAGCACTAGGTCTCCTGATGGTGCACTAGGTCTGCCTTCTGTCCCCATGTTATGACCAGTCCCCAGCAGCATGGCACCCCGTCCCTCCAGTGTGTGCTCTGTCTGTGACCTTCTCTGAGATTGGCCCAGGTTGTATGGGAGGTGGCAGGACTCAGGGGACAGCCAGATTTGGGCAGCAAAACTGGCTCCACCCTTTTCTAGCTGTGTGGCCTTGGGTAAGTTACCCAGCCTCTCTGAGTCTGTTTCATCATATGTAAAAATAGGTATTATAATAACAGCATTAACCCCATAGTTTATTAGGAGGGTGAAATGATGATGCATAGATAGCACTCAGCACACTCCCTGGTATTTAGTACGCACCGGTTAATAATGGTCATGGTTGTTGTTGGTCTGAGACTGGCCATGGGGTGTTCCTTGCATTTGTGGTTGGCTGAGCTGCTCAGCAGATGGTCCTAGGCAGTTCCAGGGAGCAGTCCTTCCAACCCCCATACGAAAATGCGTCCCCCAGCTCCGGCCTCCAACACCCCTCTGGCTGGAGCCTTTCCCTACTCTGGAAATGCACGCCCTGGGGCAGTTTCTCCACTGGACCCCAAACAATAGCTGGTGGGAGCCCTGGCGGGTGGGGGAGGGGTGTTCTCATGGAGGAGAGAGGATGGGGGAAACGGTAGCTGCCAGCGATTCCCTGGCTCCCAACATCACTGCCCCGTGGGGCTCCCCCACAGGACCAAACCACTCCTCACAGGGTCACTTTTTCGAGCCTCACTACAGTCGTCCGAGATAGACCAGGCAGAGGCATCATTGACTAGCCCCATTTTATACATGCGGCAACTGAGGTTCAGGTGGGGGATGGCAAATGACCCACTAGGAGGTGCATAGGCTGGGATGTATGGTCTGGTCCAAACTACATTGCTACAGGCTGCTAGATGCCTTCTCAAAACATGTATCTAGCACCTTCTACATACCAGGTACGGCAAGCCCATGACAGTGGTCTCATTGACCTGCCTATCTGATAAGGAAACTGCGCTCAGCCAGGTTAAGTCATTTCTCTGAACCTTGGAGTGCAGAATCTCGGGGCTGTGGGATTTGAACCTCAAACTCTGGCTCTTTCCATGGCAGCCCCAGCCTTCTCCCACCCCATTCACCAAACCATCTCTCCAGGCTCTTATCTGGCACAGGGGCTGCCAGAAACAGGCCACGAACACGGGCTCAGCTGGTGGGACATGGGGAGGTACGGTGGGAGACGGGCAGGACTCGCTGCCTCTCCTCTCCTGTCCCTGGGCACCTCCCTCCTCTGGATACACCACTGCGGCTCTCTGCTTGTGTGTGCACATGTGTGCCTGTGCAGCCTGTGTGTGTGTGTGTGTGTGTGTGTGGCACGGGTGGGGACATGTTCATCTCTGTGGACATGGGGTGGGTGTGGTGGATCAGAACTTTCCTGGAAAGTTGTGTTTATTTACTTATTTATTTATTTATTTTTTGAGATGGAGTCTCGCTCTGTCACCCAGGCTGGAGTGCAGTGGTGCAATCTCGGCTCACTGCAAGCTCCACCTCCTGGGTTTACGCCATTCTCCTGCCTCAGCCTCCCGAGTAGCTGGGACTACAGGCGCCCGCCACCTCGCCCGGCTAGTTTTTTGTATTTTTTAGTAGAGACGGGGTTTCACTGTGTTAGCCAGGATGGTCTCGATCTCCTGACGTAGTGATCTGCCCGCCTCGGCCTCCCAAAGTGCTGGGATTACAGGCTTGAGCCACCGCGCCCGGCCTCAAAACAATTTATCATTGTTATTATCGGTAGCAATATATGCTAGATTTAAATTAAACAACTCAGTATCACAATCATTACAATCATGTTATATTTATAACACTATGATATAGTGACATCTACCACGAGCACGTGCCCTGCCATGGCCCACGATATCCACAGTACAGAATGATGTCATTGCTCTCCCCAGTGATCCGATGAGGTGGGTAACATCACCCTCATCCACTCCAAATCACCCTCTCAGAAAACCGAGGCTCAGAGAGGTTAAAAGACTTACCGAAGGTCACACAGCAAGGACTAGAACCTGGGCGTGTCTGATCCAGAGTCCTGCTCTAGACTCTGTTTTGGGTGCCTTCGCACTGTGCAGGAATCACAGCCTTCACTCCCCTCCCAGCTCTGGCACTGGTCCCACCAGGCCCAACACACATCCTTTAGGCTCATCTACATCCCGAAGCCACTCACACAAGGGACTGTGGTGCTGATCTGATGCAGAGGAGAGACCAAGTGGAACAGTGTCTACGCTGCTCACAACCCCAGCCCTGGGTTGCCAAGGATCTAACTTGCTATGCAGCTAGGAGAGTAACCCTGGGGCTCAGTCCTCAGTTTCCCTTCTTGCAAGGTGAGGAGAGGCTGACAGCCCTTGGAGCCTCAGCAAGCCCCTGCCAGCTAGAGGCTGGCTCGCTCCCTCCCTCCCGTCCCTCCCCTGCCCTGCCTCGCTGGGCCACTACTAACCTGGCTTCGTCCCCACAGGAAAGCAGCTGCCTGGGAACACCAGATGCAGGCTTTGGGGTCGCCGCAGAAGGCCAAGGGTCCTGAGAGGTGTGGCTGGCTGATGCTGAGATGCTACAGATGTGGCCCTGCCCCACTGGAGCCAGGGTATCTCCGGGTGCTGGTCCCACCCCCAGCTGGCCAGGATCTGAGCCACAGGCCAGGCCACTTCTCCTGCAGCTTGCCCAGCCCCACCCCTGTGAATAATGCCAGTTGCTTTATGGAGCTGGGCCTCACTCAGGCTTTGATGATTTGGAGGGTGGCATGAATGGAAGAGGCACAAGGAAGGGTTAAAGACTCAGCCACCTAGGCTCGGGGCATAGAGACAGTTAAATTGCTGGCAGGAGGCACCTTCTTAAGCCATCCAGTGCCATCCCTGAGCCCTGGTACCAGCCCTCCAGGTCTCCAGAGTCATCTGACTCTTGGGATTCTCCTCCAGGCCCCGGGCCAGGGTGGGGCCCTTCCCACCACCCTACCCAACCACAACAATAATTAACCCCAGTGAACCCCAACAAATAAAGATCCAAATCACAGAAAGGAGGGATCATCACTGCCCCAGGGTGGGGAACTCCAGAGGGCCCAGGAAGGCCAAGCCCTGGCTCATCTGACACATCCTGCCCCACTGTTGTGGCCTGAGTAGGCCCAGATGCCCCCAGTCTGTTGGGGCTGGGGAGGAGGGCACCACCTCCCCGGCCAGGTAAGGTTTGGGAAGGCATGTTTGTCTCGACTTTGGACCCGAGTCTTTTCCACCACTGAATACTTTTTCAGACCTTTTACCGCCTCCTTCCTTCTCGTGGGCCTGTTTTCCCCATCATTCCATGCGTCTGTCTATTCACATAGTCAGCAAACACTGAGCACCTACTATGTGCCAAGCACAGCGTGAGGTCTGGGAAGCTGTGTCATCCAAAGAACAGGAAGGACCTGTCTCTCCACCAAGTCCTATGCTCTTCTCCTTCAGTCAGCCTGTTTCAGCTCACACTAGTCTATCCATCAGCTGGTAAATACTGAGCACCGGCTGGGTACAGGGCAGTGTGCTGGGCATGATGGGTGGGTGATATGCACTGGGAAGCAGGCCGATTGGAAGTTATGGAGGAGATTCAGGGAGACATCAGGAAGGCGTGGGAAGGATCCTTGCCTTTTGGAAGCTCACAGTGCAGTTGGTTATGGGGAAGAGGCTGGCTATACACTCCTTTATGCGACTTCTTCTTCCCGGGTACACAGAAAGTCCACAGGTCCAAGCCGGCCTGTGGCTGGAACTATATACCTGGATTCTGGCCAGTGGAGTGTGGGTGGAAGTGATGTGTGCCATTTCCAGACCTGGACCTAAAACTACCTTCCCATGCTCTCCTTTCCCATCCCCTGGCAACCCCGTGGCAGCCCTGTGTTGGAGGAGGCATCACAGATGTAAGGAACCTGAAATTGGACGGTGACGTGAGCAAGAAGAAATCTGTATTGTGTTTGGCCACTGAGATGTTGGGGTTGTTTGTTATAACAGCTAATGTTGGTTATCCTGACTGATACAAGCAGATGGTGCACACAGGGGAACAGCTTGAATCCTGTGGCTGGATCAGTGTCCAGGAGTGCTCATTGTGAGGTAATGTGTGACGTCTAATGCTAGCTGATAGTGGGTATGAGGTCAGAGGAGGGGAAGGATGAACGGTGAAAGGTGGAGTGCCTGGCACATAGTAGGTGCTCAATAAAATAGGATGAATGAAATACACGAAAATATTAGAAGATCTTTGCAGTGGCGGCTGATGTTGCCGGAAACCCAGAGGATGGGTGGGGCTTGGCTGGGGGATAGGAGTAGAGACAGTTACCCTGGGAAGAAAGACCTGGAGGGGAGAAAGGGCAGCACTTATCCGTGGGTCAGAGATCAGTGAGCAGTCACTGCAGCCCAAGCAGGAGGGTATTTGGAGATGGAGCTGGAACTTGGAGGCCTTCAAATGCCAAGCCGAGCAATTTAGACCTTAGGCTCCAGACTACTTTACTTTTATAGCCTAAGATCTAAAAGACCTTATGGTTTTTTGTATTCAGGATCCCGAGGCAGGGATGGGGGTACCAGTGGCTGAGAGGTCAGGACGAGATGACAGAGGGATAGAGAGGAGTTGGGGGGTGTCACTCAGACTCTGGGGGCAGCTGGCGGGGTAGGTTGGCTGCTCTGCCACCCACCCACACTCATGCCAATCCCATGGCCAAGGGAACTCACAGGCCAGCCCCGCCCTGCCTTCCCATGCTCCACTGTGCTGGGTTTAGGGGTGATTTTACCTTCTGATTTATACCTCTACAAAAGCAATTACCGACTGGGCAAGGTAGCTCACGCCTGTAATCCCACCACTTTGGGAGTCCGAGGCGGGCGAATCATTTGAGGTCAGGAGTTCGAGCCAGCCTGGCCAACAGGGTGAAACCCCGTCTCTAATAGAAACACAAAAAACACAAAAAAATTAGCTGGGCGTGGTGGTACATGCCTGTAATCCCAGCTACTGGGGGAGGCTGAGGCAGGAGAATCAGGAGACATAGGTTTCAGTGAGCCGAGATTGCACCACTGCACTCCAGCCTGAGCAACAGAATGAGCCTCCATCTCAAAATAAATAAATAAAATTTTTTAAAAAAGTGATTACCAATTGAAAATATAAAATTGTTGGCCAGGTGCGGTGGCTCAAGCCTGTAATCCCAGCACTTTGGGAGGCCGAGACGGGTGGATTAGGAGGTCAGGAGATTGAGACCATCCTGGCTAACATGGTGAAACCC
>NW_012110918.1:10596451-10605366 GCF_000951035.1 Colobus angolensis palliatus | reverse complement strand
TCAGGAGATCGAGACCATCCTGGCTAACATGATGAAACCCCGTCTCTACTAAAAATACAAAAAATTAGCCAGGCGTGGTGGCAGGCACCTGTAGTCCCAGCTACTCGGGGGGCTGAGGCAGGAGAATGGCATGAACCCGGGAGGCAGAGCTTGTGGTGAGCAGAGATCACACCACTGCACTCCAGCCTGGGCGGCAGAGTGAGACTTAAAGGAGTAAGCTCATACAAATTCATGATTAGCCGGGCTTAGTGGTTTCCGTGTGTGCCTGTAGTCCCAAGATACTCAGGAGGCTGAGGGGGAGGATCACTTGAGCCCAGGAAATCGAGGCTGCAGTGAGCTGTGATTGCACCACTGCACTCCAGCCTGGGTGATAGAGCGAGATGCTGTTTCTAAACAGAGAGAGAAAATAAAAATTCCTGAAGGAAAACACTAGGAAGGAGTCAAAAGGAATCAAGGTCATTAGTATCCCTGACTGTCTCTCCGTTACGCTCCCCGCACCCAACTTCTCTTTCCCAAGGGTCTCCTGTTAAAAATGCCACTGTCCTCACAATACCAGATCCCTTAAGTCATGAAACCAGGAGTAAGTAAAACAAAAAAGGAGAGAGGGTGTTCAGAAGCAGGGAAGAGGAGTTTGTAGAGGACAGAGGCTTATCCCCTGAGGACCAAGGTCATCTCCAGCAGTGCGGGGTGGGGGCCTGGGCTGATGGGAAGGGGGTGTGATGGGCGTGGCTCCCACATCTCAGAGGGCTTGGCTGAGGCTCTGGCCCTGGGTTCAGACCTGGGCGCTCCTAAAGCAGTGGAATGGCAGTGAGACCCGGCTGGTCTGCCTGCCCACCCAGAATGATGACCTGGGGATGTGTTTTCCCCGTAGCTACCCCTTCTCACCCAAAACATTATTGGGCTGAAGAGCCAGCTCCCCTGGAGTCACCTCTGCTGAAGCCACACTCACAGGTGACCTCTCACGGGGAGAGGGAATGGGGAGTCCTTGAACTTTCTGCCCCAGGAATTCCCAGATGTTTCCGTGCCAAGCATTGCCCTAGGTCCTGAAGACAGAGCCTGGGCAAAACGAGGACGCCTCTACAGCACTCAGGGTCCCGTCTGTTGGCAGAGACAGACAACAGCATGTGTCACTGGCCACTCAGGTGGTGGTTCCCCTGAACAAATAAATGGCCACACCTTATGAATAAATAGGAAATCTGGGACCAGAAACAGTTCTTTTCTGGAAGGACTGGTTATTGTGACCAATTAACTCAATTATTAAATTTGTATAAAGTTATATAACTTTATATAACTGTCTACACACACATGTATCCTATAACTGTAATACTATCCACTCAGCTGAGTGGATGAAGCATTTCTCACCTAGCACTATCCCCTGTTTCTTCCCCTTCCCTGCCCCTCTCACCAGCACACACATCAAAGTGCTGAAGACAAGAGGAACCCACAGCCTTCTGATCCTCAGGGTCAATTTCAAGACAATTCCTTTCCCAGGGAGCCCTGAGCATTGGTCCTGGCCAGACTCTAAGACATGGGCCAGGCTCTGGAGTCTGGGTCAGCTGCTGGCCAAGTCTGTAATCCACAGAGAGGCAAGGGAGACATTGGGCTGTGCTGGTGACATGGATTGTGTCATAATATGGGGTCACAGGGGCAGAATGAACTGTTTGGATTTTTTAAAAAGCTGTACTGAGGCTGGGCACAGTGGCTCATACCTGTAATCCCAGCACTTTGGGAGGCTGAGGCGGGTGGATCACCTGAGGTCGGAAGTTTGAGACCAGTATGACCAACATGGTGAAACCTCGTCTCTACTAAAAAATACAAAACTTAGCCGGGCGTGGTGGCGTGCACCTGTAATCCCAGCTACTCAGGAGGCTGAGATAGAGTGAGACTGTGTCTCAAAAAAAAAAGCTCTACTAAGTACCAGGAGCCTGGAGGCAGCTGAGAATGAGGAACAGGTACTGAGACTTTGGGACTGCTTGGCTGTAAGGGATTTATTGCACAGAGGTGATCTAGTGCTTCTCAAACTTTGGTATGTAGCAGAATGATCTGGAGGCCCAGGCTTGCTGGAGAGGAGGACTCAGGCTACTGTGTTTTTACCAAGTTCTACAGATGAATCTGATACCCGCCAAAGTGTTACACCCACACAGTAGCTATCATGTGTGCCAAACGAACGCAGGAGGCCAAGGACACCTCCTCTGAGAAACCTTCCTAGGCTTCTCTACCGGAGCGCTCCACCCGAAACCCAGCACGCATGAGATACCCAGGTAGCCTCAGGGCTGTATTCTGCTTGTGAATGCTGTCTTGTCCCTGTAAACCCAGTGGCTTCATCTTTGCCTCTTTGACTCTTCAGTTCCTGGCACAGATTTGAGCTCTTGGCAATATTCTTCCATCAATATTTGCTGAGATGACCCTGCAGTTGTCCAGGGAACCAGATTCAGGCCTGCCAGCCCCCTCGAAGCTGGGGAGGGAAGGCTTGGCTCCTGCCTCATGTCATGACCCCTGTCTGGTGGACTGCAGTGGGCTGAGGAACAGGGCCCGAGTAGTTTCACTCAAGCCTCTGACTAACCTACGTGGGAGAGTGGGATGTGTCTTGATTTTTTTAGCCCACAGGTGCCCGCCAGCTACCCTCCGGGGAGGGTCCAGTTCCCAGTGTGGGGGAAGGGGCGTACCTATCTCCCCAGTCTGGCTGGCATTGGTGAGGCAAGTGCACTGCCGGAGGAGGGTGCTGGTCTTGTCTGCCACACAAGGTGGCAGTGTCTGGGGCTCACGCCTGTACTCCCAGCACTTTGGGAGGCCGAGGCGGGAGGATCACCTGAGGTCAGGAGTTCAAGACCAGCCTTTGAAGCCATGGTTGGAATCCCAGCCCCACTGGCTGCCTAGACCTTGAGCAAGTTACTTAATTCAACATCTAAGTGTCAGTTTCCTCACCTGATAAGCAAGAGAAATAACATGACCTCCCTCATGAGGCCAGCATGTGAATTAAACGAAACAGTGCAGACCTTAACAGAGGGCCTGGTCCTGACACGCTCCACCAGTGTGATCTTCACTTTCTTTCTCTGGAGTTGACGTGGTCAGCTGCAAGGAAAGGGTTAGCAGTTGTTGTTTGCTTTGTCATTTTTTTTTTTTTTTTTTTTGAGACTGAGTCTCGCTCTGTTGCCTAGGCTGGAGTGCAATGACGCAGTCTCGGCTCACTGCAACCTCCACCTCCAGGGTTCAAGTGATTCTCCCACCTCAGCCTCCCTAGTAACTGGGATTATAGGCACCTGCCATCATGTACGGCTAATTTTTTTTTTTTTGTATTTTTGTAGAGACAGGATTTCACTATGTTGACCAGGCTGGTCTTGAACTCCTGACCTCAGGTGAGCCACCTGCCTCAGCTTCCCCAAGTGCTGGGAATACAGGCGTGAGCCACCGTGCCCGGCCTGTCATGTTTGTTTATTTGTTTAACTGCAAGATTGCAAATCTCAATGGGGCTGTGTATATGCTGGGGGGTTAGGTGCTGTGTCCTCTGGGCCTCTGCAGGGCGCAGAGGACACGTTCTTGCTGCCTAGGACCTCAGAGGATGTCCCGGGAACCTTCCTGGATCTCTGACTCTCCTCCCACGTCTTGGTGCCTTCTCTGTTAGGATCCTTCCTTGTGGAGTATCTGTGCTTTTCCCAAACCTTGACGCTCAGGAGACCTCATCATTGCAGAATAATGCAGCCATAGGCCCTGGGCTCCTTTTGGTGTTTGGCAAATGCTGCAGCCTCAGGCATTAACTGAGTATCACTGGCTCTCCTGGGCGCCCAGCTTTTGCTGGGATTGTCTCAGGGTTTATCAGCTCCAAGCTAGGCCATCGGATCTGGGGGAGGGGCAGATGGGTTGGAGGGGGAGGCTTCCACTCCAGGCTGTTGTTTCTCTCCTAAAGTATCCAACCTCCGAAGACGCATTTGTGTTCCACATAGGAAAGTTCTATCCCTCCAGGTAGCCTAATGCTGACCTTCTCTCCTGCCACCGATAACCCTGGCCTTCCCCAGCGAGAGTGCCTGCCCAGCCCTGTCCTGGATCACCATGGGGACTGCCAGGCGTGTTCTCAGGGACTGCCAATGAGGGGCACTGTGCCGTGCTCAGATGGCCACGGGAAGGTGGGGGGCAGTGTGGGCTGGGCAGGCCCCGTAATTTAAGCCCCGAAGCTTGGGAAAGATTAACTCCTGAAATCAGGCGGCTTTAGGGACTCTCCTGCATGTCACTCACAATCCAAGATGCTCCCCTGAGTGGGAGGGAACAGGCCTTGCCAGTTCCTAAGCTCCAGTGTCTCCTCTTCAAATCCTTTTTGTGAAGTCGGCTTCGTGCTGCAGGGGTGGAACCACAGCTGCTGGACCGGAGCTCTGCCCTGGGGGAGGGGCGCCTCATAGGGGAAGGCCATCGGCTTCCTTTAGGGCTCTTGTGGGGGTGGAAACAGGGTCAGGAACCGCCCTCCCCCCACCTAAGTCGTGATCCTGGAACGTTCTCTTCTCACAGAAGTTCAGTGTGGTCATTACCCTCTGAGCTGTCTCTCCAACCTTCTCTCGGCCGGTTCCCACGCAAACCTCGAGGGTTGTTGCTGTTAGGCAGGAATCTAGACCCAACATGGCGGCGTTACCCGGCGTAGCAGGCCTTTTGCTAAAGACTCCCTTCACCCTTGTACACACCCGCAGACTTACACGCGTCAGAGTTCTGGCTGGGCAACCACACTCCCCTATGACCTGCAGCTCACCTGCATTCCACAAGTTCGTAAACAGCAGTTTCGGTTGACGGTTTCCAAAGACCCCTTCCTCATGACCCTTACTCAACTCCTGCCCTAGTAGTTTTAAGACCCCCCAGGCCCTGTTTGCACAACCAGCTTCCCTACCTCTCGGGCTATAAAAAGCCCCTACCCCTCCTCCCTCAGTGCGACTTCCTCAGCCCACGCCTTTGGACCTAGGAACCTCGCCCGCAAGCCCTAATAAAAGGCTATTCTCACTGCCATTTGCCTTGTGTCTTCGTTCCCGGTTCGGCTCCAGCCTCAGTTTACCTTTACAGTTGCTAAGTTCAACTACGACTTCTTATTTTTTTAATCTTTAATATTTATTTGGAGGGAAAACTCAGATTTGCAGTACAAAAATATACTTTTGTAAAACGCTTTTTATTTTTAAAATAATTATAGATTCACAGGCCTTGCAAAAATAGGACAGAGAGGTCTGCAGTAGCCTTCATCCAGTTTGGCCCAATAGTCACATTTATCTAAGTGTCGTTCAATATCAAAACCAAGGAAATGGACATTGGTACTCTGTGTGTGTGTGTGTGTGTGTGTTTGTGTGTGTGTGTTTGTGTGTGGTGTCCCAGTTCCACCTACATCATGCTCCAATAGATGCTGGGGACATACTGTGAATAAGACCCCGTTCCAGTTGCCCAGGGACTCACAGTGAAGTGCAAAAGAGACACATACAAATGACATCAAAATAACAAAAAATCCTGGTCGGGCGCGGTGGCTCATGCCTGTAATCCCAGCACTTTGGGAGGCCGAGGAGGGCGGATCACAAGGTCATGAGATCGAGACCATCCTGGCCAACATGGTGAAACCCCATCTCTACTAAAATACAAAAAAAAATTAGCCAGGTGTGGTGGCGCTCACCTGTAGTCCCAGCTACTCAGGAGGCTGAGGCAGGGGAATTGTTTGAACCCGGGAGGCAGAGGTTGTGGTGAGCTGAGATTGTGCCTCTGTACTCCAGCCTGGCGACAGAGCAAGACTCCGTCTCAAAATAATAATAAATCCTGATCGCACTAGCTAACGCTTACTGGCTGCTTCCCGCATCCTTTATGTAAATTACCTCATTTCAGAGTCACACCTCCCTACGAGGGTGAAGCTATTGTCACTTTGTAGATGAGGAAACACTGATCCGGGAGGTTAAGCCACTGTGCAATGCCATGCCAGCTGGTAGGTGACTGGGGCAGGCAGAATGTGATGAGGGCATCGACCAGGGTGGAGTGAAAGCTCTGAGAGCTCAGGGTGGGAAGAGCAGGGCAGGGATATCGGACAGTGTCTGGAGATATTTTTGGCTATCAAGATGGGGGTGTGGGCCAGGCTCAGTGGCTTCCATCACCTTGGGAGGCCAAGGCAGGAGGATCACTTGAGCCCAGGAGTTTGAGACCAGCCTGGGAAACACAGTGAGAGCCTGTCTCTAAAAAACAAAACAACAAAACAAAACAAAAATTAGCTGGATGTGGTGGTGTGCACCTGTAGTCCAAGCTACTTGGGAGGCTGGAGGCTAAGGCAGGAGGATTGCTTCAGCCTAGGAGTTCAAGGCTTCTGTGAGCCAAGATTTCATCACTATACTTCATATACTCCAGCCTGGGCGATAGAGTAAAAGTCTGTCTAAAAAAAAAAAAAAAAGAGTGGTGTGTTTGTGTGTGTGTGCGCATGCTACTGGCATCAAGTGTGTAGAGACCAGGGATATTGCTAAATGTCCTACAGTGCACAGGACAGTCCCTGACACAAAAAGTGCCTGAGTCCCAAATGTGAATCATGCACGACTGAGAAACTCCAGGGAAAGTTTCCAGGGGACATGCTATCAGGACAGAGTTGGCCAAACTAAGGAGCAAGAAGGTGGCTCTCAAAGGTCCTGCATTGTTCAACTGTGCCAGACACGGACCCCAGTGTCATTTCTGGTTCCCTCCTCTAGGTATGCACAACCTTCACTGCAGAGCATGCCACGCATGGTCACATCAAGATGCACCATGCCTACACCAACGTGGTGGGCCCGGGGGACTCCAACACGTGGAGGCTGCCTTATCTTAACCGCTATGTCTACATGTTCTTTGCTCCTTTCCTCCTCCCCATCGCCATTCCACTGGTGGCTGTCGGTGAGTGCCATCAGAGCCCAGTCGGCAGTGCCCTGCATGGACCTGGTTCTCCTGCTCTCTTTCCCTGCCTGGCTTCATGGAGGCTGCTTATAGAGGAAGGCCTGATAGATTCTTGCTGAGACAGCATGGTAGGGTAGAAAGAGCCTTGGACCCAGAGCTAAGTCTGGCTCTGCCACTTACTAGCTGGGGACCATGGGCAGATAATTTAACCTGTCTGAGTCTCGGGTCCTGTACCTGCTCCTCAAGTATGGTACCAAAGAAAATGAGATTCTAGGTATAAAAATGCAGGGTCCAGGCATGGTGGCTCACGCCTGTAATCCTAGCACTTTGGGAGGCCGAGGCAGGTGGATTGCCTGAGCTTAGGAGTTTGAGACCACCCTGGGCAACATGGTGACACTCCTGTAATCCCAGCACTTTGGGAGGCCGAGGTGGGTGGATCACCTGAGGTCAGGAGTTGGAGACCAGCCTGGCCAACATCGCAAAATCCTGTCTATTAAAAACACAAAAATTAGCTGGGCATAGTGGCAGGCCCCAGTAATCCCAGCTACTTGGGAGGCTGAGGCGGGAGAATCACTTGAACCTGGGGGGCGGAGGTTGCAGTGAGCTGAGATTGTGTCACTGTACTCCAGCCCGGGGGACGCAATGAGACTCTGGCTAATAAAAATAAAAATAAAAATAAAAAAGAAGTGAGCTCTTCTTCAACATAGTCGGCATGCCTCCCTCCATGCGCAGACGCCAAGCGGTAGGAGATAAAGGCCCCAGTGCCTGCCCTGAGGCAGATGGAGGAACTGGACACGGAGTTCCTCATGGGAGGCCAAGGCTGAGCATTCAGCTCCAGCGTCATTTCCACAGGGACATCTCCCTGTTTCCTGCTCAGGGAAGGCCCCAGAGTAGAGCTTCCTGTACTTCCTTGTCTAGCACTTACCACAACTGCTGTTAACTACTTAATTACTTAATTCCATAATTGTGTCCTGTCCTGCACCCACTGAAGCTCCTGGTCACCTCCAAGTTCCTGACCTAGGACAGCACCTGGCAGAGGAAGCACTCGACACTGTTAAACTTGATCTTGAATGATGAGTAGGATCTTGACTGGTGAACAGAGCAGGAAGGGTCTCTTCAGGACGAGGCATGGGCATTGTGTGATGAGACTGAGTGGTAGGCAGTTGAGAGCATTAGGGAACCACGGGACCTGAGAGGTGCCCAGGCTAAGCCCCTCACTGTTCAGATGGGGAGGGAGGCCCAGAGATGGATGAGACTCAGTGCAGAAAACAGAGAGGGTCGTCACTGCAGCTGGGCCAGGAACCCCTCTACCAGGTCCCCCAACATGGGAGGTGGAGGACATGAGAATCCCCTGGGTAGCATGAGATCCCAGGACACCTGCAGTGGGGTGGGGAGGTCCAGGCTACCCGGCGTGACCCACGTGTCTGTCACAGCACATTGGCTGCCCATGTTCTCCTGGGACAACAAGCCCCGCCAATACACGTGATGAGCCTGGGGGTGCTTAACTTGGCCCAGGCGCCTGTGCTGGACTGGGCGTTCGGCCACTCGATCATCAGCTGCCACGTGGAACAACACCTCTTCCCCAGGCTCTCTGATAACATGTGCCTGAAGGTAGACGAGGGCTGGGCTGGGGGTGCTGGAATGAAGGGACTGTTAGAGAGTGGAAAGGAAGATTCTTCAGCCCAGCGGGGTCGCTCACACCTATAATCCTGGCACTTTCGGAGGCTGAGGCGGGCAAATCGCTTGAGCCCAGGAGTTTGAGAGCAGCCTGGGCAAGATGGTGAAACCCCGTCTCTACAAAAAATTCAAAAAATTAGCCAGGTGTGGGGGCACATGCTTGTGGTCCCAGCTGCTTGGAAGCTGAGGTGAGGACCACCTGAGTCTGCGGAGGTTGAGGCTGCAATGAACCATAATCGTGCCACTGCACTCCAGCCTGGGTGACGGGGTAAGACGCTGTCTTAAAAAAAAAAAAGGCCAGGCGCGGTGGCTCACGCCTGTAATCCCAGCACTTTGGGAGGCCGAGGCGGGCGGATCACAAGGTCAGGAGATCGAGACCA
>NW_012110918.1:10587989-10591496 GCF_000951035.1 Colobus angolensis palliatus | reverse complement strand
CCTCCCGGGTTCAAGCGATTCTCGACCTCCCGAGTAGCTGGGACTACAGGCACCTGCCGCCATGCCCGGCTAATTTTTTGTTATTTTAGTAGAGACGGAGTTTCACCATGTTGCCCAAGCTGGTCTCGAACTCCTGAGCTCAGGCAATCCGCCCACCTCGACCTCCCAAAGTGTTAGGATTACAGGCATGAGCCACTGTGCCCGGCCACTACTGACATTTTCTCTGGCCGATTCTGTGTGTTGGGGGCTGTGCTGTGCATTACAGGATGCTTAGCAGCATCACTGGTTTCTACCTACTAGATGCTGGGAGCTCAAATTGTGACAATCAAAAATGTCTCCAGACATCGCCAAGTCAACCCAGTTGAGAACATGCAAGTCATTCTCTGAGCACGTAATTGCCTTGTTTTTCAGTGAAGGCCTTGGATGGGGTGAAAGGCGTGCTGACCCTGCTGATCAGGAGACAAACTGCCGGCAAATGGGAGCCTGTGGGATGGGCAGAGGGGTCTGGCTACAGGCACAGGCATTCCCTGAGCCCTGTTCCGTTGGAGAGCCCCTCTGTGGTGTGGCCTTAGGCAGCTGCAGAGAGGCCCCTGATTCCTTTAGGTGCACTCCCCACTCATCTCCAGCACACCTTCCTTTACCAAAGACCGCAGCTCCTTCAGACGCCCTTTTCCAGAGCTACAGGCTCTCACTAGTTCCTAAACAGTCTGAAACAGCTCCCTCCAGGCTTGCGGTAGTAGTGGCTTCCAGCTGTTGCTAGCCTGGGGTGCTTCTCCATTCCCTTCACCCTGCTCACACCTCTGTATACAAACGCCTTCATTAAACTGTCCTCAATCACCCCTTTTGAGTGTGCCATCTGTTCCCTGCTAGAAGGCTGACTGATAGACTGGAATTTTGGATCTAGGAAGCCCTCTTGGCACGAGGCAGGCTTGGCGGCTCCCCAGCCCACCGCTTTGCTATATGTTATTGCTGCTCCTTGGAAATGCATTAGCAGCTTAGAAATGGCCTTGAGGGCTAGGGGTGTAATTAGTCAAACTGCTAATTCTCCATCTGAGAAATGCAGTGGCAGAAAAGGCCCCAGTTGCACAGTCCCGGCTCATAATGAAAACCATCCAAATACATAACCAATGACTCATTGTTATTGATCTGGACTTGACTGGGGTATGGGCAGCAGCTGCAGGCCCTGGTGCCAGATCTGGCTGTACCATAGGTATCCTGGGAACAAGTCACTCGATTGCTTTGAGGCTCCATTTTCTGTTTCACTTAGGATGTGGGCTGGGAATTTCTGGGGCCTGAGAGGTGAGGGAGGTGACAGGAGTGAATGAAGTACATCCGGGTCTCTGCAGAGACCTAAGGTCTAATCTACAGAGACATATGGGAGGTCATAATACATATGGATGACGATGATAATAGCTAATGTTTATCTAGCATTTATGGAAGTTGTCTTTAGCTACATCACCTGATTTTAATGTCTACAACAAATTGCCGCTGTTCATATTTCCCCCAAATGTTACAGATGGTGAAAAAAAGTCCTGGAGAGATTAAATTTCTCAGTGTCATATAGCTAGTAAGTGGAGGAAGAGGGATTCAAACCCAGTGTTGTCTGACTGTAGAATCCATCCTCCACCACCAGATATATTGCCTCTAGATGGGGAGCCCTACATACACTTTTCGAATGTATGAACTTCCATTATGTGCCAGCCAGTGTGTGAAGCCCTGGGGATGTAAGAGCTAATGAGACTGGGTCCCCATCTTCGTGGAGCTTATAGTCTAGTACAGGGGTGGTCAAACTCTGTAAAGGACCAGATAGTAAATATCTGGGGCTTTGCGAACCATATCATCTCTGTTACAACTACTCAATTGTGCCATCAAAGCACAAATATAGCCATAGACAATATGTAAAGAAGTAAGCATGGATGTCTTCCAATAAAAAGTTTTATTCAAACTGAAGTCTGAATTTCATGTAATTTTCACATGTCACACGATTTTATTTTTTACCGTTAAAAATGTAAAAACCAGCTGGGTGCAGTGGCTCACTCCTGTAATCCTGGCACCTTGCAAGGCCGAGGTGGGAGGATCGCTTTGAGCTCAGGAGTTCGAGACCAGCCTGGGCGACATGGCAAAATCCCATTTTCACAAAAAATGCAAAAATGAACCAGGCGTGGTGTTAGGCACCTGTGGTCCCAGCCACTCTGGAGGCTGAGGCCTGAGGCTTGCTTGAGCCAGGAAGCAGAGGCTGCAGTGAGCTGAGATGGCACCACTGCACTCCAGCCTGGGCGACAGAGCCAGACTCCTTCTCAAAAAAAAAAAAAAAGGTGGCAGGGGAGGGAGGAACCTTCAGGGTTCACCTGAACTCCAAGTCCCCCAACTGGCCTGGTCAGAGGTCACCCAGGAAGGGCAGCCCAGTGTATCCACAGCAGCATGGGTTTCAGACCAGATACCCAGGTTTCTTACTGGCAGGGAGACTCTGGACAAGTGAACTGAATGCCTCTAGGCCTCAGCTTTCTCTTCCGTAAAACGGAAGTAGAAGGGCTTATGTTGACAGGCTTTGAGGATGAAATGGAGAAATACATCTGAAATGTTCGGCACACGGTAGGTGCTTGGTAAAAGGGAGCTCTGGTTTTTATCCCCCTGTGCCAAGGAGGGCTGGCATGCAGTCAGGATCCCTGGATGTTGGGGAGAAGCCACTCCTTTCTTCTGCTGGGTTGGGGACAAGAATTCTCTGACTTAAGCCCTTCTACTCCAGAGGGAGAATCTTGGAACAAGGCCGACAGGAGCTGCGGGTGGGAAGATGACGCCACCCCACCATAGGATGATAGGCCTGTCCGCAGCCCCGGCTCATAGGCCCCTCTCCTGCCCATTTTCCACCAGGTGAAGCCCGTGGTGTCCCAGTTCCTCCATGAGAAGCAGCTACCGTACAATGAGGACTCGTACCTGGCTTGCTTCTGGCTGTTTCTCCGTCGCTATGAGGAATTCATGGTGCAGGCCCCACCTATCACTGAGCTCGTGGGGCTGCAATGAGGCCGCGCCAGTGCAGCCACCCCGCCCCTCCCTGGCCCGGCCCTGGCCCTCCTGCTGCTGTTGGCCCAGGGGCTGTGGCTCAGTGGCTGGTGGCGGACCTGGAGAGTGGAGGCTCCAGGCAGGCAGGGGGCAGGGGAGCTCAGGCCTGGGGTCCGGGGGCCACCTGCCTCGCGTGCTTTTCTGGGTTTTGAGGGGTGTCTGGGGGACGTGGTAATGGTGGCTGTGCATTCTGGTCAGTCGGGACCTCAGCAACTTCATCTCAGGACTAAAGAGCTGGGTCCCTCCCCCTGCTCCATCCTGGGCAGGACTAAGGGGAGGTGACAGGGTGAGTGAGGAGGGATACTGTGCAGGGGCCACCTGGGAGACAGCAGGGGGCACAGAGAAATCAGGGTCAGTTCCCTCGGCTGGGACCTCCCTGGCATTGGGACAGCCCCACACGGCCTTGGCCACTGTTTCCTTCAGGCTCTGCCCACCAAGGTGCCCTCT
>NW_012110918.1:10584386-10587939 GCF_000951035.1 Colobus angolensis palliatus | reverse complement strand
CCTCCCGGGTTCAAGCGATTCTCGACCTCCCGAGTAGCTGGGACTACAGGCACCTGCCGCCATGCCCGGCTAATTTTTTGTTATTTTAGTAGAGACGGAGTTTCACCATGTTGCCCAAGCTGGTCTCGAACTCCTGAGCTCAGGCAATCCGCCCACCTCGACCTCCCAAAGTGTTAGGATTACAGGCATGAGCCACTGTGCCCGGCCACTACTGACATTTTCTCTGGCCGATTCTGTGTGTTGGGGGCTGTGCTGTGCATTACAGGATGCTTAGCAGCATCACTGGTTTCTACCTACTAGATGCTGGGAGCTCAAATTGTGACAATCAAAAATGTCTCCAGACATCGCCAAGTCAACCCAGTTGAGAACATGCAAGTCATTCTCTGAGCACGTAATTGCCTTGTTTTTCAGTGAAGGCCTTGGATGGGGTGAAAGGCGTGCTGACCCTGCTGATCAGGAGACAAACTGCCGGCAAATGGGAGCCTGTGGGATGGGCAGAGGGGTCTGGCTACAGGCACAGGCATTCCCTGAGCCCTGTTCCGTTGGAGAGCCCCTCTGTGGTGTGGCCTTAGGCAGCTGCAGAGAGGCCCCTGATTCCTTTAGGTGCACTCCCCACTCATCTCCAGCACACCTTCCTTTACCAAAGACCGCAGCTCCTTCAGACGCCCTTTTCCAGAGCTACAGGCTCTCACTAGTTCCTAAACAGTCTGAAACAGCTCCCTCCAGGCTTGCGGTAGTAGTGGCTTCCAGCTGTTGCTAGCCTGGGGTGCTTCTCCATTCCCTTCACCCTGCTCACACCTCTGTATACAAACGCCTTCATTAAACTGTCCTCAATCACCCCTTTTGAGTGTGCCATCTGTTCCCTGCTAGAAGGCTGACTGATAGACTGGAATTTTGGATCTAGGAAGCCCTCTTGGCACGAGGCAGGCTTGGCGGCTCCCCAGCCCACCGCTTTGCTATATGTTATTGCTGCTCCTTGGAAATGCATTAGCAGCTTAGAAATGGCCTTGAGGGCTAGGGGTGTAATTAGTCAAACTGCTAATTCTCCATCTGAGAAATGCAGTGGCAGAAAAGGCCCCAGTTGCACAGTCCCGGCTCATAATGAAAACCATCCAAATACATAACCAATGACTCATTGTTATTGATCTGGACTTGACTGGGGTATGGGCAGCAGCTGCAGGCCCTGGTGCCAGATCTGGCTGTACCATAGGTATCCTGGGAACAAGTCACTCGATTGCTTTGAGGCTCCATTTTCTGTTTCACTTAGGATGTGGGCTGGGAATTTCTGGGGCCTGAGAGGTGAGGGAGGTGACAGGAGTGAATGAAGTACATCCGGGTCTCTGCAGAGACCTAAGGTCTAATCTACAGAGACATATGGGAGGTCATAATACATATGGATGACGATGATAATAGCTAATGTTTATCTAGCATTTATGGAAGTTGTCTTTAGCTACATCACCTGATTTTAATGTCTACAACAAATTGCCGCTGTTCATATTTCCCCCAAATGTTACAGATGGTGAAAAAAAGTCCTGGAGAGATTAAATTTCTCAGTGTCATATAGCTAGTAAGTGGAGGAAGAGGGATTCAAACCCAGTGTTGTCTGACTGTAGAATCCATCCTCCACCACCAGATATATTGCCTCTAGATGGGGAGCCCTACATACACTTTTCGAATGTATGAACTTCCATTATGTGCCAGCCAGTGTGTGAAGCCCTGGGGATGTAAGAGCTAATGAGACTGGGTCCCCATCTTCGTGGAGCTTATAGTCTAGTACAGGGGTGGTCAAACTCTGTAAAGGACCAGATAGTAAATATCTGGGGCTTTGCGAACCATATCATCTCTGTTACAACTACTCAATTGTGCCATCAAAGCACAAATATAGCCATAGACAATATGTAAAGAAGTAAGCATGGATGTCTTCCAATAAAAAGTTTTATTCAAACTGAAGTCTGAATTTCATGTAATTTTCACATGTCACACGATTTTATTTTTTACCGTTAAAAATGTAAAAACCAGCTGGGTGCAGTGGCTCACTCCTGTAATCCTGGCACCTTGCAAGGCCGAGGTGGGAGGATCGCTTTGAGCTCAGGAGTTCGAGACCAGCCTGGGCGACATGGCAAAATCCCATTTTCACAAAAAATGCAAAAATGAACCAGGCGTGGTGTTAGGCACCTGTGGTCCCAGCCACTCTGGAGGCTGAGGCCTGAGGCTTGCTTGAGCCAGGAAGCAGAGGCTGCAGTGAGCTGAGATGGCACCACTGCACTCCAGCCTGGGTGACAGAGCGGGACGCTGTCTCAAAAACCAAAACCAAAACCAAAAACCCCAAAACCTTCAAAAAACCAAAAACAGTAAAAGCCATTCTTGTTGGTCATTCAAAACATGTTGGTGGACAGTATTTGGCCTGCAATCTATATGTTTGCCTCCTCCTGGTGTAGTGGGACAGGCATAAAACACAGGACCTATTAGAAAGCAGAACAGTATTTACTTACCAGTGGGCGAGAGGGGAAGTGACCAGTAAGGGCACAGAGGACTACTGGGATATTGGCCATGTTTTATTTCTTGATCTGGGTGGTGGTTATATGGTTACACCTTGTTATATATTGTCAAGTTGTACACTTATGATTTGTGCACTTTTCTGTATGTTATTCTTGAATTTAAAATCTCATTAAAAACGACAGTGTAGTAAGTCATGATGCGGAAAGGTCGGATGCTGTGGAATGAGAAGCCTTTAACTCCTTGGAACTTGGGAGGGGACAGGTCAGAGAAAAGGCTTCTCCAAGGAAGTAATGCTTGACAAGAAGGCCCATGGGGAAAAGGAAGAAGGATTAGGTTTATTGGGTCAGCTGTGACTACGGATCCTGTTCTTATTTTAAAAAATATTTTGGTCATAGACTTGCTGCATTAATTTTGACCTTTTAAAACGTTGCAGTATTATATTTATCTTGATTACTGAGTGTTTTGGAGCCCCTTTAAATTCTGAACCCGAGGGGAGTACCTCAACCCTGGTCCCGGCACGGCTGCACGGGGGTCGGAGGCTCTGTACTTAGTCCCATAGGTAAGCCACTGCCACGCCCCACTTTTCTTCACCTATGTAATGGGAAAGGAGGTGAGGTGGGACGAGCTTTCCAGGGTTTAATATTCTCCCTCGCCCGACAAAGACAGGGATTTGAGGGATTACCTCGGCACAACACCCGGGGTCGAAGAAGGAAGCTGCTGGGCTCCGCGCGGGAGCTCCCTTGTTCCAGACTTCCGCACTCGGGTTATTTCCCAAAGGCGGGAAGGCTGGCTTGGAGCCGGACTAATGATTGGCTGGAACGAAGTCACGCGGGAGGATTCGCTATCAAATGGCAAGGGCGTATGCGTCATCAGCGAGCGACGAGAGCCTCCCGAGAGGGGCGCGGCTAAGTAAAATAGGCTCCTTTCTAATTGGTTATTTCCTTGGGAAAAGACTGAAACAGCGATGGGGATTCGCTCTCTTCTAGGCTGGGATTTGGGGGGAAGGTGAGGCTTGGGGAGAAATGTATTAAATCGCGTATACCCCGGATGCTCT
>NW_012110918.1:10578676-10584171 GCF_000951035.1 Colobus angolensis palliatus | reverse complement strand
GACCCGGCCGCCTCCCGCCGGGAGCACCCCGAGTAGGAGCAGGGCGCCTTTGGGGCTGGATGGGAGGGCGGGGAGGCCTGCGAGCGCTGAGTAGGGGTCGGAGCCGAGCTGGGGAAGGGCTGGAGAGGGGTGAGACTGAAGGAGTGTCTTCCTGCTAGCGAGATCGCGGTAGTGTACGGGGGTGGGCGGAGATCTGTGCGTGAGATGTGAGGCTTCTAGGGTGAGAGACGGAGGTCAACAAAGGTGAAAAGGAGAGACTTTGCGATCCACAGGTGTGAGACGGGGTGAATGGGGAGTGATACGGAGGTCTATGGGGCGAGAGGCGAAGTCTGAGTCGAAACAGGAATCTGTAGGAATAAGACAGGTCTATATGGGCAATATAGCGTTTTGTGGAGAGAGAGAGAGGGGTTAGAGGAGGGACACTGTGGGGAGACCCACGGGGGCGAGATTGGGATGATGTGGAGGCCGTTGGAAGGATGTGGGGTTCTAGGCGATTGGATAGGGAATGAAGTGTTATTGGGCAGGCCATTGGCAGTGGTGTAGTAGGTTCATGGGTGAGATGTGAGGCTCTGGATGAATACACAGCCTTTGGAGGTTCAGATGAAGTAAGAGACCCTCAAATGCCACAGCCTTGAGGAACAAGAGAAGCAGGATGCAGGTGAGGGTGAAGCTTGGGAAGTTCCAGCTTCTGTTGGATATTCAGGTTGGTTTGGGACTGGGGAGAGAAGTTAATTTTGACCTTTTCCCTCTCCTCTGCCTGGCCCCAGGCTTCCGCCACCATTTATCCACACAGGAGAAGACCCCTCAGATCTGTGTGGTGGGCAGTGGCCCTGCTGGCTTCTACACAGCCCAACACCTGCTAAAGGTAACCCACTTACTCATAGTCCATCATTCACCTGCTGCTCCAGTCCTAAGGGCAAGGCTCACCGTCTTTGGGTTTTAAGAGCACTGCTGGATGCCTGATGGGGAAGGGGCTCCCAGCCATCTGGGCTGGATACTTCCCACTTGCTTCCTCACCTACACCTGAGGCTCCCCTCCCCCCATGTCCTTAGTGTGAGAGAGGGATAAAACACACATTGGTGGTGAGTGGTCAGTGGCAGGTAGTCAGCTTTGCCTCTCTGGCCAAGCACTCCAGGGGGTTTATGTAGACCTGCAAAATGACTTTGTTCTCCTTTATCTTCCCTCTTTTCTCCTCTGTCTTCACTCTGTCCCAAACATCCTGCATCTTGAGGCTACCCACCTCCTCCGCTTTCTGTAACTTTACCTGCCTTGCCATGCCCTCCTCACCCATGGCTCCAGTCCTCCATGCCATTCTGTTATTTCAGCCTGCTCTCTGCACCTCTCCCTTTCCCTGTGAAGGCCAGGATCTCAAGGCTTTCAGTGTCTGCCTTGGCAGGAAGGGCCCCAAGCCAAGTCTACAGGTTATACTTGAGATTCCACATCAGACTTTGGGACAGAGTAGAGAAGGGATACCCAGGTTAACTGAGACATGAGACAATTGCCTAGCTTTGGAGAGGCTTGGAGTGTCCGTGGAGACAGGAGAAAGGATGAATATCTTAATTATACACACACACACATGAAATGTAGGGTGACCAACTGGCCTGGATTGCCCAGGACAAGGGACTTCAGTGCTAGCTGAAGGTTCCTGGGAAACCGGGATGAGCTGATCGCGCTGCTGAAAAGTGAGCCATGCATGCTTCCCAGGCAACACAGCTGAAAGAGCTAATTACAATAACGTGGGCAGCGTGCGCCGAGGCAGGTGGGGTCAATCAGAAACTGTTTCCTGGGTCGGAAGCCCAGGTGGCTCATGCCTGTAATCCCAGCACTTTGGGAGGCCGAGGCAGGTGGATCATGTGAGGTCAGGAGTTTGAGACAAGCCTGGCCAACATGGTGAAACCCCCATCTCTACTAAAAATACAAAATTTGGTCACGTGTGGTGGCACATGTGTGTAGTCCCAGGTACTTAGGAGGCTGAGTCTGGAGGATTGCTTGAACCCAGGAGGTGGAGGTGACATTGAGCCACCTCCAGCCTGGGCGACAGAGAAAGTCCCTGTCTCAAAAAAAAAAAAAAAGAGAGAGAGTGCATTTGAGCTGCACTGAAGCAGACCAAGGGCTTTGGCGAGGGCCTCCCGCATGTGGGGAGTCATCCTGGAATGCAAGGCCATGGGCACGCTGCCATGTGGGAGGGAGGACAGCCTGGGCTCTGGGATGGAAATCAGGGAGCACACAGGGGCTGGAGAGGCCCTGAAGGGCTTCGTATAAGGGACATTTTGTTAGCTGAGCCTGAAATTTTGGAAGTGGGGAGAGTAAGCCTTCCAGGCAGTGCTCTTTTTTTTTTTTAAGATGGAGTCTGGCTCTGTCACCCAGGCTGGAGTTCAGTGGCACAATCTCAGCTCACTTCAACCTCCACCTCCCAGGTTCAAGCAATTCTCCTGTCTCAGCCTCCTGAGTAACGGGGTTACAGGCGCACACCACCACATCCAGCTAATTTTTGTATTTTTAGTTGAGACAGGGTTTCACCATGTTGATCAGGGCTGGTTTCGAACTCCTGACCTTGGCCTCCCAAAGTGCTGAGATTACAGGCGTGAGTCCCCGCGCCCGGCCAGGCAGTGTTCTTGGCATGACTGTACTCAGCTGGCAGACATGTGCATGCTTTCCTTGTGGAATGGGATGGGGAGGGGCTCAGGCCAGTTACAACCCTTGTTCTGATCCTTGGGCTGATCTTTGCCCACAGGGAGCTCCAAGCTACTGGCTGTGCTCCTAAGACAGGACTACGTGCAGCACGTTTGGGACAGTGGCACTTAGCTTGAGTCAGGCACTGAGCACAGCATCTCGTAGCATCCTCATGACAACCTGCAAAGCAGGTGTCATGCCTCTTGCTTCACAGGTAAGGATGCTTGGGCTGAGTGAGGTTGTCCAAGCTTCCACTGCAGAGCAGGGACGGCACTGGGATCTGAGCGAAGGCAGCTCCATGTGAGGCCATCCATGTTCGTCCGTTCAGTAACCATTTACTGGACGTAACACGTTCTGGGCATAGGCTTCACTGGGAACATGGGGGTGAGCAGGACAGACGTCCCTGTGCTCGAGGACCTGACATTCGAATGTCGGGGGGACAGGCGGATAATTTACAAGGTATTTTAGGGCTCTGACGGCTGTGAGCACAGAGACTGGGGTGTGGGGAGGGGTCCATGCCCAGTCTGGAGGAAGAGATGTCCCAATTGCAGTCTGAAGGACAGTAGATGTCAGGTTGGGGGACAATGGCAGGAGTGTCCCAGGCACAGAAAACTGTGTGAACAAAGAGGAAGAGAATGGCCCTCTGGAGAAAGGTCAAGTTCTGGAAGGTGTGTGTGTAGTAAGGAATGAGGAGGTGAGAGCCGAGGCTGAGAGGTAGGTAGGACCCAGATCCCCGGAGGCTTGGAAGCCACTGACCAGGCTCTGGAGGCAGATTTCTCTGGGAGGTGTCCACAGCTGCCTCCTCTTCCCCCATCAGAGTCTCCTGGGACATCTTATCAAAATACACATTTCTGGGCCTAGCTCGGACCTAATCACACTCTGTGGCTGGGCCCAAGAGTCAGCAATGTTAAACACCCTGAAGGATTCCTGTGCCCACTGCTGTAGGTGGTTGGCTTCACTGAAGAGTTTTCAGGGTGCTGATTTCCTTCAGGATGCCCCTCTGCCTGCAGGGTAGGTCCAGGCAGGGCTGGTGGCCAGAGAGCAGTGGGGAGCTGCTGGGGTGGTAGTGAGGAAGAGGACTGGGAGGATAGGGGATTGATGGGATCAGGTGGGGGGTCAGGGAGGAGCCCCAAGTTCCAGCTTGGGCCCTGAGTGGATGGGGTCGAGGGAACAGGAGTGGAAGGGGAGCAGTTTGGGGCAAGGGGACTTGGCTTGAATCTGGATGGATTTGAGATGTCTGGGGTGGGACATCCAGGGGTCTCAGGTTTGGAGCTTGGGAAGATGTCTCGGCAGGAGAGAGAGAGTAGAAAGTCATCAGCAAGTTAAAGGGAATTTGGGGTTGCAGGAGGGAGTGGGTTAAATCCCCAGGGAGGAGGGAGGGGGGCCACATCAGAAGAACCTCAGAGAAGGTCCTTGTTAGCAGGGAGCAGCTAGAGAGACGGGAGGGAGGGAGGGAGGAAGGAAGGAAAGCTGGAAGATGAGGTCAGCCACGGGAGATAAGGGAAGAATATCCGGCAGACTTTGTTCCGGAGGTGGCCCTGGAGAGGACATTGTGACCCAGAGTGAAGGATCCGTCACAGGAAAGAATGGAAGATAAGGATAGAGAGGTCGGTTGGGTGAGGTGTTGACCTCCAGGCCGAGCAGTTTGAACTTTATGCTGTGGCACTGGGCCCCAGCGAAGATTTTTGAGCAAGGCAGTGACATACCACAACAGAATAGTAATGATAGCTCCCTCCTTGACTGAACACTCAGAGTAGGTTGCACCCCAGGCTGCCTGATGATTCATTTAACCTTGAGCAGGACGCCACAGGGCTCTTCTTTTGGACAGAGAAGAAACTTTCCCCAGGCCATAAGCCAGCTAGTGCTGGAGCTGGGATTGGCACCCAAGGCTACCTGTTTGACTCCAAGCTGGGAGCGCTTTGTGGGTACAACATCGTGGGACTTGAGGGAGGTGGTTTGGGCCCCCTGTGGCTGGCCTGGGATGGAGAGAGGCAGGAGGTGGGGGAGGGTGGACTTGGGTGCAGGCAGGGGAGTGGAGGGGAAGAGGGGATTTGGGCAAAGGTGAGGAGGGGGGTGGGAGCCTTTGTTGTGGGTAGGGAGACTGATGGGCAGGGGCTTATTTGCCTTGAGTCCCAGTGAAGCTGGAGGTGTCATAGTGGGGACCTATGATAGGATTGGGGGCTGGGCGTATCAGCCATAGCACCCCTAACTGCTTTACTGCTAACCGGCCTGTGGCCCAGAGTCCCACCACCCTGACCTCCTGGTGCTTCCCAGCAGCTGTGAGAGGGAGCTGTCATCCGTCCTAGTGTGCAGAGGGGGAGACTGAGACCTGGGGAGGCCCTGGGACTTGTTGGGATCATGTGGCTGGTTGGTGGCAGAGCCAGACCAGACTTGCCTGCTGGACCCCTGACCCTGTGCCTTCCACATGGCCTATCAGGGTGCCCCGGGAAGGCGGTCAGTGCAGAACCACTGCCTGAGACTGTCTTTCTAAGACTGGGAGCAGGCCCATTTCCACCTCTCTTCCCCATGAGTCCCCAGCTGTGCCCCCTCCCTGTCCTGCTGCTCCCCTTTTCCCAGAGTGTGGTCCTTGGCACTAGAGCTAAGGCACTTGTGAATTTGGAGGGTGGCCCTCAGGTCCTCAGACTGGCTGGGACCTGAGGGTCCCAAGTGTCGAAGGGTTGGAGGCCAGGGCTGTGGGTTGCGCTTGACCTGAGAAGATAAAGAAGCCGCCCTTGGCCGGGCGCGGTGGCTCAAGCCTGTAATCCCAGCACTTTGGGAGGCCGAGACGGGCGGATCACGAGGTCAGGAGATCGAGACCATCC
>NW_012110918.1:10572823-10578321 GCF_000951035.1 Colobus angolensis palliatus | reverse complement strand
TCTTTCCTTTTTTTTTTTTTTTTTGAGACAGAGTCTTGCTCTGTCACCCAGGCTGGAGTGCAGTTGCGCCATCTTGGCTTACTGCAAACTCTGCCTCCCGGGTTCAAGCGATTTTCCTGCCTCAGCCTCCTAAGTAGCTGGGATTACAGGTGCCCACTACCGTGCCCAGCTAATTTTTGTATTTTTAGTAGAGACGGGGTTTCACCATGGTGGTCAGGCTGGTCTCAAATTCCTGACCTCAGGTGATCCACCTGCCTCAGCCTCCCAAAGTGCTGGGCTGACAGGCGCGAGCCGCCGTGAGGAGTGAGTACTCTTTTTCCTTGCAGAGGGTGGAAACCTTGTGTTCTCAGCCCAGAGTCCTGAACTCTCCTGCTCTGTCTGAGGAAGGGGAGGACCTGGGGGGTCCCAGCCTCTCTCGCTCTCAGCCCCACCAGCTGCCACCCTGTTCCCCAGCAGCACCCCCAGGCCCACGTGGACATCTACGAGAAGCAGCCCGTGCCCTTTGGCCTGGTGCGCTTTGGCGTGGCGCCTGACCACCCCGAGGTGAAGGTGGGTCTCTGTGGGCCTGGAAGCTGGGGTTTGGAGGCTTTGGTCAAGATGAGGAGGGCAGGGAGGCTCCCTGGCTGGATGACAGGACTTCATGCCGTCTGTGCCGATGCCACCCAGCTTCCATCCTGGGGACACAGAGTGGTGAGGGTGGTGTAGATGTGGACCCTGGAGCTACCTCACCGTCTAACCCCTCCCATTCCCGGGGGACCTGGCAGAATGTCATCAACACATTTACCCAGACGGCCCACTCTGGCCGCTGCGCCTTCTGGGGCAACGTGGAGGTGGGCAGGGACGTGACGGTGCCGGAGCTGCGGGAGGCCTACCATGCTGTGGTGCTGGTGAGTGCAGCCAGGCCCTAGGTCGGGGAGGCAGGGGCTGCAGAAGGGGACTGGTGGCTGGGGGTGGAAGGCAGCAGGGGTGAGGCCAGGATGCAAGCCGCCGAGGAGAAGCTGGAAGGAGGCCAGTGGGAGCTTGGGGGAGCTGCCCAGCCCATCAGTGCTAGTGTTGAGGGCTGTGGGTCTCGGGCCTGCCATCTTTCATCAGAGCTACGGGGCAGAGGACCATCGGGCCCTGGAAATTCCTGGTGAGGAGCTGCCAGGTGTGTGCTCTGCCCGGGCCTTCGTGGGCTGGTACAACGGGCTTCCTGAGAACCGGGAGGTGAGTTTGGGGAGCATGCCTGCTGCCTCTTCCTCCCCACCCCTCAGCCTTTTAATGCCGGACCTGGGGAAAGAGGGAGCTGCCATCCAATGGCGAGATGTGACATCATGCTGACTGAGGCGGGAGGCCAGCTGTGGAGGACTGTGGGGGAGAGCTGGGTCCAGGTAGGGGAGGAGGGACCAGAGTCGTGGACTGGACCGGTGTGGGGAAGCCCCAGGGCACAGTGGGGACCAGGCGTGAGGCACCTGCAGACTGAGATGAGCTGAGTGGAGCAAGGCCGGGGGACCCTATCAAGACCTTTCCCCTCCAGCTGGAGCCAGACTTGAGCTGTGACACAGCCGTGATTCTGGGGCAGGGGAACGTGGCTCTGGATGTGGCCCGCATCCTACTGACCCCACCTGAGCACCTGGAGGTGAGTGTTAGGTCGGGGCTGGGCGGGGTGGAGGTGGAGTCACCCTGAGGAGAGAGTGCCCTTGTCTGCAGGGTTCAGGCCTCACCTCTCCAAGCTGGACTCAGTGCCTCTGTTTCCCCGTGGTGCCCAGGCAGAGGCCCTCTGAAGGGCAGTGCCATGAGCTTCCTCTTCTACCATTTTCCCTTCACTTTCTGCCTCCAGCTAAGTGGTGTTTTTCTCTTATTCTTCAGTGTGCCACAGGACCCTTGCTCACACCATCCCCTGCTTGGATCATCCCCACTCACCTCCCACCAGTTAACAGCTAAAGTTCACCTTTGAGATCTTGGCTCAGTTGTCCTTTCCACCAGAACTTCCCTGAATTGGTCCACTCCCCATCATGGCTCCTCCCATAGCCCCGTCTGCTTCTGTTTCACAGCCTGTTATCGCCACGGCAATTTTGCACACATTGATGAGTATTTGATGAGTATCTCCCCAGCAGATCAGAAGCTCTGTGAGGGCCTGCTCCTTGTCTCTTTTGCTCACCATTGACCACCCCTGCTCCTCCAAGCTCTTCACATGGAGGGGAGCACATGGTAGAGGCCCAGTAAATACTTGTTGAGTGACCTTGTGGGCCTGGTGTGCTGTTAGTTGGAGCCATTTGCAGAGTTGGCAGCAATGCTCCATCTGGCCACCGGGGGGGAGCAGTGGTGCAATTTTGGGCCGCCAGCCTTCTGGCCCATGGTGGGGACATGACCAAATGGAGAGTGCCCTTTCCTGGGTCAGTGTCTGATGACTCCAAGGCCTTCCTTTTGTGCCAGAGAACGGACATCACGAAGGCAGCCCTGGGTGTACTGAGGCAGAGTCAAGTGAAGACAGTGTGGCTAGTGGGCCGGCGTGGACCCCTTCAAGTGGCCTTCACCATTAAGGTGCTGGGGCCAGAGTGGGAGGAGCCAGGGTTCCAAGTGGAGGGGGCCTCTCCTTAAGGAGTAGGGGTGGGGCAGAGCCCCTGGGAGTAGCTGCTGCCTGGGATGGAAGAAGGGGAGCAGCCAGGGCCCCGGGGGCCCTGTGCCTTCAGGGAGGAGGGGAGGTCTCTCCTGCCTGGGCTGGACCCTGGGGCGGGCTGAGGTGGGCTGTGTCCCGGGCCTGACCTCCTCCCCCTTCCCTGCCCCCACCTTCAAGGAGCTTCGAGAGATGATTCAGTTACCGGGATCGCGGCCCATTTTGGATCCTGTGGATTTCTTGGGCCTCCAGGACAAGATCAAGGGTGAGGGACCCTGGCCTGGCCCCCCACATACTAGGGGGAGGGTGGCCTAGGTCAGACAGTGACTGGGAAAGGGTGTGCAGGGAGAGGGCTGGGGCCCAGGGACAGCCTGGAGACATTCTACGTTGCCAACAGAGGTCCCCCGCCCAAGGAAGCGGCTGACGGAACTGCTGCTTCGAACAGCCACGGAGAAGCCAGGGCCGGAGGAGGCTGCCCGCCGGGCATCAGCCTCCCGTGCCTGGGGCCTCCGCTTTTTCCGAAGCCCCCAGCAGGTGCTGCCCTCACCAGATGGGCGGCGGGCAGCAGGTGTCCGCCTGGCAGTCACTAGACTGGAGGTGAGTCTCATGTTTCCCAAAGACACCCCGTTCCCAGGCCTCTGCCACCCCAGCCTGGTGTTGCCCACACTCTCCCCAACAGGGTGTCGGTGAGGCCACCCGTGCAGTGCCCACGGGAGACATGGAAGACCTCCCTTGTGGGCTGGTGCTCAGCAGCGTTGGGTATAAGAGCCGCCCTGTCGACCCAAGCGTGCCCTTTGACTCCAAGCTTGGGGTCATCCCCAATGTGGAGGGCCGGGTTATGGATGTGCCAGGTGAGAGGGTGTGAGGAGGCTGGGTGCTGAATTATGGTGAGAGGCCGAGAAGCTGGTATCTCCTGGGGCCACACAGCAACATGCACTGAGAAGCTTCTGTAGGGCAGGCCCTCTCCAGGACCCAATACCACCCTCCTCTTGGCCCTGAGAGAAGTTCCAGTCTAGCTAGGACACATGGGTCATATGTCGGGTCATTAAGTCATTCAACAGACATTTACTGAGGTCTGTTCTGGGCTAGGCCCTGTGCTTAGTGCTGGGATTAGAGATTAATAAGGCAACCTGTGTCCTCAGGGAGCTTCCAGCTTGACTAAGGGCCCACATACCTATCTAGTGATTAATTCACTTGGTAAACATTTACCAAGGGCCTACTGAAACTGCAGGGGAGCAAGCCTCAGCTCCTAAGCTTAGGGATCCCCTCATCTATAGAGAAACAGAGGTGTAAGGGGGTCGGTCTGGTAAAAACAGGGCGAGAAGAATCCAGGGCAGTGGACCAGTGGCCACAGCGGGCTCAGCCGACAGTCTGCCAAGAGGCGTGGGGTGTCTGTGCGTGCACATGGTATAGATTGTGGGCACAGGATGGCCAGAGTGGTATCCAGCCACCTCCCTTCCTTCCCCTTTTGTTACCCACTCTCAGGCCTCTACTGCAGCGGCTGGGTGAAGAGAGGACCTACAGGTGTCATAGCCACAACCATGACTGACAGCTTCCTCACTGGCCAGATGTTGCTGCAGGACCTGAAGGCTGGGCTGCTCCCCTCGGGCCCCAGGCCTGGCTACGCAGCCATTCAGGCCCTGCTCAGCAGCCGAGGTCTGGGCCCCGATGCTGAGGTCCTGGGAGGTGGGGTGGGTGGTCCTTTTCTGGGGCCTCACTCTTTGGGAGGGGGTTGTTCTGGGAGGGGTGAAGGAGGAGGTGTTGACAATCTCCCCTCTGCTTCAGGGGTCCGGCCAGTCTCTTTCTCAGACTGGGAGAAGCTGGATGCCGAGGAGGTGGCCCGGGGCCAGGGCACAGGGAAGCCCAGGGAGAAGCTGGTGGATCCTCAAGAGATGCTGCGCCTGCTGGGGCACTGAGCCCAGCCCCAGCCCCAGCCCCAGCCCCTGCCCCTGGCAGGGAAGGGATGAGTGCTGGGAGGGGAAGGGCTCCATCCATCTGAGTGGGACTTTGCAACCTCTGCTGATCCCAGCCGGCTGTGGCTTGGAGGCTTGGCTGCTATTCCAGCGTCTCCTCCCTCCTAGGGAAGGTCGCCCTTGGGCCCAAGAGTTTAGCTTTCAGCAACCGAGGTAACCTTAGGGACAGGTGGAGGTGCGGGCCGACCCAACTCCTTACCCACCTCTCTACTGCTGGACTGTGGAGGGTCACCAGGTTGGGAACATGCTGGAAATAAAACAGCTGCAACCAAGAGCCATGGTTAATGGGGGACTTTTTTTGGAAGGGTTGGGGTCGGGGGTCACCTTCTGGCCGTTACTCCCCTACCGTCACCAGGTGGCGCTGCAGAGACGGCTCCCTGCTCCGGGGCCTTTCGGGGGCTTGATGGGGCTCGGCAGCCAGGCCTGGCATAGACACCTTTCCTTTCTCCGCTCTGCCCCGCTGTGGCCGCGGGTTCCTTGTCTTCTGTCCACACTAGGGCTGCCCGGGACCGGGACGTCCCCTCCCTGCTGAGCCCTCAGTACAATCAAAACAGAAGAGAAGAAATGGGAGCAGGGGGACTGAGCAGCAGCTTGTCCCCTGTACCTCTGGGTGCCCCAGGCGAGTCTAGCCCGGGGCCCATAAAGCCTGCCTCGGTTTCCAGTCAGACCCACTGGACTTTAAAAATAGTGCTTCAATCTCCCTAGGCGTTTGCAGTGTCCGGAGAGTGCTCACTCCCTTTTATGGCAGCCCCCAAGATGCTGCCTCGCTTTATAAACTGAGGGGTCCTCGAAATTAGCCCAAGGTCACACACTCGTGAGCTGCGGGCTCAAACCCAGGTTCCAGGCAGGCTGGTGTTTCCTCCGAGGCGCACTTGCCCCGAGTGTCGGGTCTGGGGACGCGGTCCCGGAGAGGGGAGAGGGACCCGGGC
>NW_012110918.1:10570961-10572489 GCF_000951035.1 Colobus angolensis palliatus | reverse complement strand
CTGAGACTGAGCGCGCCAGCGCTCCGGGGCTGAGGCTCTGGGACAGACACCGCGAGGGAGGCCGCCGGCGCGGGCGCAGCACCCCTTTCTCTCGGTGAGTGGTGGGCGGCGGGCGGGGGGCGCCAACTTCGCCGCCAACTTGGGGCTGGGTTCCCGCGGCACGCGAGCAAGGACGGCGGAAACAGAGGCGGGACACCCGGGGGGAGTCGCGCCCGCGCAGGACTCTCGGGGCGCAAGGAGGGGGCGGCTGGAGGACCCGGACCCTCGAGAACCCGGCCTTGGGTTTGGACCCGGGCGGCCAGAGAGGAGGTGAAGAAGAGACCGAGGAGACAGGCGCGCGGCGGACGTGCGAAAAGGATGCGGGTGAAGCGCCCAAGACGTTCGTCCCCGGGGTCGCCGAGTCCCCCTCCTCCTTCGCCTGGCGCGGCGGCACCGCAGGAGCGGGGGAGTCTGGGCTGCCGCGGACCCCAACTGTTGCTGCTGGAAGCCACCGGGGCGGAGGGCGGGGAACAGGGCAGGGAGCTGGGGCCAGGGCTGGGATCGACCAGAGCGAGGGGTTGGAAAGGAATCGAGAAGGCGAAAGGGGGCTGTGCGGCTCCCCAGCCCAGTGCCCCTGTTTCCCCAGGTCTGCTGGGCACCTGCTGCACAGTTGCCTGGGCGCCCAGACCCCTTCCCCCGCCGCGAGTCCCGATTCTTCCCCTCCAGCTCTGCCCCATCTCCTCTGCCCCAGCCTAGGTCTGTCCCTCCTGCGACCTGGGAGAATCGGAGTGGGCTTCCAGAGTAGTGGCATCTTGCAGATGCTAGCCCGTGCCCGGCTCCCGGGCTTCCAGAGCGCGAAGGGAAGGGTAGGCAGAGAGGGCGCTGGGCGAGCGTGACCTGGCGCTGGGCCCTGGCTGCGCACCAGCCGCCTGCGCCAGTCTCTGGGGGCTTCACCTAGGATCCCCGACGGCGGGGAGGGGAAGCCCCGAGCCTCCTGTTTCCTGCCTAGGCAGGCAAGGCGGGGACACACGGAGCAAAGACACCAGGCAACCTGAACCTCCAGGTGCGTCCCGCGACCCTGCAAGGAGCTACTGGGTGAGCAAGACAGGAATTCCCGCCAGGCCCCGATGCCCACCCTATTCGTCCACTCGGTTTCCCAGCCCTGGTAGTCCAAGGGGACTTCTGGCTCGGTCCCCTAGCCCTCGGATGGTGGCGTCATCTTAGTTCAGTCCCTGACCCCAGGCCACAGGAAAATCGAGGAAAGAAACTTATTTGGGGAGGGTACCATTCCGCTGGCTGTATTTCGGGGCCCGTCCAGGTCTTGGCGGGGCTGGTGACTTTGAGCCTGTTTCTAAACTCCCGAAGAATAAGAGCGTGCAAGGGGCAGGTAGGCAGGTCCGGGACACTTGGGTTCGCCCAGGGCCCCGGGGCAGGCCTGGGCTGGTACCAGGGCCGCCTGCCAGACTGGCTTGGTCCCCCCACTGCGGGGCTCAGGATCACGACCCAGCTTGGGGGAGTAGGGGTGGGGGCGCAGGAGTCGTGGACGCCG
>NW_012110918.1:10563853-10570780 GCF_000951035.1 Colobus angolensis palliatus | reverse complement strand
CGCCGCCGCCGCCGCATCGCGAGTGTCCTTGAGCCGCGGGTGACGGTGGCTCTCGCTGCTCGCGCCCCCTCCTCCCGCGGGGGGAGCCTGATGCCACGTTCCCTATGAATTATGTATCGCCGGCCTAAAAATACCCCGAACTTCACAGCCCGAGTGTAAGAGATTCCTGCGGAGGGGAGGGGGCGGGGCGTCCCGGGGGCCTGGGGGAGTCCGGGCTTGGTCAGCGGAGACTGGGGGCCGTAGCCTTGGAGGAGCGAGAACTCCGTGCCCCCAGCAGTGGGGCATACTAGAACGGCGGTCCCCTCCCCTGGCGCCTGGGTTCGGATTTTGGCTGGGCAAAAAGGAGGGAAGGAAACCCGACGGCAAAGGAAGGACGGCTCACCGGAAGGGCAGGGGGTCCGGGGTTCTGCTGGTGGGTGGGGAGGACTCCAGCTACCAAGTTTCCTAGCCTGGGAGAGGGGGAGCCGTGGGTATATCCGATGTCAGCCGGTGTGAGTGCGGGAGTGTGCATGTGCGTGCAGGTCTGTGCCAGGATATCTGGCTGAGCTGCGGGGACCCAGGAAGAAGGCCCCCAGCCTGGGAAGGTGCTCAGACCCTTCCAGATGCTGCTGTGTCCTGAAGGATTGACCACTGCCATCCTCTCTGGGGCTCTTTGGGGATCTCTGTGTTTGTCAAACATTAGTTTAAGGGCTGTTTGTGGAAGGGGTGAGACCTTGAGTGGGTGGGTGGGCAGAGGTCTCTGAGACAATGTGTCTGCCCTCAAGGAGCTCGCAGTCCCGTGTGGGGCAGGGTGTTCATGAGTGCACACACACAGCTGCCGCAGGACAGAGTGGAGGGGTGGAGGGGACTACTGCACAGAGCTCCCCACCCAGGGGGGGAAGCCAGGGCAAGGGGAAGAAGGGCAGCTGCCCCAGCCTGGCGGCAGACCCTGTGCCTGGAGCCTGAAGCATCAAGGCAGGTGCCTGTGGGAGAGGGATTTCAGCTGGGCCCTGAAGGAGAGTAGACTTCTGTTGGGATGAGGACGTTCCAGCCTGGGGGATGCTGGAACAAGGCCTGGAGACAAGGGCAGAGTGGGGCTGTTTGGCCAGCAGACTGGCAGAGCTGTGGGCTCCAGGGATGGGAGGATGGTTGGTTGTGGTCAGGGTGCAGAGGGCTCTATCTGTGGGACTAAGCTGTCCGGACTTGGAGTAGCTGTCCCGTGTGAGGAGGGAGCAGTGGCTGGAGGGAGGCTTCAGCAGTGCAGTGGGGCTGGCGGGGGTGGGTAGATGGGAGGTGGGGAGGGGGAGGCCAGGGAGGAGATTGTGGTGGGGCAGAGCAGGGTTTGTCCCTCCTACCTCTGTCGGGTGGCTGGGTTAGACAGGGTAATAAGACAGACGTCAGAAGCTCCTTGAGTCTGCCCCTTGCTATTTGGAGCCCAGGGACTTACCTAGTTTTGGCCCCTCTCTCTGGAGGTATTCTGGGATCCCTCCCCCATTTTAGGCCCCTTGATTAGAGGTACAACCTGCCTCAACTCCCGCCCCCCCAGCCCGGGAGGACACCTTCCCTTTGGAGAGAGTCTCTGGTGTCCCCAGCCCAGGAGGATGCCTTCCTATTGGAGAGAGTGGGAACGAGAACACTTTCAGCTGTTACCAGACCCTTATTCCTGCACGTGAATGAGCTCTAGGTCCTTGGTTAAGAAAAGGTCTTGACTGGGGAGGCTGGAAGCTTGAGGGGAGTAGGGAGGGCAGGCTATTGGTGGAAAGAGAGATACATTTAGAAGAAGGAGGTTGGAGATGCTCATGGCAGACTGCTTATTCTGCCCCTTTGCAGTTGAGGAGCCTGGGCCCTTCATCCAGGGTAACACTGTCCAGAGAAGTAAAATAAATAAATAAATAAAATGGGAGCCACAAGTGCAATTTAAAATTTTCTAGTAACCACATTAAAACAAATAGAAAGAAACAGGTGGCATTAATTTTAATAGTATATTTTCCTTGACTAAACATACCCCAAATGTTATTATTTCAACATGTAATTAAGATACAAATGTTTATGAGATTTTTACCTTCTTTTTCCCTATTGTCTTCGGTGTGCAGTGTGGGATGAAATTTTATACTGGTAGCAACATCCGTTTGGGTGAGAGATGTTTCCGGTACCCAATAGTCGTGTATGACTGGTGGGCTCCTATACTGGGAAGCACAGATCTAGAGCTTATTACTGGGAGGCAGTGGTGGTAGGAGGTTTGGGGCTCCCCAGAGGGCAAGGAACCTCTAGGACCTGGAGGTGTGGGCAGAGGTGGGCAGACAGAGGCCTTACAAGGGGAGCGACAAGCATGTCAGTGTCCTTTGTGGTCGAGATTTGACATCCCTGATTGGTGGTGGTAGCTGAGGCATGGCGTGGCATTGATCGATCCCATGCCAGACTCAAACATGTCTCTGGACTGTCAATTCTGTCACTTCTGTGTCACTGTACTAGGGAACCATACACATGGGAAGACTTCAAGGGCACCAACATAAGAACAATATTCCCTTCCTTGCCAAAACTCCTGTCTTCTTAGCCTGAAATTCTACCACCTGGCACTTTAGCTTAAGGCTCAACTACCTCTCTCCTGGGAATGAGAACCCTTTCAGCTATTATCAGTCCCTTATACCTTCCCATGAATGAGCTCTAGATCCTTAGCTAAGAGAAGGTCTTGAGGGGGAGGCTGGGAAGTTTGAGGGAAGTAGGGAGGGAAGCGTGGAAAGAGAAATACATTTAGAAAAAAATGAGGTTGGAGGTGCTAACAGCAGCATGCTCATTCTGCAGATTTGACTCTAAGTTCCTGGAGGGGAGGGACCATGTCTCACCCATAGGGACATTCCACCATCCAGTGCCTACTGCAGGGAAGGGGCTCAGCACACATGGGCCAATTTATGTTTATGCACTAAAGTGAGTCTAGTGGGTTCCCCTGGAGGGATCCTTTCAGTGCCACCTTGGGGAGAAGAGGAACTTTCCTGAAGGTTCCCGGTAGCCTCTTGCACTTCCCTGCTCTCTGGATTCCTTAGAGAGAACTAGAGACCCAAGAAGGCCCATATATCTGTAAGACATTAGGCTTTGGATTAAAAAAAGAGAGAGAAATTTGGTGGTAGGCAAAAGAAAGGCCCTGTGAGAAAGCTGGAGCCTGCCCAGCCATTGTCTCGGGCGCCAGCCCTGAAGGGCATCTGCCTTTCCGAGGCGTGGTTTCTGGCAACTTCTTGATTTTCGTGAGCATTTCTGTAGCAGAAATGTGCAGATCCTGGGGGAGGCGGAAGGGCTAGAGTGGCAGGCTCATCCTGTCCACCCTTTAGGTCTCCCGTGCTCAGAAGTTTTGTTGGGGATGTGATGAAGATGGAAGAGGTGGCAGTGCTGTGGCCGATGGCCAGCTGGGAGGGAGAGCAACATCCGCGGGCACCACTCCACGGAGGCTTTGCGTTACCCTCACTGCTGTGGCTCTTGGTCCCAATCCAAAATAATGACATTTAGCAAGGATACATGTCAGGCCCCTGGATCGGGTTAAAAAGATCCTGCACGCCAGTGATGGCCTGAGAGGCCAGCCCACAAGCTCATGTGAAACGAGACCAAACCCCAGCTCACCAGCTTGGGGTTTCGGGTACCCCTGAGCTCTGAACAAGTCAGCGCTGTTGCACCCTGCTGCATAAGAGCTGCTACTAGCTGAGGCCACAGAAGGAAGTGCTGTAGTGACGTCCAGTGCTCAGGAGGAGGGGGCTCTGGGCCAGGCAGAGCCATGCAGAGGAGGGCCCTTGGGGCTGGCCCCATGGCAAGCAGGGCACACTGACCAGTAGCACAGGCCCTGGTGAGAGACAGATGGAAGATCCTGTTTAGACTACAGAGAGGACTGGCGGCGGGGCGGGGGGTTGAGGGTGATGCAAGAGCTGTCTTCCTTCACCTGGCTGGGGGCCTGTCGCCTGCAGGATAAGGTCACTAATCCCAGCAAATAGCCTGTTAGCTCATCTAAGTCCCCACACTGCTGTGATGATTTCAGGCAAAAAAACATGGCTCAGAGAGGCTAAGTGACTTCCCTAAGATCACACAGCCAGTTAGTGGCAGAACTGGGACACGAACTCAGATCTGTCTGACTCAAATCCATGCACTTGAACCCCAGACTAGCATTTTCAGTATAACTTCCTAGGGCAGAGCCCGGTGGCTGAGTTTCGGAAGGCCTTGCCTTTCCAGCCAAGTGTGCAGTTCATCCGTAGACTGGAGGGCTGGGTCCCGGTCGTGGCTCCTCTTCTTCCCCGGCCCTTGCTCTTCTGGGATGACCTTGGGATGCTCAACTAACCTGTCTCTTTCTGTTTGTCTGTGTCTGTCTGTCTCCCTCTCTCTCCGCCTCTGTTCGGGGAGGGAGGTTTTCCCTTCTTCTCTTTCGTCTTCTGTATGTGTGTCCCTCTGTCCCTCCTGCCTGTCCATCCACCTCTCTCCAAACCTCTGTTTCCCCTACCTGTGCTTGTCCTGGTCTCTCCGCAGGACCCTCCGGTGGACATGGGTGGGGCCCTGGGGCCGGCCCTGTTGCTCACCTCGCTCTTCGGTGCCTGGGCAGGGCCGGGGCCGGGGCAGGGCGAGCAGGGCATGACGGTGGCCGTGGTGTTTGGCAGCTCGGGGCCGCCCCAGGCCCAGGTCCGTGCCCGCCTCACCCCCCAGAGCTTCCTGGACCTGCCCCTGGAGATCCAGCCGCTCACAGTGGGGGTCAACAACACCAACCCCAGCAGCCTCCTCACCCAGATCTGCGGCCTCCTGGGTGCTGCCCGCGTCCACGGCATTGTCTTTGAGGACAACGTGGGCACCGAGGCGGTGGCCCAGATCCTTGACTTCATCTCCTCCCAGACCCATGTGCCCATCCTCAGCATCAGCGGAGGCTCCGCTGTGGTCCTCTCCCCCAAGGTGCATGTCCAGACTCATGTCCCCTCATGCCTCAGGCCTGGAGCCAGGCTGGGGCGGGGGGTGCTTAGGCTCTGGGAAGCTGGGATTAGATGGGACCGGCACGGAGGTGGGGGCTGAGGGCATGACGTGGGTGATGGGGAGATGGCTATGGGAATGACGGCCCGTGTTCTAGAGGAGAGACATTCTGGGCTGCGCTCACATTGTGTCTGGATGAGGGGTAGGCAGGGTGCAGGCCCACCTCTGGCTGCGGGGCTCAGGCCCCAGCCCTCCTCCTGTCTGCTGCCCTCAGCTTCCTAGGTCAGGGTGAAGACCCAGAGGGCCGGCGGGCATGGAGGTGGTCGGGCAGTGGTAGTTCACCTGTGGGGTGAGCACTCCAGGGAACCCTGGAGCCCTGGGGGGGCAGAAACGGCCCTGCCCTTGCAGGACTCGGGGAGAATGTTCCAAACACACACCCATCCGCAGTTACAACTGGGACAAGCATTCTGAAGGAAACACAGGATGCTGTGAGGCAGCTCACGCATGGCTCATGCATAGGGCGTTGGCCAGGGAAGGTCTCTGGAGAAAGGATGTCTAGGCTGAGGGCCTAAGGGCGAGTCAGTGGGGAGGGGGAGATGCCCAGGCAGAGGAGCAGGTGGGATGAAGTTCCCAAGGCGGGGAAGGAGCTCAGAGCTTTGGAGGAAAGCCTGGAGAAGGAGGTGGGGGCCTGGCCACCTGGGAAGACATTTGGACTTTTCCCTAAGCAAGTGGGCAGCCAGGGCAGGGCAAGCGGGCTGTGACGGTGGCCATGGTCCGTGCCTGCCTTAGCTCTGTGAGCTTCCTAGACCTAGCCACTCAGGGAAGAGCAGCTTCCTGGTGATCTAGCCACTCAGGGAAGAGCAGAGAAGAGTCGAGGGAAGAGACTGATCTGATTTGCCTTTGTTTCATTAATTTTTATATGAAGAATTTTGAGTATACATTAAAAAGTATAAGGAAGGCTATATATCCCCCATTCGCCCTGGTCATCCACCCCAGCCTCACCACCACCCCCTTTCCCTTCTTCTGTGTTAATTTGAAGCGAAGCCCAGGCATCCTCTTATTCCATCCATAAATATTTCAGTATGTATCCCTGGCAGATAAGGGATTAAGAAAGTAAAACCACCATATATCATCACGTCTAAAAAATAATAAAAATTCCTTCAAATATCCAGGCAGTGTTCAAATTTCCCCATTGTCTCATAACTGTCATAAATGTTTATTTTGCAGCCTGTTTGCTCGAATCAAGAGCCAAATCAGGTCCACACGTGCCAGTTGGTTGGTGTGGCTTCTAAGTTTCTCTCAACCTCTGGGCCCCTCCTCTGTCTCTCCCTCTTTTTTCCTTGCAATTTGTTTGTTGAAGAAACTGCATTGCTTGGCCTCTCAATTTTCCCTTATTTGCTTTTTTAAAAGACTGGGACAGTGGCAGCAGTGAGACCAGTTAGGAGGGGACTGCGCTGGCCCCGGTGCCAGTCGGCAGTGCCTTGGGGTTTTGTGGTGGCAGGGGGTGGAGAGGAGCTTTCCCACCCTCAGGGCTCCGAGGAGGATGGTGCTTCCCAGTCCTCTTGGGGCCCCGGCGTAAGATCTCAGGACACTGGCTCTCAACCCTCATCGTGCACTTAGGAAATACAGACACCTGGCTTTGCACCTCTGGAATTCAGATTCAGTTGGTCTGGGGCAGCGCTTCTCAGTCTAGCGGGCTCAAGGATCCACTGAAGGGCTTGTCAGAATACAGATGCCAGGCGCCATACCCAGCGACTCCGATCCAGTCGGTGTGGGGTGCGACCTGAGAATCTGCATTTCTGACAAACTCCCCGGTGGTGCTGATGCTGCGGGTCTGCGGGCCAGCGTGGTGGGCTGGGGGCCGGGCATGACCATGCTAATGGGCAGCGGGGAACCACGTTGGCGCGGGAGGGAGGCGCAGGCCAGGGGACTCTCGGAATGCGGAGCATCCACCGGCGCAAGGGCGCCTGGGAGCGGATGGAGGGGCCGAGGTCGGGGAAGGGGCGCGAGGCGGGGCTC
>NW_012110918.1:10554391-10563500 GCF_000951035.1 Colobus angolensis palliatus | reverse complement strand
CGCCAGCTCGACGCGCCCGTGTTCGTGGCCTACTGCTCGAGTGAAGAGGCCGAGGTTCTCTTCGCCGAGGCGGCGCAGGCCGGCCTGGTGGGGCCCGGCCACGTGTGGCTGGTGCCCAACCTGGCGCTGGGCAGCACCGATGCGCCCCCTGCCACCTTTCCCGTGGGCCTCATCAGCGTCGTCACCGAGAGCTGGCGCCTCAGCCTGCGCCAGAAGGTCCGCGACGGCGTGGCCATTCTGGCCCTGGGCGCCCACGGCTACTGGCGCCAGCACGGAACCCTGCCAGCCCCGGCCGGGGACTGCCGCGCTCACCCTGGGCCCGTCAGCCCTGCCCGAGCGGCCTTCTACAGGTGGGCACCTGCCCGGGGCATAGGGTTAGGGAGGTGGGGAGCACTTCAGGGGACCTGGGTGGCAGTGAGCTTGGGCTGGCCAGCTACACCTCCCACTAGCTGCGTGCCTGGAGCCACATTACCCCACCTGCCTGGGCCTTAGTGTCTTCATCTGAAAAAACAGCAGGTGTCAGGGTGTGGCAAGGATCGTGGGGCCAATATAGGGAAGCACTTTGAACAGTAAACACAATCAAGGCCACCTGCTGTCAGTGGCGGTAGTGAGGCAGAGGCAGGGGGTGCCTGGTTCTTGGCAGGGCTGCAGGCATTTCTCCCCTCTGGCAGGCACCTACTGAATGTCACCTGGGAGGGCCGAGACTTCTCCTTCAGCCCTGGTGGGTACCTGGTCCAGCCCACCATGGTGGTGATCGCCCTCAACCGGCACCGCCTCTGGGAGATGGTGAGAAGGGGGTGAGCCCAGGGGCCCTCAGTGTCCTCTCATTTTGTCCCCGCCTCCTCTTGTGCCCACAGCTGAGTAGAGAGTCCCTCTGTCCCTTATCCAACCCCTCATCTTCCAGGTCTCAGCTGAAAACAAATATCTCCTCCATTGGGAAGGCTCCAGGTGCCCCGGGGTGGGTGAGGTGCCCTGCTCTGGGCTCCCATAACACCCCAGCTTCCCTCCACCATAGAACATTTCAAGCGCTCCTATCTCCTGGTCCTGCCCCTGCAGGAGTAACCCATGACCATGCTGGCCAGACAGGCTTGTAAACAATATGGAGAGATCAGTGCTTGAGTAGACGTGTGCAAAAGATTGTGGGATTGGAGATGAGGAACAGGAATTAGTTCTGCCTTCAAAGGAAGAAACTGAGGAAGAGGCCACAGAAGATGGGATATTTGAGCTGGGCTATGGAGGTTTGAGTAGGAGCCCACTAGGAAGAGGTGTTAGCCTGGAAGACAGAGAGGCAGAAGGGTTTGGGGCATTTTTAAATGATGCAGGGGTGTGTTTGGGGCTGGGCAGACTGAGGAGGTAGGAGTGATGGGGGGACACTGGACCTGAGCATGAAGGGCCTTGAGTGCTCAGCTAAGGACTTTCTGTCAAAGTCAGGGGGGACCAGTACAGTGAGTGAGACAGGGTCAGGTGTGGGCTTTAGGAAGACGCTGTGGGTCAGTGTGGAGCTGGATTGGAGAACACAGGGACCCGAGGCTGGGGGAGGCTGCCAGGAGCAGCCCTACTCTGACCTGCCCCAGCGTCCCCAGGTGACAGAGGGGGATTCTTGGTCCTGACAGGCTCCACCTAGAGGGTGGGGGCTGTAGGGCTGGAGGCCCCAGGCTGAGACTGTCACCCTCCACAGGTGGGGCGCTGGGAGCATGGCATCCTATACATGAAATACCCCGTGTGGCCTCGCTACAGTGCCTCTCTGCAGCCCGTGGTGGACAGTCGGCACATGACGGTGGCCACGCTGGAAGAGAGGCCCTTTGTCATTGTGGAGAGCCCTGACCCTGGCACAGGAGGCTGCGTCCCTAACACCGTGCCCTGCCGCAGGCAGAGCAACCACACCTTCAGGTCTGCGGAGTGCCCTGGGAGGCTGGTGTGAGCTGGGTGCTGCTGTGTGATGGTCAGGTGTCGTGTCTGTCTCATGCTTGGGTGTAGGGCAGGGGTCCACGTGCCAGGCTGGGAGGAGCGGCTGGGGAGGGGCTGGGCCACGACATGCTCTAACTCCCGGTGGTCTCATGGTGGCATGACTGCAGCAGCGGGGACGTGGCCCCCTACACCAAGCTCTGTTGTAAGGGATTCTGCATCGACATCCTCAAGAAGCTGGCCAGGGTGGTCAAATTCTCCTACGACCTGTACCTTGTGACCAACGGCAAGCATGGCAAGCGGGTGCGCGGCGTATGGAACGGCATGATTGGGGAGGTAGGCCCCACCCCACTCCCTCCTCACCTGCCCTGCCTGTCTGCCTGCTGCCCAGGCCCCATGCAGCTCTCAGATGCCCTCTAGAGGGGGGCATGGGCTATCACCAGTGATGACTCCTGGGATGGTCAGTACTGAAAGCTGAGCTCTGAGGGCCCCAGAGGGAACGACTGATTCAGCCGGTGGGTGTTAGAAGGGGTGCCTGGAGGTGCCTGTGAAGTGTGTCTACCCCTCGGGAGCCCTTTTTCCAAACCTCCGTGGCGTCTGGCCCCCAGGTATACTACAAGCGGGCAGACATGGCCATCGGCTCCCTCACCATCAATGAGGAGCGCTCCGAGATCGTAGACTTCTCTGTGCCCTTCGTGGAGACGGGCATCAGTGTGATGGTGGCTCGCAGCAATGGCACCGTCTCCCCCTCGGCCTTCCTGGGTGAGGCCCAGGGTGGGCAGAGATGGCTTCGGGGCCAGAGGGACCCACAAGGAGGGTGTGTACAACTTGGGTGGAGATGGGGAGTTGGGTGGGCTCTCAGAGGCCAAGCACAGCAGCCTTGGGTCTTGGAGGCTGGCTGGAGGTGAGTGGAAAGGAGACGGGAGAAGTGAGGTCGGTGTTCGGTTCTAGGTATGGCTGCCAGGCGAGGGTGGGGTTGGGAGTGTGGGATGGGTCATGCTGCCACTGTGAGTGACAGGAAAACTTGGCAGGCAGGCTGGCCTCAGGATGGGCCATGGGCCAGGACCGTGGAACACGTGGGGGAGGCCCGTGGGGAGTTGAGGAGTGAGTGTAGTGTGGGAAGAGGTGTGTTGCTTCCAGGGTGAGGAGTCCGGCATTGGTTGGGCAGCCAGGTCCCATGCTGGGTCCTGGGGCTACAGCCATAGTCCTTGCCTTCCCACAGTGCCCAGTCAGAGGTCACGTGGGACATGCAGTGTGAGGTGGCAGAGAGCTGTGAGCACAGGCAAGGGGCAGGGGAAGAGCTGAGGCTGGCCAGACAGGAGTGAAAACCCCGGCTCTGCCCTGTCCTACTGTGTGGCCTTGGGTAAGCCACAGAACCTCTCTGAGCAGGCTCCTCAGCCACGGAAGAGAGAGAAAAAAACCCACTTCATAGCATAGCAAGGGCTCATGGCAGGAGTGATTTCTCTTCCTCCCTCTCTCCCTCTCTCTTTTCCTCTCTTTCTTTCTTCTTCTTCTTTCCTTTTTTTTTTTTTTTTTTTTTTTAAGATGGGGTCTTCCTCTGTCACCCAGGCTGGAGTGCAGTGGTGCCATCTCGGCTCATTACAGCCTGGAACTCCTGGGCTCAAGTGATCCTCCCACCTCAGCCTCTTGAGTAGCTGGGACCACAGGTGCATGCCGCCACACCTGGCTAATTTTTGTATTTTGTGCAGAGACAGATTTTCACTATGTTGCCCAGGCTGGTCTCCAAACTCCTGGACTCAAGCAGTCCACATGCCTCAGCCTCCCAAAATGCTGGGATTACAGGTGTGAGCCACTGCACCTGGCCAACAATAGTGATTTCTTTTCTTTCTTTTTTTTGAGACTGAGTCTCGCTCTGTTGCCCAGGCTGGAGTGCAGTGGTGCAATCTCAGCTCACTGCAACTGATGCCTCCCGGGTTCAAGTGATTCTCCTGCCTCAGCCTCCTGAGTAGCTGGGACTACAGGCATGTCTCACCGTGCCTGGCTAATTTTTGTATTTTTAGTAGAGACGGGGTTTCACCATGCTGGCCAGGCTGGTCATGAACTCCTGATCTCAGGTGATCTGCCAACCTCGTCCTCCCCAAGTGCTGAGATTACAGGTGAGAGCCACCAAGCCCAGCCAGCAGTAGTGATTTCTTACTCTAGGAGATAGAAACAGTCTTGTCCGAGGCCTGGGGTGGGTCTCTCCAGTTCCCTGGGCACGGGTTTCCATGTTGGTAGGATGAGGAGTAAGACTTGGCCTCAGGGGCCCTGATTCTAGGCGGAACCACCAGATCATTCACTTGGGGCCAGGCAGGGGTTGTGAAGTCAAAAGAACGTTTCTTCGGGTGGGTGACTTGTACCTGTCCCAGGGAAGTGGGGGGCGGCGGGAGACCAAGGATGCTGGAGATTCTGACCTCTTTTGGGGGCCTCTCCTGGGGCTCTGCTGCTCTGAGTCAGGGGCCCCCTTGGCTGGGTCCGCAGAGCTGGTGGGCCCCTACTTTGACCACGTGGACCCTACCTGTCTCCACCCAGTGCTTCTGGGCTGGGGGCAGGGACAGGGAACATGCGGAGGCCTCTGAACTGCCTCCCTCTGTCCCCAGAGCCATATAGCCCTGCAGTATGGGTGATGATGTTTGTCATGTGCCTCACCGTGGTGGCCATCACCGTCTTCATGTTCGAGTACTTCAGCCCCGTCAGCTACAACCAGAACCTCACTAGAGGCAAGAGTAAGCCTCGCCTGGACCTGGCAGGAGGGGCGGGCCTGGGCACCCTGAGGGTTGGGCTCAGGGGCAATGGGTCCTCCAGAAAATACCTTTGGGCGGTCCCTTGCCTTTGGATGACACATGCTGGGGGCCAGTCAGATCACACACACACACACACACGCACACATGGGCGAGCTCACTTGACCTGGTGAGGGAATGGCCAGGGACAGGTCCCCCCCAAGGCCAGGCTGAGCCCTGAGCCCTTTCATGGTGGGCAGGAGGAGCCCCAGCATCCCCCTCTTGCCCCCAGAGTCCGGGGGCCCGTCTTTCACCATCGGCAAGTCCGTGTGGCTGCTGTGGGCACTGGTCTTCAACAACTCGGTGCCCATCGAGAACCCGCGGGGCACCACCAGCAAGATCATGGTTCTGGTCTGGGCCTTCTTTGCTGTCATCTTCCTCGCCAGCTACACGGCCAACCTGGCCGCCTTCATGATCCAGGAGCAATACATCGACACTGTGTCGGGCCTCAGTGACAAGAAGGTTGTGGGGCCACAGCTCGTGGGGGTGGGGGGACACTGAGGGTGGAGACAGGCCGTGAGTGGGCAGACCCAGGACAGTCAGAGTCTGGGGAATTTGAGCTGGAGGCTGGGGCAGGAAGAAGCTTCAGGGCCTGCTGAGGAGGGGCTGGGGGCTGGGGCAAGAGATGGCTCAGGGTCACTGACTGAGAGGCCTTGGGTAAGTCTCTCCCTGTCTTGGGCCTCAGAGTCTCCATTTGGAAAACACAGGAGTGGCCTGGACAGCTTTTAAGACCTTCTGCTCTGACTATGCAAGTCCACACTGTGGGGCTGGGCTCTGGGGTGGGTTTGGGGCTTTGGTGCCTAGAAGGCTGGAGGAAGGGTTGTGACTGGCTGCTGCCCTCCACCTGCAGTTTCAGCGGCCTCAAGATCAGTACCCACCTTTCCGCTTTGGCACGGTGCCCAACGGCAGCACAGAGCGGAACATCCGCAGTAACTACCGTGACATGCACACCCACATGGTCAAGTTCAACCAGCGCTCGGTGGAGGACGCGCTCACCAGCCTCAAGATGGGGTGGGTCCCCAGCCCTGCACCCGCTGTCTCCATCCACGTGTCTCCCCAGTGACCAGCCTTAGCTCTCAATGTAGGGACAGTGGGACTGAGCTGCCCTGCAGGACTCCTAGGGTTGGAGGGAGGAGATCTTGGGGCAGAGTGGAGCTTGAGGCAAAAATGGAAGGCCACCATGTGTCTCAGAACACAGCTGTGGTGCCGACCGAAGTTCAGCCTCGGCCTGAGGTGGTGGCTGGGACATCCTCTGAGCCTTAGGAGCATGGAGGGGCTGGGCAGAAAGGGTGGTGTCTTCTGGGAACAGACAGTCCCCTGGCCACTCTGCGGAGGAGGGTGGGAGGGGTCCTCACTGCATCCAGGACCCCAGACAACCAGACAAGGCTCTGCCTATTGGTCCCTCCCGGGGGTGCCCAACAAGCTCATGTGGTTTAGACCCCTGTCACGCCCCAGTTTTGGTGTCCCCTCCCCTCCCATATGGTCCCTAGCTCTGAGGCTCAGCCTGTCCCCAGGAAGCTGGATGCCTTCATCTATGATGCTGCTGTCCTCAACTACATGGCAGGCAAGGACGAGGGCTGCAAGCTGGTCACCATTGGGTCTGGCAAGGTCTTTGCCACCACTGGCTACGGCATCGCCATGCAGAAGGACTCCCACTGGAAGCGGGCCATAGACCTGGCACTCTTGCAGTTCCTGGGGGACGGTGGGTACTGCCACTGCTGGGATGCCCAGGGTGGGCTGTGGAGCCCAAGGTTGTCAGCATTTCCACCACCACTCAAGTTCCCAAGGCCTGTGGGCAGGGAGAGGTCTCTGGGGAGTGAAAGGTTGGGGCAGTTGAGGGGGGCAGGTATAGGAGCAACTGGAGAGAGACTTGAGGAAGGGATAGGTGTGCAGGGAGGGAGCAGGAACTGGCCTAGAGACTTCCTCAAAGGCAGGAAGACAGGAAGGGGGCTCAGGCCTCATGGTGGGGGTGTGGATAGGTGGAGTGGCTGAACTCCCTTCTTCTTCCCTAAGATCCCTCCCATGATCTCTCCCAGATGAGCACCGCCTTTGCTCGGTATAGTATCTCCATGGCCATCTTGAGATTACGGATCTGCTTAGTCCCACATGTGTGAGTGGTCCAGCCCAGCCTGCCCCCAAACCCAGAGAGAGCTTTGTGTTTAGAGGAGTTCCATTCTTATTAGATAAGACATGGTCTAGACTGGGTGTGGTGGCTCATGGCTATAACCCCAGCACTTTGGGAGGCTGAGGTGGGAGGATCACTTGAAGTCAAGAGTTTGAGACCAGCCTGGGCAACACAGCAAGATCCTGTCTCTATAAATAAAATTTTAAAAAAATTAGGCACACACCTATAATCCCAGCTACTTGGGAGGCTGAGGCAGGAGGATCCCTTCAGTCCAGGAGTTTGAGGCTGCAGTGAGCCATGATTGTGCCACTGTACTCCAGCCTGGGCGACAGAGTGAGACCCTGTCTCAAAAAAAAAAAAAACAAATCTGATTTTTCAAACCATATAATAATGACAGTGGCCAGGTGAGGTGGCCCATACCTGTAATCCCAGCACTTTGGGAGGCCAAGGTGTGAGGGACTGCTTAAGTCTAGGAGATCGGGATCAGCCTGGACAACATGGGGATACCCTCTCTCTACAAAAGATACAAAAATTAGCCAGGCGTGGAGGTGTGCCTGTAGTCCCAGCTACTCAGGGGGCTGAGGTGGAAGGATCGCTCGAACCTAGGAGATCCAGGCTGCAGTGAGCCATGATCACACCACTGCACTCCAGCCTGGATGACAGAGCATGACTGTCTCAATAATAATAATAATAATAATAATAATAATAATAATAATAATAATAATCACAATGTGTGTCTCTTAGGAGTCTAGGCCTTTTGTCTCTGTGTGCCCAGCTCCATGAGTGGCATGTAGATGGTTAATAAGTATATGAAGATGAGTGAATGAATGAATGTTAACATTTACCCAATCAACAAGCCTTTACTGGGCGTGCACAGGGGGAGGACCCAAAGGCCAGCATTGCCCACTCCAGTCTGCACCCTGCTTTCCTATTTCCTTGCTCACTGACCCTCCACTCCCCGCCCCACCACCCTGCACCAGCCAGGCTAGATCCCCATGTGGTCCGCTTGAGGAAGAAGTGGGTGGCGCCCTGGCCCCAGATCCATTCTTACTCCAGGCTTGTGGTGAGCTTTGTGAGGGGGTTGCTAATAGGGGGGTTTCCTGAGCCAGATGTGTATCCCCGCTCAACTCCAGGAGAGACACAGAAACTGGAGACAGTGTGGCTCTCGGGGATCTGCCAGAATGAGAAGAACGAGGTGATGAGCAGCAAGCTGGACATCGACAACATGGCAGGTGTCTTCTACATGCTGCTGGTGGCCATGGGGCTGGCCCTGCTGGTCTTCGCCTGGGAGCACCTGGTCTACTGGAAGCTGCGCCACTCGGTGCCCAACACATCCCAGCTGGACTTCCTGCTGGCTTTCAGCAGAGTGGGTGCCCATCCCTCCCCACACAAGCCAAAGCTTTAAGGGCACCTACCCAGATAAGTACAGGCTGGCCATGGCCCATTTCCAGAGGTAAAACCAAGGTTCTGGCCGGGCTCGTGGCTCATGCCTGTAATCTCAACACTTTGAGAGGCTTAGGCCAGTGGATCCCTTGAGTCCAGAAGTTCGAGACCAGCCTGGGCAACATGGCAAAACCCCATCTCTACAGAAAATAAAAGAATGAGCTGGGCGTGGTGGTGCGCGCCTGCAGTCCCAGCTACTCAGGAGGCTGAGTTGGGAGGATCGCTTGAGCCCAGGAGGCAGAGGTTGCAGTGAGCCGAGATGGCACCACTGCACTCCCGCCTGGGCAGCAGAGTGAGACCCTGTGTCAAAAAAAAAAAAAAAAAAAAAGGCCAAAGTCCTGAGAAGTGGCATGGCTCACCAGGGTGGCAGGGTTGAAGAGGGGCAGAGCCCTCCCCCGACAGGTGTGCCCAGGTTGGAACCTTCATGTGCCAGGTGCTAACTAGAGTGATTAGGAGAATGAGTCACCCTGGGCGCTCAGACCACTCATTCATCTGCAAAGCACAGTGTCTGGCACATGGGAGATGCTTCCCAGTTAGCTGCTTCCTGAGACTTAGAGAAGGCTGATGATGCCTTGGGACCAGGCGGGGACAATTGTGGCGGGTCCCTGAGCAGAGGGTGCTGCTCATGGCCTGTCCTCTCCCTATCCCCCAGGGCATCTACAGCTGTTTCAGCGGGGTGCAGAGCCTGGCCAGCCCACCGCGGCAGCCCAGCCCGGACCTCACGGCCAGCTCGGCCCAGGCCAGCGTGCTCAAGATGCTGCAGGCGGCCCGCGACATGGTGACCACGGCGGGCGTGAGCAGCTCCCTGGACCGCGCCACTCGCACCATCGAGAACTGGGGTGGCGGCCGCCGTGCA
>NW_012110918.1:10501016-10553781 GCF_000951035.1 Colobus angolensis palliatus | reverse complement strand
CGCCCCGACGGCCACTCGGCCTGCAGGCGCTTGGCGCAGGCGCAGTCGATGTGCCTGCCGACTTACCGGGAGGCCTGCCAGGAGGGCGAGCAGGCAGGGGCCCCCGCCTGGCAGCACAGACAGCATGTCTGCCTGCACGCCCACGCCCACCTGCCGTTTTGCTGGGGGGCTGTCTGTCCTCACCTTCCACCCTGTGCCAGCCATGGCTCCTGGCTCTCTGGGGCCTGGGGGCCTCTGGGGCACAGGGGCAGAACTCTGGGGCTGGGCACAGGCTACAGGGACAGTGGGAGACTGGACGAGGTCAGCAGGGTAGCCTGTGGGACGCAAGGCTTCCCGGGACCCTGCACCTGGAGGCGGATCTCCAGTTTGGAGTCAGAAGTGTGAGTTATCAGCCACTGAGGCTCCGAGCCAGCTGGATTCTCTGCCTGGCACTGTCAGGATTAAGCGGCAGGCAGGATTGAGCTTTTCTCGCTTCTACCATGAAATCCTGGCCACGGGACCCCAGTAACAGATGATATCTTCCATGGTCATCAGTGACCTCAGTAGCCTCAAAATCGTGGTGAGGGTTGGGCTTCTGCTGTCCTCTTATCATGCAGAGTTCTGCCAGGAGGGTGTGCTGTGGGGGTCAGACCCCTGAGGCTCTCCCTGCCCTGGGGCTAGCCAGTTACTGGTCATGGCTGCTGTGGGCATGGAGACTGGAACTTGTGGTTGAGGCAGGGCCATCCTGATCCTTGCTCTACCTGGCTGGAGTTTCTTCTCATCAGAGCACTGGGACATTAAACCAACGTTTTACAACACACTGGTCCTGGGTGCTTCATTCTGCATTCTGGAAGCGGCACAGCACAGGCTGTAGACAACAGGGGCATCATGGGAGTATCCCAGGTGGGGTGTTTGTCTAAAGCAGGTGGGCAGCTCCCTCTCAGGGAGGCGGAGCCTTGGGAGCGTGTGGGAGGGATGTGGGAAGGAGGTGAGGCTGAGAGGGGGCTCTGGACAGCAGAAGCCACTTGGTATTCAGGGCCAGCTCCCACCCATCCTGGCACCGGATGTAACGTGTGCTCAGCACAGGGGCTCTGCTGATGATGGATGGCATTCATCCCTCAGTCTCCTTGAAAAGGGAGGCTTGTGCCAGGGGTGGTGGCTGCCCCGCCCTGCCAGGGACACCCTGGGGAGCCTGACAGTGCCACGGTGGCAGAGGCAGAGAAAGGTAGGGAGCTTGTAGGCTTGCTAAACCCTGGCTGGCCGCGTTGTCTCTGACACGTGAGGCTCGGAACTGCCTGGGCTCTGGAATCCTGGTGCAGGTGGCTGCCAGGGTCAGGCACAGCTTGGCCTCGCTGGTGCCAGGACTCCTGTGGTGGGAGAATCTGCCTGAGGTCTCATCCTGTCCTCCCTCTGGGGCTTCTAGCCCACTTCCTTTTTCTATCACACATCTTTGCCTCTGGCCCATCTGAAAAGATGGCTTTTGCTTGCCATTTTCAATGTTTTCACATCTGCAATTACACTTATCCCCCCTACAATGTGGAGCAAGCAGGCTTTCATTCTTCTATCCGTTCCACAAACAGTGGAACTATTGATTCTGTCAGACACTTTTCTAACAGCTGAGGATATAAAGGCCAAGCCCTGGCTGTCCTGACAAGTTGCGTGGAGGCAGAGCAGAGGCTAATTCCACGTGACAGACAGGAAGCCCGAGGGGCGGTGCTGGCTGTCTCTGCCAGTGCCCTCCCCCGTAGCTCCTTGCTGGTTCCCAGGAAGCCGGATGGCCTCTTTAAGTCTCTGAAGACCCCATTGCTTGGGTTGGGGCCGTAAGAACTGGACTTTTTTGGGGGGTTAGTTTTAGGGGTGAAGGCAGCTGAAATGGTAGGGTGGGACACACCTCCATTCTTGGTAGGAGAGTACCCCAAGAGTGGGTGGCCCTGTCCATTACAATTTCATGCTCTCTACCCTATGGGTTTTCATGGGCTGGATCCGGGTTCAGGACAGCAGGCCGGGAGTTTGTCTAGGTGTGTTGGAGGCCAGCACTCTGGAAGGGAGCTTGACCTCGGTCGCAGCCACTAGTGGTGCGAGGGTTAACTGTTGGCCACCAGCCCCTGGAACCGAGCCCCTCTCCTCCTCCCGGAGTCAGGGTCTGCCTTAGGCCCTGGGAGGAAGGCTGTGGCAGGTGAGGTAGCCCGGAGGAGCTGTGAGATCAGGGCTGCTCCGCTCTCTGCCCAAGATCATTAATAACCAAGAACTGGAAAGATCATTAAGAGCTGAGCCTCCAATGTGGAACTGAGCCTGCTGCTGGCTCTGAGGGCCGCTCCTGCTCCTGGGCCAGGCGGGGGCTGCCTTGTTCCTTCTCTAGGAATATATCTGGGGGCGGGGGCAGGAGGCTATGAATCCTGGGGGACAGGTAGCAGGAGGGATGCATCCTGAGTTCAGAACTAGCTTGGCCTGGCTTCCTGCGCCACCAAAGGAAGGGAAGAAAGCGTGGCAGGGGAGAGGAGAGATAAGTAAGGCCACAGATGTGAAAGTGTCATAAACAAGGGCCTGGCAACCCACATGCTCAAATACCACTTTTTTTCTTTGGGTGAGATACAGAGAGAGGCCCTTGTGGCTGGCCTCAGAGCAGGAAAATCTTACTAACTGGGGTCCCTTCTGTTGCTGCTGTAGCTGTTTTTCCTTGTGTCTAGCTGAGCGGCTTGTAGTCCAAGCCAGCTTTTTGCAGGCAGCCAGGTGTGTGGAGGGGAGGAGGGCAGAGCTTGCAAAAAGGCAGGCTGATGTATTCAGTCAGGACCCTCCAGCCTAGCCTATCCTGCTCTTTGAAAGGGAAGGACTGTCCTCAAGTTTCCTAGGGGACTGGGGAACGAGAGACAACCCCTATCCCCAAAGCCCTCTGGACTCCAGATAATTCAGACCAATCTTCTGTTTCCGAATCGCAATCTGGTGACAACTCATTAGGAGGCTATGAAACCAAGTAGGTGTCAGGAGTCCTAATGAGTCGGGGGTCCCTGGCTACAAGTAGTTAGTCTGGCGAGTGATGTGGGAAACAGATGTCACTGAATAGCTTTATTGAGCATTTTGTGCTGGGCACTAAGCTCAGCACTTTAATCCCCACAACTGGCCAGTGACGTAGCTGCTGTTACCCCACTTTACAAATGAGGAAGGACAGACCACGGAGGCTTGCTGCCTGCAAATGGCAGGCCCAGCTGCCTGGTCCATGCAGAAAGTACCCAATGCCATGCCTGGCATATAATGACACACAGCGGAAGTTACCCCTCCAGTCTGCAATCAACACCATCGGCCCCAGGTGGAAGGGATCCCAAGCTCTCTCCAACTTTAACCATGGGGCCCTTAACCATGGGTCACCCTTGCTTGGGAATATGGCCCCAGACAGGACGCCTCCACTTCCCCCGGACCTGGCACTGCCAGCCACTGCCCCTCCGCAGTGGCTTTCCAGGAGCGGGGCAGCAGTCCCTGTCCTCCCCACCACTCTGGCCTCTGCCTGTTGCCGAGGCTGCTCCTGGCCCCGTGGTGAGGACGGCTATGTGGCTAAGGGCCCATCATGGTGCCACTGCCCACCTCCACCACCCAGCAGTGCCTCCCAGTCTGTAACCTGCTATCCGGCCCATCTATAAGCCAGCAGCTGCTGCTCTAGCCTCAGGTGAGGAACAGCCAGGAGCTGCTGGCACGAGGCTCTGGGGCTCAGGTGGGTCTGGTGCTTCTGCGGGGAGGGAGGCAAAGAAAGTTTACTACCACCTTGACCTGGTCTGCCCTGGGGGCATCTGGGGCCATGCAGGTGGCAGATGTTGGGTAGAGGCTGCTGAGTTTAAGCTTTCCTCCACAGCGACACCTGCTCCGGGGCCAGGCTGGGCTGGCATCCTCTTCTCTCTCCCCACCACTGACCTCGGGGGCCCATCTGCAATATGGAAACCACAAGCTGAACTTGCCTACTTTGCCAAGTTGATGATGACTGCAGTGAAATGTGCCTGATGCACGTGGAGAGCCAGCATCACCCGGGGCTGTCTTGCTGTTGGGTTTCTCTGCCCCTGGCCCCAAGCCCCATTGGCCGTCAGCGGCAGAAGCCTGGCATCGATGGAGAGGAAGGTGACCTCATCTGACTTACAGCAGGAGGACGCAGAGGAGCAAAGCAGCTAGACAACGGCAGTGGTGAGGGTCCCCACTTGGCAGCAGCGATGTGGTCACTGTGGGCCAGTTCCCTCCAGGGCCGGGGCTGCCCCAGCTCAGAGGTGGCGGGGAACATGGCCACTGACTCCATGGCGGGGCGGTTCCAGACTGTCACATAAATTAACCTGGGCTTTATGAAGCTCATGAATTTGCATCCAAGATTTGGTTTGGAGTCTGGGGTGGCAGGATGATTTAATCAACTTTGTCTTTAAGCAAGAGGGAACATAATTGGAGAAGGGTAATTCCAGATGTTTTGAGTTTTCAGCCACAGGGGTGCAGCCAGGTCTTCCTTGCTCTTGGCCTGACCACTGCAGGCCCCTGCTCTACCTATCCTGAGGGGTCTCCTGGGAGGAAGCCGCAATGGCAGATGGAGAAGGGCATTTTGTTTTCTTCCCGTGGATGGAAAATGACACGTGGGGACAAGCTGTGAGAAGCGCCGAGGTGCGTCGGCAGAGAGAAAGCGGGCGGAGGCCAACTACACCGCACAGGCACTCTCCCAGGCTTCAGCTGCCAGGGCAGAGGTGGCGCAGCCTGTGGACTCCCCGCGTTCCCTGCAAATCCCACATCCCCCTGACCCTGTGACCCCTGGGCCCCAGGAGACCCTACATCGTCGCTCTGTCAGAGGTCTGAAGACGCCGAGATACAGAGGAGGGGCTGAGCAAGGCACTGAACTCAAAAGAGGGAGGGGTCCGGCCTGAGACCCACCCCAGAGAGGCGGCTCCAGCACAGGTGGGACCAGGCCCAGGGCTGAGGGCAAGCCAGTGAGGGTCAAGGGGACCCCCAGGTCCTGAAGCAGTAGAAGGCACGTTGAAAATACAGAGTTCATTCGAGTCACCTGTGTTTCCTAGGAGGCCAGCCCAGCAAGTGCGTGCATGGCTGAGTGGGAGGTGGCTAGGGACCTGGCCTCCTTCCATGGGAATGGCAGTGGGGGCCCCATCCAACCCCACATTGCCCAAGAGACATAGCATGAACACTGAGCACCCACACCCAGCCCCTAAGGGAGCTGCCTTTAGCGTTGGAATGGGAGCACGGGCAGCCTGACCACTGTCAGGGTGGGAACCTCAGAACCCTCCCACTGCCATGTCACCGCCAAGCCGCTAAGGTGCCAGGTGGGGATGGCTGCCCTCTAGTAGGACCACCCGCACTGCGAGAGGCCCTGAGGGGGCCAACGGGGCAGCGAGGGCAGCAGACGGTCCCTTTCAGGGACAAGCTCCAGACTTTAGGTCCAGCTGGCAGGCGGCTGTGTCCCTATAGAAGGGACGCTCCATCCAGCCTGCTACTCCGGAGCTCGCGCCCACAGCGAGGGCCCTCGCAGCTCTATCTGGGGACTCTGGTACCAGTTAGCACTTCTTGTTCTTGTCATGGGGCCAGCCAGGCCCTCTCTGAGGTGGCGCCTAGCGCCTCCCAGGCCTGGTGGGAGGGTGGGCCCTGCTGTCACAGGCAGGCCTGGCTAGGATGCTTCCAGCCTGGGATTCGCCTCTGAAGAGGCCGCAGTTGCTAGCGGAGGTTTCTTAGACAAGGACGCAGGACAGGGCTGGAGGCGGGGGGCGTGGGTCTGGGACAAAGGATGGCAGTGCCAGCACTGCATCTCCCACCATGCAGGGAGGAGCCCGCCGTGGAGGTGGGGTGGGGGTGAACATGTTGGAAGATGTAGGAGAGGGGTGTGATTCCAGTAATGAGTCCTAGAACTTGGGAGCAGCCATGTGTCACCCAGGCAGGAGGACCTGGTGGGAGAGCTGCCCGGGGGAGTGAGGACTGGTGCGGACTGGGTGGAAGGTGGGGTGGGGAGAAGACCCCCAGCTGGACAGGCGGTTTCCCCTAGAGCCGCAGTCCCACCTGCCCCATGAAGACCTGGGAGCAACTAAATCTGGGCTCTGCGGGCGAGGGGTGGGGCTGGGGCCCCTATGCCTCCCGTCACTAGACCTGCCTGTCCTGACATCAGAGCTTGGTCTCGCTGAGGACGATATTGGCTGTGACAAAGATGAAGCAGGAGAAAGCCCAGAGCAGCACGAAGCCCACCCAGAAGGTGTGGCGGAAAGGGGACCTGTGCTTGTTGCTGACCCCGCAGCCAAAGGCCAGCTGGGTGTCCCTGCGGCAGTGGTACACCAGGAAGGCGGGGATGACGTACTGGATGCCGGTGCCCGCATAGGCCCCTGTGATACCCACCAGCGACTCCAGGTCGTGGGTGCAGAAGGCCACCAGCACAGGCGGCACCAGGGTGATGGTGGGAAACACGACGCGGTCCACCACCCACGGGTACGTGCCGCCCTCGCGGTGGAAGAGCGTCTTCCAGTTGTTGCGCAGGGTCACGGCAATGATGGGGAAGTTGGTGCTAATGGTGAAGACAGGGAAGAGGCCCAGGAAGAAGCGCACAGCAGCCAGGCGCACGACATCACAGCGTGCGAAGTTCAGGGTGTACATGTCCATGAGGCTGTCGCCGCGGAAGCAGAAGATGGCGGTGAAGGAGAGGAGGCCGTAGAAGGCCAGGATCAGCAGGTAGTCCAGGAACACCAGCCTTGTGAGGTGGCGCTTGGAGGAGACCGGGGTAATGAGGGACGGCAAGGAGTGCTGGCACATGAAGGAGTAGACGCACACCCCAAACAGGTTCCGGACCCCCGAGAAGTCGGCCAGGGGCGGGTGCCCCTCCCCTTGTCCATGCCCGATGCGGACCAGGGCCAGCACAATCATGACGGCGAAAGCTGGGAAACGAGAGAGGGGAGTCAGCCAGTGCAGACAGGCACAGCCCTACCCTGAGTTTCTGGTCTGGGGGGCGCCTTTGCAGGGCCTATAGCCCCATTAGGAAGAGTCATTAAATGCACATTCAGGCAGCCCTATTCTTGGGTGGCTCAACAGTGGCTGCTCATCAGAGGAAGGTCCCGCATCCCTCTCTGTCCTGTTCTCCCCTCTCCCTGCTGAGCAAATCCCTCTCTGTCCTGTTCTCCCCTCTCCCTGCTGAGCAAGGGGCCTGGGTTGCAGTGGGGCCAGGGGCAGGGTGGTCCGGCTTTGCAGAGGTAGCAACTCTGTCTTCCTAGAGGAGGGCGAATCCTGGGGCAGGCACTGCCTGGCTGCCTCATCAGCCCCCCAGGGCTCTCAGGGGCTCTGCCAGCTTCCTGGCAGGGAGCAGGCTGGGCCAGGACACAGGGTCACACTCTCTCCCTTGGTTTGAGGAATGTGAGGCTGGGGAGCTGGGGGGTAGACGCGGAAGGGCACGGAGTGTTTGGGAGGAGGTGTCCTCCTGGGCCGAGGGCATCTGCTAGACACAGCTGAAGCCAACAGGCAGGAGTGCTGGGAGCCCTGGGCAGACAGGTAGGTACCGAGGGGCCGAGGGCAGGCAGGAAGTTGCCAGTGGTCATGCCAGGGCAGAAACAGCACCAAGGATCAAGGCTGCGGACTGCCCAGTCCTGGGCTGCTGACACCGAGGCTGGAGGCAGGTGGCATGTGGCTCTGTTTTCCTGGGCCTGGCAGCACAGCTAGGGGACAGGGGACTCTCTGTGGAAGTGGAAGGGGGCCCATGGCCCTATCTGTTCAGAGCAAACAGCTTGCATTGCTGATGGAGACCAGGCTGGCTTCACTTTGCAGCCTTTTATGGTGGCCCTCCTTCTGGGCTGCCACTGGAGACAGGCTCACAGCACACCCTCCAGGCTGAGCTCCGCAGAGGCAGCCTGTGCACCCCAGGCACAAGGGGCTGCGTTCCCAGCGCTCTGAGGAGATGGCACTCTTAGATCTTTCTGTCTCTGGCTTCTGCTCTCCGGGCTACCCAGAACCACGGTTAGCTACTCACACACGGAGACCACCGGTGTCCGTGTCTGTTCTGAAGCTGGCCAAGCCCTGCTCTCTCTGTTCAGAACACATCTGACAGCCTCTCTAGCCTGTGCCCTCACCCCTCAGGTGAAGCCCACGGGGACACGTGACATTTCTTGGTGAGGAGCACAGGCAAGTGTGAAGGGGCAGTGGCCAAAGAGGCGAGATCGCAGCTCGGTGGCTCCTGTCTGGGGGCCCCCACAGAGCCCCAGGGCTCTTCCGCAGGTGGGAAGCTGGGGACCTCATGGTTCCCTTTGGGCCAGGCCCACTCCCTGACTCCTGGAAGGAAGAGGTGGCTCTGATGGGACCCACAGGAAACCAGGCAATGTCTTCCCACAATGACACTTGGGAGTGGGATGGAATCTTCATCTATTACTTTTAATCACAACTGCCTGACACTGTGGGGGACAGGAGGGGAGGAAGGGAGCGTTGAAACCGGCCTGAGAACGTTGCCAGCAAAGAAGATGATTTGTTTCTGCCTCTCACCACCCGCTCCAGTCCCCGCCATTCCCGACTCTGAGGGCCTGGGACTCGTCCCCCGGCATCACAAATCGTCCCAACCCTGGTCAGTCAAGGGGAAGCGGCGGCCTACTTCCTTCCAGTCTCAGTCCAGGGAGTTGCCTCCAGCTTTACCCAGTGGGGATGGATGGCACAGGACAGCTGTGGCACAGCCCAGGACCCCGAGCAATCTGCTCGCCCCAGAGATTTCTGAGGCTGGGTAGAGGGGGCTGTGCACAGCAGTGCTATGCGGGAGACGCACCCCAGAGGAGGTGTGCCAGGGCAGGATGTGCGGGGGGGGTACTGGGGAGACAGCAGACACGCTGGAGGTGGAGTCCCTGTGAGCCAGGAAAGGCTACAGAGCAGAGCTGAGCAGGATGGGGTGGGGGTACAGAGGCCAGACTGGGCCCAGGGGCACCTGGTGATTTGTTATTCAGGAGGCTGCAGCAGACTGTTTTGCCACCATAAGTGGGGCACGAGGGTCAGGGCAATGGGGGCAGCTGCTGTAGGGCAAGATTCAAATCCTGCACTGCCACCGCCATCTCGAGGCACCACCTTGAGACCTGGCACTTGGCCCTGGCCAAGGCTGGCATGAACTTAGAAAAAGGCAAGTGGAGAATTCCTCTAGCTGTCTGTCACTCGGCCCTGGGCCCTGGGTCTGGTGAGCAAGCAGGTAAGAAGGCAGGAAGAGGTCAGCTGTCTGGACGTGAGCATCCCTGCCACTGCTTCCTCCTGCCCTGAACACAGCTCATGCTTCTCTCCTCCTCTAACTCCCCAGCCTCACATCTCCAAAGAAGGGCAGCTCTCCTTACAGCCGTGCCTGTGAGATTTCCTCACGGTAAATAAACCAATTTACAAAGTAGGTTTCCAAAGAAATGAGACAGTTGTACACACACATGCATGCCCCGAAATGTACACCTTCCAATTGGCGTCCTCCAGAGCAGCTGTCTTGCGAAGAGGTGCCTTTGACACCAACAGTGATGTGGAACAACTTCTAGAACCTTAAGCTAGAACAAAACCCCGGCAGCTGGGCGCGGTGGCTCATGCCTATAATCCCAGCACCTTGGGAGGCCGAGGCAGGCGGATCACCTGAGATCAGGAGTTTGAGACCAGCCTGGCCAACATGGTGAAACCCTGTCTCTACTAAAAATTAGATGGGTTTGGTGGTGTGCACCTATAATCCCAGCTACTCGGAAGGCTGAGGCAGAAGGACTGCTTGAACCCGGGAGGCAGAGGTTGCAGTGAGCCAAGATTGTGCCACTGCACTCCAGCCTGGGCGACAGAGTGAGACTCCACCATCAAAAAACAAAACAAAACAAAACAAAACAAAACAAAACAAAACAAAACAAACAGAACAAAGTCACGGCTATGGGTAATTAAAAAAATGATTTCACGATCTTCTAGCCATAATTAGGTTCACCTCCTAATGCCACTACCTAGATTACCTAGATTAGTCACCCATTTGGTTCTTTTGATTGTCTTAAAAAGTCTATTTGCAAAAACCAAGTCTACCTCCGTGGGCTGGATGTTTGCTGCCGCCTGGGAGTCAGAAGCAGATGGTAGAAGCTCTTGGGAGGTGATTCCAGAGTGTTAGAAAATGGGATAAACACCTGATGGGGCAGGCGCAGCTGCAGGGCCGTGCGGGCCTTCGTGAGCTCCCGTTGGTCACACCCTGCACTGCTGTCAAAAGCTCACCCAGCTGTGTGGCAGCTCGGCTGCATGGAGACACCAGCAGCTCTAGGGCTGAGCAGACCGAGTGCACACTCAGCAGAGGTGGGTCATTCACCCACGAATCCCGACCTGCACTCAGGGCGTTCACACACCAGGAAAGGGAGAGGCTGCCATGGTGAGGAGCACATCCACGAAGGGCAGGTGGCTCTAGAAGAGCCATGCCCCCAAAACAGGGGTGAGGACCAGCTTCCCAGTGCAAATGGCCCCAGTTGGGGCAGAAGGTGAACCCAGCTACCTGGGGAGGGGGCAGGGCCCTCTGGTTCCCCATCACCATGAGGATATGAAGGCGGGGGCTGGGATCTGTCCCCTGGGAGTGGACAGTGAAGGGAACTGTTCCAGCCTGGTCTCCACCCCAGCAAATTCAAAAGAAACTAGCACCATCTAGAACCTCTAGTTCCCCTAGGAGATGGAGGAAAGGGAGGGAAGGGAGAAAAGAAGGAAAGGAGGAAGGAAGGGAGGAAGGGAGGAAGGGGAAGTCAGGGCCCTGACCTTGCTGGGACCATGGCACGAGGCTTAACCCCCACTGTGCACCTGGCCAGGCCCCTGTGACCCCACCCCTTTGTCTGGCCCCTCCCTGCCTCCCCTGGCTGCGGGAGGAGCAGAGTTCAACAACCATCTCCTAGATTGATCGCCGCATCCCTGGGAGACAGCTGCTCCAAAAACTCATTAGGTCTGATCATAAATCAAGATGAAACAAGGATGACAGGTTGTGGAGACCCTGCCAGGATGCGCGGTGGGGAACAGGGCTCCGAGAGCCACACTGACGCCCGGGGCTCAGCCACAGCCGCGGAGACAGCCTGCGCCCACCTCGTGGGGCCTGCATGGGAGGGCAGACGGGCACGGAGGCGGGACAGAGCAGAAAGTGCTCCCCAGGCACGCTAAGGACCAGACACCCAGGACTTCACAGTCAGATGTGTGGGGGGTCGGCCCCCAGCAGGGCCTGCAGTTCCCCAAGAGCCTATCACAGGCAGTACCCAGAACATTCGCGTCCACATCCACCCACAGTTCCACACCAGGAGTCCTGCTGAGTGGTGCAGAGCGGCAGTGAGCAGCCGGGAGGAGGCAGAGGGGAGGACAGAGGAGGAGGCTGACATAGGTCACGTGTGCGGCTGCTGGGCCTCGGAAGGCTCAGCTACAAAATGACAAGGGGTGGCAGGAGACTTCTCTTTTAGTATCTGAGTAAAAGCCAACGCAAAAGCCACCGCATTTGTCTTGTGTCACCCATGGGCCCAACTGGACTGTTCATTCCTTCAACAACAAGGGACTGAGTGTCCCCTGGTACTATGCTGGCTGTCTAGGGACAGCACACTGAGACAGGGGCCCTGTCCTTCTGGTGCCCAGAGTCCGGAGGACCAGAGTCCAGGTGGAAAGTACAGGGGACAAACCACAACCAAAGAACGGGCTGGTTATCAGGCACACTAGCTGTGGGGTACATGATGAGATCCCCGTCGCGGCAGGCGGCCAAGCCTGAGGGTAGGAGGCCACGTGGCGGGGGTCCCAAAAGGGAAGCAGGTGTCAGATGGGACGGGGAAGACCTTTCGGGGCCGTTCCAGCCCTATAGGTCTGTGGCTGCTGTGACTCCTCACGGTTTAGGAGGAGCAGCTCAATGTGGGGTGGAGACGAGGAGGGGGACCCCCGAGGGCACCCATAGGCAGAGCCTCATCAAGGCCCTGCGAGGTTGCCTGCCACGGCTGCTGGCTGCTCACAGGCTTGTCCTGATAGTGGATCTCAGCTCCACACGCGGGCCTCGCCACATTGAATCACCTGGGCCAGAGCCGCTCCCCTCCCTCGCACACTGACACCTGGGAAGGGAGTGAGGAAGACAGAGTGAAGGCACGCAAGTCATTGTCTTGGAGCTGAGATAAAACAAGCACAAGTCCTGAGCTGCCACAAGCCAGTCAGAGAAGTCGCCTCCCTTCCCTTTCTGAGGAGGCTAGAAGTAAAATTTACACGACTGAGCTGCCAGGAGGCACATCCACTGTATGGGCATCTGGACAAGCCAAGGTTCATGTTAACATCGGCTTTGCAGCAACATCAAGTGTGGCAGTCAAGGTGCAATTTCACATCAAGATATGTTCTTACAACATCCGAGTCCTCAGGCTCCTAAAGCAGTCAGAAGAGAAGCGAACAGAAGCAGCCTTTCCCCAGATAGTCTCAGCCTGGCAAGAGCCAGATAAGAAGTCCCTGCAGGCACTGCCTCCACATCTGTCCTCACGGCCTCTCTCCTTGGCAGGGAGGAGGACAGGTGAGGCCACCCACTCTGAACACCTGCCAAATGGCAAAGGTGGCGCTGGTTTATAAAGGGATGAAAGTCAACAAACACCCGCATCTCTCCCAAATCGCTCCCTTCCGGAATATCCCTGCCCTCCTGGAACCTCACCCTGGGGGGCTGGGGGAAGAAGGGGGCCTTACTGGCGGGATGAAGCCGTGACTGGGCCAAGCCCTTGTAGCAGCTGAAGGTAACTTATTCTTGGGGCCAGACAGGGATGTGTAGGTGTCTGGAACCCAGGGCTCTGATGCTCACGTTCCGGTAGTCCTACCAGCAACCCCAGTTCACCTCCCTCGGGTCTCTGTGGGCAGGGACAGAAAGCTCCTTCCTTCCTGCGCTGAACACACACCCTTGGGCATCAACATAAGGGCTGGCTGAGCTGGAGGTGTGGAGAGGGATGAGCTCCTTCCAGGTCCTCCCAGGCAGCGCTGCCTTGGTCTCTGAGCCATGTGAGGCCTGGGCAGGACTCTGCCTTCCTTACAGAATGCTGGGGTCTGTGTGGGGCTGGAGAGAGTTGGGTGACCTTCCCAGGCACCACTGGAGTTGGGACACAGAGGCCAGAGTTCTCCAGGCCTGGATGGGGAGAGTGGGGAGCAGAAAGGGCCCTCCCAGGAGCCCCCACTTTCGCTCTGGGGGCACACATGAAAGTCCCCCATGAGCATGAGATGCTGAGGCACTGAGTCCATCTTGGTGGCTCTCCTGTTTTCCTCATCCCCATCGCTGGCTCTGGAATTAAGCAAGGGCTACTTCTGGGCAGCCTAAATGCTGCCCATGCTCTCCCTGAAGGTGGCAACAAACCCACCGGGTTCTGATGGAGAAGCACCGAAAAGCATTTAGAGCTGTGCTGACCACCAGGGCCACCCAAGGCCGAGGCTACTGAGCACTGGAACATGGCTGGCTCAAACTGAGGTGTGCTCAAGCGTAAAACACATCGGGTTTCAAAGACTTGGTGTGCGGCCCAGTGCTGAGGTGGGCGGATGACTTGAGGCCAGGAGTTTGAGATCAGCCTGGCCAACATGGCAAAACCCCATCCTTACTAAAAATACAAAAATTAGTTGGACGTGGTGGCATGCGCCTGTAGTCCCAGCTACTAGGGAGGCTGAGGCAGGAGAATCGCTTGAACCTAGGAGGCGGAAGTTGCAGTGAGCTGAGACTGCACCACTGCATTCCAGCCTGGGTGACAGAGTGAGACTCTGTCTCAGAAAAAAAAAAAAGAAAAAAAAAAGATTAGCATGGAAAAGGAACGTAAAGTATCCCGCTTGTCAGTATCCCACTTGTCATTTTTTTCATGATTACATGTTAAAAGATTTTTTTTTTTTTTTTTTTTGAGACAGAGTCTCGCTATCACCCGGGCTGGAGTGCAGTGGCCGGATCTCAGCTCACCGCAAGCTCCGCCTCCCGGGTTTATGCCATTCTCCTGCCTCAGCCTCCCAAGTAGCTGGGACTACAGGCGCCCGCCACGTCACCCGGCTAGTTTTTTGTATTTTTTAGTAGAGACGGGGTTTCACCGTGTTAGCCAGGATGGTCTCGATCTCCTGACCTCGTGATCCACCCGTCTCGGCCTCCCAAAGTGCTGGGATTACAGGCTTGAGCCACCGTGCCCGGCCAAAAGATATTTTTGATACTGTAAGTATTTTATCAAAATGAATTGAACTTCAAGATGTCGCTAAAAACTAAAAGTTTCCCCAGGTGGCTGGCATTGTATTTCTATGGGCGTCTCAGTGGGGGTTTCCTGTGCTGGGGGTCTGTGGGCTGTGCACACCTGGGAAGCACCTGAGATGCTGAGCATTTGAAAGATTTCCCCCTTCTGCCACCAACCTCGGTCCAGGACTCCTCACTCTAACCCTGTCACCTGCCCTGACTTGCATGGGGACACTGAAGACCTAGGGTGGAGCTGTGACGCTGCACCAATCCTTCTGGAAAAGCCCAAGGACAAATGGGCTCTGAGTGCCCTCGGGCTGTGACCCCCAGGGCAGCCTCACCTGGAGAGGGAGGCACTGGCTGGGTCTGGAATGCTATGGAACTGGCCTGTGGTCCTGGGTCACCATCAGAGGGACATCTCCATAAGAGCATGAGCTGGAACAGAGGCTCTCAGGAGCCATGGAGGGCCCTGCCCAATGGTCCCTGCCCAGAAGCCCCCACCCCCAGCCCACTCATTCCCTTCTACAGGGCCTGGCTTAGCCCTCTGAGGGCGCCAGGCTGCAGGGGTCTCTGGCTTTAGCTGGGCCATCGGAAGGGGTGGGTGAGCAACACCAGCCTGAGCAGAGAACCACTGGAGACCAGCCTCTCGGCCCTAAAACAGGGGGAGGTGACTGGGTATTTGTTCCTTAAATAACCGGACCAACCATGGCAAAAGGAGACCCACATTTGCAGGCTGGAGGTAGAAGAGCCCAAGGATCCTGCAGCCTAGAGGTGTGAGCGACACCAGGACACAGTCCTGGCTTGGAAATGGCCAAGTTACACTGGACACAGCTCCTGAATCTGCCACTTAATTGTGTAATTTAGGGGCAAATTGTTTCATCACCTTTAAAAATGCATATGAGGCCGGGCATGGTGGTTGATGCCTGTAATCCCAGCACTTTGGGAGGCCGAGGTGGGTGGATCACCTGAGGTCAGGAGTTTGAGACCAGCCTGGCCAACATGGAGAAAATTAGCTGGGCGTGGTGGCCCATGCCTGTAATCCCAGCTACTCGGAAAGCCGAGGCAGGAGAATCACTTGAGCCTAGGAGGCGGAGGTTGCAGTGAGCCAAGACTGTGCCACTGCACTCCAGCCTGGACGACAGAGCAAGACTCTGTCTTTAAAAAAAAAAAAAAAAAAAGAGATGATTGTAGGAACGCTGAAGGGTTGGAGTGAGATAGGGCAGTGCCGTGTTGGTAAAGCCTGGCTCGCACTAGTCGCTCAGGAAGCTGCACGTGCCGTCTATCATTGCAGAAACCCATTGCCCCTGCTGAAAGCCCAGTTCCCAGGCAAGCAGGAAAAACTGTCAGTGCCGAGTTCTCATCTAGCTCCCCTTGTGCTCTAAGGACGGTGACTGGATGATACTAGTGACCCTGCCTTCCTGGCCAGGTCAAACTGCTGTCAGAACAGTTCCCAGGAATACGCCATCACTGGCCTCAGCTAACCTTTGGGGCTCTGGGGGTCAGGGATGGGGAGGGGGGCAAGGAGGACCCCAACAGGCTGCTCACCCCTGCTCTGCCAACCAGAGGGACCCTCAGTTCCTCCTCTTACGCCCCTGTCCACCCCCACCACTGCCAGCATCTTTAAGGCCCCTCAAGGCCAAGCAGTCCCCACCACCCCACCTCTGGGGCCTCCGGGTGTATGCCCTCTCCGGGAGGGACTAAAGGACGCAGGGACACAGGGTCTTTGGAGCCTGAGCTGGCCCATCCCTCCTGGGGTGGCACCTACCTGTGCTTGGGCTGTGGTGTGGGTGAGGGCTTTGCCTGGGAGGAGCTCCCTTTAGGGACTATGGGAAGCCCCCACATGGATATGCCAGGCACCAAAAGCATCTTGGCCCTGGGTCTGGTTTTCATTTCAGACCTGTAGGACATCCAGCATATGCCAGCTTTGCCTAGCAACTCACCCACCACTCACTTGGGTTTCTGCTGAAAGGAGGGAGTCTAAAGCCAGCTGATCTTCCCATGTGGGCCAGCTCCCGTGTTTTCTGGAGGATTCTAGCTTTGTTCACTCCTCACCCTGGGAGAAGAGAGGAGCGCTGAAACAACCAGCTTTATAGGACTAGGTTCTATCCTGCGGCTAAATTATTTAGCCCAAAGGACTGACAGCAGAGTCCCCCTCTCCCCAGGGTGGCAGGAGGTGGCGGCAGCCTGGTGAAGGGCAAGTGTCTGAGCCTCTGGAGCAATCAAGCCTTCCGTCGGAAATCACGGGCTCTGGCCTTTCATCCTTCCACTTTCCCACACCCTCAGAGCCTGGCAGGTGGTGCCTGGGAGGGCAGGGTCTCAATTTTTCATTCTTAAGTTGTCAGAGCAAGCTCAGTGTGCAATCATTGGGAAGGCAGGGCCCCTGGCTGCTGGCTGACTAATCTCCTTCCTGGAGATTGGAAACATAAAATTTCAGGCGCTGCCACCTTTCCTGCAGGCTGCTCAGCCCTTTCCTCTCCAGCAGCCAGCTAGATGCCAAGAGAGACAGGAAGGAGAGAGTGAGGAAGATGAGGAGAGGTGGTACCGAGCAAGGATGGGTGGCCCCTCCTGGGTCTGAACGTAACGCTGGAGCGCCAGGTTTGCCGTGGGCCGTGTCAGCCCTGCAGATGTATATGACAGCCCGACTTGCTGCAAGGTTAAGACTCACCCTCCCACATGAAGCCCAGTTCTGCACAGAGGCCATGCCCATCACCATCGTCGGGTCAGACTCGACCCACTGCCATGAGTGACCTGGGACTTAGTTTCCTTGCCTTGTCAGTGCCGGACAGCTGGGCCACCAACCTCCTGGGCATTGCAGGAGTCTTTGTCTGATAGCTGGATCTGCCCACCTCGGACGTACATGGATCAGAGCTGATAACAAAGGCTGCTTAGAGGAGAGGTAGGGACGAAAGGGCAACAACCTTTGCTCGGGGCCAAGTGAACTCTCAGGTCAGTTCTGACTGATGCTAAGGAAGGGAGTAATTTGGCGGCACATGGCTGGTTGTTCACCAGCAAGTGTTCATTAGTTGCCTACTTTACCTTAAAACAAATACTGGGTTCCTCTCCTATAAATGGGCCTCTGTGCATTTGCAAAAAGAACTTCTAGAAAACCAAGAATAAAATTAAGACCAAAATGAAACATATACGAAAGGTTTTTCAAGATTCCCTCCACTGGGAGTGTAACCAGTCATGGCTGGACACGGAACAGCCCAGGAGAGCCCTGGACAGTGGCCCAGTTGGAGGGTGGGCAGGGCTGCCGCAGAGACCTGGGCTATGCAAGGCTGCTGACAGCGGGGTGGTGTGGTGCTGGCATATGAAGCTGTCTGGATGGATGCACAGGGGTCATTTTGGGGGGTCCTTCTGGGACCTCTGAGAGGCACTAGTTGAGTGGCTGTGGAGGAATTCCAACACCAATCTGGCAGCAGTGGGCACTAGATGGCCCAGACACAAGACCCCTGGCTGCCGGTGGTGACGGATCAGTGCAGTCCCACTGGGAGGCAGTCTGCAGGGATCAGTCATGGGTTTGGGGACAGGTAAACACCAGAAAGCCTCATGTCCCCAGGTGATGACTTCCTCTTGGGGGCCTCACCTGCCACCACCACCACGTCCCACCTTTCTCTGTCGGCTTGGAAAACAAATCTGGGGCAGTTGCTGAGGGAGGTGGAGAGAGTGGGGCAGAGAACTTCATAAGGCAGGCTCAAGTTCATCCACAAACGCCTGGAGAGGACGGTGTCTGACCCACTTTGAGGGGAACACAGATGCAAAAAGAGAGTGTGTGGTGTCTGTTCTGCAAACACAATCAGAGGGAAGGGAACCCTGCGGTCCTCCGCAGCCCAGGTCCGAGGAGGGCTGTGGCGCTCCAGAGCAGCCTTTATTAGGAAGGATCGGGTTTTTAACAACCCCAAATGGGGCGCCCTGTGCCGAGCCAGCTGTTCATGGGAGACGCCTGCAGGCATCTGCCGGGGAAAGTTGGTAATGGAACTAAAGTAATGAAGTTGCCATGGCCCCTTCCAGCCCGAGAGTTCCATGCGGTGAGGCGGGGACAGCCTCTAGCCATCGGCTTAGGTGCTCAGGCTTGGGCTCTGAAGTCCCTGCGCTGGGCCTGTGAGCACAAAGAACATCCTCTGTGCTGCGTCTCCCCTCAGCATCCCTGGTCTACCTGTGGCTGGCAGAGGCTAGAGCCCCTGCCCCTCTGTGAGATGGGCCTGCCTTTCATTCTCCCAGCTCAGAGCTTCTTCAAAGTGCGTGTGAGTAGATGCTGGGGGTGGTGGAGCAGAGAGGGCTCCTCCCCAGGCACCACAGCTGGGATGTGGCAGAGGGGAGGTTGCCCAGAGCCAAGCTGGATGCTTCTAGATCTCACTGTGAAACCCGTGTGGACACCCAGTGCCATGCTCTCTTGAGGTAGCTGAGGTCACGTCCCCGGTCTCATGGCAGCCCCCAGACAGGCTCACCTTGAGGCTACTCTTGGGATGTGATGGCTGACCAAGATGATGCTGAAGACGGTCACACTCACTGTGGCTCCCCTCTGCACACTGCGCAGGTGCTGTGCTAACAACAAGGTCCCAATCGAGGCCTCGCTGCCACTGCACAGACAAGGAACCTGGCGGAGAAGACTCGATCCATCTGCCCACATTGGGAGTAAACGCCAACTGTCCCACATGGGGGGCGGGGGGAACAAGGCAAGGAGGTCCAGCGTGACCTCCAGTAGGTGCGCCACCTGGCGCAGAGCAGCCACCGGAGACCTGATTGCTCAGGAATCTGCGGTGGCCACCTGGGGGTGAGCCTGCCAGGTCTGCCAGGGCCAGAACAACAGCCTCACTGCTGGGGACAGCACACCAAGACCTTCCTTCCCCATGTGGATTCAGAAGTATCTGCCACCCAGGCATCCCACACTGACCAATCCAGTCTCCCCAGAACTTATTTGGGGAGCACAAGAAATGAACAGACACTATCACATGTCATCCATGCTTTGAGTTTTCCTGGACAAGTGGTTATTTACAAAGGCTATTTAACCCTTTTCAGTGCCATTCTGACAGAACGAGGGGGCTTCCGAGGCTACTAAAGGGGAGGAGGGCAGAGCAGAGCGCCTCAGAGGAGCTGGCCCGAAGGCTCCTCAGCACAGCTCCGGGGCCTGCAGTCTCCTCCGGCCTCATTTCAACAGATGGCAGAACTAATTCCTAATTAAGCCCAAGAAAGTTTCCGGCTCAGCACATTTATTTATGATTTTCCGGTCCCTTTGGTGCTCATTCTTCCCCTTTGTCTTCCTGGAACCCAAGCCAGCTTATTTCCAACCCTGAGCTCCCCACTTGGTTATGGGGAATGCATGGCTTCATCTGGGGAGAGGAGAGGAAGGGGTGCGGCGGGAGTGTGGGAAGGAGGGAGGGGTGTGTGGGAAGGAGGGAGGGGTGTGTGGGATTCGGTCACACAGCTGCTTTTAAGACAGAATGAAAAGGGAGTTTGTGGCGAACTGACAACTTGGCACAGACTTGAGAGGACAAATAGGCCTTTGAGGTCACTGCCTTTAGGGTGGTTCTCGAAAAACTGCCTGGGGTGAGCTTGGCCCAGAGGCGAGAAACCCTCGTGGGGTCCCTCCCCCATGGAGGGGCTGCCAGTTTTGTTTTGTTTGGTGGTTCCAGGGAGACCTCCGTCCCCTTCCTCCCCTCCTGAGCCACGCTGTGGCCCGGGGCTGAGAGGGGAACACACCTTCTGCCAGGGTTAGGAAGAAAAATGCCCCACTGGCTTCAGTGCTGGCTGCTGGGGATGGAACCCTAGACCCAGCTGCGCTTCAGAGTTTACCTAACTGGACAATTTTTCTTCTGGCAAGAGGGCTGTGTCACAGAAAGGTTTGCTTGTTAAGCCCAGAGGTCTGAGTCTCTCATGGAGAAAAATCACTGCCTCTGCTGTCGCCCCCAGCAGCACTCTGGAGAAAAGGTTTGCCTGAGAGGCTCCTGACATTTGATTATCTCTTGGATCAAAAGGAAAAGAGAGGCAGATGACTTGCTAAGACAACAATGTCAAGACAACAATGTCACCACCAAAAAAACAAGTGCTGTCGACCTTCACGAGCTGGTCTCCACCTCGGGCTCCTGACGCTGCCAAGAGCCTCTCTTGAGGCCACTGTCACCTGCTCCGTAGCACTGCAGGGCCCTGGGAGCCTCCGGGTGGGAGACCTGGGGGTGGGAAGGGGCTGGGGGAAACAGGAGTCGATTTTCTAAAGCAACTGTCAAGTCTACTGTGAGCCTCGGGGGAAGCAGTGTCTCCAACAGCAGAATGGCAAGGGGCCCGGGCTGTCCCCAGCCGCCTTCCAGGACCCCGGGGCCCTGCTGGCCACAGAACTCAGCTCCTCCTCCGACTGACGCAGGGGTACAGCTGGTCTCCTGCTCTGAGACAATCGCTCTTTATGTGCCCTCAGCCTCCTCTTCTCCTTTTAACAGTCTTCTCCCTTTCAACAAATGTATTGCTCCCCAGACACGGGGAGGAATCTGTCACCCTGAACAAGTGCAGGGGTCTTTGGAAGCCATTAACTGTCACTATCCTGGGTGTCATCCCCTCTTGGGCTGTCATGCTGGCTAAAGCAGGAGTGTCCCCTCCACCCCTCCCCACCCTGTTCCTGTCCTCCTGGACAAAGGGAAGGAGACAAGAATCAGCTCAGCTTTCTCCATGCCAGCGCCCAAGGGGCCTTTCCGCGTCCCCAGTGCTGAGGGGCAGGTCAAGTGCAGCCAGTCCCACGTAGGGTAGGGGCCAGACCTCGGGGCTACAGATGTGGCTGCCGGGAGCCACAGGAGCTGGAGCACCAGACTTAGGCCAGGAAGGCAAGGAGGGAGAACAGTTTTCTCCAAATCCTGCTTTACTGAGAAAACTCGTTCTTCGGAGACCACTAGGTTTTACCCACTCGGCCTTACCCAGAGCTCTCAAATACTTCACATAAGCAGAGAAACAGGAAGGGTGGACAGCTGAGCCCTGGTGTTTCTGATCCCTGCTGACTCTGACTTCTGGACACGATCCCTCCTGGCACCCAGGGAGGCTCCATTCTACATCCGTCCTTGGAGCTGGTGGGATCCCCAGGTTCTAAGTAACAATTCCCATCTTCCCCCAGGTAGTCATGTTAATTTAACCTGGGGCTTGGAACTTGTGAGTGCAATCTGGGAACAGCACTCACTGGTGAGTACGTGCTAGGATTCAGTCTCCAGACAGACTGAATGGAGCAGACGCAGACTTCCGCCCTGTCCAGGGATGGACAGGTGTACTCTCGCTCCCTTGTGTCAGCTGGATGGCCAAGGACGGGCTCGGCCCAGATGATGTGCCCCTGTGGGGGCCTCACAACTCATCTCCATCCTGCTCTCATCTCCTTGCAAGGACAAACCAAGAGGGCAAAGAAGTTACAGGCTGGTGAGCGTGGCTCAAGACAAGGAAAAACTTCCCAGCACTGACATACACCCCTCAGAGTGGAGTGCGAGCCTTACCCAGTCATGAGCTCTGGGCCCCGAAGGCCACCCTGTGCCCTGTGCTGTACGGCCTGCTCCCAGAGGGGCGAGGCAGGGCTACCTGACTGCTGTGGCCCCTTCCAACTAAAGATGCCAAGACTGCTATGTATGGAGGCTCCTTACACTGACATCTTGTAATCACCTGAGTCTGGGGAACCAGGGGAATTGCAGATGTCAAGCTGCTGGAAGTCATTTAGACCAGAAAGTGTCCTCGGCGACCATGACCCACTGCTGAGTCCTGGCATGAAATCAGGATCAGCGTCCACCCCCAGAGTCTGGGTGAGGGTAGAATGGGCAAGCGCAGTGGGAAAGGGGGCTGGGGAAGGTGGTCAGGAAGGAGGAGCCCCAACCTTGGCTCCTCTAGAGCCAAGTGCCTCTGTGCTGAGAGGCAGGCGAGCTCCTGGAGCCTGGACACACCCACTCTGTCCAGGCCCCTCTATCAGAACAGCAACAGCCTTCTTAGCTTTTAGATTGAGCAGAAGAGGGGTCCAACGGGCGCCCAAAGCCGTGCTGGCCACAGAGGCCCCACCTGCTCCTGTCCTCCGTCCAGGTGGATCGGCAGCCAGCCCTTTCCCTGAGGTGGCTGGCAGGATGGTGTGGCAGAAGTGGACCAGCCCCCAACCACCAACCTGTCTGGGGGAACTGACTTCCCAGACCGCAGCTGAGGACAATGGCGCTCATGCTCAGCAGGGTGTCCGTCGGTTAGAAGATGCTGTGGAGGGGGTGTCTTTTCATGCCCTAGTGGCCAGAGACCCAGGGGCAGAGAGTGGCTGCTGCCACAGCCCACTGGTTTTTATGGTTATGCCGCATAGCATACTCACGAGAACGCGGAGCCGCGCTGCTCCCGTACCCTGCAGGGCACAGCCCAACCCAGGCTTTTGGGAGCCCCCCTGCCCGCCTGTGGGTCAGTGGGCACCCAGCATGGTTGTATGAGAAAGAGGCTGGTCCTAGAATCAACAATCCTGGCTCTAGCCCCAGCTCCATCCACACTATGAGACCTCGAAAAAATCATCTTTTTTTGGTGCTAAATTTCCCCAGCAGTAAAAGGCAAGCTGAGTATCTGCCCCTCCTTGTCCTTTGGAAAGGTGGGAGGACCAGACAGACCTGAGTCAATGGAAACCACAACCACTCTCCAGCTACGGCTGGGGGCCCTGCACGGCCTCTCGCGAAAGGAGAGGGAAGGGACAAGAGGAGAAAGCGCAGAGACTCGAGCTGTTTCTCAGACTCACCGATCCATCTCATCAGAGAGGTCAGGATCTGCAGGTACTTGGTCTTCTGGACGTCAAAGAAGGTGAATGGTCCGAGGAGGAGAGTGAAGATTGCCTGGGGGATGGAAACAAGAGTAAGGGGGATGCACGCTGCACTCGCAGACCGTCTGCACGCGGAAGACGCTGCTGCTCATGTGGCCTCCGCCCACAGCTAAGGCCGGGCCTGACTTGGGCACACCTGGACTGGCAGAGGCTCCCTGGGGTCACCTTGGGTAAATGCCAGCGCCAGGGGTGGAACAAGAGCTCCAGAGCCATGCTTCCCTGCTGCTGCTCACGTGGACTGTGCTGACAATGCTGTGCCTCCTCGGCAAGGCCCAGGTGTTGTTCCAGGGATGGAACATCCTGCTCTCTTCAGCAAACACAGATTGAAGACCCATGACGTGCCCACCCTCGAACTGCCCATGAGCATGGGCTAGAGACGGAATGGCAAGAAGGATCCAAAAGAAGCACCAGCCACGTCTCTGGCTCTCAGTTTACTGGGAAGAAAGGACACAGTGGTGAGGGGCCCCAGGAGCCCTGACGAAGCCTCGCAGGAGAGGACACTTCTTCTGAAGGGCTTGGAGAGGAGTGATCGGGATGTGCATGGGCCACGTTTTCGGCTTCGAGAGAAGGAGAAGCCTGGAGAACAAGAGCCCCTGGCTTTCAGGGCAGGCCCCTTGGAAGTACCCAGGATGACCAAAGAAGGGAGCTGCATCTAGGAAAACCAGGGCAAAGCAGTCCTGGGCTGAGAAGGGGACCCAGGCAGAGAAGGGGGTGCTGATCGGCACGGATCCTCTCGTTTCTCTTTGGAGAACAGGGGAAAGTGTTGACTTAAAAAACGAAAGTCAAACTCTGTCTCAGAAAACTGGTCTGTGGGAAATGGGAACCTAAGGAAAATGGGGTAAACGTGACAGAGCAGAAACTGGGGTGTGGGGAAGGTTAGGATTTCCATGCCAAATTGGTTGCTCAGGGAGTAGAGGAATTAAGAGCTGCTCATTGCAGTTAAGATGATGGTACCATTTCCAATCTGCCACTCGGAAGCAGTGTGAGGCATCAGACCTTCTTAACATTTACACAGTGCCATTTTATCACGTTAATGCTAATGACGCTCACCAGAGATGTGGCAGGCGGCTTGGAAGCCTGAATGAATGTGGGGAGGGGGCCCACTCAGGGAGTCGGGCTCTGGCCTGTCATCCGGGTGAATCCATCACAGCTGCTCAGCCCTCGGCCAGCCCCTGTGGCTGGCAGGCGGGAACCCCGTAGAAGGGGGACTGAGCCCACCCTGCACCCTCCCCCGACCTCTGGCCATAAGGAGGGCAGGATGTGGGAGAAGCTGTGACCCCTTATCCAAGTCCATTATCACTGAGAGGATGAGTGACGCGGAGGAGTGAGGTGCCGCTTAAGGAAAGGCTCTAATTAGCTGGGCTGGAGGAGGCGACCCGGCAGTCATCAGGCACGAAGGACTTTGGAAAGAGCTTTCTGCTGGGGGCCTCAGAACTGGCCCTGCTTCCACTCAGGAGAGGGGAAAGAAGTCTTTCTATTAGGCTTGGGGAGCGGGGCGGGGCAGGGGAAGGCAGAGGAAAGGGCTCTCCTCGCAAAAGCAATGGACAGCCTCCGCTGTCCCCTCAGCCCAGGGAGAGGAGCTGGGGACACGGTAACGCATGCAGAACGTTAACTCTGGCAGAGCAGGTCTGTACGCAGCACCATCAGTAAGTCATTTAGGAAAATTACCACTTCAGGGAAACTTTCCACTGATGAATTTCTCTTTTGAAGGATGAAGAGGGAGATGTCAGGTAGAAGAATGCATAAACACAGAGCCACCTGCCACAAATGTTTCCAAGTAACTGTGGTCTGCCGGAAACTGGACTCCTGGTGTGCCCGGGTGTTTGGACAGTTCGCCTCTGACTTCCCGCTGAAATCATGGTCCTCCAGCTGTGGGGGCTGGAGATCTTGGAGGTGGCTTATGTGGGAGGTCAAATCTCATCTCAGAAACCTAAAGACTGGTTTTTAGAAGGTTCCACACCATAAAAATAGAGGGGCGGCAGAACCACCCCCAAAGGCAGGCAGAGAATGCTCCTGCAGGCTGCCTGGGTCCTGTCCTCCAGGGGCCCTGTCCATCTCTGTCCTTGTCCTCGGCAGATGCTTGTCAAGATCCTAGGACACAAAAGGTCTCATTCTGTAAAACCCTGTATGGATGAATCCCAGCCCGCTGAGAGCATCCCTCTCTTTAATCAGACACACCTCTGAAAGGTATTGTAAGTGGTATGTGTGAGGTGCCACTTGAGTGACCAGGAATATGAATCTAGAGGAGTCAAAACGAGGGTTCACACCTGCTTAGTGTTCTCAGACCCAGTCTGAGGACAGTAGCAGGTCTGTCCTCAGCATGGGAACTAGCAATGAAGGACTCTTCTGGAAGATCTGGCCAATGGCTGCAACATCCATAGATGGATGATGGTTGGAATGTGGCTTCTTTTTCTTTTAATGCTCAGGAGTACAGACCGACCATAACACTTGGGAAGGCTCAGGCCCCACTTAGTCACAGCAAACATGCACAGACTGCCAAACAGCAGCCCTTCCGTGGGGCTGCGAGCTCACGCATCAGAGAGCACCCAGATGAAGACACAGACTGCGAGCTGGGGCTAATTAAGGAACAGGTGTCCTCTGCAAATTACTTAGAGCCAGAACTCAGCAACTGCAGGAGCAGGCTTCCGGAGTGACAAAGGATGAGGACAGAGGCAGTGGCATGCGCTGCCACGCCACGGTGTGGCCGCGGAGGTCTTGCGGAGGGAGGGGGGCGGGAGAAGGAACAGCCCCTGTCTCCAGATGGTCTAGCAGGGGCAGTGTCCATCTCTGAACGCACAACAGCCAAGCGTGGTACTTCATGTTTTCTTTCCTTTTTGAAAAAGGAGACATAAAAAGCCAAAAGAGACAGCCTACTCTCTTGGGTCTTCCAGTCTAGCCCATATGACACTATAAATTAGCTGGCTCCTGAGCAATTTTCCAACCCCCAAATGCCATTGATCAGTTCAAACTCAGTCTCTGCTCAAGGACTCTTGTAGCCCAACTCATTACAGGAGGCAGAGACACGAGTCGCTGCAGCCAAGCACATTTCACATTTCTAAAAAAAAAAAAAAAAAAAAAGGAAAGAAAAAAGAAAACTCCGATTTCTAATAAAATCTTCAAACTGGTCATGGGAAATAAAGTCCGGATGGACCCAGGAGGGTACAAATGGGTCCGTTCAGATCCTCTTTCTTTTTGGGTCAGTGAGTTTAGATGACACCAGGGGCCCCACAGCAGCCTTGCTGAAGTCTTGATGGAGACAAGGAGGCTCACATTCCCAGGGCACTGCAGGCAATGCTCAGCCACAGCTCTTTCAGAACATTCTGGAGTCTACAGCTCAACAGGGCTGCCTGTCCTCCTGTGTCCCTTACATGCACTGCCCACCTCCAGTTGCCCAGGCTCCAGATTTCCAGCAATTTCTGACTCCTTCTTTGCTTTCTACATTAGGTTCCTGGGGTTGCTATCACAGATGACCACAAACTGGGGGACTTCAAACCACAGATACGTGTTCTCTCCCAGGCCAGAAGTGCCCTCTTGCAAGGCAAGGCTCCCAATAGCACCCCCTACAGGACAGAGCCCAGCTCTAAATACGCATTAAAGATGGGGCTGACAGGGAGGAGCCGTTTCTCCAGATGCCACCAGAAATGAGATTTAAGCACAAAGCAGGGAGTAAAGAGAGCACCTAATCTCAACCCCAGCCTTCTGTCCCCTGGACAGAATCAGTGACTCAAAGATGTGGGGAAGGGACCCTGCAGCCTCACAGGGACCTGTTGTGGGCTGTGCCTGGAGATTCCCTGGACAGGACGTGGCTTCGCTGAGGACCCGGAAGTACGGACACTTGTGCCTCCTTGAGCAGCCTGGCATCTGGGTACCAAAGGCTCAGTCACCAACTGGTGCCTCCACTTTCCTCCTGGAGTGGTTTGAAACAGACTGAAGAGTCAGCTGCCCAGCGATGGAATGGGAGAAACAAATACTGTGCTACTTCTGAGAATGGATCTTTAAATCAAGAATGCTCAACTCACGCCTGCTGAGGCTGAGCCGTGTCCACCACCTGCCTCCCTCCTCTCCAGTTCTAACCCTACAGCACACGGCACCCACAGAAGAAAGGCTCCGACTCAGCCCGCTTCTGTGTCATATACAAAAGGAGCCCAGGACTGGCAACGTGCTATGCCCTTTGTTTAACTGCACCACACAGGAGCGTGTGAGTGAGGGTGTCAGCATCAGAGCACAGAAGTAAAGCGGGTAGACACTTACCTCCCCATCCCCAAATTTCTCTGCCTATTTAGCTGGTCAGAGAAACAAAACGAAATTTTAAACTTGGTGCCAATCTCAAATTAAACACCCTGTTTAACACGCTGTACAATCTCTGGGTCCTACCCTCTGCCTGCAGATCTGTCAGAGCCAACCCCAAGGCCACATCTTCCCAGCCACTGGTCCTTTGATCGGCCCTGCCCTGTGCTATCAAAGCTGCCCTATGATAACATTGCTACCCAAGCTGCAGCCCCTCCACACTCTGCCAAGTGCTAACACACACGGTTTCATTTCATGCTCATGACCCCCTGCAAGGTCACTGGTGCAGGTGATGATGCCCTCATCTTACTGATGAGGAAACTGTGGGGGCTGGAGAGGTTCAGTGACACAGCCAGAAAGCGGCAGAGGGAGAAGGGACCGTCCCCCTCTCTGGCATCCCGTCCCCACATTTTCAACCTCATGCCTTCACCCTCCTGCTGGCAAAGAATCTCCCCGTGACCTTCCTCACTCCTACCCCTTTCTGAGCCCTGTTCAAGTGTCAATCTCCTCTGCAAGCTATTTTAATCGTCCCTGGGGGCTCTTGACTGAATTACCAACACACAGTTGATACCACCTGACTTCATTCTGGTGGGCTCTGAACCGCTGCTTTCTCTTGGGTTGATTTTGTGTCCCCAGCAGAGTGTAAGCCCTTTGAGGGCAGGGACTGCATTCTTGTTTGTCGCAGCACCTAGAAAGGCTCTCAAACGTGGGATGCTCACAAAAGCTTTGTAAAATGTACTGTATTTGGTGGGGGGAGTGCCTGGCAGAGTGGGTGAAGAGGCAGCCCCAGTCTTTCCAACCTGCCTTGTACACGTTTTCCATGCCTCCTGCGGGGGGCAGTGCCTGACCTGGCAAAGCCGGCAGCACGTGGGCAAGAGTCATCTGCTCTGCCTGAAAACAGCACACAGCCAGGGAATAACTCTTCCCAACACAGCTGAGGAATCGACATGTTATGATTTTAGGAAACACACATCAAATCAAAACAGCATGGCTCTGAGTTTACCCACTGGCTTCAGGGAGAATGATATCCATCCCTCCAGGAAGGAGAGAGTGCACCCGGGAAGAGTCTGGGGTGCCCAGCTCCCCACCATCACCAGCATCTCCAAGATCTCCACAGGAAGGTGGTCTGGGGTATCTGGCTTCCCACCATCACCAGCATCTCCAAGATCCCCACAGGAAGGGGATCAGACCCCAGTGAACTGTGACCACTCTCAGTCTGCTTGGCTCCCAGAGGGGTGGTGTCTTAGAAGACATCTTCACCTAAAGTAAAGAAGCTCAAGTTCTTCAAAGGAGTGATCCTTTCCACCTCTGCTTTCTGGAGACAGTGGAGTCAGTGTCCCTAATAGTCACCCACCGCCACCCACCAAAATGCTTACAAGACAAAACTAAAACCCCAAGTGCTGGAAGGAGATGGAGTGGGCTGCAGATTCCAACTGGAACTTAGACTTTGATGAAATTCAACAACACTCACAGTTCCATCTCAGTTCCCTCAAAAAAAGGGGAAAGAAGACAGAGGGGCTACTTCCCTGGTAGAAAGGGGAGACAGGAGGCCGGGCATGGTAGCTCACACCTGTAATCCCAGCACTTTGGGAAGCCAAGGTGGGCAGATCACCTGAGGTCAGGAGTTCAAGACCAGCCTGGCCAACATGGCCAAACCCTGTCTCTACCAAAAATACAAAAATTAGCCAGGCATGGTGGTGTGCACCTGTAATCCCAGCTACTCAGGAGGCTGAGGCAGCAGAATGGCTTGAACCCAGGAGGCAGAGGTTGTAGTGAGGTTGTGGTAAGCTGAGATCACGCCATTGCATTCCAGCCTGGGTGACAGAGCGAGATCCTGTCTCAAAATAAAACACCCACAAGAAAGGGGAGACAGGAGAAAGAGGGGCTGAAGTGAGGGCTGCAACAAAGGACAAATGTCTTAAGAACTTTCTGAGCAACGCCACACCAAAACTAAGCCACAGGACACAGAGTGACACACAGTTACCCTCTGCACCAAGTGACAGAGAAAACACCTGGAAGGGCAGCCGTCAGCTGACTGTTGATTCCCAGGAGAGGGTCCCTCCCAGCCCTGCCTCCTGAGTGAGACTTGAAAAGTGGGCAGTGTCCCATGGAGACAAATGCCAGTGGCCGAAGCAGCCAGCAGTGACCAGGGAAGCACACAGGCGATGCTTTTGTTCTCATCCTGGAGCAGCAAGAAGGCTTGGAACCGAAGTGGGGCGGGGCAGGGGAGTGACACTGTGACCCGCTGGCTTCCATGAACACTACTGAGGCAGTGGACTAGTTGGTTACTACGTGGGCAGTTCTCTAAATGTGTGCTTATTTCTTTCCCTCTAAAAATATGAGGCTTTTTTGGTTTTGGCTTCCACGGTGTAGTGAGATGGAGTTTCTAGAGCCAAGAATTCGGGCACCAGCAGCTTTCTCTTCACTCCTGCTGTCAGCTCTCGGAGTTTCAACATGGGAGGCCAGCAGGTCCACCCTGAGCCTTCTCACTCCAGGGCTGGGGGCTGATGGGGATTTCTGTTAAGGTAGCAGGGGTGACAGAGGCACTTCTCACACAGCAGCAAGCCTTGAACGGTTGAAAAGGGCTACGCTAAACGTACAGGGACCTGTGGGGGCTGACCACGGAGCACTGGGGCTTGGAGTGAGGAGGGCGCAGGAGGGCTCATCTGGGCGGAGGTGGAGTACACAAACCGCACAGCCGAGCTCCCTAATCCTGGGGGTTATTTCAAGCGATAAAAGAAAGGATCCCCCAGACTCCAGGGCTGCTCTTGGTGGGTACAAGGGGTTAAGAGTTAATTGGGGTTAATGGCAACTCAGCACGAACCCATCCCTAAATGGAAAGTGAACTTTCAACATGTCCTTGAAGTGTAGTGAAGAAATGTTCAAGGATTCTATTTTTATTTCTCAAGTGGCTGTGAACGTTTTGGTTTGGAAGTTTTTATTTTCTCAACTTGAATTACAGTATCTGGGGATTTACCCACAGGAAGGTGAGTTCTGAGGCAGTGTGGGTCAGCGGAAGGACCACAGGCTTCAGGGTCATGTGGCTAGGGTGGGATTTGCGTCCTGATGTCCCTGCTAACTGCGAGACCCTTCAAGTTCCTGAACCCCTCAAAGCATGCAGCGTGTGCACAGAAGACATTCAACAGACATGAGCGTGGCTTCCTGACCCCTTGTGTCAGCACACACCAGATCATCACTCCCGTCCAAACATCTTGGTGGGGAACGCAGCACTCCTGAAGCCAAGCAAGGAGCTCCATCCAAAGAACGTAAGAATGTTGTCAATACTATTCTTCATTGTTTTGTTTGTTTGTTTGTTTGTTTTTGAGGCACTGTCACACAGGCTGGAGTGCAGTGGTGCGATCACAGCTCACTGCAGCCCTGAACTCCTTGGCTCAAGCGATCTGCCCGCCTAAGCCTCCCGAGTAGCTAGGACTACAGATGCATGCCACCACATCCTGCTAATTTTTTTTTTTTTTCAGAGATGGGGGTCTCATTATATTGCCCAGGCTCGTCTCAAACTGCTGGCCTCAAGTGATCATCCTGCCTTGGCGTCCCAAAATGCTAGGATTACAGACGTGAGCTACCATGCCTAGCCCCAATACTATTCTTTTCCTTTTTCTTTTTTTGAGGTAGTCTCACTCTGCCGCCCAGGCTGAAGTGCAGTGGTGTGATCTTGGCTCACAGCAACCTCCACCTCCCAGGCTCAAGCGATTGTCCTGCCTCAGCCGCGTATGCCACCACGCTTTGCTAATTTTTGTATTTTTAGTAGAGACACGATTTCACCCATGTTGGCCAGGCTAGTCATGAACTCCTGACCTCAAGTGATCTGCCTGCCTCGGCCTCCCAAAATGCTGGGATTACAGGCCTGAGCCACCATGCCTGCCCCCCGATACTATTCTACTATTCTTTTTTTTTTTTTTTGAGACAGAGTGTCGCTCTGTCGCCCAGGCTAGAGTGCAGTGGCCGGATCTCAGCTCATTGCAAGCTCCGCCTCCTGGGTTTACGCCATTCTCCTGCCTCAGCCTCCCGAGTAGCTGGGACTACAGGTGCCCGCCACCTTGCCTGGCTAGTTTTTTGTATTTTTTAGTAGAGACGGGGTTTCACCGGGTTAGCCAGGATGGTCTCGATCCCCTGACGTCGTGATCTGCCCGTCTCGGCCTCCCAAAGTGCTGGGACTACAGACGTGAACCACCGCACCCGGCCACAATTCTACTATTCTTATTTGACTTCCATGAGGTCCACCCAAGTTCAACTATGGTCCAAATGCATTTTTTTGTTTGTTCGTTTGTTTTTTGGTTTTTTGAGACAAGGTCTCGCTCTGTTGCCTAAGCTGGAGTGCAGTGGTGTGATCATGACTCACTGCAGCCTTGACCTCCTAGGCTCAAGCCATCCTCCCACCTCAGCCTTTTGAATAGCTGAGATTGCGGGCATGTGGCACCATGTCTGGCTAATTTTTGTATTTTTTGTAGAGACAGGGTCTCACCATGTTTCCCAGGCTGGTTTCAAACTCCTGAGCTCAAGCAATCTGCCTTCCTTGGCCTCCCAAAGTGCTAGGATTCCAGGCTTAAGCCATGGTGCCCAGCCCTAGTTCTCATTTGACTTCCATGATCTCCGCCCAAGTTCAACTATAGTACAAATGCTCGTTAGGACAGTCCAAGTTCTTCCGACCAAACACAGAGGATCATTCACCGTGCAGAAGATGTCTGCCAGAGAAAGAGAGCAGGAGCCGTGTCAGAAACCATGTCGGCAGCCTGTGTGTACCAAATCCCACGAACCACTGTCACGGCTTATTTGCCAAAACTCTGTGACGAGAGGCACCATGCCATCTAGAGGAGGTCGTCCGAATTCAGCGGATGACCGCACTTTCACAAGAACTATATAAGGATGAGCTTCCTAAAACGTTCTCAACAGGGCAGGGGGTGAGCAGCGCCCCTCCTGAAGACCAGCCCAGGAATGGGCTGATCCAGAGCCTGGGAAGGGATGGCATTTATGCCAGGACAGGCTGTTGGGTTCTAGACACCAACCCAAGCATGACAGACAGTGCCGATCTTTCCCCTGCCAGTTCTCAGATACTGTGTACCTGATGCAGGGTAAGTAATGAGGACAGGCGGAGGCCGGCTGCCTCCCTCAACGCACGTCCCTCTCTGCAGCAGTGATTAGTGTCAGCCCAACATCTGCCATAAGGCACTGTTTGAACAAGTTACCATGGTCCCTTGTCCCTGGCTCCCCCTGATCTTCCCAAACCCTTCAACTAGAAGGTCCTTGGGATATGCCTGCTGAATAGACTCCAAGTTTGAAAGATTTCAGGTGATGACTAAAGAAGAATTGATGGCTGACGCCCAGATGACTTGAAACAAGTGGGTGCCCCTAGTGCATTAGAGGTCAGCTCTATGCATCTTGTCATTGGGTCACCACCTTCTTCAGTAGAAAACCATGGCTGCTCACGCCAAGCTGGTAGCCTCATTCTGAATGAGTGAGTGGAGAGACGGAAGATCTATAGCTCTTCCCAAAGGTGGGAGGACACTGAGTCTCCAGGCAGACTCAATCATGAACCAAAAATGAAGGTCCCAGCAGGGTGTTCTAAAGCGGCCACCAAGCTACAAAGCAGAGAAAAGAAACCAAATCCATGCAGCAGGAGCTCAGCAACCAGGGGATGGTTGGGAGGAAAGACCTGTCTCTCTGTCCGGCTAGCGGAGATAAGGATGAACTCTGGGCATCTTCTAGGTACGGGTACAGACTGGCCAACAGTGGGGCGCCTGTGCTACCTCTGCTCAGATACTTGTGCAAATGTTATTTGACTCTGATGCTGGGGAGCGTGGAAGAATGATTTCAGGGAGAAATAAACCAGGGGAAAGGTGGATGGATGGTCTCTTTTATGCAATGTTACCCCCTTGGACCTGGAGGGCCAGGGTTCTCAAGCAGCCCTGGTACACCGCCCGCCCGAGCTGTTGCAGGTCCAGAACACCACCTCCCAGGATGCAATGTTAGCCTGTTTGTGGCTGGGAAGGAGGCAGCATGTAGGGGATGTGTGAGAGCTTCCTGCACAGAACTGAAGCAGCACCTGCTCTGGGAGTCTGGCCATCCCATGGCAGCTGTGACGCAGGCTGCATGGGATGAGAGCTCCCTGGACTCCCCTGTGCTGGCTCCGAGAAAGACTGGGAGAGCTGGACAGCACGGGACAGTCCAGAGCCACTGGGGCATCACTCATGACTCCTGAGGAGCCTGGGGGAGTCTGCTCTAAGAGGCTCAGCCCTGTCAGCAAGGAGACAACCAGAGGCATCTGGAAGGCAGTTCTTGGGTTTGTTGTTACTCCCTGAACACTGGCTGAAGAGCCGCCTTTGAATGTTTGACAGCTGAAAACCTTCCCAGGTCCCTTCCTCAAACCTCTGCTTCCCCCTTTTTAAGGCAAGTGGAAACAGAGCCAAGAAAAACCCACATAACTTCCTTTTCTGAACCACCTCCTCTGAACACTCCGTACCCCTACTTAAATGACATGCTGAATTTCTTAGAGACCTGAGGTTTGTAACCTATCTTTACTGGAGCTCTGGGAGGCAACAAAATGAGCATCTTCTCTCTAACCCCTTGATGGCAAAAAAGGAACATCAGGAAGCTTCCTATCAGGTAGAGTGTGGCTCATAGGAGCCCATGTGTGGGAGGCATGTGGGGGAAGGCGGCAACTGGGAAGGAGCCTACTGCCATGACCCACTGGGGGCTCCTGCTGCATTGGGTGGGCAGCCTGGCTGTGACTTGCCAGGAAACTGTGGCCGCTGCAGGAAGGAGCCTGTGTCTGCCCGGAACACATGCTGTGGCCCCCAGGCAGCAGACTCCACCCAACTTTGGAACCAGGAGGAGTCCACACACCTGGTAATAACCTGCCTATTGTCTCCAAGCTTCCAGCTGGGAGCTGGAATTAGGCTCACACTGAGGGGATGCTGGTGGCAAGAGCCCAGCCCCTGAATGTGACACCTTTCTCTACCTTCCCAAGCTCTCCAAGCTTTCCAAGACACTTGAGACTGATGTCTGTCATTCTAGAGAAGGCTCTGCCCCGGGGCAGGGAAGACTAGGCTCCGAACCAGCAAGTGGACTGGCACTGCCAGGCACGACCAGAGTGCCCAGGCAGGATGGCATCTTCCAAGGCGAGCTCCTCCCTGCAGACACCTGAGCCTTGGTGACTGTTTCCACTTTAGAAAACTGAGGTTGAGAGGGATTCATTTGTCCCAAACCTCACACTACTTGGATGCGGCAGGGATTTGAACCAGGCTATCTTCAGTCAAAGCCCGGTCCCTCTTGAGAGCATTCAACTGCCTCCTTTGCTTACACCCTGATGGAAGGGCTGTCTCCTCTGCCATCCACTCTGTGGCCCCCTCAAGGCTGGCCTCAAGGCTGGCGCCTTCAGGGCCGGAGGACTGGGCTGGCCCAGTGGTCTTGGCCTGGCCTGGCTGGTGCTTCCCTCACCCTCTCACTGGAGGACAAGCTGCCTGCCTGTGTGGGCTCTTTCTCGGCTGAAAAGCCAGATGGTACCCGATGGTGGGCAGAGTTCCAACTATTTGATGCCAGAGCTGCAACCCTTGTGGTCTGGTGGGGAGGGGAAGATAAATATTGTGGAAAACCCACACAGTCATTTGCCTAATGATTATGAGCCATCAGGGTTTATAGAGGACAGCCCGGCTCCTCACAAGCCTGACGGAGGGCCACGGAATCTAGCACCTGCACGTCCAGGTGAAAAGACCATGGGTTCTGACCTTGACCTAGGAGAGCTTCACGGATGTTATGTGAGGAGCTGGGGTGGGGCAGAGGGTACATGTGCGCAAGGCTGTGGGACGTGAGGAATAGACCTGTCTCTGGAGCTGGCACCTACTCTAATCTGTCACTGTCCAAATTTCAGATGCAAATTGGTGGTGGTGGAGAAAGAGATGGGTGGCGAGCCGTCTGTGACTTCATGGCAGTGGACGGATTCCAGCTGCTCCCTTCTACTTCTGCCCCCCAAAGATGGGGTGCCCTGGCCCTTGCGGAGGGGAAGCTTGTCCTGGCAGCGAGGACCAGAGGATGACCCGCCCGCTGGGAAAGGAGGGGCTGGCTGTGCATGAGTCTGTCTCACCGGAGCAGCAGCCACTAGCTATGGTGGGCTCTGGCCACCAGCAGGCCAAGGCCCAGGGGAGGGATGTGTGCCAATGCCCCACCACAGGCCCAGCGGCGGCATCCACCTGTAAACAGTTTTCCTTATTCCAGCCTTCGGGAAGCAACCGTGCTGTGACGGGCCACGCTGGCTCTAGATGGAAAGGTGAACGAAATGCAGCCTGTGCCCTAGAGGAGCTCACAATGAGGTCAAGGAACAGAATAATCATAAAAGCCCAAATAACGCCATGGCAAGGGGTGGGGGAAGAGGGGCCCTGAGCTCAGTGTGGACTAGGGGAACACTTCTCTGACTCCAAAGCAAGGCACAGGCACGTGGTGGGCCAGAACGTGAAAGCACTCGACATCTGGGGACAACACTGGTGGCGGGGTGGGGGGTGTCTGGGGGAGAGAGAAGGCTCTAGAATGAGACTGGGGCAGACCATGCCATGTGAGGGAGTTTAGACTTTGCTTTCTGGAGAGGAGCTTCTACAGGGTTTTAAGCAGGGAGACGGCAACCAGACTGACCTAAAATCAGGGTTGACACAGTAAAGCTTCATGACCCTGGGGCAGTTCTGCTGTGAGGGGCTGAGTCTGCACACCAGGGTGGGGGCTGTGACAGGCTGTCCCTCGTCATGGAGCCCTGGGGCGGGACACCCCTCCTAACATGATGAGGTTTTTAAAAGGGACTTTGATCCTTTGAACTAGGAGTATTATAGACGGGGTAGGCGGAGATCAGGGAAGTTCATTCCCATCCTATTGGGACAGAGGCGTGAAAAGGCCATCCTAGGCCCTCCCAGGGAACCTGATGGAAGACAGAGCAAGGGATGCCCACTTTTTAGGGCAGGCTCTAGAGAAGCCTTTCTTTCTCATGGCAGGAGGAAAATGGGAACTGTGAGGAAAGACAGGGCTCTTCTAGACGGTTTGGCAGTTCTGAAGAGCATGATAACGTCTCTTCCGGGCTCTCCTAGGCCGAGTTAACAGATGCAAGGACCAAAACTTCTCTGGGCACTATGGGCGTGGTTTACTGGCTATCATGTTTTAGCTCTTGAGATCTCTCTACAAAAACAGCTCTTTTAGTATTTATGCTGGATGTCAAGGAGGAGGGAGGGGATGGGTACACGGCATTATTCTCCCTGACGGCTGTGCCTGGAGAGGCTGGGCCTGGGTTAGCCTGGGTCACAGTATACCACTATCTTATACCAGTGAGAAGGCTGGGGCAATCCTTGCTTGGCCACATAACTGCTGGGGGCTGCGCTACCACTGTTGGGGCCAGGCTAGGGGTCAACTTGGTCCTCACAGATCCTAAGAACAAGAGGGTGTGAGAGGAACAGGTGGGCTGTGCCGTGAGTGACAGAGGATGGGGGACCCTCCGGGCCATCAATCTAGCCCCTCAGCTCCCTTGGGAAAAAACACCCACATCTCCAACCACCTGATTCTATCAGGAATTGAACTGCTCAGAACATTCAGTGGTGGCGATGCATGTGCCCATGGGCTTTGGAACCCAAGGCCGCTTGCGTCTCCAGTAACCAGCTGGCATCTGATGGCTTTTGGTGCCCAGAGTCTTGCTGTCAATCCCCCGCCCTGCCCTGGGAACAGGAGGAGGCAGTGCCATCGCCCTCTGCTGCCCGGAGCTTGTGCGTCACTCAAGGACAGGTGCCAGGTGATCTCTTGAGACACTCTCGGCGTCTTCCCTTCCTCGGTCCATGCTCTCGGCGCAGGAAGAGCAATGGCAGTGGGAACGCTCCAGCAGGAGCTGGAGGAAGCGAGGGAGGGAAGGAAGTCAGGTGCCCAGAACACAGGTGCCCTGCAGAGAGGGCTGCACAGGCCCAGCTAGCTCCACCCCTTCTCTGCTGACGTCTGGCCTCGAAATAGACCAGGAACTGAGTAACCTTGGAGGCGGGACGGAGGGGAGACGGCACATCAAGCTGGCTGATTAACAAGCTGTGTTGAAGTGGGTTTGAGAAGTGACATCAGCAAGCCCCCAGCTTCCTCCCTAGTCGGGGGTCAGAGTGAGATGCCCTCTCTGGGGAGCTGGCATGCTGTGGGGTCTAGAGCCCCCAACCAGCAGCTTCAGAGGAAGCTACAGGGGAAGCCTAGAGCATCACCGACTAGGGACATGGGAGGTACCTGTCAGCCGCAGGTGACAAAGCAGCCCCGAGCCAGTGGGCATGCAAAGCCCCTCTTCTCTCTAGCAGTGCCTTAGGTGTGGACTCCAGGATGTGGCAGCGCCAGGCCAGAGACCTGTGGATGGCCCAGCCCCTCTCCTTTCCCTGCAAGAGGCTGCCACGGGAAGACCCTGACAGCTGTCTCCACCACAGTGCTGTGGGAAGCCGTTCTTGAAGGAAGACCAGAGTGGGCCTCTCCCTGGGAAACCTTTCATCACTTTGAGAGGTCTGCACCAGCAGGATTTCTCAAAGGGAAGAGCACACAGAATTCTCCTCAGAACTGGTTGGAAATGCAGATTCCTGGGCCCCGTGGCCTTAGAATATGCTGCATCAGGTCTGGTGCAGGACCCAAGAATCTCCATTTTTATTAAGAGCCCGAAGGCATTCTTGTGCCAGCGGTCGGGCAACCAGATCTTGAGAAACACTTTCCTGATCCAGAGGAAGGGGACCAGCTGGGAAGTGTTCCCAGAGACTGTTCACCTGCCTCTCAGGTGAAGCACAGCCTCCCTGCAGTAGTGTGGGAGAAGGTGCCACAACTGCTTGGACACCACAGACCGCAGAGGCCTCCCAGCCTCAGCCAGCGCCCAATACCCGATACAGGGCCCTGCATTCTCTTCCCATCAAGGTGTTCAGAAAACGTCTCAATCCATGGTTGAAGGAAGTTCTTGCCACAGCCAAACTACACATGCCCTGTGGAGGCTCATGACCGTTCTAGAGTCACACTCACATGGGGTATCTGCTGCCACAACCCCAGTGCCTCCTTTGTGCCTGAGGCTTATGAAAATGTTCCTTGGTCCACTGTCAGTGAATCCACAAGACATCTGGGCTTATGCTAATTCATCCGATATCATCATTAACGTGCACCCTAATCGTTCAGCTCTGTGTAAGGGCCGTCATAGCTGAGTCCCTCGCACCTCTCTGCTGGCTGTAAACCCTCTGGGGTTCTGTGGCTCCTCTCCTCAAGGCCAGGGTGCACTGCAGAGCGCACACTCAGCTATTTCTTCTCTGCACACAGGTGCTGCTTTTGAGCCAGTGCAAGGCCAGCACTGCTGGCTGGGACACCGGCCACATGGAGGATCATGGCTATTACTTTAGAGTGAGTGCTTTATTTAATTAAACAATTACTGCTAGGGCCCTGGAGCGCTATTTAGAAAGACATCAGGTTCTGCTTATCATATGCACCCTGTAACAGAGCGAGCATCGTTCAGGGAATAGCACAGCCTCACAAAACTTGGCAGGGCCACCACAAATGCCACAGACTGATCTACAGGATAAAAGGAGCAGACAGACATGGAGCAGAAGAAAAACAGTTTGGCATATACAGTTTTCATTTTAGTTAGCACAAAATATTTAAGAACATTCCACGTTACTCTCAAAATACTGGGAGGTTGCTAGATTCCACAGACTATGGAGGTTTTTTGGCACTTTTATTGGTGAAATGAAGAAAAAAATAAAAAATAAAAAAAGGTGGCAGGGAGAGATCTGAAATCAACAACTGGGATGTACCCTTAAAAATATAATAAAATTATTTTTAGTTCTTTGCCCAGAAATGGGAGTTCTGGAAGCAGAGGGGGTGCAGAGTGTAGGACGGACTGGGCTGTTGAGCTTTGGGAGTCTGCCCGGGGCTCAGTTTCTCGAGGGGAATGACGGGAAATGCGTGTGCACACACGGGTCAGTGGCCAGGATCAGCCCAGGTAGCCTGGGAAGCGAGGCACACTGGGTTTTTATCCCTGACTGCACCACTCACAAACAAGGAGGGCTCAAGCCTTGAGCTCAGGGTCTGACTGGGATCAGTATGAGACCTGCAAAGAAACCGTCCTGAAAAAGCTCAGCGCAGAAGGTCCCCAGCAGGAATGGATACTCCCCCACGGAGCCCTACTTGGAAACTTCCCAACCAAACTGGCCTGTGCACAGGTGTGGGGCTCGGGTATACACTTATCAGGCTCTGCGGAGCTCTCCCAGCTCAGGGATGTGGATGGGGAGAGGGGAAGGGGCATCGCTGGTTACTTCTTTCAGGTGGGCTGCCTATGATATCCACCCCAAGCCCTGTCTGCCTGTTTGTCCAGCAACATGAACTGGGCTTTGGGGTTCTGCACCTTTGCACATGAAGACACGGATACCTCCCTTTACACAAGAGAAGGGATCCTAAAGTTGTTTTATAAATGCTGAATTTTCACAGAATAACATTTTAAATACACTAGGGAAACTAAGTACTTAAGAAAAATCTGAAGCAAATCCTTCTGTAAAGGAATCACTTTGTAACAAGTAACTACCCCCCCGATTTATTTTATACCTTTGGATTTTCATATAATAGGGTTCCTAGGAGTTAAGAATGGTGGGTGTGTGGGGGTCAAGGTCATGGCAACAGATCATTTCCCATCTCCATTCACTTCCTGGGTAAATCGGTGAATGGGGGTGGGGTGAGGGATGAGCAACCAGGTAAGTTACACTGCCCTTTTCCCCACGTGCCTGGGAGTAAAACTGGCTTGCTGTGGGCAGATGGTCTTTGCAAGGCTGTACTCATTATTTTACAGACAATGGAGATGGGGTAAAGAAATATGGTTTAGCTTGGGCGTGGTGGCTCACACCTGTAATCCCAGCACTTTGGGAGGCCGAGGGGGGCGGATCACGAGGTCAGGAGATCTAGCCCATCCTGGCTAACATGGTGAAACCCCGTCTCTACTAAAAATACAAAAAAAAATAAGCTGGGCGTGGTGGCGGGTGCCTGTAGTCCCAGCTACTCGGGAGGCTGAGGCAGGAGAATGGCGTGAACCCGGGAGGCAGAGCTTGCAGTGAGCCAAGATTGTGCCACTGCACTCCAGCCTGGGCGACAGAGAGACTCTGTCTCAACAAAAAAAAAAAAAAAAAAAGAAGAAATATGGTTTAGGCTAAGCACCCCAAATCCAAAAATCCAACATCTGAAAAGCTCCAAAATCTGAAACTTTTTGAGCACTGACACAATCCTCAAAGGAAATGCTCATTGGAACGTTTTGGAATTTTGGATTTGAGATGCTCTACTGTAAGTATAATGCAGACATTCTAAAATCTGAAGAAAGTCTGAAATCAGAAACGCTTCTGGTTCCAAATATTTTGGGGAAGGGATACCCAACGTGCACATTCTACCAGGGCCAGAGACACCCCACTGACATCCTCTGAAGGGGCTACGTCCGTCACCAGCTCAGAAGCAAGAACGTAAGATCCCGTCACCCCTCAGGACCTCGACAGAGGCCCACGAGCAGCTTCCGAGCTGGGGAAGGGACTGGTGGGGGAAGAAGCCACTGCCTGCTGCCTTGTGACCCCGAGTCCCCCAGTCTGGCACCTGTACTGAGACCATGGAGGCAGTGGCACAGGGGACTAGGCATCGTCCTCTCAACTGGCGCACAGGTATTGGCCAAAGTGGGGACAGGTCATGGGGCGTGATGGGTGGTGGGCATAATGCCAGTCAACCGAACCCACGTCCCTGAGAGTGACATTAAAAACAAAAACAGCAACCCTCTCACTGAGCAGGAGAAAGCATGGGCACTGGGGCGAGGGTGGAGGCAGCCACAGAGTAACTCAGGGAGGTGGCACCCAGGTGTCCTCAGTAAGGTGAGGGGATGAGCTGGGGCAACTCGGGGAAGAAAGGAGGGACGGGGGTCTTGCTCAGACAGGAGCAGCAGTGGCGGAGGAATGGGTGGGGTGGTGGGGGCTCACGCTGTCCCTGGCTAGGAGTTACAGAGACAAGCTGCAGTGTGGGAGTGAGTGACAGGCAACCTGAATTTCATTTAGGGAGGGCTGGGGTAGGGGGATGGAAAGCACATGGAAGGACAAGAAGCCATTCCTGGTCTAAGATATGTAGACAGCTCCTCAGGAAAAAAAGCAAGCAAGCAAGAACAACACAGGCCTGTCCCTGTATTATTGATTTCCTTGAAAAAGAAAGAGACAAGCTAATCCTCTGAGGTCACCATTTCAGTCTGAGCACGGTCACTGCCTGAAGTTAGAGTTCACCCAGCATTAGATTCCCAGCTCTGCTTGGGTAGCGGGTATGGGCACGTCCATTTTTGGGGTGTGGGGAAGAAATGCATTCTCCCTTGAATCCCAGTCTCATGGGATGACTGCAGAAAGCTCAGCATGTGCGGGACACACAGGACCCGGGACACGCATCTTAGGGGCTCACAACCCCACACCAAAGCTGGCTGAAGATACCTTGAAGGCTCACCGAGTCCAGCTCCTGGCAGTGGCGGGCACGGGTTAGAATGACCGCACTCAGTGCACCTGCGGTGCCACCAGGTGTGACGGGCATCTCTCCACAGGCGAGAGGGGAGGAAAGAGTGAAAGGCAAAACAAACCCGACCTTTCTAGAGTCTCCAGAACTGAATGAGGAGGAACTGACAAGAGGTGCGTTGGGAGGGAGAAGAAAGAAAAGGAAAGGAAAGATGGACTTTGCGGGTCACCCCAGTGAGCCCCCACATGGTCACCATCCTATGAAGGAGGTACTTGGATGTCCCTGACCCTGGAAACAACACCCTTCCCCCTCCAGGTATCCTGGAGTCTCCTCCTGACTCGTCTTGGTTTGGTGTGAGGCTGAGTCCTAACTCACATGAACCAGACGAGAGGGTAGATGTCGCCCAGGAAGGGACACTCTTGACAGGCTGTCTGCTTTCTGGGCTTAGGGTCCTGCATTCCGTTTCCAGATGGGCCAACCCACTAGACTCTTCCCAGAGACAGCTCGCTTATCCTGTCCACGTTCTTGCCGGGCCCTACCCGGGTCACCTTTGCTGTCTGACTGCGCTTCACTCCAATCCCCGGCTCAACGCTGCACAAACCTGGGGGCAGTGTTCACCTGTGTTCTACTGGAGTTGTACTCTGGGGGCACCACTCATGTTGAAAGCAACAGGAGTGGTGCCTGGGAGGCAGGTGGTACAGTGTCCCCAGAGTCTCCAAGTTCGGTGAAGTCACTGCTGCTCCTAAAACTTGCTGCTTCACTAATTTTCCTTCCTCACTGGTCCTGAAGGCCTCTAAGCCACCTCCTGCCCCAGCACTGGTAAGAATAAATATTCAAGTGAAGGCAGCGTTGACCCACTTATTAGCAGATGTCACAGCCCCAGGGCACAGTGGCTGACGCTAGAAGAACAGAGACCATGGCAGGGGAAGGAAGTGTCCTTGGGAAGAGGCACTTAATTCCAACACTACTTGAGTGCCCAGGAAAAGCTGGCCTTGCTATCTAGGGGCGAGGGGCACCAAGGCAGACGGGGCATCAATCAAGTCGGTGACAATGATGGGCAGACGTGCAAAGGCGCTCACTCACCAGGGAACATGCTCAGCTGTGTCACCCCAACTGCCTGAAAACGTCAGGCTCCCAGGGCTGATAACAGGTGCCCTGTGCCCCGGCCTGCACATGGCAGTGGGGGCCACCCCCAAAGCGGAGCCTATGGAACTGAGTCTTGGGCAAGTGGAGCAAGCCTGTGTCACCAGGGCAGGACAGAGCTGAGAGGCCAAAGAGCTGAGCTGTTGTCTGTCTGCTTCAGCTCCGGGATCCCAGGAAGCTCCCGTCTGAGTCAGTTTCCCCGCTGTGAAATGGGATGACACTGTGTACTTTACTGTGTGGCTGGGAGTCAGAAGTCACTGGTACGCGCTACACCGATGTAAGGTAAATCGTGGGAGGGTGGGGCACTCACGGCACGCATGGCACTGCCAGGCGGGCACATCACTCCCTCTCCACCCTCACGAAAAGGATATTTTCTCCTTGAGTGGTACTATTTTAGGAGGAAGCCATTTGGTGTTGAAATGGGGACTGCACACCATTTTAAGTGTTGCAAACGGACAAAGGCCAGTGTTGCCAAGTGAGAGGGAGCCAAGATGGAATCCTGGCAGAGCGAGAGAAAACAGGGCTGGAGCGAAGGCCTGGAAGGACCCTTGACCCTTCTGGTGTCAACGTGAGCCTGAATCTGAGACTGATCTCACCCTCTAGGAAGAGAGGCTAGCAGACAGAAATCCCCCTGGCCCTCCACTTCTTCAAGGGGGTGTCTGGAGGGAGCTTGGGAAGACTCTCTCTGTCACAAGGGGTGGCAGGGTACTGGCCAGGTACTTGCAGGCTGTATCCTTCTCCTGAGTCACCTGTGTTCTGGAGGTGGATCTCACAGCTCCTGTGTTCAAGGCAGGATAGCAGGCCAGGGTGACCTTGTCCTGTCCCAGGGCAGCCAACGAGGGGCCCCCTGCTCAACATGGCCAGTTTGCGGCCGGGTCTCCAGCCAGGCATAAGCTCCACTCTGCCATCTGCGCTCCCGGCTCTGTTCGGCCAGGGCCTGCCGGGCCACCTGCGACCCAGCAGCATCTGTCCACCTGTGAGCAGTGGATGCTGCTTGTTCTGCCTAACGGTGAGAGGCTTTCAGCACCTGGGAGTCCCCACTGTCCCCTCTGACACTGCTTCCCTCTGACTCTCTATAGGAGGGATGGGTCCAGGCAGGGGACAGGAATATCGGCTGGGAGGTGATGCAGGAATGAGGAAGTGCAACAAAGCCGCTGGGCAGTGCCCTTGATCCCAGGGGAGAGTGACACACGTCTGCGTCCCAGACACCTGGGACAGTCTGAGTCCCAAACAGAACTGGTTCATACGCAATCCTATCACCTCACCAGGGGCCCCTGGCCCCGTCATGCTGTGGAGGAAGGAATGAAATGCCAACTTCTGACTGTGTTGCCTACCAAAGCCGGAGAAACTGCAGAAAGAATCCTGAGACGTTCCCTAGCCTGGAGGCAAGGTTATCCGTTTGAAAGAACTGGAGCATCTCACACATTCCCATTTGATTTTTCAAAAGAGCAGGAGGGATGGGTGGGTGGGGGCCTGAGAATCCAAGGTCAGCTGACAGTGGATCCTGATAATAATCTTCACGGGCTCTAATAACAGGGCCGAGGTCACCGCTGGCTCCAGCTGCAGTGGCCTGCTGGGACACCCCAGAGAGCCCACTGAAGCAGCCAGTAATTCAGGGGACCTGCGCCCTATGACACCCCGCTCTGTGGCTCCTCCACGGAAGGAGAGGGAGAAAGTGGCTCATATCAGCTGCGCCGGGAAGCACAGGATACGGACAAGGGTCGTCAGGCACAAGGAGGGGGGCTGGAATTTTCCACTGGCGAAGGTCAAGGGCTTTGGGAGGTCACTGGGAGCTGCTGGTAGAAGCATCTCCCTTTTTGTAAGTAATCATGATGCTATACACAGACCAGCCCTGGAGACAGTTACTACAGCAAGGATTTTCACTGTGCATGTACATCTCAGGAGCATTCCTGGGAAGATGCAGAAGAATCGCTTCCAGACGACTTTCTGAAAGTTAGACTACAATATAAAAGTCTGTATCTCTGTCCCCCAGAACTACTGTTGCAGAATGGCAATGAAGAAGAGGTTATTAGTAGGCCCTTTTAAAAATGCAGGCTGGGTAGGGGCTTCATCTACCTGAGACAAACAAGATCTGTGTGCAGAGTAGGGAGGTGCTTTCAATCCTCCCCTGACCTGCTTGCTGCCTTGCTGAACACTTTGAGTGAAGTCTGGCTGGCAGCAAAATCAGAAACAGCTGGTGGTAAAAGGTAGCATGGCGTCCCTAGAAGGGACGGACAATCTTCTGAAACAGAATGACCAGGGGGCAGCGGGTAAGCACAGCCCTCCTCCTCTGGGGCCCAAGGGGCCAGTTGAGGGAATCTAACTCCCCTGACCTTTACAAAGACACACAGGGATAAGCCCTGCAGGTCAGACTTGGGAGGGGAAGATGCCAGCATCACTTGCAGGAGAGCTCAGGACTGAGGGAGGACACGCACATCTTTGCCAACCTCTTCCGCCAGTCACTCTGCCCCTTCCAACTCACTGAGGGAGGGGAAGGGCCTGCAGAGCAAAGAAAGCACCAGAGTTTGGGGTCAGGGGAACAGCAGGCTACTGTTCTGCAGAACCTCACACCCTGGGAGCCACATGCAAAACTGTGAAGTGACTTCTGAGACAATGCCAAGGCCCATCTGCCTTGATTTCTCCAAACTGGGTAGAAAAGCCCATGCAAACCAAAAGCCTCTGAGCAAACAGAAGCCCCCAGCAGCGGACTGGGCTATGGGGGAAGGATACTGTCACTGGCCCAGAAAAAAAAAGGCTCTCGTGGGCAGTCAGGGTCTCCACTCCTGTTCTGCGGCCTCTGCTTCCTGTTTTCGTGGCTTTTGCAGGCTCTGATGACAATTAGCTCTATGAGTTATAAGTGCAATATCTGGGAGATGAAGGCAGTAATTAATGCCCGTCTGTTTTCCTGAAGGGTTCCTTCTGTTCGGTCAGAGAGTTATTGAGATCCAGGGAGGGAGGCTTCCATCATGTGGAAGGTTTATAGGAATAGTGAGGGAACCATTTAACAAGGCAAGAATAATGCTTCTAAATAATTTATCAGGCAAATAGCAGCAGCCAATATTCCCAGCGCGCAGTATCTGTTTTGCTGGTGGGCAGGGAGTTTGCCTGGCACGGTCTTTAGATTCCAGCAGCCTCCCCAGCAAAGACCCACCAGACTGGCTCTGCTGTGGCTGCTTTGCCCTGAATATTGGCCACCGTGTCTGTCTGAGCCACTCAAACCCCATCCTCCATCCCCTCCTTCTGCCCATCTACCCTGCTAGAGATCCAGATGGGGCCTTTCACTTACTAATACCTCTGCTAATTTTATCAATCATGGTTTGTTGAGTGCTAAGAGGCTAACGAGCCTCAGCTGTGCTGCTAGTGCCTGGGTTCACCCCTCCGGCTGCCATGCTGGTGACTTTTCCCGTCCCAAGGCTGGGGGAGGTAGAGAAGGGTGCCAGACAATTAACCTGCTACCAAATTCCCACCAGACCTGCAACAGAGGAATCAGGGACGCAGCTCTACTAAAAGACAAACTGCTAGCCACAGATGAATGTGCAGAAGAAACACCGACCATTAGCTGACTGCTCCAGAGATGCAGAGAGGAAAACCAACCTCTCCATGGCCCAGGCCATAGGGCTCCTGCAGCACGGCTGTAGAGTGGGACTAGGAGGACAAGAAAAACCATTCAGTGTCCCCTTGGGGTTAACAAATCCAACCCCAAATAGCCTGCAGGGCCTGTGGAAACCTTTCCTCAGACAGGGATAATGAAGTCAGGAGGCCAGCTCCCTGAAAAGCTTGACTGTCTCTTGGTCCCTGCCTCCCTGCTGCAGATCAGCCAAGTGGCCACGTGTCACACTGTGTGTCACCTAGCACACCTAAATTTATGTCAGGGCTGAGGAGGACCAAGAGGAAGCAGAGAATATTAACAGATACTGCAACAGTTAAAGAAAAACATTTCTGAGTCCCGCCCTCAAAGTAGGCAGAGATAAATAACTGTCTCTGGTTTTGTGTCTTATTATCCAGGACCTGTCTGGCATATTATTCAGCTCCCTGCCCCCCGCCAACAGCACAAAGCAATCAAGAACGAGCCTGGAGATTCATCGTCTTCTCTTGTCCGCTGAGAGGATGAGACGAGGGAAGATAGGAACAGAGCTGGGCTGACCCTTCCCTATCTGGAGAGGATGTTTACGGTCAGACCCAGCATCGAACCATATGCTCTTGAGCTGGCCAGGAGTAAGGTCAAAATATGGAAAGTTTCTGGAAAAAATGAGATGTGGCACTCTTGGAGAACTCTGCTGAGGGTGGCCCTAGAGCCTGAGCTCAGTTTACAACAGTCACGGTCCTGAATCTGGCTATGACCTGAGTGCCTACTCCAAACCACGCTTGACTTGGAGGCCTGCTGCCAGGAACCTTGGGGGCTAGACTCTTAGTGACGCGATCCATTTCTGCCCAGGGCCAAGGCCCCAGTGCTTAGCCAGAGTGTGGAGAAGGGTAGACCCTCCTCTCTGGGGAAGGGATTCTACCTGGAAGTAAAGGCACTTCAGATGCCCTCAGCTGCCCAGGCTGGGCTGGGGCAGGGGCCACAGAGGCACAGACACTCACCAAGTAGATGCGGTAGGCGTCCACTCGGCGCAGGGGCCCCCAGCACCGGTCGGTGTCATTGTATTTGGTGTCTGCTTCCACACCGCAGGAGTCGTTGCCAGCGGCGCTGCTGATAAAAAGAATGACAGCAGGCCCAGGCTCAGCGAGGCCGCCTGGCTGGGCTGGGGGAGACAGAAGCCACTCCCTGCACAGCTGCCTGAGCACCAACAATCAGACTTTTCACAAAGCACTTTGCGGGATGCATCTCTGAGGACGTGCCCTCCTTGTTCCTGCAGCACCATTTCCCAATGACTCAGGAGCCCTTGGTGGGAACCTAGTGAGGCAGGGAAGGGGACAATGACATGAGCTAAAGACAGACAGCATGGCTGGCTGTGGTCTGTGCAGAAAAGGGCCTGGGCATCTGCATTCCCTAGATGCAGTGAACTCACTTGGCATGGTGCTTCTCTCCTGGATGCTCTGCCCTGACTGGCCAAGGAAGCCCCTTTGGCTACTGCCAGCCTGGGGGTCAGGAGGGTACTCACCAGGTCACCTGCATGAGGGAGAAGGGCACGGCAGCAGCATAGATGGCAAGGTCCCCATACAGGTAAACGATGATGCAGAAATAGAACAAGTTGACCCCCACTGAAAGGAACACAGCCATCAGTCAGGGAGCTACAAAGAGATGTCTGCATGTTTGTTTTTTTTTTTTTTTTGACTAAATCTCTACCTCTTTCATAGCTTTCAGTTCTCTGAGCTGTTAACTTTCTACAAAAAGTGGAAAAATGACCCCAAAGTCCTATTTCTTTTTCTGGCTGGCTACACTGTGATGCTGACAAGAGACAGATCGGCTCATGACTCTCACCTGAGAGGACTCAACGAGGCTGGGAGGATCAGAGAGATTTTGAAGCCGGACAGGTGCACGGTGAGTGTGAGGCTTGGCATGGCCAGGGAGTGAGGAGGGAGGAGAGATGCCCCGAGTCAGGAGCCTGACCCCCAGGGTGCATAAGGGCTGGGGGCCCCCTCTGGTGTCAGCCAACACCGGGCTCTAAGACAAGAGATTGCTACTAAAAGAGTTGAAGCAAAGAGAAGTTGACGGAAAACAGTCCAGCTCTCTGAAGCTGGGATCCAAAGGGCAAAAAGCCCTGGATTTCCAAAGGCCAAGTGCCTCATTCTGAATCTGACTGATCGCAAGCACGTGGTGGTCTGGTGTGCTGGGGAGATGGTGCTCAAGACAGCCCATTTCCTTCTTACGGGAAGCACTCTCAAGGGACAGCGCTGTCTCCGGATAGTGCGTGACACTGACACTCCCACTGCAGAGGCGACATTTGTCCCCTCCCACTCCAGCAGGAGGCTGAACGAGCAGTTAGGAACACAGGGCTCTAGTCCTAATCCCATCAGACTTGTTTCAGGACCCCGGCAAGTCCATGAATGTCTCCTAACTCGTGAGGGTGAGAAGAATCCCACCTGGGCCATCTTCCACAAATGACTCCAGCTAGAAAGGCCAGGTGCAACGGCTCTGAAAAGAGTGGCAGGGCCCTACGCCCTAAGGGTTACTGCCCAGACAACCAGTCTCCACCCTTGCTCAGACTGAGGCTCACGTTTTTGATGTCACTGGTCTCAAGCTGCTGGTTTCTCTGAGAACATAAAGAAAAATGAAGTGACAGTTCCTTTTTAATCCTGGTGGCTCAGAAGAGCCTGCAGGGTCCCCAAGGGAAAGCCTAGGACATGTTACTCCTGGGCCATGTGAGGTCAGCCCTGTTCCTTAGGAGTCTGGCGAGGAAAAGACTAAGAAAACGTGATCCTCAAGGGGACCCAGGAGGCCTCAGCACCCACTTTTTGAATATGGCATGTCCTTCCCTGACATGTCAGAGATAGCCTGACGTCCAAGCTTAGTGGCCTCTGGGGTTGGCCTGTCACTCAGGCCCAGGCTCCAGGTACAGCCTGCACTCCAGCTTGCTTTCTGCTCTGAGGGGACACATTGTCCCCCACCCCACTCCCAGCCTTTCCTCCACCTGCCCATGGACTCTGGCTCTGTTTACAAACTGCCATTGGCCCTCCCTGGTCAATAAACTTCATTACTAGACACAAAATAAGGGATCAGTGAACTTCCTGAGAAGACATCAATGGCTAGGCCCGCATTTCTGATTACCAGAAATGAGCTGGGACCCTAAGGGAGCCTCCTAGAGAGGAGGCAGCCCCACCAAGGGTGAAGATGACAATCTGGCAGTCTGTGAATCAGGAATGGAGCAGAGCGGAGGTTTTCAGCTGGGGTGATTTTGCCTCCCAGACCCTACTGGGAACATGTGACAATGGCTGAGGACAGTTTTGACTGTCGTAAGTAGGAGGTGCTACTGGCAACTAGCAGGCAGAGGCCAGGGATGCTGCTCAGCACCCTGCCACGCACAGAACAGGCCCACAGCGAGGAATTCCCCAGCCCAAACATCAACAGGACTGAGCTGGAGAAACTCTGGGGTAGAGAAGCAGACTCCCTCTAAGTGTGAGGCTGGTCTCAGACAAACGTCTTTATTTTCCATTAGATTTGGGCAAATTAAGAGTCTAGTCTGTGGTGGGGGGAAAAAAGGCAAAACTGCTGGTTCCTAGAATTCTTAAAGAAATCAGGGCAGATTGCAGAACCCGAAAACGAGAAAGGAGGTTTAAAAGGCATGCATCTTCCTTCCAATGTGCACTTTATTTTAAAGCTTGCATTTGGAAGGGGACTTTGTGTGGCTGCCAGGAGGAAATGCTTATGCTTGCTCAGGCTGGTGAGACGGGAGGGATAGAAATGGAACAAAGGAGAAGCACAGATGTGGGCTGAACCTGACCAGTTGGTTTTGCTGAATTCCGAAAACCCTCTGTGAGGTCGGTCCAGCAGGGAGGGTGAACCAGGCCCTAGGGCGGCCTTTGGCTGATAATCACATTGCCCTGCCAATGACAAACTAAATGCTTAATGTCCTAAAAGCAGTCAAGGAGATTCTAGTTCCTACAGTCCCCCCCCGGGCTCTAAGTTAAGTGCAGCCACATTTAAGACTAGAAAGAACTGGTAGGGCAGCCCACTCGACAAATGGGGCTTTGACAAAGGGGCAGAAAATCTTCCAAGACAGTTGCAAGGGGAAGGATGAACTGAGAATGTGACTCTCAATGAAATGGAAATAAACAGGTCTGGGCATTAAAAACTAAACTCTTTTTTCTTTTTTTGAGACAAGGTCTTACTCTGCAGCCCAGGCTGGAGTGCAGTGGTGTGATCTTGGCTCACTGCCACCTCCGCCTCCTGGGTTCAAGTGATTCTTGTGCCTCAGCCTCTGGTGTGGCTGGGACCACAGGTGTGCACCACCACGCCCAGCTAACTTTCATATTTTCACTTGAGATGGGGTTTCACCATGTTGGCCAGGCTGGTCTCCAACTCCTGGTCTCAAGTGATCTGCCCACCTCCCAAAGTGCTGGGATTATAGGCATAAGCCACCGTGCCCGGCCACTAAACTCTTAAATAGCTCATATTCCAAAAGAACCAGACTTGCCATGAGATATAAGATGTCGCTGGAACACCCAACAACTCAACCCCAGACTTGGGTGGCTCCCTTATGGTTGTAGCCAGATCCCAGGAAGGAGCAGATTCACCAGCACACTTCAGGGCTCTGGTCTCACTCAGCAAGCCTGGGTGTGGGCTCCTGGCGCCCTCTGCCGGCCACTGGGAAACCAGACCCAGGCGTGCGTGTAGCAGATCCCATTGCTGTCAGAAGGTGTTCTAGACAGAATCGGCCAGAAGAGGGCAAGGTCAGAGGCAATCAAGCAGGAGGTGCAAAACCATCAGTGGCCTCCATCAGCTTCCTTTGCAGGAAAAGGAAAAAGCTTCTTTTGTAGCTGCCTCAGGTTCCTGACCTCCACTGGAGCAGCGGCCTGGGGCTCCTGACCTCCGCTGGAGTAGCTGCCTCAGGTTCCTGACCTCCACTGGAGTAGCTGCCTGGGGTTCCTGACCTCCGCTGGAGTAGCTTTCTTGGGTTCTTGCCTTCCGCTAAAGAAGCTGCCTCTTTGTTTTTAATGCCCACAGAGAGGGAGGAATCGAGGAAAACAGGTCAGCAAGGTGGCTTCCAGGTGCTGAAGGAGCAGCTCTACCACCTGCTCCGCCCCATGGTCTGGCTGTCAGGGTGGAGCCCTCATTACAAGGGTGCAGGTCTGCAGGGAAGCACCAGCTCCCCATTTCCCCACACCCCACCCCCAAAAGGACTTCTACCTTTATTGAAGAACATGGAGGCCATTTGTCCCATTTCCACCCGGTCTGTGATTTCAAATGGGTTGGGAGATCCACGTTTCTCTGTGGAGCCAAAAGAATAACGAAGAGGAAGTGGTTCTTCATGGGAAGAGCTTCAGAGGGTGGTGTGGACCTCACTGAATTATCTAAACCATGAAATTCCCAAGTGTCCAAACTCGAGAAAACTTTTCCTAATGTTTCCTGCTTGACATGGTTTAACACAATCTTTTTTTTTTTTTTTTTTTTTTTAAAGGGAATTCAGAGATGGTCCTGCTGGGGTGAAAGGGAGAGCAGGCATCGGAGCCCAACCCAGCCGACCAGGGAGGAGACAGCAAGGCAGGGGCGTATATGAACATGAGGGCACAGGGCAGGAGGAAGAAGAGACGCCACAGAGCGACATTTACTCAAGCTTCCAGGGTGCACCAGGCAAGGAACTAGGCATTTAATCATCTCAGCAACAGGAAGGGGGCTGGGGGGAAACTGAGGTGCAGAGGTCAAGGAACTCACCAAGCGGCAAATCTGAGTAATGGCTAAGCCAGCAGGGGCTAGGCCTGTGCCCAGGACCGAAACCCTGTGATCTTTTGAGTCTGCCACAGGGCCTGCATCAGAAACCGGGGGCAGGAAATGCCAGAGTCTGCGGGGAGACTCCCCAGGGCCTCTCCACAAAGAAAGGGAACCCTGTGGCCCAGAGGGAAGTGTGGGCCTGTGAGGACCCCAAGACTTACGCACAGACAGGATGGGCCGCTTCTCTGCCCGCTCGTAGTTGTCCCGGATGAGAACATCGCTGTCTGAGGCTGTGGAGGAGTCGTCATCTTCCTCCTCCTGGGAGGTGGTAGGATGGATGAGGAGGAGGGAGAAAAACAAAAAACAAAAGAGCACATCAAAAAAATACAAAATGTTAGCCAGGTGTAGTGTCATGTGCCTGTAGTCCCAGCTACCTGGGAGGCTGAGATGGGAGGATCACCTGAGCCTATGAGATTGAGGCTGCAGTGAGCTGTGATTGCAACACTGCACTCCAGGCTGGGTGACAGAGCGAACACCCTGTCTCAAAAAAAAAAAAAAAAAAGAGAAAAAGAAAAAAAAAGAGCATGGAACTCTACAGAAAAGCCCTGGGACAATAGTGAACCTGTTTCCTTTGTTCTTTTTTTTT
>NW_012110918.1:10495919-10500411 GCF_000951035.1 Colobus angolensis palliatus | reverse complement strand
GTGTGAGTCATCGCACTGGCCCCTGTGTTCTTTCTGCAGGGTATCTGTATCTGATTAGGAAGCTCTCAGCACAGCTATGCTGCCCCATTAGAGGTGGTGGAGACTCACTCGGGAAGAAGAAACAGCACAGTTCCTGGGTACAAAGGTTTCAAACAGCTGAGCTGGGTGCGGGTGGGGGTAGGAGGGCCTGAGGCTGAGACGGGAAAGTGGCAGAGGCTCCATCTGTGCTTTAAGCTTTAGGTGGCTATTAAGCTTCAGCTCTGGGACTGGAGTCCGGGAGCAGTGCCGTGGACACAGCCCGCCATGCACTGAGAGGAAAAGAATGGGCTGTTGAGACTGCCTGTTGGGTACCTGGTGGAACAGAGGCATAGCCCAGAGACACACACACCTTGAGGTTCTCCATCCTCTTCCAGCGGAGCTGTGCGTTGGCTGCGGCCATGGCCTCTATCACAAAGGTGGTGGTCACGAAGCTGAGGGGTCCGAGTGCCCAGCGCCAAAGGCAGACAGGAGGTTGGAGGAGACAGAGAGAAGGGAGACACCATTGTAAGAACCGACCAGACCCACCAGCCTGGACCATTCTCTTTTCTGAGAGCTGTTCCCTAGAGATGGGCTTTACCTGGTAAAAAGGTGTGCGTGCTTTGATGTTGCTGTCTAAAGTGAGAATGTATTTCCGGTGTACGAGAGAGAGGGGTGTGAACTAAGTGATGGGAGGGAAACTACCCAAAGGGAAGAGGGAGCTGGGGGCAGAAGCGATGCTGGGACAAGCTGTGCTGCACACCCAGGAGCGGCTGTGGGGGACAGATGCCAAAGGATGCTCTCAGTGAGGGGAGGCTGGTTCACAAAGGGCTCCCCCAGCTTCTGGAAGGACAGCAGGCAGCTTTCACCTCACCTTGCAAGGACACAGGCAAATGGTCACCTCCCAATTACATGCACTAATGGAAGGAGTGCAGGCATGGATAATTGCAAATGGGCACTTGGCTCCGGAATCCATCCCTTTTTTCTTTGGCAGTACTTTTTACTTTCCAAATAAGCTGGCTAATATTAAAATAAGCTTGCACTTCTATGGACCAATTCGAAAGGGAGATTGGGAGGTGGCATCAGACGCTTGTCGAGAAGTCAGACTACATTGGAAAAATCATCTTTTCTTTTCCTCTTAAAGAAACTTGAGACCTAGATGACAGCTGGAATGCACGAATGCTTTTGTTAATGGAGGATGCAGAAGTGGGCTGCCTTCCTGCTAATAAAACCTGAGGTATGAGTCCATCTCTGCCATGGAACAGTGTGGGACAAACACTCATCTCCTGCTTTCTTGAGGCCAGGACAGCTCTGCCATCAGACTCACCCCTGCCCCTCCCTGAGTATTGACAAGGGATGGGGGGCTGACTGCTCACCCCGAGGTCAGGTGGCAGGAGGCAGAGGAGTCGCTTGGCCCCACACCAGTTAAACCCACACTTACTCCCACTCTGGGGGAGCAGCCAGCTTTGAAACCCCCATTCCAACTGCCTGAGCATCTCCAAGAAAGGTTTCTCATTATCTTGACTAAGTGACCATTTTAAGGGCTTTGGATTTACCCTTCTTTTCGGAAGTGAAATTAAAATCAATCTTAATTAAGGCATAAAGAGACTTCTCATGGTTGCGCAAGGCCAACTCATTGATCACGTTCAAACACAAATGGGTTGAACAAGGAGTGGGGTGTGGCACCCCCTGCCAGGGAGCCCCTAATGAACACTTCCCATTCGATGGCTGCCTGTGCTGAAGGTCCTTTAAAGGGGACAGCAGAGTCATGTAAGGACAAAGACTTCTAGAGCTCTTGGCTGCCAGGGCTCACAGTAGATGATGAACCAACAGTGTCCCAAGATTCACTCTCAAAACTCCCCAGAAGAAACGCATGAAGAAGCTGAAAACCGTGGCTGCTTTCCTATCCCATTCAGCTTCTTGTACGTCTTAGTTTGCTCCAACTACTAAGCTCTGTCTCATCCTTCCACCAGTACCCACCCCCTCCCCATTCAGATCCTCACTTAGGTGCAGCCCTCCCTAACCCTGCTTCACCCGGTATCCTAGCCCCTCGCCCTGCTATGCCTTCTTCTTTCCACAGCACTCACTGCCTTCCAGCTCACTCTTCAATTTACCCATTTATTATCCTCACTGTCTGTCTCCCCACAAAATAAAGTCAAGTCTGCACAGGCAGAGATCGTTGTTGGTGAGGCTCCCTCAGTACCCAGAAGGGTGTTTGGTGCACAGATCGGGGGTCGCCTCTCTCAGGGGAGGTATTTCCAGGTGCTCCTTCCCATGTCTTTTTTGCAGCTTGTGGATTCCTAGCTGGTTGAGGATGGAAGCGCCTAGTCCTAAATCCCTTCCTGGCCTGGGGCACTTGCTGACAACTTCAGACCCGTCCCGTCCCCATGTGTGTGGGATCCCGAGAAGAGCCTCAGGCGGAACCCACCCTCCCTGAAGCACCGGCTTCACACACCTGGCTCAAGGAGCAGGCGTCCCTAAAGACCTGGGGAGGTACACGACAGGCGCGTGCCACGCTTGATCAGGCACCCAGGCGTGTGTTTATCACCTAATTCGTGAATTACCTTAAGTAAATTCTAAATTCCAAACTGATTTCCCGTATCACCTTAAATGTTTGTTAGATCCTTCTTCTGTGGCTGGGTGGTATTTTCTCAGACAGCAAAACTTGATGGTAATGTTAATAAAGCATACATTTAATAGCAGGGGAGGTAAATCTGCCAGGGAAGAAATAGGCCAGCACGTGAAACATTCCAAAGCCTAGTGGATGTCCAGGTTTTTATCTGACCAGGGCTGTGTAACCGCTCCACTAACACAAGCCACCAGGAGGCCTCTGTGACTACTGTCTCCTCTCTGACTACCCTGGCAGGGACTCACTGAGCTAGAGAAGGGGTAGACAGGTGTCTTCCCACCCCTTAGTGCCCTCATGTTCGGGCTTCCTGGGCCGATTGCCTCCTGCTCCAGTCCTGGCCCCTGTGGGAAAGCCCCCACTGCCTCTCACCTCATGAAGCCCAGGAACACCAGCAGGACGAGGCTGACAAGCCACCCGGCGGTGGCGAAGGCCTTGGGCATGGTGAGTGCGCCCGTGCCCACGATGAGGTTAAACATGTACACCAGCCCAACCTGGAATCAACACAGGCGACATTCAAGCCCAGAACTTAATCAACATCTCCCCTTAACAGCTCCCAAGGAACGACCCTAGTGATGGCACCACTGTGGAGGCCAGAAGGCCAGACTTTAGACAGGGAAGGAGGCAGGACAGGAGAATTACACCTGGGGTCTAAGAAGCCAGGCCTTGCAACCACAGAGCCTGTTAACCAAACATGAATACGTGGATGACTCAAGCCCTGGGGTTCAGTTTCATCTCTATTCCCACTGTCATCACTGCTGTCCCCTCCTAAAGCTGCATCGCAGATGCTAGCACTCTGCTCAACCAGGCTGTAAGCTTCCCAGGGACAGAGCACCATAGGCGGGGTACCTGGCACAAAGGTCAGTGCATAATGCTGACCTCAAAGAAACACCCACTTTTCCAAGACCACTGAGCATGTGGGGTCAAGGTCACTGCCATTGTCCTTTGGGACATGGATATTCATGCTTCCCTTTCTCCACCCCCTCCCCATATCAACTTCAGGTTTTCTTTAAAAAAATTGAGATATAATTCACATACCATAAAATCTACCCATTTAAAGTACATACATCAGTGGGTTTTAGTAATATTCACAAGGTTGTGTGACCAGCACCACCAGCTAATTCCATTTTATCACCCCCCCAAAAAAACCCATTTCCATTAGCAGCCACTCCCCATTCTTCCCTCCCCGCTTGCCCACCCAACTTCAGAGTGATTTCTCAGGTCACTGACTTCAGGTTTTTAAACCAACCCACAGTTTACAATGATTCCCTTTCCAAGATCTGAACCGTGAACTTCCTGTCTGACCCAAGCCCCTACCCTTCTGTGATGCTCTCCAGTCCCCCAGCCTCCTCCCCTGCCAATCCTCCCTCCCAGAAGCCCACCCTTATTTTGGCATCATCTGCTTCCTTTACTGGTGCAATCAGCAGACTCCACCAAGCACACGCCTCCTTTCCTCGTGTATTTCTCTTAGTATCAACCTTTCTGCAGACCTCAAGTCCAGCTGCCCGCTAGTCACCTACACCTAGACATCCCATTAGTGGCCCCATCCTCCTTCCTTCCCCTCCAGATCACAGTCCTAGTGACTTTATTTCTGTAACTTCTTTTGTGGCTAACTCTGGCTCCTATCCTTATTTACAATTCAAATGAGTCTTTCTGGCCTGGACTGGTGCAGCAGACTCCTAACTGGTCTTCCTGTACTCTGCTAAATTGGGCGACTTATCGTATGCTTTACCACCTGTTTCTGATCATTAAAAAAGACAAACACCCTATCTCTGGGAATGCTCACCCGTTTCTCATTTTCTCTTCCTGTTCTTAGAAAGAGGCGCTTTTCTTTATTTTAAAAGTTTTCTA
>NW_012110918.1:10486317-10494979 GCF_000951035.1 Colobus angolensis palliatus | reverse complement strand
TGTTAGCCAGGATGGTCTCAATCTCCTGACCTCATGATCTGCCTGCCTCGGCCTCCCAAAGTGCTGGGATTACAGGCGTGAGCCACTGCGCCCGGCCTCTAATGCAACTTCTACCACAAAGTCCTTCCCAGGCTCCCAAAGTTGTCCTGCCTCCCGCCTTTGAATCCTTGTGGCAATAACACTTCTTATGCCCTCTCTTGGGTTTCAGATATTGGCATATTTCTCTTTTCCCTGTTAATACATATGAAGCTCACTGTGACTGTGGGCTGTGTCTCACTTCTTTCTGCATTTCTCAGGGTGCCTGGCACACAGGCTGGAGACGGGAGCACACAGGCTGGAGATGGGAACACCCAGCTGATTGCACTGGACCCTGCTTGGGTTATCTCCGACGTGAGGCTGAGAGTCTTCATCATCCAGTTTTGGATATCACAATCTCAATTTTTATTTTTTGAGACGGAGTCTTGCTCTGCTGCCCAGGTTGGAGTGCAGTGGTGTGATCTTGGCTCACTGCAACCTCCGCCTTCCAGATTCAAGCGATTCTCCTGCCTCAGCCTCTGGAATAGCTGGGATTACAGGCGCCCACCACCATGTCTGGTTAAGTTTTGTAATTTTATTAGAGACAGCGTTTCGCCATGTTGGCCGGGCTAATCTCTAACCCCTGACCTCAGGTGATCCACTCGCCTCAGCTTCCCAAAGTGCTGGGATTACAGGAGTGAGCCACTGCGCCCAGTCCGCAATCTCAATTTGATCCCATGGACAAATCCCAGAAGGATGAAAACAAGTTTGAATTATCTTCCTACTGCCTTGCTTGGATCACAACATCATCATGATATGATTTCCCTCTGGGAGTCCTGGCTCAGAGTGGTGCTGCTAGAAGAATTTTGAGGGCAGAAGCTAGGCGAGACACGGAACACACAGCCCATTGCTGGTCTTCTGAATGGGAAGTTCTGGCTTTTCACAGTAACTGTGAATGTCTATAACTAACTCATGTTTACTTTTACTGAGATTAGTTTCAATCACTGGCACTTTCAGGCTCGTGTGTACAAGGGTGGGAATGGGTCGCCTAGCTAGTTCAGTTCTGTTCATTTATTCAACAACCAACAAGAGCCTTCTACAGACTGGGCCCTGTGCTTGGAACTGAGGATATGATAATAAACCAGACAGATATGGCCCTTGAACTCATGGGGCTACATTCTAAGGAGGAGACAGACAACAAGGAAACAACTACAGGCCAGGTGCGGTGGCTAACACCTGTGATCCTAGCACTCTGAGGTGGGCATATTGTCTCAGGTGAGGAGTTCGAGACTAGCCTGGGCAACATGGCAAAACTCCATCTCTACTAAAATACAAAAAATTAGCCGGGCATGATGGTGCATGCCTGTAATCCCAGCTACTCGGGAGGCTGAGGCATGAGAATCACTTGAACTCGGGAGGCAGAGGTTGTAGTTAGCTGAGATCATGCCACTGCACTCTAGCCTGGGAAGAAAACAACTACGGTTTCAGCTTGAGAGAGGCGTTATGAAGCAAAAAATCAGGGCACTGTGAGAAGACACAGTGGGAAAGCACTGGAAACAGTGGATACCCCAGGAAGAGTGCTGGAGGATGAGAAGGTGCTGCCCAGGCGACAGACGAGGGAGAGACTTCCCGGTCCAGAGGCCTACAGGTAGTAGGCCTACAGCGGCAGGTAGGCTCGAGGAGCTTTCAGAAGGCCTGTGCAGCTGAAGCACAGTAAGCTGCGCAGGGGTGGGGCTGGAAGAGGCTGCAGTCAGACTGCGCAGAGCCCTTTTGGATGGGACAAGGGGTTGGATGTTTTGGAGCATTTGGAGCAGGGCACTAACAGAACAGACCCCAGCAGACAACCTAACATCTGCCCTCCCTGCAGCTCTGTGCTCTGCTTATCGCTTCTGTTAGCAGTAATACTTACGAAAGGATAAAAACCTTATTTCTTTATGGAGAATGATTTCCCATAACGGAAGCAAAGAGAAAGCAAAGAGGCATAAGACAGTGATAGTTCTAGGCTAGGTATGGTGGCTCATGCCTGTGATCCCAGCACTCCTGAGGTGGGAGGATGGCTTGAGTCCAGCAGTTTGAGACCAGCCTAGGAAATGTAGCCAGACTCTGTCTCTACAAAAAATAGAAAGTATTAGCCAGGGATGGTGGCAAGCGCCTGTAGTCCCAGCTACTTGGAAGACTGAGATGGGAAAATCACCTGAGCCCAGAAGTCAAGGCTGCAGTGAGCTGTAACTGCTTACTGGGTGTCAGAGTGAGACCCTGTCTTAAGAAAAAGAAAGAAAGTAACGATTCTTGGGCAAAAGTTTTATGGGGAAACTAAACAGTAGAACAGGCATCTGTAAATTCAGGGAAGCTTAAAGATCTTGGGATGTAAAAGTCAAAGGTCTCTTGTGGATCAGGGTTTCTCAGCTTGGGCACTGTGGAGATTTGGGGGCCAGGCCTTTTTTCACGATGGGGGCCTGTCCTGTGCATTCTAGGACGTTTAGTGACATCCCTGGCCTTTACCCACTAGGTGCCAGTAACAACCTCTCTCCAACCATTAGTGTCCTGACAATCGAAAATGCCTCCAGACACTGCCTACCGTCCTCTGGGGGGCAGAATCACCACTAGCTGACAATCACTGCTGTAGAGAGAGGTACAATGAAATAAGCATGCTCCCAAAAGAAACTTACGAACCTTTAAGAACTTGACAAAGAAATGAAGGAAGAGAGAAACTACAGTTGAGAGCGGAAATGGGTAACTGCAGTTGTCTTGCTTTGCGGCAATTTTTTTCAGTTCCAAAGCAAGCCCTGTGTGTTTAGTGGGCGCTCAGGGAATCCTGCAGGGTAATGTAGGACTTCTTTGCTTTCTGAGGACTGCGGCAGTCCTGGCAAGCATTCAATCCTCTTTACCTTCTGTAAAGGTAATCAGTGAGGGCGAATCACAAGGAGCAGACGTAGAGGCAGGAAGCAAATCTGGGCTGAGCCACAGGCTGGGTCAGGAGGGGTTGTGGGGAAGGAAGAGAAAGGAGACCTTCTCTTCTGTTGGTCGTGGGACGGTTCTGTGGGCCAGACTCTGAGAAGTAGTGGCAGAAAGCTGAGGAACAGGCTCTACTGCAGTCTCGATAATGAAGACCAATGCATGCATCCTAAACTGAGTTACCTCCAATTCTCACCTCTTCCTCTGTGGCTGCACTGGAGGAGGCACAGGCACTGCTCCTTGGGACTGCTGGCCTGCTCTCCTATGCTCTAGAGAGCTCAGTGCAGCATCCCACATGCCTCACCTCCACCCAGCAGCCTCACTCATGACCTGCATGGGGCAGATGTCACCAGTATCTTTCAACAGCTTCCCTTCTGACAGTTGTCAAAGGAAACAGAAGGCAGCAAAGATGCGGAAGCAATGACTAGGATTTCAGGGTGTGAAACAAGCACTCTCTCCTTTGAAAGCAACCACAACAATCTTGAGCAGGAACCAGCAGGCAGAGGCACCCTCAGTGGCTGACCCTTCTGTCAGGCGTGGCCTACGGCATCCTGTATTTTGATCACACGACAACCACTTCAGTTCTGTGTCACTCCTGGTCCTCATAAATGGAGAAACAGACATGCCTGTCCTGAGATCCCTTATGGGGACATGTACCTGTCTGAACCACATTCCTGTGTTCAGCACTATCCTTGAGAGAGTGGGACATCTGAGCCACCTAGGTGGCTCATCTACTTGTTACAAATATTTTAGGCAGAATAATTCAAGCTAAAGCGAACATCCTTGGAACTCCTGAAGAGGAAAAGAACTCAAAATAAATGGGGCAATAAAGAACTAAGGAGAAGCTTTGTCTTGTAAATGACCATGGGCTGAAGCACACGTATGAATTACATGCGCCCTTTCTTGGTTTCCCAAGGCAGCCAGAGCAGAGTTCTGTTCACATTGTCTTGAGCTGGGGCCTGCAGGGGTAGTCAGAGCAGCATCAGCAGCAAATTAGTTCCATAGATCATCTGAGCTCAGTAACAACAAACTCTTCTGGTCGTACAGAGGACCAAGAATTGTTCCAGGATGGGGGAGTGAAGGAACCCTTAGGAAGCAGATGTCTTCTCCCCTCAGAATGCTGACCACTATACCTCCTGTTTGACGCCACATCATCCCCACCGCACCCCACCTCCTCCCTACATCTCTCTTCACCAGTAGGATAAGAGAACACAAGCACTTGTTTATGGCCAATGCCCAGAGCTGGCCCTCTGGGCAACAAAGACCCTGAACAAAATAAAACACATAGGAGATGGAGAACAGAAAAAGGGCAGAGGGCACTGAAGCTTGCAGGCCTAACTTCCTGATTTCCTGTGGGCACGTGACTTGTGAAAGGACCCCTTAAACAACCGGACACACAAGAAATGGGGACATATCAAAGTGTTTGCCTTACAAAACTTACTTACAGGGATGACTCATTTCCTTATCTTTAAGTTTACAGATGTTGTAAGAAAAAGCAGGAACTGTGGTGACTTTTATATTAATAGACAGCATGGAGATTTCATCGCTGACAGCAGGAGGCTGAGAGCTGTTACATAATTCCACAAACGAGAGGGACACTATTCATTCCATTCCAGGGTTCATGAAAGACTTCCCCTGAGAGGCCGGGTGCAGTGGCGCACAGCTGTAATCCTAGCACTTTGGGAGGACGAGGCAGGTGGATCAGCTGAGGTCAGGAATTCAAGACCAGCATGACCAACATGGTGAAACCCTGTCTCTACTAAATACAAAAAAATTAGCCAGGCGTGGTGGTGTATGCCTGTAGTCCCAGCTACTTGAGAGGCCGGGGCAGGAGAATCGCTTGAACCCAGGAGGCGGAGGCAGTGAGCCGAGATTGCGCCATTGCACTCCAGCCTGGGCAACCAGAGTGAAACTCTGTCTTAAAAAAAAAAAAAAAGACTTCCCCTGAGAAATTACAGAGGTGAAGGGTGAAGAAGCCTCCTTTACTGCCACACATGAATGGCACAGGCCCAATAGGAAGACTCTGGAATCAGGAAGGCTTTCTTCCAGCTGTGAAGGAAGTATCTCTAAGACATTTCCTTGTGGAGACACTTCCTTGTCCATCACACCACAATGCTAGTCTGTGAAGCTAGCAGAAAAAGACCAGGGATCCCCAGGCTAGGAAGCTATGTACAAGGCAGGGCAGCTGTTGAAGGCAGGTCAAGTTCTAGAAAGAAGACTCTTGCTACTTAGGGCAGTGCTGCTTTTGCCTGGGATAGTTGGTAACAACCTGAGTCAACCATCTGATTATTCCAACCCTCTGGCTACTTATCCAGACAAGATGGCCCTGTGATGTAACAACTATGACCAATCATACGTTACATAGAGAAGATAAACTGAGTATGTGTTGGGAGCAGCGAGAGGCAACACAGACCTAAGACAGTGAAATCAATCATGCTAGCTGTTCTAATTGCAGAGTCCACCAAACTGTAATTAGAAGTCTTTGTATGCTTTCGCTGCTTCTTACGCCATCCAAGACTATAAAAGTTGTGCAATTTAAAATTCAGTAAAGATCAAAGCGGTTTCCAACTACTGAGATGAGCAAAACCCAGAGTCAACAGCTGTCAATCACTGTTCATCTGAAGGGCAGCACTGCAGGCAAGTGGTAGCCTGGAGATGAACATTATTTATTTATTTCTGAGACAGAGTTTCACTCTTTTTGCCCAGACTGGAGTGCAATGGCTCGATCTCAGCTCACTGCAACCTCCGCCTCCCGGGTTCTCCTGCCTCAGCCTCCCGGGTAGCTGGGATTACAGGCACATGCCACCACGCCTGGCGAATTTTGTATTTTTAGTAGAGACAGGGTTTTACCATGTTGGCCAGGCTGGTCTTGAACTCCAGACCTCAGGACATCTGCCCGCCTGGGCCTCACAAAGTGCTGGGATTACAGGCGTGAGCCACCGCGCCTGGCTCAGGGTTAACATTACAAACAGCACGGCGATTTTGTTTGGTTTGACCACTCTGACAAACACCTTAAAAAGAGAATAAATCTGACTTACATTCTGAGCCACCAGAGTAGCCGTGTAGCCGCTGCCCCATGGAACTCCCCCATCCTGCTTCCACCACGGTCTGCTCAAGCAGCAGCACTCACTAATCCCATCCCCAGGAAGCAGTGTGCTTTTCTAGAAGCCAGGAACACTTCAGTGAGCAAAGGTTCTATAAGTTACACTCACGTAGGAAGAATAGAGTTCCCCGGTCTCTGTAATTTCACCCGCCATTTCCAAAAGTGAGGAAGCGCTGGCAGCGGAGGTTCCTTAGGTGCAGGGGCGGCGGCTGCTGCACTCTTTAAAACAAAAGAGCGGAGTTCACCTGTCTGATGGACTGAGATGGGGTGGGAGGAGGCTTGCAGCCTTTCCCCGCCACCTCTGGTTCTTTTATCACAGACACTTAGGGCCTCAGTATCTGTCACAAGACTCAACCCCGAGGGAGGGGTCACCCCGGATGACAGAAATCTGGACGATTTCTTCTAACTTCTCCCTTGCTGTGCAGGGCACTGCTCTGTGCTCAGCACGGATTTCAATGTTGCTCGGAGTGCAAGTGATTGAAGGGGCCTCTAAAGCCACTAAGTCTCACCCACCACAAGAGACCCCTTTCCACGCTCTGGGGTGGTTAACCCCATTTAATTCCAGGAACCAGGAGCTCACTACCACACAGGGGAGCCCAAGGAACTGTCTGCCGCCTCTGCCTAGGGCAGGGAGCTGGGGGCTTTCCTACATTATCCCTCCAACCCCACTCAAGGCCCTAAGGCCTTCTTTTCTTAACGGGGCCTCCACTCCCTGACCCAACCTACTCTCTTAGGGTTCCCCACCCTCAAAGCTCCCTCTTTTCTCAAGAGCCCCACTCCCAGCCTCTCCCTCTCTCTGCCTCCTGGAGGAGTCCCGAGTCTGATGCAGCCCCGCTCCGCCCCAACCTATCCCATCCCGTCCAGTCCTCTCCCGCCCGTCCCGTCCCGACTCGACCCGACCCGACCCGACCCGACCCGACACCTGCAGCAGAGCCAGCTCCGAAGCCTCCACCTCCCGCCAGTAGGCTGCTGCCGGCGCCAGCTGTCCCGCACCAGCGTCCGCAGCGCGCATGCGCCCGCCCCGCAGCCCACCTTCTTCGCGCGCGCTGACTGGGCGCCTCGCGGGGCCGGGACGGGGATTGGGGCAAGGCGGCTGCCGTCAGCATGGCGGAAGTGGGCGGGGCGCGCTCTCACGCGCATGTGGGAGGGGCGGCAGCCGGTCGGGCCTGGGAGCGTGGCTGGTTGGAGGAGGTGGATCACCCCTTCTGCAGTGGACGATTTCGTCGGTGGTGGGTGGGTGTGAGCTTGGCAGTACCCGGGTCCGCGTGGTTGGAGGGTCGAGGAGAGTGATCTAGAACGCCACTTAAAGGGAGGGCCTGAGATTAAGCCCGCCTTGCCCTGGAGTGGTCGGAGGCGGGGAGGAGGGAGTGGCCAGAGCCCCGTGGGGTGGTCGCCACGGTGAGGCTGGAAGCAGGTTTAAGGCAGGGCTGAAAGTTGACTCTGGGTTGGAATCCCTGGACTGGGGCAAGTAATGGGAGCTCTGGAGATAAGGCTTGGTACTTGGTGCTTGGGTTTGAGGGATCGAAGTTCTGGGGAGTGGACGGAAGGAACCGGCAGAAACGGAGCCCAGGCTTGGCCCCCTGGGGTGGGAGTCAAAGATTGTTTAATAATCCTTAACCAGCCCGTTTCTCTTTCTTGCAAGAATTTTTGGAGTCTGTATTCTCTGGAGTGTCTGGAAGGAAAGAATGACGTAAGTCAACTTAGCCCCAGCAGGAAAGCCGGAGCTCCCACCCAAAGTTGGAATTTCGGGGTCCTGAAGTCTTTGCTCTCCCTATCTGCATGCAGGCTGCTACCATGAGGTTGAATCAGAACACCATGCTGCTGGGGAAGAAGGTGGTACTTGTACCTTACACCTCGGAGCATGTGCCCAGGTATCTTTCCTGCTTGACATGGGGTGCGTAGCAGCATCTAGAGCTGTGTAAGGTACAGCCCCAGTCTCAGGGCTGTTTCCCCTAAGAAGAAACATTAGTTGTGAGAAATAACTATATATGAGGGGGGAAAAAAAAGGCTGGGTGCCGTGACTCACACCTGTAATCCCAGGACTTTGGGAGGCTGTGGCAGGAGGATCGCTTGAGCCCAGGAGTTCGAGACGAGCTTGGATAACGTAGTGAGACCTCATCTCTACAAAAAATATAAAAATTAGGCATGGTGGTGCACAGCTGTAGTCCCAGCTACTAGGAAGGCTGAGGTGGGAGGATTGCCTGAGCCCAGGAGCTGAAGACTGCAGTGAGCTGTGATTGCACCACTGTACTCCAGCCTGAGTGACAGAGCAAGAACCTGTCTCAAAAAAAAAAAAAAAAGCTGGCACGGTGACTGGCACCTGTAACCCCAGCACTTTGGGAGGCTGAGGCGGGCGGATTATGAGGCCAGGAGTTCGAGACCAGCCTGGTCAACATGATGAAACGCCGTCTCTATTAAAAATACAAAAAGTTAGCAAGACTTGGTGGCAGACACCTGTAATCCCAGCTACTTGGGAGGCTGAGGCAGGAGAAACGCTTGAACCAGGGAGTCGGAGGTTGCAGTGAGCCGAGATCACACTGCTGCACTCCAGTCTGGGCAACAGAGTGAGACTCCGTCTCAAAAAAAAAA
>NW_012110918.1:10461368-10485827 GCF_000951035.1 Colobus angolensis palliatus | reverse complement strand
GGGCAGATCACGAGGTCAGGAGATAGAGACCATCCTGGCTAATACGGTGAAACCACGTCTCTACTAAAAATACAAAAAAATTAGCTGGGCATGGGGGCGGGCACCTGTAGTCCCTACTACTTGGGAGGCTGAGGCAGCAGAATGGCGTGAACCCAGGAGGCGGAGCTTGCAGTGAGCCAAGATTGCGCCACTGCACTCCAGCCTGGGTGATAGAGGGAGACGCCATCTCAGAAAAAAAAAAAAGAGACCAGCCTGACCAACATGGAGAAACCCCATCTCTACTGAAAATACAAAAACATGAGCCGGGTGTGGTGGCACATGCCTGTAATCCCAGCCTGGGCAACAAGAGTGAAACTCCGTCTCAAAAAAAAAAAAAAAAAAAAAATAGCAGCAGCTGGGGACTGTGACTTCCTTGGAAGGAGCTGCCCATCCTCTTCCCTTTCTTTCTCTCAGCTTTGTTTTTGGCCTTTCAGCAAGGAATTGCTTTATGTAAACTAAAATGTGTAAGAAAAAGACATCGTCTTTTCACCTGATCATAAATTAGTGATGTTTCCCTGGTGTCAGGGATTATGTTCAGTTCTTGGAGACTTCATGTTAGCTTGTCCTTAAACTCTGAGCTGATGAGTTGTGATATCTACCATTGGAAAGGCCAGGACCGAGTCCTGATGGGATTCCTGTGGGGGCAGTTGGCACATGGCTGGTAGGTTGGGATAGGGGTGCTGTAGCTGGGTATTCTCTACTTGTAGTGTTCCGTTTGAGGGTTCCTGGTACCCTAACTTTGTGGGGTTCTGTCCAGCCGCCTTTGTTGAGGTCAGCTTGCCATATACTTCCCCTTCTGGAATTTGAAGAATGTTTGGTTTCAGACTGCTCTTCCGCACCGATCTGAGACAGGATAGGAAGTTGGACAGATAGAACTGACTCCTCCTGCTGTTCTCGTGTAAGACTAGCTTGCTTCTGGGTCTTGTGCCTGTGGCCCCTGCCTTAGGAGCAGTCATAACCCTTTGGGTCTTCTTTGAGCCCTGTGTTAGCCCTCTGGGGTTCTGGACCCTCACATTATAAGGTGTCAGACATATGCCTCTGAATGAGTCCTCCATGTCTAAGGTCACCCCTCTGTCCCAGCAGGTATCACGAGTGGATGAAATCAGAGGAGCTGCAGCGTTTGACAGCCTCAGAGCCGCTGACCCTGGAGCAGGAGTATGCCATGCAGCGCAGCTGGCGGGAAGATGCAGACAGTGAGGAGTGCCCCCCACTCCCCCTAGCCCTGGTACTGGGAGGGCTGATCGACAGTCAGTCTCCAGGTTCCCTCCCTTTTCCGGTCCCACTATAGAAGCTTTGTGAAAAGCCTGAAAGGTGCTGGAACTCCTGTATTCTCATGCCCCTGAAGCCAGTCCCTGTGGCTGACCCTTCTGTCCTCTTCCCCACCCACTGCATTGGGCTTGGAAGGATTTAGAGAAAGTAGAGCATCTGGGGCTCTGGCTGTAAATTTCCGCTCTGCCCCTCACATCCCTCACCACAGCCTAGTGTGACCGTGCTCCTCTGTCTTCCCTGCTCTCTGAGAATTTGGTTGCTGGTTGGAGAGGCTTTTTCTGTAGGAGGCAGATTTGGAGTTTTGTAATGAGCTGAAGGAAGCTCTGGGACCCCCTCTTCTCCTGGCAGACTCAGAGATGCTGGTGTTCTGCAGTGCTGTGGTTTGGGACTCAGAGATGCTGGTGTTCTGCAGTGCTGTGGTTTGGGAGAGATGCTGGTGTTCTGCAGTGCTCTGGTTTGGGTAGGAATACCATCCTCTCGTCTCTCCTCTGGGAAGTGTGTGCGATAGCCCTATCACCTCCTCCTCAGAGTGTACCTTCATTGTGCTGGATGCCGAGAAGTGGCAGGCCCAGCCAGGCGCCACCGAAGAGAGTTGCATGGTGGGAGATGTGAACCTCTTCCTCACAGATCTAGAAGACCCCACCCTGGGGGAGATCGAGGTCATGATCGCAGGTTTGTTTCACCTAGCCCTGCCTTCCCTCGACTCTTGGCTGTCAGATATGCTGACTCTGAGCCTGCAGAGGCCGCATAGGGTGGGCACTCACAGGGCTTCCTGGGAGGCTCCATGTTGGTGAGCCCAGGGCCTGGCTGGGCAGCCTGCCCACCTAGCCCCCCTCAGCCTGGTACACCCCCAGGCATATCACTTTACTCCTTGTGCTTAGGCGTGAACTTAACCCTTGGTATGGGGTAGATTCAAGGATGGTCAGGCCCATACTTGGGGTGGGCTGGGGACCCTCAGAAAATAAATGATCTTCTCTGGAGCATCTTGTCATATTACAGGGGGAGGCTCTCCTGTTTCTGCTCCTTCTTGGTCCTCAGTTTCCCCCAAGTGGCTACTGACTATCCCTGTGAGGCAGCATACTGACTCCATGAGGTAAAGGAGTCAGCTTTGAAGTCAAATTGCTGGCCACTGCACTCCAGCCTGGGCGACAGAGCGAGACTCCGTCTCAAAAAAAAAAAAAAATTGCTGGGTTGCAAGCTGTGAGGCCTTTCGCACTTCTCTGTGCTTGTTTCCTCGTCTGCAGAATGGTAATGATAGTAGCAACTTCAGAGTTGTTGAGAATTAAATGAGATGATGTCTGTCAAGTGCCCACACTGGAGCCTGGCACATGGCGTCAGTGCCGCTCCTGTTGTTTCTCCTAGAGCCCAGCTGCAGGGGTAAGGGCCTTGGCACTGAGGCCGTTCTCGCGATGCTGTCTTACGGTAAGAAAGTGTGAGCAGACAATGCGGGAAGTGGCCAGGCCTCAGGTGAACCTTGTTCAGGTCTGAGGGTTGGGGGCAGGTGAAGGTTCCTCCTCTGCAGCTTGGGACAGGAGGGGTGGGGGTAGGCGCCTCCTTACTTGCCCCTCTCTCATCTCTGCGAGGAGTGGCCACACTAGGTCTGACCAAGTTTGAGGCTAAAATTGGGCAAGGAAATGAACCAAGCATCCGGATGTTCCAGAAACTTCACTTTGAGCAGGTAAGGATGTCCTTGGGCGGAGTGGGGCCTAGACCTGGGTGGTGGGCCTGGTGGTGTTAATACTGTAACTTAGCAGGCTTTGTTCTCTCTGGCTCACGTAGGTGGCTGTGAGCAGCGTTTTTCAGGAGGTGACTCTCCGACTGACAGTGAGTGAGTCTGAGCATCAGTGGCTTCTGGAGCAGACCAGCCACGTGGAAGAGAAGCCTTACAGAGATGGGTCGGCAGAGCCCTGCTGATGGCTGGGCCTTGTGGGCAGCCACCCTGTGTGAGCAGGGTGTTGGGCCCACGTACTCCAAAGACCAGAGCCCTGCACTGGGAGAGTGCTCCTGGCCCAGCCCCAGGCTGGGAATCACCTTTCCGGGCCCTTCAGACTGTGGCCTCCCTCCAGCTGGTGGTGTGGCTGAGCAGACTCCAGGGCCAGGGCCAGTCCCCTTCTCCCCTCCTGGCCAAAGCCAGACCCAGACTCTACGAAACTGGAATGGAGGGCAGGAATCCATGGGAGATGTTGGGATGAAGGTGGGAGCTGGAGGTGCAGGGGTACCTGGAGCATGGATGGGAGTGGAGAGACCTTTCTCCTTGGAGGCCAGAGGTGCTGCCCTGCCTGGGAGTGAAGCTCCAGGCATGGCCAGCTTTCCTGGTTTTCCCATTTAGTCTGTGTCAAGAGCTACCAGGAGGCCCAGCCTCCGTGTCCACTCAAGGGCATCTTGGTCCTCTTGTCCTGTGGAAGCAGGCTGCTGTGACCCTGGGAGCTTGACCTGGGAACAACAGGTAGTCCAGAGAGAGTGTGGCCTGGCCCCTCAACCTAGCGTCCCTCCTCCTCTCTCCTGGAGCCAGTCTTGAGTTTAAAGGCATTAGTGTTGGATACAGCTCCTTGTGGCCGGAGAACACCCCTCTGTTGATGAAGCTCAGGGGGCACTGAGGAAGCAGAGGCCCCTCAGGGTGCCCTCCTGAAGACAGTGTCAGGCCATCAGCTATGTCCCTCAGGTGCTCTCACATCTGCTCCTTACCCTGCACCTCTAGGAGCAGCTGCACCTGACTGGCCACGCGGGGGCAGTGGAGGCACAGGCTCAGCGTGGCCGGGCTACCTGGCACCCATGGCTTACAAAGTAGAGCTGGCCCAGTCTCCCTCCACCTGAGGGGAGCACTCTGACTCCTAACAGTCTTCCATGCCCTGCCGTCATCTGGGGTGGCTGTCAAGAAAGGCCGGGCATGCTTTCAAAACACAACCACAGGAGGCTTGCTGGGTATTTTCCAGGCGGGGAAACAGTCTTAGATAAGTAAGGTGACTTGCCTAAGGCCTCCGAGCCCCCTTGATCCTGGAGTCTCAGACCAGACTGCATGTAAAAAACTGACACTGAAAACATGCCTCAGTGTAAAACGAACATCATAAAATGAACGTGTTGTTTGCCGTGGCTCCCTTCGTTCCACATGTACCTCAGCAATGGGAGTTCCCTCGAGGCCACCCCTTCCTTCCACCAGTGTTCAGGTTAATGAAGAGTCAAAGGTCCCCCAGGGCTTCCCCATCTGGCAGATGAGGTAGGGAGGGGCCCCTCCACAACCCCTGTCGGGAGGAATCTGTCAGGGGCCAAAGGGTAGAAGCAAGGGTGGGGTGGGGACAGGTCAGCTGAACAGGGTGCTGTTGTGATAAGGGTTTTGGATGGTTCCTCTAACAAGGAGCAGATGGCCAGATAGTGACTGGTCTGTGGGCACGGCCACTCCGATTCCAGATCTTCCTGCTTTACTCATTCCTGTCTGCCCGGAGCCTGTCTTCTGAGAGGTGTCCTTTGGATTGGGTGGAGACTAGCCTGGGGACACCTTCCTTCTGAGCACCTGCCTGGAACCTCCCGGCCCTGGAGCCTAGCTCTTGCAGGCCACCTTCCCAGACCTCCACATCAGGCTTCAGGTGCCAAAGGTATCAGGGACCTGGGTCTTTTGTTGGGGACAGGGCATTTCGCCCTTGAAAAGGCCCTTCCACCCCACCTAGCCACACAGCATGTCCCAGGGCTCAGTGGACCGGTTTGTTTTCCCCTGGCACTGGACACTTGCCCTCCAATCAGGTCACAATGGCCAGATAAGATAGAGGATCTGGCACCAGCCCAGCCTGCCTCTGGGAATCCTGCACCCCACTGGCTGTAGGCAGAAAGAGTAAAGCCAAGTCCTTACATTCCAAACCCAGCTCCATCCTGGGACACACTTTCCACGCTTCTGGAATTACAGGAACCTCCCAGAGTCCTCTGAGCATGTCTGAGCTCCCACTTCCTCTGGTAAATGTCCCTATTAGTCAAGGGGTCCCCAAGCCCACATCAGTGCTTACAGCCTGGGACACAGGCACACTGACCACCAAGCTGAACACCCAGCTGGGTGCATGCATCCTCCTTCCCACAGGACTTCTGCAGCTAGGCCCTCTAGCTAAAGCTACTCAGGCTTGGGGTCACAGGGAGCCCTAGATGGCCCTCCCTCCAGAGTACACCACCCTCCCAGGCAAAGACCACCCTGGCTTACCATTTCTCACTTTCTACCTATAAGGGTCCAAGGCCAGAGGACAAAACTCCCAAGGAAGACACGGAGGCTGGAGGGTTTGGAGGAACCAGCTGAATTTCTGAAGTGTTTCCTTACAATGGTGGTACCTGGCTCGGGGATGGGCAGGGGTAGCCAAACCCTCCCCGTGCTGCCCAGTTCTCTGAGGGTGGGAGTAGGAACAAAAGTTTAAGGCTGAGGCCACTGCCATGCCCTGGATGCAACAACCAGGAAAATCATGTTAATCAAGGAAACAAAAATTCCTCTAGACTCTGCAATACTGCGCTCTTAACAACAAGAATCAAATGAAAGCAAGATGTGTCTGCCACAGCTCTCGGGATAACAGATGCCCTGTCCACTGAGAGTGGCAGTTCTGCAGTCAATGATCAGCCCTGGACCCAGTTATCAAACGGGGGAGGAAGGAAAGGTGCCCTCTCGCCTGGTCCCACGATCCTGGCATCGTGCAGGTCCCAGCGATATCCCAGGCAGAGTGGCAAAGGGACACCCGGCAGGATGAGGCACTCAGTGAGGAGGAGGGAGGCAGAGTCTCCTTTCTAATTGCAGGATGACGGGAACACATTCACCTTCCCTAAGGTAAGGGAAGAACATAGTTCTCTAGAAAAATCATTTGTCAAGAAAGGGGATGTGGGTGCTGATTTGTACGTTGATTCAGGGGAGTAACTGGGGAGAAGGAAAAAGGTGGGGTGGAAGGCTGGCTCGGCCCTGCCAGTCACCGGGTGGCTGGCAGCAGGGCGCTCAGAGGTTGCTGAAGAGTTCGTTTTTCTTGCTCCAGTCCATCTGCGGGGCCCGTTTGCTGCTGCGCTTCTGGTGGGCCCTCTCTTTGGCCATGGCCAGGGAGATGTTGAAGTCCAGGATGGGGTCGGAGGAGGAGGTAGACGAGGGCGCTGTGGAGTCCTGTTTTGGGGGGCTGTCTTGGGAATTCAGCTGTAAAGAGAAGTGGGGGCAGGAAGTTGGGAGTCAGTCCCTCATTAGGCTCCCTGGTCCTCAGCCTCAGTGAGGTGGCTCCCTTGGGGCCGTGCCCAGGGAAGCCAGGTCACAAGAACAGAATGCGGCTCAGCATGTGACCTCAAAGGCAGGCTGGTGTGCCAGGAACAAGTGGGGCCTGGGAATCGGCTTCCTGTAACCCAGTTGCTACCCCCTGCATGGCTGGCCTACCTCCTCGCTGGTGTCACTGGAGGCGGATCTCACCAGGGCTGGCCTGGGGCTCTCTGAGGCTGCCTCTGCCAAGGCTTCACGACTGTTCTCCTGGCAGAGAGAAGAGGGGCGTGGGTAGTCACAGGATGGGGTGAGGGAGTCCTGAGGCAGGAGGGAGCTCCTGGGGAAGTAGGGGCCCCAGACTGAGAAGAGGTAGCGCTGATGCCCTGGCCACCCACCCCGGGTTCCTACTGCCTGAGCCTGCTGGGGCTCCTTTTTACATTCCTTCGAGGATCAGAGGGCAGGTTGGTTCTGCTGAGGCTGGAGGGAGGGGTACAGATATCATGGGATTAGCGCTCCCTCCCCCTGGGTTTCTCCAATGTGGCTTTTAGATACTGACTTGCCTTTTGAGCCAGTGACCAGGGAGGGGCTTCTTGGAATGTGGGGACACTGGGGGCCTCTTTGCTTGGCATGGGGAACCCATGTGGTGCTCCCTGAATCTCCTGTGGTCCACCTGACTGTTTGCCTGGATGTGACCCCAGGAATCCTGAAACCCTAACCCTGAAGCAGCAAAGAAGGGCCTTGAAGGAAGAAAGTAGATGGAAAGTTCTAGATCCAAAGATGAGGTGACAGAAGGTTTAGGCCTGGGTCCAAGGACCCTCCCCCTTGTCAAGTACCCTGGCAGGAGCTCCTAGGGAAGGGGAACCTTTGAGCAGACCCTGCAGAGAGTTCCTACTCTGTGGCCTGACTGAGTCGGCCTGTCCCAGAGCGAAGGCTTTGGCTGGGGCGTCAGCTTGGCACCCAGCCCCTTCCTGGGTTCTTCCATGGCTTCAGCTGGCGCCCAGCCCCACCATCTCTTCCCCAGCCTCACCCCCTTTCCCTTCTGCCCAGGGAAGGGGGGAGGAGGGGCTTTGTTCTTCCAACCCAGACTGGAAGTAGCAGGGGCCCGGCTGCCCGTGGCCAGACACTGAAGCTCTGTTCTTGGGGGGAAGAATGGCCCCTTCTGTATGGTGGGGAGTTGGAGGCGGGGGCTTGTCACCCAGGATGGCGGGCTGCAGAGGGGCCCAGCCAGCCCTCTCCCTCCCAACAGCTTTGGCCCCAGGCAGAGGCCAAGAGGGTTCTGGCAGTTCTATAGCTTGGAGCCGAAGAAGGAGCTGGAACTGGGGACCCTGAGGTTTTGGCCTTAGCCCAGATGGCTATCCTACCAACCACAGCACCTTCTGACCTGTCTCCTGCACCCCCAGGATTGAAATCCAGAGAAACAGGGGACCCGCCCTTACCTTCTGTATCTCACCATTGGTGAAGGGCTCAGGCAGGGGACCTAGGCGAAGGAGAGAACAGAGGTGAGTCCGGAATGGGGATGGAATAGAGTGTGGAGAGGAGGCGGGAGTTGGGGTTGGGCAGATCATTAGATCTTGTTCCCTGGGTCAACATCTCAAACTTTTTTGATGTCCACCCACCATGAATACATTTGCCTTGTTATTTATTACATTTTTTTTTTGTAGAGATGGGGCCTTGCCATGTTGTGCAGGCTGGTCTCAAACTCCTAGCCTCAAGCAATCCTCCCACCTTGGCCTCCCAAAGTATTGAGATTACAGGTGTGAGCAAATGTCTGGCCTATGTTTGCATTTTGATGACTCAGCACACACAAAGATTTTGTGTAACAAAAGTTTCACAAAGCAATACCCTTACTACAGTGTTCTTTGATATTTTTAATTTCATGTCATTAAAAAAAACCAAAAAAATTTCTGGGCCAGGTGTAGTGGCTCACACCAGTAATCCCAGCAATTTGGAAGGCCGAGGCAGCTGGATCACTTCAGGTCAGGAGTTCAAGACTAGCCTGGCCAACATGGTGAAACCCTGTCTCTACTAAAAAAGACAAAAAGAAAATTAGCCGGGCATGGTGGCACATGCCTGTAATCCTAGCTACTTGGGAGGCTGAGGTGGGAGAATCGTTTGAACCCAGAAGGTGGAGGTTACAGTGAACCAAGATCGTGCCACTACACTCCAACCTGGGCAACACAGCAAGACTCCGGCAAAACAAACAAACAAACAAACAAACCCTGCTGGTCTCTATCTACTGAAATGATCTTATGAGGCACTGATGGGTCACAAGGTATTTAAAAAATGCATTGTCCTGGATGGAGATGAGAGTCCAGGATGGCTGACTAATTCCTATCTGGGAACTCCTACATGGGAAGCTTGTTAAAGTACAGATTCCTGGACCTTTGGCAGCACAGATTCTGGTTTAGTGGGCAGGCCTAGGAATCGGCATTTTCCAAACGCCTCCCAGGTGATGATGATGATACCGAAATTGGAACCACACCCCAGACTACAGTTAGTATCTGTCTCAACTGAAAGAGAAAATAGTCTGAGCTCGGTGGCTCATGCCTGTCATCCCAGCACTTTGGGAGGCCGAGGCAGGTGGATTACCTGAGGTCAGGAGGTCAAGACCAGCTTGGCAACATGGTGAAACCCCATCCCTACTAAAAATACAACAATTAGCCGGGCATGGTGGCGGGCGCCTGTAATCCCAGCTACTCAGGAGGCTGAGGCAGGGGAATTGCTTGAACCCAGGAGGCAGAGGTTGCAGTGAGCCGAGATTGTGCCATTGCACTCTAGCCTGGGCGACAGAGTGAGACTGTGTCTGAAAGAAGAAGAAGAAAAAAAAAAGGCCAGGCACAGTGGCTCACACCTATAATCCCAGCACTTTGGGAGGCTGAGGTGGGCGGATCACAAGATCAAGAGATCGAGATCATCCTGGCCATATAGTGAAACCGTGTCTCTACTAAAATATAAAAATTTGCTGGGCATGGTGCCGCGCACCTGTAGTCCTAGCTACTCGGAAGACTGAGGCAGGAGAATGACTTGAACCTAGGAGGCAGACGTTGCAGTCAGCTGAGATCGCACCACCGCACTCCAGCCTGTGTGACAGAGCAAGACTCTGTCTCAAAACAAAAGGAAAAAAAAAAAAAAAGAGAGAATAATCCCAACTCCTATTTGCCAACTAGGAAATGAGGGGTGACAAGAAGGCGCAAGGGGTGTGTCCTGGGTATCCCCTCCCCAAGCCAGTGGGAAACCTGGAGGGGTCAGAGGGACAGAAGACAGGTCTGGGGTCACCTTCACTGGGCTCACTCAGGGGAGGGGTCCCACATGGCTTCAGCGGTGGCTGTGCCATCTCCAGGGACTGGTCAGGTAGGCGGGCTTCTTCTCTGAACTCTTAGTTTAAAATTCCTGGTCATCTTTTCCCTGTCCCCAGTCCAGGACACAGCCAGAGATACCTGACTCTCATCTTCTCCTCCCCTTTGACACCCACAGCCTTCCCGGGGCAAGGATAGGTTGCTGGGACACCAGGGACACTCACTGTCCCCTCCCCATCAGCTCACAGTGGTCACAGTGAAACCCTGGCTGCCGGACAGGGGGGCATTCCTCTCTATGGAAAGGGTGAGGATGCCATCCTGGAGGGACTCCGGGGAGGAGACTGTCCCCAGGCCTCTCCCTCTTCAGGTGCTTTGGCCAGAGGCTGCAGCCCTTCTAGCCCGAGAGACAGGCAGAAGAGGCAGGAATGTCTGAGGGAGCCAATTACCTGCAGGGCGAAGGGGTGGGGGAAGCAGGAGACTATCCCAGGAGCTGAGTGGAATCCAGATTCCAGCTGTGTCTTCCTCACATCAGATCCCTAGGAGGAAGGCTGGGGCTTCTCTGGGCTTTAGTCTCCCCATCAGTGGAGAAGGGGATTATCTGAGTTACTTGGTTTCCATGAACTTGGGAGATAAGGGTAAGGTGGTACCCCACCTCCCATGCCCAGAGCCAGCTAGGGACTTTCAGGGGCCATCCTCTTTTCTAGGAGCCTCCAGGCCTTGGATTGCTCCAGAAGGGGACAGGGCCTCCCCAGTTGTCCCTTCCAACTGGGGATGGGAGTCTGCAGCAAGACCTTTGTGTGAATCCCCTTTTACACATACAACCTTGAGTCTCCAGGAGGCCCCACCCACTGCAAAGTCCCAAGAGGTTCCACCCTGGCCCAGTGAGCACCCCTGCCCGCTCCAGGGAGCCATCTTCCCAGGGAGAAAGTCCAGACCAAGGAACAGAGCACTGCTTAACCCCTCCCTGCCCCGGTGCAGCAGCCCTGCCCTGTTTGGCTCGGGACTGGGCAGGGGGAGGCGCCAGGCTTGGCAGGGTGATGCTGGGGGATGGGGAGGGCAGGGGCCCAGGGCTTGAAGGAGGACCCACTACTCTCTAAAGCCAGCAAGGCTGAGTTTCCAAGACAACCTGAGTGGAGGGAGGGGAGGCACTGGGCCCCGCCACTGGACTCTGATCTGACCAAGCAAAGGCTGGAGGCCTCCCCGGAGTTAACCCTTTCCTCACGTCGACACTGCCCTGAAAGTTTGTTGGTGGGGACAGGACTGGGGGCTCAGGCCTCCTTTGGGGCTACAGCTTTGGTCAGGAGTCAGAAGATCTGTCCATTTCTCTCAGCGACCTCATGCCAGCTGACCCCATCACAAGCCGTCTTCGGAAACCCACTGCCACTCCCTGCACTGGGCCCCCACTCCCCCAGCCCACACCTCTGAGCCTCCCATGAAGGAGAAGGAGGGAGCACCCACGCCGGAAAGCTGCCCACCCCTCGCCTGGGACCCAGCAAAGTCTTAGCCCTGGCTCACATCCCTGACTGGGGGCCTCCAGCCCCAGGACGGCCAGCGGCCCCACCCGGCTTACCATTCAGGTGCTCCTGAGATGGGGTCACTTTGCATTTCTTGAAGAACTCGTCAGTTTCCCTGTCCACCACAAGCAGCTTGGTCTCGTCCCCGCCAGCCCTGATGGCGGACACCACGTCCCCATGCTGCTTCCCCTCCATGCAGACCCCGTTCACCTGCAGGGCGGGGTTGGGGAGGCGTTACGGGCACAGGCCTTGGTTCTGGGGCAGGTAGGTGGAGGAGGGCTGGGGGCGGGGGTGGCCACCTTGCTTCTCAGCCAGTTTGCAGTTCACAACTTGGGGATACTGACCCCCATTTCTGCAGAGTCCTGAACTAAGCCAGGGGTCCTCCCGTGGACAGTCAGCTGGGGAGGCAGGATACATGGGAAGGGCCAACGAAAATATCCAGACGAGACTAAACAAACACAGCTGGGAGAGATGGGATGGGAGCGAGCTGGGAGGCTGGGGTGGGGCCCAGTCTGGGTAAGGTTCCCTCTCTGGACCTTGGTTTTCCCACATGTAAAATGAGAAGTCTTGGGAGAGCTGATCTCTAGCTCTAAGGTTCTAAGACTGTGATTCTGGGACCTGCCTGAGCATGTGGTTCACGTTTCACCTCCCAGGAGCACACACCAGAGCCAGAGCACTGTATGAGGGAGTCTAAAAGCCTAATTCGGGGCCAGACGAGGTGGATCCCGCCTGGAATCCTAGCACTTTGGGAGGCTGAGGTGGGAGGATCAGTTGAGGTCAGGAGTTTGAGACCAGCCTGGCCAACTGTAATCCCAGATACTCAGGAGGTTGAGGCAGGAGAATTGCTTGAACCCAGGAGGGGCAGAGGTTGCAGTGAGATGAGATTGTGCCACTGCACTCCAGCCCAGCCTGGGCAACAGAGCGAGATTCCATCTCAAAATATATATATATATATATCTCTCTCTCTCTAAATAAGTAAAAGCCTAACTCAGGAGAGGGGTTTTGTTACTGCCACCCGCCTCTGTGTGCCTGGCAGCAGGGAAGCTCTGGAGATGTCCCCAGACATCTCCCTGATCGATGGGTGAATCACAGGCTGCACAGTATATCTGCTTGGCAAGGAGGAGTCCAGGGGAGAGTAGAGGTAAGAAAGGAATCCGTCAGTCAGTCCATCTATCCTTCCATCTATCCATCCACCACCCTTCCCTGCCTCCCTCTCATCCACCCATCCATCCGGCCGCTCCAGGCTGGCTATGCCCATGGGCTAATCAAGCCCATGAAGGCATGATGGTTGTCCCAGGCGCTGCTGATCTGCAGGGGGCGGGGCAGTCAGATAGGAAGAGGGCAAGAAGCATCACCTCCACAATGCGATCCTGGGCCCGGAGACCTGAAGCTTCAGCTGGGGAGTCTGGGTCCACTGACCGGATGAACTGGCCTGGCGTGGACTTGTCGCTGTGCAGGTTGAAGCCATAGCCACTGGGGCCCTTCTTCATGGTACAGAGCCGAGGCCGAAGCTTGTGCTGCAGGGACAGGGGAGAGTCCATGGCTATTCCACAATGCCCCAGGTTCTGCCTTCCCTGTCCTCTGCCTGGCCCCATCTCCCCAAACAAGGAAGGTTTGGGAGGATGCAAATTTGCTTAGATCCCTACACAGCAATTTGAGAGGGTTCTGGCCCAGGACTCCAAAGACTTGTGTGGACACCCAGCACTGCAGCAAACTGCTTAGGTGACATGGGTAAAACACTGCTCTGTCCAAGCCTCAGTTTCCTCTTCTGGGAAATGAGGGGTGGGACCAGGTTACCTCTCACATGCCTGTCCCTTCTGACAGTCTTCAGGTGAATCGCATGCTGTGTTGTTTGGGCCCCTATCCCTCCCCATTGGTGGCTCAGTCTGGCCCTCCTGGAGAGGGGGCAGAGTGTGGCACCGTCAGCCTGGCTGGGGACCTGGGGCATATGACTGAGGACCCCCAGCCCCTTTGTACCCTGTTCTCTGCAGCAGGGGAGGAAGAGGCAGGTGTTTACTGAAAGCTGGTCAGTGTATTTACAGTAAAGCCTTCCTCCATATACTTGAACTCTCTCTCACCCCCACCAAGCCAAATGGCCCAGCCAAAAGGGAGCCAGAAGGAGCAGATAACCAAAAACCTATTGTGCGGCACAGCAAGGGACCTGGACAAGATAGGGGGCCATCCTCAGGCGTTCCAGGATCTCCTCCCCCTACACCGCTGCCTGAGGGCCGAGGTGGCAACGGAAGCACAGAGACCCCAGAAACTGAGGAGCCTGAATGGGGAGGGGACTGGGAAAAGCAGGGCTGGGCTAAAGGGAGCCCAGTGTGGCTGTGGACTGGAGGGTGTGACCTACTAAAAGGGCACACGCAGATTTCTTTTGAGTGCTCGGACTCAGCTGAAAACAGTTTCCCACATGCTTGGTCCAAAGTAAGCAGCTCAGCTTAGAAGCTGCAGGCCTGGACACACAGTATGATGGAGGGAATATGGGTGTGGGCGGCTGAAGCCTGTGCCCAAGGACTACGCCTGAGTCCCTGTCCCTCTCTCCCTCCTCCAGGCCTGGTGCAGAGCCACTGGCTGCTGTCCAGCCTGCTGGCCCTGCGTTATCACTCAGCACATCAGACAATGAGCAGTGGATAGTCAAGGCTCCCAGCCAGGTTCCAGCTCCCCTGTTTAGGAGCTGTGTGACCTGGGGCAGGTCATTTATGGATCATTCTGACTGCCATCTGCCTCCCAGGGTGGCTGAGGCCCAGTGAGGTCACTGCCTTAAACACTTTCTAACTGTAAAAACTCCCTGTGCACACCCAGACTTTCCCATTGTTGTGAATACTAATGAATAGTCATAGGAAGCTGGGAGTGAGATTCTGGTGGGGTGGGGGTGTGTGTGCCAGGCTGCTCTGAAACCCAAATCCCCAGCTGGGAGTGGAGAGGGCCGAGAGGAGTGGGAAGGCGTGCCCAGGAGGGTGTATGGGCCTCTGTCCCAACTTGCCAGCCCCAGGTGGCTGCCACCATCTGCAGGAGACTCAATCCCCAGCCTTTCGGTCTCTGGGGTGGCTAGAGGATGACTTTGCATTCCTTTAAAGGCTTGGGCAGATCTTTCTTCCTGTGCTTCATACCCAAATCCAGGCTCGAGGGGCCCTCACCCCAACAACAAAGACGGTTAAGTGAGTGGTAAAAAAGTGAGGGGCTCACAAAGGCTTAAGAACCCTGAATGAAGCCTCTTGCCTTGTTCTCCCTGGCCCATCCCCTGCCTCACTGCAGGGCCCACTCCCAGCTTGTTCAGCTGTCACCTGCCCCAGGCTCACCCCCGGCACTCCCACAGCCCTGCGGGATCTTGTTCCGGGAGTAAGTGAGGCTCTTCTCCCCTAGAGCTAATCCCTCCACAAAGCTCCCAGCCAGGCCCTCCCCCAGGCCCTAGGTGAGCAAAAACAAGTCTGACCAGTTGCCGTCACCAGGACAAGCGCAGCTTTCTGCTTCAGCCAGAACGAGCTGCAGGACCTGGCCGACACCCTGAGAAAGTGGGGAGGGTGAAATCTCAGGACAGGCAGGGGGCAGCTCTAGTGACCTCCTCCGACCTCCCTCCACAGTCCCTGCACTCCTAAAAACCTTCCCATAACAACCTGGCTGGGGCTTGGCAGCTGTTTTTGAGATGGGGAAACTGAGGCTCAGAGATGTTGAGCCCACTGCCTGACATTACACAGCCAGAACTCCAACCCTGGTCTCTGACTTGGAACCTGTCCTCCTTCCACCACACTGCAGGGTGCTCCTTAAGGATCCAAGTCCAGAATGGGGCAATCCACTGGGAGGTGAGGTCCCAACAGGAGTCAGGCAGTAGAGGGCAGACAGGGGCTCTCTCCAGGGCATAGGCTGCAGCCTCTGCTGGAGGTGGGCTGGGAGCTGAAGAAACCACAGCCTTCCTTCCAGGTGCTCAGGGCCTCTCGTAGCTGGAGCTACGGCCTGAGCTGGGGGATGAAGCCTGGCGTGGGTGATGGGACAGGGGCATGGCTGGACTGGGGGCAGGTGGCTCTGGGCGCTCCCCTGGCTGGCAGGGCAGGGCTGTGCTCGCTGCCTTTGGGATGCTGGTCCTCTGGCCCTGGTCTCTGTGCTGTGGGCTTCCCTCACTGATCTTCACTCCAATGCCCCTCGCCTAGTGACATATGGTGCCAAAGCTCCAGGGCCTCCTTTGAGCTTTGCTCCGCTCTGCCAGCACCAAGTCATGCAGTTCAAGGGGAAACGGGGGACCCAGACTGAGGGGCTCAGGTGCCCTCTGTTCCCTTCCTCTGCACTGGGACTGCTCCACTGTTCTGTCTAGACGTGGCTCTGTGGTGGCTCTAGGACCTGAGGGGGTGGCTGGACAAGGAGATGGGAAGCCCCAGGTAGGCCCCACCGGCATTTAGACAGCTCCAATGCACCTGTAGAGCCTCCTTCCCAAGTCCCTAGAGACTGCCTCCCCTCACACAGGAAGGGGGTTCCCACTCTCCAAGGAAGACCAGCCTTGTTCCTCCTCACCCCTCCCCCAGCAGGAGCCTCCCAGCTGTCTCCAGGAGGTGTCAGTGCCAGCTGCTGAGTCAGCCCATCAAGCCAGCCCATCCCAGCCTGGGTGGAGGCTGGGACTGGCAGGGGGAGTCCCTTGGGGCAGCCCCCCTGGGATCCGTGGGGCCTGGCCTGTGGTCTCCAGGCCCAGCACTGAGAGGAGAAGACAGGGAGTTGTGGGGTACCTGGCCGAGCTCAGCCACCATTGCTCTTGGACCCTCACCCCCAAGCTGGGGCAGGGTTGGGTTCTGCCTCTGGGGAAAGGGGGTAAATGGGAGTGACGTCCAGGCATGCTGGGCTTGGTGTGTGGCCCCCAGGAGCTGAGGAGGAGCCAGCTACAGAGGGGCCCAAAGCATGGTGGCAGGAGGAGCCTAAAAAGGAACATAGCTCCAGTGAGTTCCAGAGGGCAAAGTGGATCTCCAGTGACGACGACAGCCCGGGAGACCCAAATTCACGACAAAATCAGGGTCTGCTCAGAGAGGAGACTGGCAGAGAGCCAGAATCGACAGGAGGGAACATGAGGCCATGCAGCCGATGGGCAGCGCAGCTCGGCCGGGGTGACCCAGGGTTGGACAGACTGGAGACTCTCACTTTCACACAATGCTGGCTGGCTTTCCAGAAAAGACCCTGCCGGGAGAGCTGCTCCCACACCCTTCTCCCAGGGCCTCCTCCACCCTCAGGCTGCCTCCCTTCATCTGTCCTTTCCCCCAGGGAGCTTCACCCCGCCCCAAGTGGCCGCCCCATCACCTCCACCCACCCCATCACCTCCACCCACGCAGTCCAGGAGCGGATGGCGGGCACGGAATTCAATAGGCGCCACCAGCAGTCACCTGGAAAGCTGGGGAAAGTCGATACCCTAATCCCAGTGACCGTCTCTGGGGAGCAGGCCCAGGGTCGCTCCCTGCTCCTCCTTCCTCCCTTCGGGGAAGGCTGCGGGAGCCTGAGGCCAATGCCCCATTGGGCCCAGCCCCTCCCTGTCTGATGCCATAGTGATGGGCCCTACAGAAATAGCCAGTCCGCTTCCTTCCAGCCAGCCAGCTCAGGACCCCAGAGGAAAGGGGCTGGAGGAGTAGGAAGACCACTTGGGTGTCCAGGGGAACAAAAGAGGTAACCCCACCTCTCAAGACTGCACCTCCCCCAGCCCAGGGCTCTTGTTTATGCAGAGAAGACCAGTGCCGCGATGCCCAATACAGGAAAATCAGCCCCAACAAGGGGATGGAAGGGGGCAGGAGGGAGCCCTGGCTGTTCTTGGGGGACTGGGGTGTGTGTGTCAAGAGTATGTTGGGGGTAAGAGCCATGTTTGCTCTGGGAGGCAGCTCAGTTTGTTCCCCAGATTCTGGAGACAGGGCTGGGTCTCTGCTGGCCCTGCCTGGAGTGCTGCGTGACAGGCAGCCTGGGGGCACTGGGAAGTGACCAGGGGCTCCGGACACTCAGCCAGTGTCCACACCTCTAGGCAGAAGGTGTCTTCTCCTTACCCTAGGTGTGGTACAGGGGGCTTGGCTGTCACTAGCCCTGCCTAGTGGCCCTGATGTCACCTCATTTTACCCTACAGGACCTCCTTCCACCCTCCACATCCCTCCAGGTCTGTGCAGGCGGTGGGGGAATGTTGGATGCCTCCATTTGCAAAAAAGGTCACTCACTGCTCCTAGCCCTTGATCTCCTCCTTCCTATTTCTCAGTGGGAAGAGCTTTCCCTGGCGTCTGGTAGGGTGGGAACCAGGAGGGAGTCATAAACTAAAGTGAGGGCTGCTGGTCTGACAGATACCCCCAGGACTCAGAGGTCTGAACCAGGTTCTCCTTCTGGCTAGTAACCTCTTCTTCCTGTGCCAGCCATGGAGACCCACGGGGGTGGGAGGGGGCAGTGTCTGGCTCAGGTCTCCCCAGGGCTGGGCAAGCCTGGGATGGAGCAGGCTGGTACCTGGGCTGCAGCCCGGCTGGACACCATCCAGGGCTGACCGCCCCATGCCTTCCCTTCTGCCTCCCTCCTCATCCCTCACCCTCCTTCCAGAAGTCTCTGGATTTAACCCCCAGGGGCTGTCCCACTGGGCTATTAAGAACCTTCAAGGAGCTTGTGAAATTGAGGCTCAACACTGAAGTAACAAATAGGAGCTGCTGGTTACTGAATACCTACTATATGTTAGGCACTGAGCTCTTTACGTGTATTTTCTTAGGAGTCAATTATAGTCCTACAAGGAAGGTATTATTGCAAGCATTTCACAGAAAAGGAAACTCAGCTTCAAAAAGCTGGAGTCAATTGCTTAAGTACACATGGCTGATGGGCGAAGGCAGGATTTCAGCTCAGATCCAGAGTAGCACTGTCCAGTAGATATATAATGCCAGTCATGTGTGGAACATAAGTCCAGCTGTGGCTCAGAGTATCATGGGCAGAAACACCTGGCAGAGTCAGGCATCAAGCACAGACTACTCGTGTGGCCAAATGGCTGTGCAGGCACTGGAGTCAGAGGGCTGGGTTCCAAGCTGCACCCCTGTACTGTGTGGGAGGAGTCGCTAGCTGGGAGTCCTGGGACCCACCATGGCCACCTTAACTGATCAAGTCTCAGCCTCCATAGGCAGAGAATGGGGCCAATATCTGCCTCACTGGTGGTCATATGGATTAAATGAGACAGGGAGGGTTAGTACTTAGTACACTGCTAACACAAATAGTAGCTACTACGTATTGAACACTTACTGTCAACCTACAAAATGGAGAAAACAATAGCTAATTTGTCTGGGGGACAATGAAATGCATTGATTATAGGCTGGGCGTGGTGGCTCACACCTATAATCCCAGCACTTTGGGAGGCCAAGGCAGGTGGATTATCTGAGGTCAGGAGTTTGAAACCAGCCTGGCCAACGTGGTGAAACCCTGTCTCTACTAAAAATACAAAAATTAGCAGGGTGTGGTAGCAGGTGCCACCCAGCCTGGCCAACGCAGTGAAACCCTGTCTCTACTAAAAATACAAAAATTAGCACAGTGTGGTGGCAGGTGCCTGTAATCCCAGCTACATGGGAGGCTGAGGCAGGAGAACTGCTTGAACCTGGGAGACGGAGGTTGCAGTGAGCTGAGACCGCACCACTGCACTCCAGCCTGGGTGACAGAACAAGCCTCTGTCTCAGGGGGAAAAAAAAAAGAAAGGAAAGAAAGAAAGAAATGCATATCAACATCTTTATGTCATAGGTAGAGCACCTAAAGGCACATTACAAACCTAAGTTTCCTTCCAGGTAGGGCCACTCTATCTCAGAGCAACGAAAGCAGAGGAACACTTGTTATTGGAGTCTAGAGCTCTGGTTTCTCCTTATGAAGAGCCCTGCAGCACCAACAAGACCTTGGCTGAGTTTCGTCTTATTTTTGGAGACGAGTCCCACTCTGTCACCCAGGGTGGAGTGCAGTGGCGCGATGTCAACTCACTGCAACCTCCACCTTCCAGGTTCAAGCCATTCTCCTGCCTCAGTCTCCCAAGTAGCTGGGACTACAGGAGCCTGTCACCACGCCTGGCTAATTTTTGTATTTTAGTAGAGATGGGGTTTCACCATGTTGGTCAGGCTGATCGTGAACTCCTGACCTCAACTGATCCGCCCACCTCAGCCTCCCAAAGTGCTGGGATTATGGGCCCAGCCTGAGTTTCTTATTTAATTCCCCACCCCACTTTCCCAGGGACCACTGAGATGGGACATCTGGGAAAGGGGAGAAGGACCTCATCTAGACGTACGGAGTTCCTTGAGAAGGAAGCCCCCCCCATTCACCCCCTCCCCTCTTTTTTCTTGGTAGAGACGAGGTCTCACTGTGCTGCCCAGGCTGGTCTCAAACTCCTGAGCTCAAGCAATCCTCCTGCCTCAGCCTCCCGAAGTGCTGGGATTACAGGCACAAGTCACTGCATCCAGCCAGGAAGCCCCCCTCTGTCTCCAAGAGAATCACCTCCAGAATTACTGAGTTAACAGGAGCCTGAAGGTAAGAACCAGACCACTGTTTTGCCAGCAAAGAGATCCAAACACACAATCACATACCCTGTCCATTTGAAATCCAAACACCCAGCAGCTCCAACTCTGTTCTGCCCTTACCAGAGCTCCAACTTGGTTGGTGTAAAACGGCCTGCCCGCCCTGGCAAAGAGGTTGATGGTCCTCCAGCTAACTGTGCTCCACCACCCACCTTGCTCCCTGGGGTGCCTGCACTGTCTGCCTCTGGGATCAGGGTCAAGGCTGGCAGGAAACACCCCAAGCTGGGCACTTTCATTTACACACGTGTCATGTCACCACATCTTCCCAATAACCCTGGGGGCAGTGCCTTTCACAGAGGTGGAGGCTGAGGGTTGCAGGGAAAAATGAACTCCCAGGATCCCAGAGCCAGCACACGACAGAGCTGGGATTCAACATTGATCTGGCTGACCCCAAAGCCTGGACTTTTGACTTTCTAGTTTTCAAATGGAAGCTGCTAGCAGGCAAGAAATTGGAGTTGGTAGGTTCTATCTGGAATTCCAATCTCTGGGTGGGGCGGGATGAGCTAAATGAGGACAAAGGTCCCTGACTGTTGTTATATATTCATTCATTAATTCAAAAACTCTTTTTGAGAGCCTCCCTGCCGTGTGCCAAGGACTGCGCTGGGGATAGAAATACAAATAGGCCACAGTTGATGCCCTTGGGCTTACCATGTAGTGGAGAAAAAGGTCACAAACAGATGATTAAAATATTGTGTGTTCAAAGCGATAAAAGATGTGAGGAAAAAGAGGAGGCGGAGGCCGAGGCGGGCAGATCGCCTGAGGCCAGAAGTTCAAGACCAGCCTGGGCAACATGGCGAAACCCCAGCTCTACAAAGAATTTAAAAATTAGCTGGGCGTAGTGGTGCATGCCTGTAGTCCCAGCTACTAGGGAGAATGAGGTGGGAGGATTGCTTGAGCCCTGGAGATCGAGGCTGCAGTGAGATGAGGTTGCGATGCCACTCCAGCCTGGGTGAAATCTGTCTCAGAAAAAAAAATGAAGGAAAGGAAATGCTAACTCTGCCTACTGGATTAAGGACAGGCTCCCTGGAAAGGGACAGAAAGGTCAGGGTGTGAAGGCTCAGAGGCTGGAGAGGAATTCGGACCCTGGGTGTGGTTTTGGGGGTAGGGAGGTAGTGGTGAGAACAGGCTGACAGATGGAGAAGGGCCATGGAACAGCATATCACTCTTTAAAAAAAAAAGAAACAAAAATGTAATAGAGACAGGATCTTGTCATGTTGTCCAGGCTGGTCTCAAACTCCTGGGCTCAGGCGATCCTCCCACTTTGGCCTCCCAAAGTGCTGGGATTACAGGTGTGAGCCACCACCTCTAGCCACAACATATCATTCTTAACCCACAGTGACCACTGATCGGGCACTGACTGGGTGCCAGGATTGGCCACAGTGGCACTTGCCCAGCTAGCAAGCTGCCCAGTGCTAGCTGCCCCATGATAGATGTGCAATGATCACTGTGAAATATGTATTCATTCCAATATCAACTGCAAAGGCTGGATGAGCCTGGACTCTGCGCCAGGCACTGAGCTACCTGCTTTACACACAGCCTCGTGCAATTCCGAGGTAGCTGCCATCACCCCCAACAACTTACACAAGAGGAAATGGAGGCTTACAGAGGTGAAGTAACTTGGCTCCACACAGCCTGGCTAGTACAGCTGAGCTGGCTCAGCTCTGCACGGCCGGCACTCTGAACCCAGACTCAAGGGTTCAGGCCTCATCCTGTGACTGGTGGTGAATCGGGGGAGGAGGGTTTTAAGCAGGGGAGCAGCAGGGTGGATGTTGCTGCCCCTCTGTCCCCATGGGGCATGAGGGGAAGGCCATCCACAAAGCAAAGCCGGTGGGCAGAGCTGGAGAGCCACTTCCACCTCCTTAGGCCTAGACATCCCAGCGGGGATGGCCAGTGTTACAGGCACCCATCAGCCTCTGCCCTGAGTGGTTCTGGACACGGCTGGTCTTCCCAGCCAGAGGCCACCCAGTCAACCACTCTCTGTGCCACACTTTTCCACTGAGATCCTCACTTAGTAAGTGGAGGGCTAATGAAGATAAGGAAACAGCCCCACCTTGCACACAAATGCAGACTAAAACGAATTGGCAAACCTCCATTTGATGCTTTAGTAGGAAAGAACTACTAAAGAAAAAAACTCTTACAATGTCTGTTAACATTTTTTGCAATAACCGCATGGGCCATCTGTATGCTCAACACACAGGATTTCGGGGATTTTCTGTTAGAGGGACTCAATGGTGTTGACTAGGAGTCAGTTTAAGGATCTGGGATTCAAACGCCGGGCATGAAGGAGTGCGGTTCAGCATTTAAAAATTTAATAAGAGGCTCAAGTACTTCACGTCATTTCTACAATTCTAGAGAAGGCAGGCATCACATCGCCCAATGCCTCCATCTCACAGATGGGAGAACCAACGCTCAGAAGTCCTGGGACTTGGCTGGTGATGGTGTCCCCAGGATTTGCTGGTGGCTCTTCTCTCATCTCCTGGCCTAACAAAGTACAAACAAATGTAGGTGTCCCTCCAAAACATGCAGGAATCTGATTCTGTGCTCACCCAGGAAGCTCAAAGCTGCTGCCTTTGGGCACGTGTGCTATGCCAGGCCTCCACGTTAGCCTCCCAGGCCCTCTGGCACCCAGCAGCATAACCAAAAGGGCAAAGGGAGGAGCTGAATGAGACTGCAACTTGTGGGGGGTGGGGGTGGGTATTTGTGTGGGTTCCAAAGTCCAAAAAAAAAAAAAAAGGAATGTCAAATCGATCGATGGACTCAGCACAAAGTTCACACTGGATTTCTGCCTGGGACTGGAGATCATCAGCCCCAACTCCCTGGTGTCAACCCCCTTGCTCCGGGTGCTCAGGTCCCTTCCCCCTCCCCTTGCCAATGCCAGGTTGGCAGGGGCAGGAAGTGGGAGCCTGGTGGCCCTGGCATTCCCAGCACCCAGCTCTGGCTGGACAGGGCTTCTGGTGACCTCACTTCCACCAAACCAGTTGATCCTCTAGGGCTTTGCCTTCTCCCTTAATGCCAAACTGTACCCTTTCTCTGTCCAGAAGGATCCTCCTGGTCCCCATGGACACTCCCATCAGACACTGCCACCAGGGCGAACTGGTGCAAGCTGAAGGGGCCCTGGGAGGCTCACGCCCTGCCCTACGCAGTACACCACTCCACTCTCTGAGGACAGGAGGCTCGGCACAACTCCTGTTTTGCCAGCTGCCCCTCCTGCAGCTGATCCAAACTGGGATCCTATGGGCAAACACCAAACATGGGCAAAAAGCAACCGGCCTACTGGCTGTGTGGGCACCAGAGTGACCGTGGCAAGGCCAGGGCAAGACCACCGGCTCACCGTGAGCTCCGCTGGCGCACACAGAGCCGTGAGTTCCAGGAGCTCTTTCCCCTCCCCCTAGCCATCTTTCTCTTCTTCTAAGGTCTTCCCCCTCCCCTCCCAGATACAGCTCTAGGCGCTTACTCCTCACATTCCTGAGAATCGTAAATCCTCTGAGGTGGCAGAACCACCACTCCGAGATGCCTTGGCTCCTCCTCCCCGCCAGGCAACCCCCACACCGCGCTGAGATGGTGGGGCTTCCTCTCCCTTAGAAGTCACACAGGAGTCCGGGAGGATGAAGTCCTGCAGGACTGAAGTTCAGGACACACACCGGCGGGCTGCGGGGAGGGCCTCCTCGCGCCGGGGCTCCGCACAGGAGGAGTAATGCTATTCCTCTAGCTTTTGACGTAGGAGTGGCGGAGGACGCTGGCACCTCTGGGGAGGACAGCCCTTCCTCCCTGGCCCATCTACGGACTGGGTTGAACGAGGAGAGGGCGCCAGGGGCCGGGCAGGATTGGGGGATTCCGAGAAGGGGAGCAGACACCCGCAGACCCGAGGGAAGTGGGGCTGGGTTCCCCTGCGCCGCCCTCCCAAAGGCCAGGGAACAAGAGGTGCAGGCGGCAAAGGCGCTCAGGCTCCCAGCACAGCCTGGGAAGGAGAGGAGGTCGCGGGACGCAGCTCCAGGCCTGCCTAGGATGTGCCAGAGCGCCTGGTAGGCGGGCGGAAGCGGTCTCCCCCTCGCAGCTCGAGTTTGAGAAAACCGACGGCAGGCGCGGGGCTGGACGGTCGGGGCACCTGGGTCTCTCCGGATCCCCCTCCCACTCCATTCCAGCCTGCGCGGCCCGGGCCGAGCTTACCTGCTCCGGGTGGCTCTTGTCGGCCTCGCGAGGCTCATTTTCATTGCCAGCCCCCTGCGCCTCGGCGGCGGCCGGCGGCTCGGCCTGCCCCGGCGTTTCCTGGGCGCGCAGCAGCTCCTCTCGGACCTGGACGCCAAGCTTCTGCAGCTGCTCGTCCGTCTCGGGGTCCACCACCAGCAGGCGCACGGCGTTGAGTGCGGCGCGGATGCGGCTCACCACCTGCTGGTGGGTCTCCTTCTCCACATTTTCGCCGTTCACCTCCACCAGCCGGTCCCCCGCCAGCAGCCCCGCCTTCTCGGCCGGCGAGCCGGGCTCCACCAGCCGGATGTACTGGCCCAACTTGCCCTTCTCCCCGTGCAAGTGGAAGCCGTAGCCGTTCGGACCCTTCTCCAGGCAGCAGAGCCGGGGCAGGGGCGCCCCGGCCGCCGCGTCCGCGCTCATCTCGCCCTGCGACG
>NW_012110918.1:10453717-10460658 GCF_000951035.1 Colobus angolensis palliatus | reverse complement strand
TCACTGCAACCTCCGCCTCCCGGGTTCAAGCGATTCTCCTGCCTCAGCCTCCCGAGTAGCTGGGATTACAGGCGTGCACCACCACGCCGGGCTAATTTTTGTATTTTTAGTAGAGACGGAATTTCGCCATGTTGGCCAGAATGGTTTCAAACTCCTGACTTCAGATGATCCGCCCTGGGATTACAGGCGTGAGCCACCGCACCTGGCCAACGTTTTAACAGCCTTTAGCCAAAGCCTGGGGTGCAGCTCCAATTGAGAGGGAGAGGCTGTTGCCGTGGCGACCGCTCCCGCTCGGGGCAGCGAGGGCCGAGCGGTCTTGAGAATTAAGATGGAGGGCCTCCTCGGAACCTACAGAGTTGTTTGAATAACATTTTTCCGTTTGTGGGAACCCTAACCCTAATCCACTTTGTGCTGTCCCAGGACTTGCATAGAGTGCAGGTTCTGATCCCTGCTGGAAAGGTGAGGGCTCCGCGAAGGAGAGCCTGGGACCTCGAGGGGCAGCCCACTGAAGACAGCCACCTAGGGCAATGGCATGGGCTTTGGCGCAGCGTTTGACTAGGGAGGTGGGGTGGGGAGAGGCAGGACAGACTCAGGTAATCAACCTCTGGGTACACTCCACAGGGAAAGGAGTCTTGGTTTTTTTTTTTCAACAGAGAAAAATGATTAGGACTGTAAAGCCTTCTAGCTCACTCTTGCCAAAGAGAGGCTGGTCACAGAGGTGGGTAGACGATCTCTTAGGAGGGTAGCTGGCCGTGTGAGGACAGACACTGAGGAAGGAGGATGGAATGATTTTGGCAGTGAATGACAATTCCTTCAACAGGACCCCCCCTGCCACGCTCACTTCAAAGAAACAGTGGACAGGATGTGCTTTCCAAAATACTGCAGTTTAATTCTGAAAAACTCAAATGCAAGAGGCCCAGAGCTGTCTACAGGATTGGATCTCCCACAACCTGCCTTGGGCCCCAGAAGAGACTGGCAATGTCAGCCTCCTCCCTGCTCTGCCTGGGAAAGGCCACGGAGAACTTCCTTATCGGGCCCAAACTGGAGCCACTGACTGCTCAGAGCAAGATTTCTGCCTTGAAAGCAAATGTAGTAGGCTCAGAAATGTGCAGCGCCTACTTCTTCCTTTCCCCCATCCTCACCCAGGGCTGCAGAGCTGCAGCAAAGGTGCCTGCAGGTCATGACCTCATGTCTCCTGTCCACTTCCAATGGCAGGGGTCAGAGCTTTGGGAGACATGTGACCAAGGAGGCCACATGAACTTGCTACCCCTCTCTCTACCCCAGACATACCTACATGACCTTGTTTTACTCACATTGCATTGGTTTAATTCGGAAATGGGTGACCTCCCACCCCCTAACCTGACTCAGTAGGTGGGGAGGTAAAGCAGTTTAGGCCCTGGTATGTATTTGTGAAGTTAAAGGAAAGGGCATTGGGCTGGGCGCGGTGGCTCAAGCCTGTAATCCCAGCACTTTGGGAGGCCGAGATGGGCGGATCACGAGGTCAGGAGATCGAGACCATCCTGGCTAATACGGTGAAACCCCGTCTCTACTAAAAAATACAAAAAACTAGCCGGGCGACGAGGCAGGCGCCTGTAGTCCCAGCTACTCGGGAGGCTGAGACAGGAGAATGGCGTGAACCCAGGAGGCGGAGCTTGCAGTGAGCTGAGAGCCGGCCACTGCACTCCTCCAGCCTGGGCGGCAGAGCAAGACTCCGTCTCAAAAAAAATAAAAAAATAAAATAAAGGAAAGGGCATGGGTAGTCAGGGAGGAGGCAGAGCTTGGGGTCAAAGGGATACACGTAGTGGGAGGTTTGCTTAATCTTGTCTCCCACCAGCTCCAGGAGCCAGGGATTTCTCTTTTTTTCACAACACATTCCAAACCTAGGAAAGGGATTTCTCCTTATCTGGCTCTTAACCCCGGAGAGCTAAACACTTCAGCTGCTTGAAGAAATTGCCTGTGGAGCTGCGTGCCTGCCAAAGGATTGGGATAAGACACATCTCGGCTGGGCGTGGTGCCTCCTGCATGTAATCCCAGTACTTTGGGAGGCCGAGGCCGGCAGGTTGCTTGAGCTCAGGAGTTTAAGACCAGCCTGGGTAACATGGTGAAACCCTGTGTCTACAAAAAATACAAAAATTAGCCAGGTGTGGTGGTGCACACCTGTAGTCCCAGCTACTTGGGGGGCTGAGGTGGGAGGATCGCTTGAGCCCCAGGGGGTAGAGGTTGCAGTAAGCGGAGATTGCACCACTGCACCCCAGCCTGGGCAACAGAGCAAGACTCCGCCTCAAAAAAATAAAAAACAAAACTATTTTCCTAGTTCTGACCTGAGGTTTTTAGGTGCACAGGCAGGAAGGTAGCTAAGCCAGGGATTCCGTGGGGAGGGGCTCCCCCAGGATCTGAGGTCCAGAGAACAGGAGCCTGGAACCAATATTTCCAGGTGCCCCAATGTGCTTGTGTGCTGGAGAAAAGGGGCATGCCTCCAGGGGGGTGTTAGTAAGGCCAGAGGTAGCCAGCCTGACCCTACTCTCTGCCCCGTGTCCTCCACCTCCCATCTCCTTATCTCTTATCTTCCCTGAGGCTTTGGTCTCCCTCACAGCACAAGGGCCCACTTATTTGGGGGATGGGGTGAAGATAAGCTCCTGGAGAGCAGGAGACAGTGAAGGCTGGGGTCAGCTCAGCCTCTCTCCAGCTGAACTGAGGGTGCGATGGAGTCATTACCTGCCCTCACTCCCAAAGTGCATCTGTGTCCCCTGGAGCTGAGGTGGAGCAACACCACCTTTGTTATGCTTAGGAGGGAGGGCCAGCCCCCCAAGTCCTAGAAAGCAAAAGGGTCACTAGGTCCCAGCCTCGGTTTTTTGGGTGTCCAGGTATCTTTTTTTTTGGTATTAAATTATGTACTATTAAAATAAAAGCTAAGTGTTTTACCCTCCCCGTGGATGCGGGGAGACCGCAGGAACTCAAGTAGGAGCTGGAGTACAGCTCCCTAGTAGGAAGAGGCTGTGCACTGGGTCCTCCATCTTTCTCCCCATTGGCTCAGCCACTCGGAATAAGCCAGGCCTGGGGGGGATGGCTGCATCCCGTGGGCCTCCAGAGCCTCCTCTCTGCCCCTTGGGATTCACATGAAGGAGCAGCAGCTGGAGCGCTTCTTCTGGGACTCCACATAGTCTCGGATCTGGAAGCTGGGCTCATTCGCCTGCTGCCCGGCCCGGTATTTCAGCTCCCTTGAAGAAGAGGCAATGGGCTGGGCTGGGGTGGGCTGGGGTGAGGAGCTGAGCAGTCCCCTCCCCTCTCCCAGTGGCCCAGAGCAAATGGACCTCAGCCTGCAGAATGCAGGTGTGTCCAGGGGCTGGGCAGGGGCCGGGCCCTACTGGATTCCTGGAAGGTGCCGCCCCGCCCCGCACACTTCCCTTCCCTGTCCAGCTCTCACTTGGCGATGGCCAGAAAGGCTAACTCCACATTCATGCCCGTCTTGGCGCTGGTCTCCAGGAAGGGAACGCCGTACTCCTGCCCGGGAGAGAGTGTCCTCAGGGCCAGCCTCGGGCTGCTCCCACCCTTCACCCCGTCCCACAGAAATCACTTACCCTGGCCAGAGTCTCTCCGTCTTCGGAACGGATCACTCTTTCGCTGCTCATATCCGCCTGTCAAGCCCAAATGGGTCACTCTGGGGAAGGAGGCCTCCGCCCCAGCGGGCCCATATTTTGCCCCAGAAGCAGGCACTGCCTGCCCTCTGCTGGTGGCCCAAGGGACTGCGAGCAGGTGTGATTGGCCTGGGGCCAGGATTTCTGCCCAGTGTTGCTCGTAGTCCTGGGATCTCACCTTTGGTAAAGGGTGTGATGACCCAGTCTTGGAAGGGGACAGCAGTTGGGGCTAACCCTTTGCAGTCTTAGCCCCTGACCTGGGACCCTGTTCACTCTGCTCTAATGGGGGCTGAGCACTGGGCACCCCTTGATTTCTCAGGCAACAGCTTGGATTTTTCCTTAGAAGGGGCACGTGGGATGGGCAGAAGCCTCCAGATACGTCTGACTCCTGAGCTGGAGGCTGCAGAGTCCTTTTCAGGAAGGATGCCTAGATAACTGTTCTTGGGTGGTTATGGGGCTGGCTAGGGCTGAGGAAGTGCAGGGCTGCGCTGACCCTGCCCCGGAGCCACTCACCTTGTTGCCTAGCAGCATGATCACCACGTCCCTCTGGGCATACTCATGAATCTCAGTGAGCCAGGCCTGTGGGAAAGGGTGTGCTGAGACTGGCATTCTCCTCCTCCCGCTGCCCCTTTCTTCTTCTGCTTGGTTTGACTGTACTCAGCTACTCACTACCTTGAATACGATGCCCTGTGCATTCTCTCATCTGTACCTTTGTTCTGGTCCATCCAGGCCTGGGTGGCCTTCCTTGGTGGCTCGAACCACAGTGGCCCCACCCTCCCCATTTTATGCTGTTCAACTATCAGTTCTATGGAAGATCCAGAGGCATGAAGACCTTATCTCACAAATCAGTTGGTTGTCACCAGTGATTTCTTGGAGTGTCCTGTTGAAGATTCTAAGACCACATAAGGGTTTCAGTGATCAAAAGTACTGTGATTGATTAGTGATGTCTGCCATGAGCATGGGGTAGGAGGTGGGAGTATGAGTGCCATGGATTTTCCATATTTTTTCTATATAGATGTTTTATTCTCCTACTTTGCTTATCATCAAACTGTCCTTGAGGTCAGGGAATTCATGAAACCCATACAATGTCGTGCACAGAATTGGTGCTTGAATTTATCAAATATTTGTCTCCATAATAGTTTTGTTGTGAGGATATAGCCACTCACTCTGTCTGACTGAGTCACTTTCTTGCAACTTGCCCTGGATGTATGTGTGGACTTTTCTGGTTGTGTTTTTCCCTTGGTCTCTGTGGATAATTATCTAGGGTGGAGTGGGGGCCATTCTGAATACTTTGTCACAAAACACACTCATGAATCACAGTGAGAGCTAAGAAGGTGGCACGGGGTCACAACAGTCTGCTTGGCCTTCATGCCCACGTGGCTACCAAATACAAAGCAGAAGATATGACTTCTGAGTCACAAGTAGGTGTTTTTCAGAAGGCAGCAGGATTCCACGCTCCACCCCCTTTCCACAGGGCAGGAAGCAACCTCAGCCTGCACAGACCTTACCTTGGCTGCTTATGGGTAGAGGTCAGGGGAAGGGAGGACCTACCCTGATGCTGTCGAAAGAAGATTTGTTGGTGATGTCGTACAGCAGAAGCAAGGCTGGAAGGGGAGAGGATCACAGAGGGGACTTAGGCAGCAGCACGGGAGCTACCAAGGGGCTGGGGTAGGGGCTGGAAGGTGCGAGGGACTTACCCTGGGCGTCTCTGTAATAAGCATGGGTGACGCTTCGGAACCGTTCCTGCCCAGCGGTGTCCCAGATCTGGGAGGGGATGGGATGGAGAAATGGTGAGAAGGAGGCAGGTGCAAAGAATGTACTGGTTGGAGAGGGCCTGCTTTGTGGTATGAGATATCTGTGGGAAGGTGGGGCTGTTTCCTTCTTTAAGTTCTCATGAGCTCTTGAGCATCCAATGACCTGGACAATAGCAGTTACTGAGTTCTCAAGCTCCTTCAGAATCATCTCCTCAGCCGAGCATGGCAGCTTACACCAGTAATCCCAGCACTGTGGGAGGCTGAGGCGGGCGGATCACGAGGTCAGGAGATCGAGACCATCCTGGCTAACATGGTGAAAACCAGTCTCTACTAAAAATACAAAAAATTAGCCAGGTGTGGTGGCACGCACCTGTAGTCCCAGCTACTCGGGAGGTTGAGGCAGGAGAATCGCTTAAACCTGGGAGGCAGAGGTTGCAGTGAGCCAAGATGACGCCACTGCACTCCAGCCTGGGCGACAGAGTGAGACTCCATCTCAAAAAAAAAAAAAAAAAAAAGGGAATCTTCTCCTCTCCCCTAGCCCAGGGGTTGGGGATGTCTAATCTCCTAAGAGCAGATAAAGCCCAGGCAGCTGGGGAGGAGACGGATGGAGGCTAAGCTTGTCTGAAGGCATTTGGAGCTACTTTTCACAGATGAGAGGGTGGCTGGGAACTGCTTTTTCTGCAGACATCAAATAAACAAAAGCCATTTCCTCTCATGGGCCCCACAGGAAATTGCCCCAGGCAGAGGGCAGGGCTGCAGGCCTCCTGTGGTTCAGGGTGAGAAGGAAGGGCAGGTCCTCCATCCTCCCTCCCCAACTCCAGCCTCTGGTCTCACCTGCAGCTTCACTCTCACGCCATCCACGGTCACCACCTTGTTCTGAAACAGAAAAAGGCAGAGGATGGGAGGGCAGGAGTCGCGTGGCTCCTCAGCTCTGCAGACATCCTGTCTTCGTCCCTCTCCAGGCCTAGAGTGGGTGCAGCGAGCCCCAGAACTGTCTCCAGCCACATCGTACCATCAGGGCAGCAGGAATGCCATCCCCAGACACCTCCACTGTGGAGTCGTCTCTTCTGGGGACTGTATCTGCCCTTCTCACAACAGCAGACCAAGAGGAGCCTGAGAAGCTTCCTGGCTCTCTCCAGGGATCAGGCAGCCCAGGGCTGGAGGGGTGGGTGCGGCCGGAGGCCCTGCCTTTTCCCCACTTCAGTCTCCATCTCCTGGAGCCTGGTCCTGGGACTGTGACCAAGCCCCTGGAGATGGGGTGCTTGCCTGCATCCTGGGGACCTGAGGCTACATCTGCAGCAGCATCTTTTCTTTAGCTGCCCACTAATTATCTGGTGAAGGAAGCATTCGCTTTCTGCCTGTTTGGAGCTGTAGAGCCCCGCCTGCCAGGGTGAGACCTTTCCTCTGTTGAACGTTTTGGGCATGCAGCGCCCAGCATCCCTGACGCGGATTTGTAAGATGGAGCTGTCAAGGTGAGAGGGAGGGTCCCTGGTGAGCTGCTGTCTCCCCACATGACCAGCCCAGCTCTTTTTTTTTTTTTTTTTTTTTGAGA
>NW_012110918.1:10443625-10449174 GCF_000951035.1 Colobus angolensis palliatus | reverse complement strand
CTCCAGCCTGGGTGACAGAGCGAGACTCTGTCTAAAAAAAAAAAAAAAAAGGTTGCATGAATTAGGGAAGGTTGAAATTTATACTAAAGTGGGGAGATAGTCGGAAGTTCTTTCAGCAGAAACCTCCCACATGGGACGCGTGGCTGCAGATGGGCATCCCGGGGTTGCTGTGGGTAGTGCTGGAATTTTCCCAACTGCTGGTTAGACGGCTTAATGGGTTGAGTGGGGACTAGGTTTTAATTATTTTTGAGGTTCTGAACTTGACAGTGGAGCCCAAAGGCATTCCTGCTGTGGCATGGGGTACTGGGATTGGTTAACTCTGGTGGAGAGGCAGGGTTGGCTGAGCAGAAGGGGTATGAAGGATGGGTCTTGGTTTGTCAGTGGCCTACTGTGTGACTTTAGGAAGATTCCTCAACCTTTCTGTGGCATGGCTTCCATAGAGGGTAGAAGGAGGAGGGATAATTTCTTTGAGGTCTTTCTAGAGTCTGTTAATGGCTAGGGCCAATCATCGTGGTGAATCACCTAAGACCGAAGGAAGAGTGGCCCAGGGGTGGGAACTGTCTGCCTGTGGGCCCCATCACCCCTAGTCTGGTCCAAGGAGTTCCTGCCAGGCTTTCTCAGAGGGTTCTGGACTCAGTCCCCTGGGGCAGGCCCGGGGAGGCTGGGGACCAACTCTCCTGCCAATGTCGCTTGGCCAGGGAACACATGAAGGGGTGGGGAATAGGAGCTCTCTGGAGCCTGCACTCCTCCCTGGCTCTTGGGTCCCAGCCCCAGAGTAGGAAGGAGGGAGAGAGGGCCAGTCTTTGTGTACTTTACAGATCACAGCTGCCTTGAGCAAACGATGCCAGCTACCCACCCAGCTCGGTGATTCCACCAAACACAAACAGCTGCCTAGGCTGGCCACCTCCTAGGCAAACAACCCAGCTGGTTTGCAGGGCAACAAGGTCAGGCAGTCCCCCTCAGCCTGGGGCCTGGCCAACAGCAGCTCCCCCTCTCCGAGGGTGCAGGGGCCCATTTCCTGCCACAAGCCCACACAGGACGCCTATCTCAACGGCTCTGGGCGGATGACTTGCAGGGTGGCTTCCCCCGAAACACGGGGGTGGAGGCTGAGGCTCCCAGCAAGGGTGAGCCCTGGTGTCGGGGAGGAAACTGAGGCCCAGAAAGAGGCAGGTCTCCTTCAAGGCCGTGCAGCGGAATCCAGGACAGCCCTCATTCCATTCCCAACCCTGCAGAGGAAGAGTGGAAGCTCTAGGCTCCCTCAGCAATTCTTTCAGTGTCTGGTACCCGCTCACTCCAAGCACACAGATGGAAGGCGACAGACCAGTCCACTGCTGCCTCTACCTGTTTCCATACAGGACACCCCTGTAGAGGGAGCAAGCCCCGGAGAGCAGCCCTGGATTTCTCTCAAGTGCGGGATGCGAAAGACCAACAACTGAGATCTTTCTCAGGTTCGAAAAATTCCCAGGTGGCCTGCAGGCCAGTTGGCAACATCCTTCTGGGAGGAGGGGCTTCCGACTGCAGGGAGGAAAGTGGGAGGCAGTGCCTCCAGCGGGTAGAATGGGAGGGGAGCAGCTGGGGGACCTCAGGCCTTAAACCGGGATGTCAGATCTCAACTGAGAGCTTAGCTCGGAAAATGGCATTAACGCCAGTTTCTCCGCCAGCAGAGGACGTCCTCTCCGAGTCTCCGGGCGGTCCCATCTCCCAGCACTTCCCAGCCTGAGTCCCCAGAGTTGCGCGCGTAACCCTCACCAAGAAGCATGGGCTCCCGGGGACTTACATTTGCCACAGTGTGGCAGAAGAGAACTGAGTTGGGGCAGGCGCGGGGATGACTCAGTCTTTGCGATCTTCTGCGACCCGCCTACACCGAGCCAGCAAGGACCCCTGGAGCTTGGGACGGCCCCAGGGGCTGTGTCCGGACCCTCTCTCCCTCCCTCCTCTGGGAGACCCAGCTGCCTGAGGGAAAGGGCTGAGTCCAACCCAGAAGCAGCCAGGAAGGGGCTAGCGCCGAGGAGGGCGGGGGTCTCATGGAAGAGGCCCACCCACCTTGCCCGTGAAGTCGAAGCTCGGACTGCAGGGCGGGGAGCGCTCGGGGGCCTCGCCATCCCGGGTGGCAGCGGCGCCTGGCGTGCCCGTCATGTCCCTGGACGAGAGGTGAGCAGTGCCGGCCCGCAGGCGAAGTAGAGCTCAGGAACCGATCCGCCCCGGCCCCGCCCACTCCCCCCTCCCTCGACTCGGACCCTGCAGGCTCCTCCCTCCGTCCCGCCGCCCCCTCGACGACACTGGCTTGGAGCTTGCTGTTCCCTGAGGGCGCGCATAGCCACAGAGTCCGCCCCAAGGGGCGGGCAGCCTCCCAGAGCAACCCCCGCCCGGCTCCGTGCGCTTAGGGCGTGAGCCACATCCAGCCCCGGGACCGGTCCCCTGTGGTCGCTTAGTTGCCCCTGGGGGAGCAGGCCGCGGAGACACCGTCTGCTGCAGAAAAGTTCCCGTAATCGCTGCGCGGCGCGACAGCAGGCGGCGCCCGAGCCCCGGGCCGTGGGCGGTCCCCAGGTGGCGAGGGGGAGAGCTGGGGACCCCTGGGCTGCGCCTCCGCGGTTGGCGCCGAGACAGTTTCTCTTCTGCTAAGGCACCCGGCCCAAGCTCATCTGAATATAGTTTTGTTTACCAACCCATACTCGCCTTGCAGCACATGTGCGCTGCGGTGTATTGGGAACTCTATCTGGTGCTGGGACTTTGACCCTTTAGTATGGATTACCTCTCGTTTCCCCCGGCCTGTTGGGCTGTGCCCAGAATGTCCCACCAGGGTAGAGCTTTCGCCAGAGGGCTGCGCAGCACGCATCTCCTAGTGGACTGCTCCTGAAGGCGGGGCCGGCCTTATTAACCCATGACACTCATCCTGGCCCCGAGGAGGAGCCAAATAAACTCGTGAAGTCGTGAATCATTTTGAGCAGAGCCGCCAGGATATCCCAGGCACCCGGCAGCTCCTGGTGACAGAAGATGGGGAGTGCATCTGGGGTTGCCCGTAGCAGAGCTTAGGGACTCTGTGGCCTGGGCCGATCTTTCAATTACCCCCATCTCCACATTCTATAAGTAGCTTCAGGTTACCAAGCAATAGGACGAGTGCTTTACAGAGGGACTGTTTGAGGGGTGTGTAGGGAGGGGAGAGCTGGAGAGGGGTACCCGCACCTTTTTTTTTTTTTTCTTTTCTTTTCTTTTCTTTTTTTTTTTTGAGACAGAGTCTCACTCTGTAGCCCAGTCTGGAGTGCAGTGGTGCGATCTTGCCTCACTGCAACCTTTGCTTCCCGGGTTCAAGCGATACTCCTGCCTCAGTCTCCCGGAGTAATTGGGATTACAGGTGCGCGACACTACGCCCGGCTATTTTTTTTTTTTGTATTTTTAGTAAAGACTGGGTTTCACCATGTTGGCCAGGCTGGTCTCAAACTCCTGACCTTGTGATCCGCCCGCCTCGGCCTCCCAAAGTGCTGGGATTACAGGCATGAGCCACCGCGCCCAGCCCAAGCCCAGCTCTTAAACCCCGTGCAGGGCTATGCTTCCCAGGAACTCCAGAAAGGCTAATTGACTTTTGAGGTCTTGCCAAAGGGGCCCAGGTAGGAGGGCAATCAACAGGGCCTCTGTGGGCCAAGACATTCAGCTTATGCCGTGCTTGCGGCTGCCTTGCTTGGGAGAAGTTCCCCAGGAATGGAGGTGGAAACGAAGACTCAGTCTAATTTTTTTGCATCCTATAGTTGGGCAAGGAGCCAACCTTGCCCAGTCTACTTTGAGCCAGCCACCTCTGTGGTCCTGGGGGAGCGAGCTGTGTGCACTTCAGGCATGCGCCTCGGGAGTCCCTGGGTGCCAGGGTGAGCAAGGGAGGGGGGACAACCACCCTGTGCCTGAGCCACAGCCCTGGCTCGCTGCTGGAAACAGGCTCCTGCAGCCACCTCACCCTGAAGTCTATGCCGACGGTGGCTATGAAGGTTCCGGACAGGAAGGCCCCGTCTTTGAATCGGATCAGGAAACATGTTTTGCCGACACCTGAGTCTCCCAGAAGCATCACCTAGGGGGTAGGGGCAGAGGCAGTTAATGGGGAGTCAGGGGGAGCTTCTGGGATTCCAGGAGAGACACATGGAGAGGATCAGAGAAGAAGAGGGGGCTGGCATGAATGCTGACTGCACCAAGGGGCACCTGCTTCCAGAAAGCCTGCCGGCGCCTTTACCCTGCCTCTCCTCTCTGTGCTCCTTGGCTCAGCCTCCTAGGCTCTCCCTCTGACCCTCCTGTCCTCATTCAAGTTCCTAGAGGCCCGAGTTGAGACCTCACCATGAACAGGTCCCCAAGTGTTCTCCGTGGCCCCAGAGAACCATCACATTTGCACAATCTAGACACTGGCCACATTTGCTCACAGCCACACCATACAGGGATTCCGTCCCTCTGTGTACTCGTGTCATCCCTCGTCCACTTGTGAGTACACACATGGGCTGGGCTACACTGACAGGAAAGGGAAGTGTCAACATATTGGACAAGGAATCCCACCCAAAGGAGTCTATCAAAATCTGCTGGGGGTGGGGCATGGTCATTTACATACTCTATAATGACTACTGTTTGGGGTTTTTTGGGGGTGGTCACAAAATTTCCTCCCTCCCTGCCTTCCTTCCTTCCTTCCTTCCTTCCTTCCTTCCTTCCTTCCTTCGTTTTGCTCTTGTTGCCCAAGCTGGAGTGCAATGGCGAGATCTTGGCTCACCACAACCTCCGCCTCCCAGGTTCAAACGATTTTCCTGCCTCAGCTTCCTGAGTAGCTGGGATTAGAGGTGTGCGCCACTCACCTTGCTAATTTTGTATTTTTAGTAGAGATGGGGTTTCTCCATGTTGGTTAGGCTGGTCTTGAACTCCCGACCTCAGCTGATCTACCTGCCTCAGCCTCCCAAAGTGCTGGGATTATAGGCATGAGCCACCCCGCCCGACCGGAAGTTTCTAATGACATTTTATGTTTATTAAAAGGTTGCATGAGGCCGGGCGCGGTGGCTCATGTGTGTAATTCCAGCACTTTGGGAGCCCAAGGTAGGCAGATCACCTGAGGTCAGGAGTTTGAGACCAGCCTGGCCAACATGGAGAAATGCCATCTCTACTGAAAATACAAAAAACCAGCCGGGAGTGAGGGCGCACACCTGTATCCCAGCTACTCGGGAGGCTGAGACAGGAGAATAGCTTGAACCCAGGAGCTGAGATTGCATCACTGCACTCCAGCCTGGGTGACAGAGCGAGACTCTGTCTTAAAAAAAAAAAAATTAGCCGGGCATGGTGGTCCTTGCCTGTAATCCCAGCTACTCGGGAGGCTGAGGCAGGAGAATTGCTTGAACCCAGGAGCTGAGATTGCACCATTGCACTCCAGCCTGGGCAACAAGAGTGAAACTCCATCTCAAAAAAAAAAAAAAAAGGGCATCCAAAACCAGGACGCATGCGCACATTAGCCGCGACTGGAAGTGCATGAGGACAGAAGGCAAGCGGAAGTTGGGGCTGAGGTATTCCTGCTGAGAAGAGTGATGGACGCAGATTTT
>NW_012110918.1:10428592-10440180 GCF_000951035.1 Colobus angolensis palliatus | reverse complement strand
ACAGGCACCCACCATCATGCCCAGCTAATTTTTGTATTTTGTAGAGACAGGGTTTCACCATGTTGGCCAGGCTGCTCTTGAACTCCTGACCTCAGGTGATACACCTGGCTTAGCCTCCTGTCCCACAGTGTCGGGATTACAGATGTGAGCCACTTTGCCCAGCCAGGATGCGGGTTTTCATTGCAGGAGGGAAATGGTGGAGGAAGACTGAGAGAGGGGAAGGGGCACGCCTCATGCTCACCTTCTATCTAAACCATGCTGTTATGGATTGAATTGTGTCCCCCCAGAGAAAGGTTGAGGTCTGAGCCACCAGTACCTCAGATCGTGCCCTTACTTGGAAATGTAGTCATTGCAGACATCACTCATTAAGATGAGGTTACACTGGCATAGGGCAGGCCATTAATTCAGTATAACTGGTGTCATAAGAAGACAGAGACACAGGGAAAAGACATCCAGGTGAAGACAGAGATGAGATGGGAACAGTGCGACTGCAAGCCAAGGAATGCCAAGGTCTCCTGGGAGCCACCAGAGCCATGGAAGAGAAGGAATGACCCTTCCCTGGAGGCTTCAGAGGGAGTGTGGCCCTGCTGGTACCCTGAGTTCAGATTTCTAGCCTCCAGCTGTGGTTTGTGTTGTTGGCTCCAAGGCCCTCTTTGTCCTATGGTGGGTTTGGAATACAGAAGGTTGAACATTAGCTCGAATCATCCAGAAGGAGCAGTGACCTGAAGCACTTCCTTGCTGCGTTGCTGCGCTAGTCTGGATGGAGGAATCTGACCTAGGGAAGAAGTCTTCGAACACGGGGAGAGGAGCTCTGGGCTCTCCTCCAGGCGGTCCCTGTCTGGCCTGCTGGGTTTGTGGTGTGTGGGTAACGTTATACTTGGAGGGTGTGTACACTGTCCCCAGGGCCACTGTAATGTCCTGTAGGGTGTTCAAGGGCAGCCTTGGGTGAGTCAGAAGCGGGTTGGGGTCAAGGATGTTCAGAACAGGGAACAGGGGCTGTGCAGAATGGGCACTCACTAAGGGATCCCTGTGGTCTCTGGGGAGGAAATCTGGGCCTCCTAACGTTCACTCTGAGGCTGTGCATGTGCTGTGGTAGCCTGTGTCTCTCCCCAGACACACACCACAGACACTTACAGGTGTACACCCACCCCACAACACACCACAGACACACACATCTCACCACACACACACACACATCTCAGACCACACACACCTCACCCCTCAAATCACACCATACACCTCACCACACACACCTCAGATCACACCACACACCTCAAACCACACACACCTCAAATCATACCACACACACTTCACACCTCAAATCTCACCACACACCTCATCAACATACCTCAAATTACACCACACACCTCACACCACACACATCCCCAAATCACACTACATACCTCACCACACACACACCTCAGATCACACCACACACCTCAAACCACACACACCTCAAATCACACCACACACACTTCACACCTCAAATCTCACCACACACCTCATCAACATACCTCAAATTACACCACACACCTCACACCACACACACACCCTCAAATCACACCAGGCACACACCTCACACCACACACACACACACCACACACATACCCTCAAATCACACTACAGACACATATACCTCACCACATGCACACACACACCTCATCCCTCAGATCATACCACACACCTCACCACCCACACCTCAAATCCCACCACACACCTCACACCGCACACACACCTCAAATCATACCACACATGCCCCACACACACACCTCACACCACAACTCATACACACACCCTCAAATCACACCACAAATATATACACACACACCCTACATCACACCACACACATCTGCCTCACATCATACCATAAATACACATGCCTCACATCCTACATTATACCACAAACACACACTTCATAACATACCCCACACACAACTTTGTATTATGCCTCAAACTACCTCATACTACAAACAAACACACGTACTATCATACCACACACATACAACCTATCTTACATGACCCCCAAACACACATACCTCATTTCACTCCAAACACACACTCCTGTCACCACAATGCAACTCCAGGCACAGTTTATTTCACACCATCGACACCTATGCCACATCACTCTGCAAGCACCTGCGTCTCCAATGGACCCCATGCCTCACACCATCACCAAATGTGTATATCAGCCTGTAAATTACCGCCAACACCTCTTACTGCCTCCAGATCTGAAACGCACACCCCCACAATACCCCCAAATAGATACCCCTGCCCTCCTGTTCACAGATCACACCCTCATAGTCATGCAGCCCTGCTGATAGTAGAGGTACCAAGTGTCAGTGAGACAGGCCCTCGTGCTTATTGAGAGACGGGGGGGCTCTTGTGTGCAGCCCTGGAGCTCTGGGGGGCAGGGGCAAGGGCCTCCCTGCTACCCAGGTGGATGGCAGAAAACTCCAGAGCTGGGGAACAGCACAGCCAAAGAGCACAGGGTAGGGATGTGGGAAGGAGACCCGGGCAGAGACTGGAGGGACGAGGCCTCAGCTCATGTTTTGCAAAACATGGCGTGTGGACCCACTGGGTCAGAGGTCCCAGATTCTGGGCCCCCCACGTGGTTTTGCTGAAGCAGCACATCTATGAGGGAGCTTAGAATTTGCGCTTCAGATGAACTTCCCCTGGAGGCTTTTATGCACGCTGAAGGAGTGTTTGAAAACCACTGGTCTAAACTGTGCAGCAGTTTGACCAGCAGATGAGAGATTCAGACTTTATTTGGAAGGCAATAGTGAGCCATGAATGTTCAGGTGGGGGATGAGCAGAGTGAGGTTTTGTTGTAGTTGTTGTTTTGAGATGGAGTCTCACTCTGTTGCCCAGACTGGAGTGCAGTGGCGTGATCTCGGCTCACTGTAACCTCCGTCTCCCAGGTTCAAGTGATCCTCTTGCCTCAGCCTTCCAAGTAGCTGGGATTACAGACATGTGCCACCACGCCTGGCAATTTTTTTTGTATTTTTAGTAGAGATGGGGTTTTGCCATGTTGGCCAGGCCAGTCTTGAACTCCTGGCCTCCAGTGATCTGCCTGCCTCACCCTCCCAAAGTGCTGGGATTACAGGTGTGAGCCACCACGGCTGGCCTGAGTAAGGGTTTTGAAAGAGGAATTTTGCATCAGTATTTAGGCAAGATTAGGGAATTTGGGGGTAACTGAGGAGAGGTAACAAGGAGGACCTGAACTGTGGTGGGAGGGGCTGACTGGAAAGACCCCTGTGTGAACCCCATAGACATCAGTACCCCATAACCCCATCAGCAGGACCCCCACAGCCAGTTTGATGAAGCTGGTGGTGGAGAATTTAGGGAAGGTCTTGACTGAGAGGCATCTGCACAGGACCTGGGCAGGTCCCACTTCCAGAAGGCAATGGACCTGGTAGTTTATGGGTGAAGGCACGCCGGGGTAGTTACCCTGCTCACCTCTGGCTCCTCCAAAGTGGGAGACCAGAGGCTCCGTCCCTCCCCTGCCACCTGGGCGGCACTCAGCCTCCTGAGTGAGCCAGTGTGAGCTTCTGCCTCCCTTCCCCTCACACAGGAGTTCCAGGCTACAGCCTGGCCAGCAGCAGGGCCCTTATCCATGTCATATCTCAAACCTCAGTGTGAAGGACAGATGGGTGAACGAGTGTCTGGTAACCTGGCTCTCCGGGGACCCCCAGACTGCTGATATCTAGAGGAGACCCCGATGTCCTCCAGTTCTTTGCTCAGGTGTCCCCAGGCTGAGTTTCTGGCCAGGGGCTCAGATCCTTACTCAGCGTAAGCAACCAACAGGTTTGTCCTGAGATGCACCAGGACACTGGGTGCTGGCTGGTGCCAAGCAGGCAGCCCAGGCTCTAGGAGGCCCACCCTAGCCTGAGGTCAGTGGGAAAGCCCAGCTTGTCCCATCTCAGGCAGCTTTGAGCACACAGTTTGACCACGCACTTTCTTTTTCCTTCACAGGAAATTGGCCCCAATTTTTTTGCCAAGCTAGCAGCAAAACTCGGAGATCTCACCTCTGTGGTCTGTGGAATGTGAATCAGCCTTTGCATGTCCACAGCCACATCCACCCCACTCTCTTTCCTTCCTCACCAGACAGGCAGAAGGTTGGGTGAGGAGATGCGGGTGTGACCCTGAGGGCAGGGTGTGCCCTGGCTGCTGAGGGCAGACTGGGCCTGGGCTGGGGTGGGTGATGCCTGGCACCAGGTCATCCTGGTTTGCTTCATGGCAGCCTGGTCCAAGACCTCAGGGATTGCCAGGCAGCCTTGGCCTCCTGGGTCTCAGCCCTGCCCTATTTAGCACTACCAGAGCCCAGCTGGTCCCATCGCGGTGGGAGCCCTGGGCACTGGTGTTTCAGGGTCGATTCTAGGCCTGAGAACACACCTGAGCCAGGCACTCACTTCCACTTTGCCTCCTGGAAGGTCACCCAGAAGCCATGTCCGTTCTGAACCCCTGCCTTCCTGGCTGTGACCCAGTGGGAAAGCCCATTTTTCTGGGTTTTCCTCTGTCTTTTCCCATCAGCGTGGCACTGCTGCGTACTGACCCTGAATGTGACCTTGAAGGCCCTGTGCTCCGGTCCCAGAGGCTCCCAAACATCCGTGTTGTCCAAGAAGAGATGTTTGCTCTTCCTCATCTCAAGATGCTACGATTCTGGGGTCCCAAGGGAGGGCCCTGCTCCTACTGCCACAGTCCAAGAGAGGAGTGGAACCCTCTCCCAAAGTCTTCCCAGGAATTCAAGGGCAGCTGCAGCCGCAGGCACAGGACAATGCGGGGAGATGGGATGTATGGTAGAGAGGAGGGATCTCTTGTCCCGCAGAGGGGCTGTGGGCAGAAGAAGCCGAGGGTGTTGGGATTCCTTAACGCAAGCTGACCTTTTACCATTTTACTGAGGGGTAAACACGGAACTGTAACCTTGGCCTGCCAGCTCCCTGAGACCCGTGTGACAATGCTAAGTTTGGACTGTGCTGAAAACTTTGTCGTCCCTCTGTCCCTCCAGATTCTTCTTGCCTTGGAGGGCTGACCTGAGCTATTCCATATTGAAATATTTTTTGCTTTCTGGCTTCCACTTGCGTTCATCCAGTGTGGAGCCCCAGAAGGAGACGGGGAGCAGGAGGAGAGCAAGGTGGGACACGAGATTGTTCTCCTGGCTGCCTCCCTGGGGGGCTCCCACGGGCTGCTGTGTCCCTCCACTGTAGGTCCCACACAGCTCCTGCCAGGCAGCTCACCCAGCAGCCTGCTTTGTCCTTGGGTTCTGGTGAGGGTGCCTTCCCTTCCCGCTTGAGGCTAGAGGTAGGTGGAGTTCCTGGACTACCCAGGGGCAGTGCACCCTCCCTCCTGGTCACCCAACACCCTCCTACACCTTGGGGAACAGTCTTCTCCTTAATCTTCCTTGAATGGTCCAGTGCGAGTGTCCACCTGTTTCCTGCTGGCACTCAACAAAAACACGCTGGAGTCCTGAGCCCAGGCCCAGAGCTGGCAGTGTCGGCCAGTGCTTACCGTGAATCCAATGCCCACAGTGGCCGAGAAGGAGCCGGGGATGAACTTGCCCTGATCGAACTGAACCAGCAGAGACGTCTTTCCCACACCACTGTCGCCCACCAGGATGGTCTAGAAGGGAGCAATAGAGAGAGGGGTGAGGGCCTGTGATGTGAGTTGGCCTCAGAGGTGTCCTTGTGGCTGTGGGAGTGGGTTCTTTCTAAGCACGCATGTGCACAACATGCACACACACACACAAACACACATGCACAAGACACACACATACAGACACAGAAAAACATGTACACACATACACAGAACACACATGCGCACACAAACATATGCACACACAAGTACACACATGCACACAGAAACACGCATACAAAAGTACAAACATATACAAGTATAACATACACACAGAACACACATGACACAGAAACATACACGCAAAGACACAGATACAGAAAAACATGGACACACATACAGAACACACATGCACACAAACATATGCACACACATGCACATGCATACACAGAAACAGAAGCACAAGACACACATACAGATGCAGACACAGAAAACACATGTACACACATACACAGAACACACATGCACACACATATGCACACACATGCACACACAGAGAAACATACATGCACAAGACACACACATACAGACACAGAAAACATGTACACACACAGAACACACATGCACACACAAACATATTTGCACTCACAGAGCACACACAAACACATGCATACAGAAGCACACACATGCACATATGTACAACACATACAGAGCACACATGACACAGATAAATACATGCACACACACAAACACATGCACACACAGAGAAACACACATACACATACACAGGCAGAAAAACACACGTACACACAGAAATACATGCACACATCCACATCCACAGGCACAGACACACTTGTACAACACATACACACAGAGCATACATGCACACACAAAGAACTCACACATGCACACAGATACACATACACAGACACACAAAAACACGTCTACACACAGAAACACACATACACATAATACACATAAACACACATGTACACACAAACACACATGTACATACACAGAGAACACACACATGCACACAGACACATGTGGAAACACATGTACACCAACATGTGCACTCATATACAGACACAAGCACACATGCAAACACACAGTAACACAGAAACACACATTCGCACAGACATATATACACAGACATAGACATGTGCACACAAACACACATGCACACAGAAACGCATACACAGACATGCACAGAGACACAGACACACATGCACACATGAACTCAGAAACACACAGACATGCATATACAGGCATGCACACACAGAGACATGTATAACACAAATATATACACATACATATGCACTTACACACAGACACATATGCGCAGACACCAACACACAGACACACACATTCACAGACATGCAGCATACATGCAAACATGCACACATGTACAAATATACATACAAACATAAACACAAACATAGACACACATACATACAAACACATACACATGCACACAGACACCCACACATACACTTAGACACACAAACACACTAAAGTCTCGATTTTCTTTTTTTTTTTTGAGACGGAGTCTCGCTCTATCGCCCAGGCTGGAGTGCAGTGGCCGGATCTCAGCTCACTGCAAGCTCCGCCTCCCGGGTTTACACCATTCTCCTGCCTCAGCCTCCCGAGTAGCTGGGACTACAGGCGCCCGCCACCTCGCCCGGCTAGTTTTTTGTATTTCTTAGTAGAGACGGGGTTTCACGGTGTTAGCCAGGATGGTCTCGATCTCCTGACCTCATGATCCACCCTTCTCGGCCTCCCAAAGTGCTGGGATTACAGACTTGAGCCACCGCGCCCGGCCTAAAGTCTCGATTTTCTATTGAAGTCACTGAAAGAGGTGTGAAGGCACAGAGGAGATCTCCCTCCAACCCAAGTTAATAAGCATCTGAAGTGACCATGTGAATGTGTCTCTCAGACTTCCAACCACAGGTGCATCAGTGACCGAGGGTCCCCACTGCCGTGCTTTGAAAGCCATCGTCGTGTTTGCATTGAGGTCATGCTTCCTACGGGCAATTACCAGCCAAAGGTGGAGCACGACAGGCCTATTCCTGGGAGACACAGGACCCTCTAATAGTTGAGTTAGCTCAAGGACTCCCTCATGGCCTTGCACAACCCTCCAGATACTGCAAGGTGGTCTGGGATGCTTCAACACAACCTTTGTGCCCTCTTTCCTTCACGGGGATCCAGCCTGCATCATGGTCTGAAGGCTCCCCTGGCCTCGCTGGCACCTACTCTATTTCTCTCATAGGCATTTCCCCCATTAAAACCCTTGCACATTTAATTCCCTTTCCACATCTCCTCTTTGGAAGACCAGGACTAACACGATGTCCATAGATCTCCTGTGTGGGAGAGCCCCAAAAAACCAGTCTACAGAATAAAACAAAATCAGATGGCTGGAATGTGCTTTGCACACTTGGCCTTAGAACAAGGAGCAGACAACATTTCAAAGAGAAGCAGATTCTGGGAAAAGAGGGAGAAGGCCGCCTTCCTCTGGGAGGTCTGAACTGGGAGAGAGTAAGGGTGATAATTAGCTTGGAAGTTCAGATGAAATGTTTGAAAGAAAATCATAAACAAAAGAGAGGAACTCTACATGCACCCAGAGGCTGGTACCCTCAATGAATGGATGAATGAATTGATGAGTGGATGTGGACAGTGGCCTCCTTCTAAAGACAAGAATTCAAGGCTGTTTGAAAGGACTAGGAGGTGCAAACTTTATCTGGACTTGTAAAAACATAAAGACATTAAAACAACAAAACCATAAAAACATAGAGATTGGCTGGGCCTCCTTGAGTCGGGCCTAGCGACTGTTCAGCTCTGGCAATGGCAAGGAAGGGAATGCATATCAGTGTCTGCTGAAAGTGAGGTTGTCCATGGCATTGACTTTGGATGTCCCGTGACTGTGCCCCCACCCACCTCCTGAACCTCTCCAGCTTTTATTTCCTCCTGGGTTAGAGAACTCATTTGTTTGTTATATGCAGTGGTTTTAATAATTTACATCTAGAATCTAACTTTCTCAGGCTTTAAGAAGTGCTTCCTAGAGAGAATATTCCAGAATGTGAGGGGTAGTTCATCTACGTTCCCCTCATTCGCGTCCTAAAGAACATGACAGATTCTAATTATTTTTGCTTTTACCCTTTTCCTTTCCAGGGTGAGGAGTTTCCATCAATTTTCATCATAGGAAATAGTCCTGTCTTCTCAGGACCTTTTCTGGCTCACCGAGGTCTAGGGGTGCATACAGGTTCATCATAGGAAACAGTCCTGTTTTCTCGGGACCTTTTCCGGCTTACCGAGGTCAGATTCAGCTGAACCTTGGCTCGGGGCGGGGCGGGATGATCCTCTCATATCGGTTATGGTCTTTGTTTGTTTTTTTGTGTTTTTTTTTGTTTTTGAGACAGTCTCGCTCTGTTGTCCAGGCTGGAGTGCAGTGGCACAATCTCGGCTCAAAACAACCTCTGCCTCCCAGGTTCAAGCTATTCTTCTGCCTCAGCCTCCCAAGTAGCTGGGACTACAGGCACCCACCACCACACCTGGCTAATTTTTGTATTTTTAGTAGAGACGGGGTTTCACCGTGTTAGCCAGGATGGTCTTGATCTCCTAACCTTGTGATCCACCAGTCTCGGCCTCCCAAAGTGCTGGGATTACAGGTGTGAGCCACCGTGCCCTGCCAGGTCTTTTTTATCAGCTTCAGAAATCTATTGACAATGGCCGGGCACGGTCACTCAAGCCTGTAATCCCAGCACTTTGGGAGGCCAAGATGGGCAAATCACCTGAGGTCGGGAGTTTGAGGTCAGCCTGGCCAACATGGTGAAACCCCGTCTCTACTAAAAATACAAAAATTAGTCAGGCATGATGGCGGTCATCTGTAATCCCAGCTACTTGGGAGGCTGAGGCAGGAGAATCACTTGAAACCCGGGAGATGGAGGTTGCAGTGAGGCAAGATCGTGCCACTACACTCCAGCCTGGGTGACGGAGCAAAACTCCGTCTCAACAACAACAACAACAACAAAAAGCTACTGATAATACTGACTCTAAGAGCTTTTTACCTAGGCCATGATGGAGAGCTCAGCGCTGGTCTATTTACAAGCATTGTTGAATTATCTCTTCCTAAACCTAGGCCCTCCCTTAGGCCTGCTCCTCCTCTATGCTCCTCCCCATGAAGTGAGGTGTCCACATGGCCAAAGGCTCCTGTTTCTCCTGTAGACTAACTGCACTTTGCCCCAAGGTCGCTGTTACTGTGGCATCCCTAGGTCTGCGGCATGGTCAAGGGGTGACCGTTTGCAGGGGCTGCGGACAGAGCTTGGATGTGGAGCCTCGTGCATTCTTCTGAGAGCCTTTGGGGTTGGGTGTGCAAGGGTGGGAGGAGAAGGAGAGGAGCTTGTGGGTGGGGGCTGGGGACAGGAGGTTGGTTGTCCCTAGGCTGTCACATTTTAGTGTGGAACTTCTGGGAATCCTACATGCTAACCTGGCTTCCAGGTTGGTAGGAAGGTATTTTGTTCAGGAGAGAAGATTAGACACACTTGATTTGTTGGCTTTTTGAGCTTGCTTTAGAATCTTAAGATACTGTGACATACGGTCTGTGGGCCTCCATTTGTATTCTAGCCCTGGCCCCCAAATATTAGGAATGGAGCTGCCTAAATCCATTACGTTAGATATTATCAGGCCTCTGAGCCCAAGCTAAGCCATCATATCCCTTGTGACCTGCATGTATACATCCAGATGGCCTGAAGCAACTGAAGATCCACAAAAGAAGTGAAAATAGCCTTAACTGATGACATTCCACCATTGTGATTTGTTTCTGCCCCACCCTAACTGATCAATGTACCTTGTAATCTCCCCCACCCTTAAGAAGGTTCTTTGTGATTCTCCCCACCCTTGAGAATGTACTTTGTGAGATCCACCCCCTGCCCGCAAAACATTGCTCCTAACTCCATCGCCTATCCCCAAACCTATAAGAACTAATGGTAATCCCACCGCCCTTTGCTGACTGTCTTTTTGGACTCAGCCCGCCTGCACCCAGGTGAAATAAACAGCCATGTTGCTCACACAAAGCCTGTTTGGTGGTCTCTTCACATGAACATGTGAGACAGATATGTGAAAGGAATATATCTTAGGCCCCCAAAATCACTAAGGAAAGCTCAAGTTGGAAACTGCTTAGGGCAAACCTACCTCCCATCTATTCAAAGTCACCCACCTGCTCACTGAGATAGATGCATATCTGATTGCCTCCTTTGGAAAGGCTCATTAGAAACTCAAAAGAATGCAGCTATCTGTGACCTGGAAGCTCTCTCTGTGTTTCTAGTCTTCTGCCTTTGCTTCTGAGTTGTCCCACCTTTCCAGAACAAACCAATGCACTTCTTACATATTTTGATCGATGTCTCATGTCTCCCTAAAATGTATAAAGCCTAGCTGTGCCCTGACCAACTTGGGCACATATCATCAGGACTTCCTAAGGCTGTGTCATGGGCATGTCCTCAACCTTGGCAAAATAAACTTTCTAAATTAACTGAGACCTGTCTCAGATTTTCTGGTTTCACAGATAACACAGCAGAGCTTCTCTTGATAAGGGCATAAAAGCGTGTGCCCGCCCTATTGATAAACCTTTGTTCTGCTCTCACAATCATTTTGTCTCTATCTCTGCACATTCTAAAGATTTTGTAAGTTCCTGTTTTTCTTTCTGTGGCAGGGCAAGATCACAAGACGCGTTTAAGTAAGATACACTCATGTTGCAAAACCTGTTGTGAAACCTGTCGCCATATGATTAACTGCCTTTGTTCTGCTTCTGTAAAACTGCTTTCCCGCCTCGGGGTTTGCAAAAACAAGCCCTGCCCTTGCCCTGCAAGCCCCTGATAGATGTCATCAGGATTTCAAAATTAACTGAAATACTAGAAATGGCGGGAACCAATCATAATCAGCCAAATCGCCTTGTTCAAATGTCAGCCAATCATACATCTGATTTGTATAATGACTCTGTGCCTGTTTACCCTAGACTATATAACACT
>NW_012110918.1:10419023-10420572 GCF_000951035.1 Colobus angolensis palliatus | reverse complement strand
TTCCACCACCATATCCGCACCCCATCCCACAGGCCCCGGTCCCCCAGGGTGCCTCCGTGGAGGAACACGGGGACCGAGAAGCAGAAGCAGCCGAAAGCGAAAGTAACCCGGAGGGGGGGCTGGCCGGCTGAACACGAGGCCACGTGCAGCGTGACCAAGCTTCCCAACTCCCCGACTCTACTGTAGCCCTGCCCCTCAGAGAGATAGGATCGCTCGATGATACCAGGCTCCCCTGTCTCATGTATTGGCCTTTTTCCACTAGTGATTTGTACAATTGGAAGTCCCAAAATGCTCGGTTCTCAGATAATCCTAAAGATCTAACCTCATTGTTGGACAATGTCATGTTTACTCACCAGCCGACCTGGGATGACTGTCAACAGCTCCTCCGAATCCTGTTCACAACGGAGGAGCGGGAAAGGATCCAGGTTGAGGCCAGGAAGCTGGTTCCAGGAGATGATGGCCAGCCAACTACAAATCCTGACCTCATCAACGCGGCTTTTCCTTTGACCCGACCCAGATGGGATTACAACACGGCAGAAGGTAGGGGACGACTGCTCATTTATCGCCAGACTCTAATGGCAGGTCTCCGGGCAGCAGCTCGCAAGCCCACCAATTTAGCTAAAGTATATTCTGTGCTACAAGGTAAGACAGAAAGCCCCGCTGTGTATTTAGAGAGACTAATGGAAGCTTTCTGACAGTTTACCCCTATGGACCTGGAAGCACCAGAAAGTCAGGCAGCCGTAGTAATGTCCTTTGTAAACCAGGCAGCACCAGATATTAAAAGAATACTCCAGAAATTAGAGGGTCTAGAGGGAAAGCAGATTCAGGACCTCCTTCAGATAGCCCAGCGAGTTTATAATAATAGGGATACTCCAGAAGAAAAGCAATTTAAGGCAACTAAAGAAATGACCAAAGTCTTGGTAGCAGCTTTCCCCCAGGCAGGGAACGACCAAAGCAGGAAGCAGACAAAGCAAGGCTACCCCTGGACAACTCAGAGGACTGTAGACTTAGGAGCGGGAAAAGTATCCCATTCCTTCCTAGTCATCCCAGAAAGCCCCTGCCCCCTATTAGGGAGGGACTTGTTAACAACAATGGGGGCCCAAATCCACTTTGAGCCAGAAGGGCCCAAGATAACTGACTCCCAAAACAGGCCAATATCTATCCTGACTGTCACCTTAGAAGATGAGTACAGACTCTATCAGGAGCAAAAGTCCCCTGATCAGGAAATTGACTCTTGGCTTCAGCGCTTCCCTGAAGCGTGGGCAGAAACTGGGGGATTGGGGCTAGCTAAACATCGGCCTGCCACATTTGTCGAAGTTAAGCCGGGGACGGATCCGGTTCGGGTTCAGCAATACCCCATGCCCCTAGAGGCAAAAGAAGGAATTACGCCCCATATCCGCAGACTCCTAGACCAAGGAGTCCTACGGGCCTGTCACTCATCCTGGAATACTTCACTGTTACCTGTTCGTAAACCCAACAGTATGGATTATAGGCCAGTGCAAGATTTAAGAGAAGTTAATAAGAGAGTCATAGACATACATCCCACTGT
>NW_012110918.1:10417716-10418131 GCF_000951035.1 Colobus angolensis palliatus | reverse complement strand
CCGGCAGCCTCCGGACCGATGGATGAGTAATGCCCGACTCACCCACTACCAAGGACTGCTGTTAAACCCCCTCAGAATAACTTTCCTGCCTCCAAAAACCTTGAACCCTGCCTCGCTGTTGCCTAATCCGGATCTGGACGCCCCGCTCCATGATTGCACCGAGATATTGGCTCAGGTACACGGAGTTCAGGAGGATCTGCAGGACCGCCCACTTCCTGACACAGACCTCGTCTGGTTTACTGACGGAAGCAGCTTCGTTCACCAAGGCCAGAGGTACGCTGGAGCAGCAGTGACTTCAGAGACTGAGGTAATATGGGCGGAACCCCTGCCCCCAGGAACTTCGGCCCGGAAGGCCGAACTGATAGCGCTCACCCAAGCTCTTATCCTAGGGGCAGGGAGGAAACTGACCGTATTC
>NW_012110918.1:10415101-10415566 GCF_000951035.1 Colobus angolensis palliatus | reverse complement strand
GCTAATTGGGTAGTACTTCTCCCCTACGCTCTGTTCCAGGCCCGGAACACCCCTTACAGACTGGGCCTTACCCCGTATGAAATCATGTATGGTAGACCCCCACCCCTGGTCCCCAGTCTGAAAGATGACCTACTCAAATCTGAAACCGAAAATGTCTCTGAGCTCTTATTCTCCCTACAAGCCTTACAGAAAATTCACCAAGAAATTTGGCCCAAGCTAAGAGAGCTGTACGAAACAGGACCTCCGCCAACACCTCATTCGTTCCAGCCAGGAGACTGGGTATTGGTCAAGCGCCACCGACAAGAGACTCTCCAACCCAGGTGGAAAGGACCACTGCAGGTACTCCTGACTACTCCCACCGCTCTCAAAGTAGAAGGCATTGCCTCGTGGATCCACTACACACACGTCAAACCAGTGGACCCAACATCCGACCTTCTCGGGCCGTCTGGAGCACCGGTTACATGG
>NW_012110918.1:10404506-10414723 GCF_000951035.1 Colobus angolensis palliatus | reverse complement strand
CTTTATGTGTGCAACCCTAGGGAGACCACCATTAACCGCCGTTCCCCTAACCACCCCTCCTACCAACTATACAGACTTCCAGAATTCATCCACAAATACGATACCCGATGTAGCCTTATACCATGACCCAAACCAAGAAAAATATCCCTACTGCTATTTGGCACTTAGCAACAGCCTCTGCAACCAATCGGCTACATACCCTAGCAACCCCCTATATGCTCCCCCTGGTGTATTCTTCCGGTGTAATATGACTCTGTTAAAAACCCTGTCCAAAAGCAATTCCGACGGACAGTTGTGTATCTCTGTTACCCTAGTCCCCCGACTGACCCTGCTGACCCTGGCTGAGTTCATAGGCTGGGCAGGGGCTGCCTCGATTGAGACTGCCTGACATAAGCAAGCAGTATTTCTACCACTAATTGCCGGAGTATCTTTAACCACTTCTGTCGTCGCGGTGGGGTTAGCAGGGGGAGCCCTGAGGCACTCCATGATAGAAAACGACAAGCTGTTCCAACAATTCTCTGTTGCTATGGAGGACTCTGCTTATTCCCTAGCCTCCCTTCAGTGGCAGCTCACCTCCCTAGCACGGGTCACCCTCCAAAACCGCAGAGCCTTAGACTTACTTACGGCTGAGAAATGAGGTACCTGTATGTTCCTCAAAGAAGAGTGTTGTTTCTATATAAATGAGTCAGGATTAGTTGAGGAGAGAGTCCAACGTCTACATAAACTAAGCTTAGAAATGAAAAAGCAACAGTTTACTACAGCAGCTAATAATTGGTGGAACTCTTCCATGTTTTCTCTTCTAGCACCTTTCCTAGGCCCCCTAATGTCTTTACTGCTTCTGCTTACTGTAGGCCCCTGTGTAGTAAATAGAATTCTACAATTTGTCAGAGAAAGGTTTGATACCATCCAACTAATGGTCCTCCGTAGCCATCACCTACCTCTCCTTCACCCAGAAGGAGAAGCTACACTATAAGAGTCTGAGGGTCCAGGATTGGACACCCAGTTACTTATGAGAGGGGGAAATGAAAGGGCATAAAAGTGTGTGCCCGCCCTATTGATAAACCTTTGTTCTGCTCTCACAATCATTTTGTCTCTATCTCTGCACATTCTAAAGATTTTGTAAGTTCCTGTTTTTCTTTCTGTGGCACGGCAAGGTCATAAGACGCGTTTAAGTAAGATACACTCATGTTGCAAAACCTGTTGTGAAACCTGTCGCAATATGATTAACTGCCTCTGTTCTGCTTCTGTAAAACTGCTTTCCCGCCTCGGGGTTTGCGAAAACAAGCCCTGCCCTTGCCCTGCAAGCCCCTGATAGATGTCATCAGGATTTCAAAATTAACTGAAATACTAGAAATGGCGGGAACCAACCATAATCAGCCAAATCGCCTTGTTCAAATGTCAGCCAATCATACATCTGATTTGTATAATGACTCTGTGCCTGTTTACCCCAGACTATATAACACTGTCTTGAGCCCAGTTGGGGAGCTCTCCCGCCCCGCTCGTTTCATGGGTGCGTGAGGGTTCCAGGTTCAAACCTGTAATAAAGATCCTTGCCGCTTGGCTTTGACTCCGGACTCTGGTGGTCTTCTCTGGGGAATAAGCGGTCTGGGCATAACACTCTCGCCACTCAACAGTTGCTGAAAATTCCTTAAATTTCTCCAGATTGGTTCCCAGTTTCACTGTTTGGAGAAGCTGAATGTCAACTTTGGGTCCAGATTTTTCACCATGCCTTCCCTCTTTTGTGCTTCTCTTAGCATTTATGAAAATGTTATGGCTGGGTGCGGTGGCTGATGCCTGTAATCTCAGCACTTCGGGAGGCAAAGGCAAGTGGATCATGAGGTCAGGAGTTCGAGACCAGCCGGGCCAACATAGTGAAACCCCGACTCTACTAAAAATACAAAAATTAGCCAGGCATTGTGGCACGTGCCTGTAGTCCCAGCTACTCGGGAGGCTGAGGCAGGAGAATCGCTTGAATCCGGGAGGCGGAGGTTGTGGTGAGCTGAGGCCACGCCACTGCACTCCAGCCTGGGTGACAGAGCGAGACTCCCTCTCAAAAAAAAAAAAAAAAAAAGTTAATTAATTGTGGTTCAGACAGAAACCTCTGGGTCAACTTTGCCACCATTCAGACAAGTGTCTTTATTCTCTCTTCTTGAGTCATTTTGTTCATATCTGTATTTACGCCTCATTCACAATGGGGATAGGTGGTTTCAAACAAACCCACAAGTATGAGAAGGCAGTTCAAGAAAGTGTCTGAAAAAATATACAAAGAATAGGGGTGTGTGTATAGGGGTGGGGTGGGTTGGGTCTAATCTTCCACCCCAGAGTGAGGTTGGGTTGTTACTGCGTTTGAGCGTTGTGTTTGGTTATAGGTTTCCTGATAGTCAAGGCAAAGTGGAAAACCAGGTGGGGTGTATGGTACTTGTCTGACATTGTCTGCCTGAGTCCTTTCCATTGAGTATTTTCTGGTATACGCTGCTATAAGGAATCTGTTAAGTGGATCCTTCTGCAAGAGGCCCTGAATAACAAAATAGGCAATTGCAATTTTGCGGCAGATGCAAAGGTTTTTCTAAAGCCACCGTATCGACCGTTGATAAACCCAGGGCATAACGTTAAATCATACTTTATCCAGGCCTCTCGATGGGAGCCAGGCTAATGCTGTCTAAGTACACTATTGCTGCTTTTTTGTGACTTTATTATTCAGGGACAGCTTTTAGAAAACCTGACAAATGGGGTGGTTACCATGGCTCCTAAAGTGGCTCTGAGTGACCTTCTTAACAAGACAGGAAATTCAGATGCCATAAAGAAAAGATCAATAGATTTGCTTCAATAAAAATGTTTTGGTTGACAGAAGATTCCAGAAACAAAGTCGAATGAGAAATGGTACAGGGAAGATATTTTCAAGACATATGACAAATGGTAATATCCCTCATATAAGGAGAGCTCTCAGAAGACAACCTCAATAGAAAAGTGAACAAAGGATGTGAATAGGTTGATATATTTTTTTGTGTACATATGGTTAGTTTTATGTGTCAGCTTGGCTGGATAGTCCTACTTACTCAATTAAACACGAATCTAGATGTTGCTGTGAAGGTACTTTGTTGATGTGGTTAATATCTCCAAGCAGTTGGCTTTAAGTTTTCAGTAATTTGGGTGAGTGTCCCCTGATTAATTGAAAGACTTTAAGAGCAACACTGAGGTTTCCCTGAGGAAGCAGACATTCTGCCTCGTGTTTGTAGCAGCAACTCTTGCCTGAAAATTTGCAGCCTTTGAGTCAGCCCTACAGATTTTGGACTTGCCAGCCCCCACAGTCATGTAAGCCAATTTCTTGGACAAATCTCTCTTTCTCTCCATATATATAGCCTGCTGTTTCTGTTTCTCTGGAGAAGCCTAACCGATACAATGACAATATAATGTATAGTGGCTTGATAAAAGTTTGGTAATGGTCAGTACTGGTTTAGATTTGGGGAAACAGGCACTCATACATACACTATTAGTGGGAGTATACATTGAGCAACCGTTTTGGAGAGCAATTGACAATATCTATCAAGGTATCAAGTGCAAACTCCTTTGACTCAGCAACTCTATGGCTTTCCTTGTAAAAGTAAACCAAGAAGGCCAGGCTTGGTGGCTCACACCTGTAATCCCAGCACTTTGGGAGGCTGAGGCAGATCACCTGAGGTTGGGAGTTTGAGACCAGCCTGGCCAACACAGGGAAATCCTGTCTCTACTGAAAATACAAAAATAGCAGGGCATGGTGACGTGCACCTGTAATGCCAGCTACTCAGGAAGCTGAGGGAGGAGAATCACTTGAACCCGGGAGGTAGAGGTTACAGTGAGCCAAGATCACACCATTGCACTACAGCCTGGGTGACGGAACAAGACTCCATCCAAAAAAAAAAGTAAACCAAGATATGTGTGTAAGGATGCTCATTGTAGTGTTTGCAAGAACAAATAATTCAGCAGTAGAGACTGGTGAAGTAAACTCTAGAATATACATACAGTGCAGTACTGTGAAAACAGTAAAAGGATGAGGAAGATATGTATGTACTGTTGATACAGACAGGCGGCAGGGAGATACTGGGTAAAAGAGGGCGAGGTCCTGGCGATGGCTCCACCTTCAAGCCTGGACCTGCGGCTCTAAATGAGAACATGCATTCCTGTTTTCCTGCCTGAATGTTGCCTTTTCCAAAACCACCCTGGCCCACCATGTCCCCAGCCCTGTACCCATAAAAAGCCCAAGCTCCACTGGCAGAGGACCAGAGAGGTGTGGCTGAGAAGGAGAGAAGAGACAAGCAGCTGAACGTCGAGAGAAGAAGCAACTGAGCATCGAGCATATGGATACACACGGCTTAACTTCAGATGGCACCACTTCAGAGAGGAGCCCGGTTATCTCTGGCCAGGCTTCACGGAAAGATCACCTTCTTCCCACACCATCCCCTTCCCAGCTCCTCTACCATTGAGAGCCACTTCCTCTGCTTAATAAAATCTCTGCATTCACCATCCTTCAAGTCTGTGTGACCTGATTCTTCCTGGACACCCTACAAGAACTTGAGTGCCAAGAGAGCAGGGTGTAAATGGCTGTCACCCTGACTCTCCACTGAGCTGGTTAACGCTTAACTCTGTACCAAGAGGGCAGGGTGTGAAAAGACTGTCACCTTGACTCTCCGCTAAGCTGGTTAAAACTTAGCTGTCTGTGGATGGCAACTGCTAAAAGAGCATTAATTGCGTTTTTCTTTTCTTTTCTCTTCTCTTCTCCTTTCTTCCTCCCTTCTCTCCCTCCCTCCCTCCCCTTTCCTTCCTTTCTTTCTTTCTTTCTTTCTTTGGACAGAGGCTCACTCTGTCACACAGGCTGGAGTGTAACGGTGGGATCTTGGCTCACTGCAACCTCCACCTCCTGGGTTCAAGCAATTCTCCTGCTTCAGCCTCCCAAGTAGCTGGGATTACAGGCACCTGCCACCACACCCTGCTAACTTTTGGTATTTTTTTTTAGTAGAGATGGGGTTTCACCATGTTGGCCAGGTGGGTCTTGAACTCTTGGCTTCAGGAGATCCACCCACCTCGGCCTCCCAAAGTGCTGGGATTACAGGCGTGAGCCACCGTGTAATCTTAATTGTAATACACCTAAAAGAACCTTAATTGTAATATATCCCTTCATGCTGCCGTGAGGCCAGAGCCCAAAAGTACTCATCCCAGCCCCAGCACCCACTTGCCTGTGTGCTCCCTCTCATGATGGGCTGAACCCAGTGGGTTCCAGCAAGTAAAGTTCATCCCTGCTGGTGCCTAAGTGGCCGACTGGACCCAGAGCTGGTGCCCTCCAGTTCCTACCTGCAAAAGGGTCAAGGGAACTCTCCTGTCTCACTGTTTGGGAGAAAGTTCATTATTAAACAAAAGAAGCAAGGGGCAGAGTGATGTATATAGTATGATGAGTGTGTATATGTTACTTAGGTTTATCTGCTGGAGTATGATTAACTTTTCTCAGGGAGGCAATAGAGACCAACAGGATTGCCTTTGAGGTTCAGGGGCTGGTAGGTGGGAGATGGAGGTGAGACTTTTACTTTTCATTTAATCTTTTTCTATGTTTCAAAAAAAAATTATTTAAATAATTTGCTTGGCCAGGTACAGTGGCTCACGCTTGTAATCCCAGTGCTTGGGGAGGCCAAAGGCCGGAGGATCACTTGAGCCCAGGAGTTTGAGACCAGCCTGAAAACATAGGAAGACCCTATCTCTACAATAAATGAAACAATAAGCTGGGCGTGGTGGTGCATGCCTGTATTCCCAGCTATTGGGGAGGCTGAGGCAAGTGGATCACTTGAGCCTAGGAGTTTTTCCAGAATTACAGCTGCAGTGAACTGTAATTGCACCACTGCACTCTAACCTTGGTGACACAGTGCGAACCCGTCTCAAAAGAAAAAGAAAAGCAGTTGTGAGCAAATTATTTTATTTTATTTTATTTTATTTTAAGATGAGTTTGTGCTGTGTTGCCCAGTCTGGAGTGCTGTGGCTCACGATGATGGCTCACTGCAGCCTCGACCTCTCTCGGCTCGGGTGATTCTTCCACCTCAGCCTCCCAAGTAACTGGGACTACAGGCACATGCCACTGTACCAAGTTAATTTTTTGTATTTTTTATAGAGATGGGATTTCACCATGTTTCCCAGGCTGGTCTCGAACTCTTGGGCTCAAGTATCTACCCACCTTGGCCTCCCAAAGTGCTGAGATTACAGGTGTGAGCCACCACACTTGGCCTGCATTTTACCTTTTTAAAGAAAGTGTTAACTGGAGGTATTTCACAGCTGGCATTGTTGGCCATGTCTCTCTTTTTTAAAAAATAGGATTTAATTTTTAGAGAATTTCTAAGTTCACATTAACATTGGGCAGAAGATACAGGGATTTCCCACAGACCCTTTTCCCCCATGCATATATAACCTTCCCCATTATCAACACCCCCCACTGCCATGCTTTCTTTTTATATTTTTCCTGTATTAAAATGCCCTAATAAAGGTAGTAGTCCAGTTGGTAAACTCACACGAGTAAGACCCCGTCTCAAAACAAACAACAACCACCAAAGAACCCCCCAAAAACAATCTTGTCTGTATTTCACAATTTATTTTCCTAAAATGAGCACATGTCACTTTTGTAAGTCAGACAAACATTATTACTATTATATTTGAGACAGAGACTGTCTGCGTCACGTAGGCTAGAGTGTGTGGCGCGATCTCGTCTCACTGCAACCTCTGCCTTCCAGGCTCAAGCAATTCTTCTGCCTCAGCCTCCCAAGGAGCTGGGATTACAGGCATGCACCACCATGCCCAGCTAATTTTTGTATTTATAGTAGAGATGGGGTTTTATTGTGTTGGCCAGGCTGGTCTCGAACTCCCGACCTCAAGGGATCTGCCTCCCACAGTGCTGAGATCACAGGTGTGAGCCACCGCAGTTGGCCCACACTTGTTATTTTCAATCACAAGCTGCAAATGACTCTCTAGGTCCAAGGCCTGCTATGATCTGACAGCATCAGAGGGAGCCACCTGTGAGGATGGGGGCTGGAGCAGGATAGGCAGGACAGGCCATCGTGAAGAGCTTCAAGGGACAGATGGAAGGGAGTGGAAGCGACCTGGCAGTCACCGCTGTGCAGAGTGGAGGGTGAAGCAGCTGCCCTGGGTTGGGTCTAGGTTTTGCGGGTTTTTCTTTTCATTTTCTATCTCCATAATCATGCTACCCAAAGCCCGGTGGCACACAACATTCTGGGTCAGCAGTTTAGTCTGGGTGGCCATTCTGGTCTCAGCTGGGCCCCCTTTTGTGTCTGGGATCCACTGGCCATGGGCTGGGCAGCTTGGCTGTGTCCCATGACTCTGGCTTCTCTCCAGCAGGCCAGCCTGGGTGGCAGAAGTGGAGGTACGAGAGAGAGAGGAAATGCAGGAGACCCTGCAGCTGGGGTTTGGACTGGCACATCATCACTTCTGCTGTATTTTGTTGAGCAAACCAGGTCATCAGTCAGGCCCAGACTCAAGGGGATTGGGTAATAGACTCGTCTCTGTAGCAAGAAGAACTGTGAGGTCAGTTGGGCATGGTGGCTCACGCCTGTAATCCTAGCACTTTGGGAGGCCGAGGTGGGCGGATCACCTGAGGTCAGGAGTACGAGACCAGCCTGGCCAACATGGTGAAATCCCATCTTTACTAAAAATACAAAATTAGCCGAGTGTGGTGGTGCATGCTTGTATTGCCAACAACCTGGGAGGCTGAGGCAGGAGAATCGCTGGAACCCAGGAGGCGGAGGTTGCAGTGAACTGAGATCACACCACTGCACTCTACTGGGCTACAGAGCGAGACTCCGTTTCAAGAGAAAAAAAAAAAAAGAACTCTGAGGTCAAGTGGTGTGTATGCAAGGAGGCACCCTGCATCCACCCACCATAGGCCGAAGCTTATGCAATCCTGGAAGCCCTTGTGAAGAAAAAGGATGTCTAAATTAGAAGTGCAAAATGGGTATAAGGTCTTGAAAGGAGCCTGATGAACATGGGGGTTCAGACGGTTAGCCTCCACTGGCTTCCTGGCAATCCCTACAAGCCCCTCTGAGTGGAGCTGAGAAGAGGAGCACAGCCCAGCCACAATCATTCCAGTGGCAGAGCCCCTCAGTCATGCCCCTCTGGCCCTCTGGCCCTCTGGCCCTGCGGTCTGAGCCACTTTCTGCTTGGGTCCCTATGAAGTTTGCTGAATGCTGTTTCCTGTTGCTTTTCTTTCTCTTTTTCTCTTTCTTCTTCTTTTTTTTGAGATGGAATTTTGCTCTTGTTGCCCAGGCTGGAGTGCAATGGCGTGATCTCAGTTCACTGTAATCTCTGCCTCCCGGGTTCAAGTGATTCTCCTGCCTCAGCCTCCCAAGTTACTGGGATTACAGGTACCCACCACCATGCCTGGCTAATTTTTGTATTTTTAGTAGAGACAGGGTTTCACCATGTTGGCCAGGTTGGTCTTGCAGCCTCAGCCTCCCAAAGTGCTGGGATTACAGGCGTGAGCCTCCAGTTGCTTCCTCTACTGAGAGGCTTAGTTCTCTGGACTTTTTTAGTTCTACCTGGTTCAGACATTTGGTTTTTCTAATTCTCAAGTGGGCCTTGCAACAAACTTCTTGTGAACTTCTGTTGCAGAGTGGGAGAGACCCAGCGGAACAGACCCTTGCAACCCAGGAGCTCTTTCATCTGGACAGGGTGGGTTCCGAAAAGATCGTCTACAGTTTTCAAGACCAAAGTGACCAAGAGAAGTTGTATCAGCACATCTCTGTCTTTGTAACTGGGAGAACCCAATGAAGGCATCAAGACGCACACATGTACACACATGGACTGCAGCATGCAAATATACACATGCCCACACAACACATGTTCACACACACCCCAGTAGCACACACATGTGCAACGAACACGTGTATACACACAACTCCCCCTCACAAACATGAGCATCCATAACACACATGTGCATACATGCATGTACATGCACAACCATTCATGTACATATATGCACACACACACATACATACCTAGATGCTTTAGAGCAGGGAGAATCTCAGATGACCTGTTTAATCCCTTCTTTCACATATGAGGACAGGGAAGCCCAGGGAGATAACTGGCTTGTGTATAGGTCAATGACCAAACCAGGATTACGGGCTCAAATGAGTTTTTGAGGACGCAAGGCCTCTAAAAGAGCCAATTCTCCTGTATTCCCCATAGGCACTTGGTTAGAGGAACAGCTACTCAGACCCACTTGGCGAATTCTTTGCTTTTTTTTTTGAGACAGAGTCTTGCTCAGTCACCCAGGCTAGAGGAGTGCAGTGCTGTGATCTCGGCTCGCTGCAACCTCCGCCTCTCGGGTTCAATTCTTTTGCCTCAGCCTCCTCAGTAGCTGGAATTACAGGCATCCACCACTATGTCTGCCTAATTTTTCATATTTTTTAGTAGAGATGGGGTTTTGACATGTTGGCCAGGCTGGTCCTGAACTCCTGACCTCAGGTGATCCTCCTGCCTCCCAAAGAGTTGGGATTACAGGCGTAAGCCACTGTGCCTGGCCTGAATTCTCTGTTCTTGATTCAAAGGGGAATCCTCCTTGGGGAGGCCAGGTCTGGGAGAGGCCAGGATCAGAGGGTCTGGCCACAGGCAGTTGTAACAGACAGTGCTGTTCCCTCCTTGTTGCCCATGTCCAAGAGAGGAAAGCTTACCCCACGACCCTCGATACATCTGCCCCTTGTTTTTCAGGGCTTCCCCCATTCTGCTTAATTCTTAATCTTTTTTCCTGGAAGCCGATGGCTTCCCTACTGCAGAGGGCTGATTGCTCTCTGTGTATCTTGGTGCCCCAGGCAGAGGATCTACTGACATGCAGCAGGGACCAAAGTGCTGGCTGAACCCTCACCCCGAATTCTTGACCTACTTTATGGTCTGCAGATATATAAAGTGAGAGGCCATCTCTGGCCACGTCCTAGAAAAGTCATGGTTTATCAGCTGTTGTGGTTTTCTGTGCAAATAACCCTCCTGTACACCCACTCATTCCTGATTAGGGTGTGAGGGGGTTGCGTCCCTCTTTGAGACTCTCCCTTGTCAAGATGTCACAGGGTGTATGTGACACATGGCAAAAGTGGCTTCAGGTGCAGAAGGTGAGAAAGGTCTAATCCTTTTAGTTTTATTTATTTATTTATTTTGAGATGGAGTTTCACTCTTGTTGCCCAGGCTGTAGTGCAGTGGCA
>NW_012110918.1:10395285-10399810 GCF_000951035.1 Colobus angolensis palliatus | reverse complement strand
GGATACCCAATCAGTCTCCTCATACCTGCCTTCCAACCTTTGGTCCAGAATCTCTCCTCTGGCTTTCTGACTTTGGCCCCAAGTGCCCCTCAATCCTCTTGAATTTCTGGCCTTCTGGGCTCCCAAGCATCTGGCGACACTTGAAACTCCAGGTTTAGGACATTGTATCTATCAGCTGTGGCTCTCCAGGACCCTTCTGGTAGAGCCTCGTGCCCCTGCCCCCAGCCAACCCACCAGGTTTGGAGGATTGGATAAGTGCTGGCCAGACTCAGTGGTCTATGTCTGCAGGTTTCCACATGACAGAGGAGCCACCAAGTTCTCTTCTTAGAGAACCCATAGTGGCTGTGGACAGAGAGGTATTTCTCAGAAGCTTATGATTGCTATGACACCTTGCATTGCCAACTGTCTCGAAATTTCACAGTTTCCACCTCCTTCCTCTTTTTTTTTTTTTTTTTTTTTTGAGACAGAGTCTTGCTCTTTCACCCAGGCTGGAGTGCAGTGGCGTGATCTCGGCTCACTGCAATCTCCATCTCCCAGGTTCAAGCGATTCTTCTGCCTCAGCCTCCCGAGTAGCTGGGACTACAGGTGTGTGCCACCACATCTGGCTAACTTTTGTAGTTTTAATAGAGATGGGATTTCACTATGTTGACCAGGCTGATCTCAAATTCCTTACCTTGTGATCCGCCTGCCTTGGCCTCCCAAAGTGCTGGGATTACAGGCCTGAGCCACCGTGCCCGACCAACCACCTCCTTCCTCTTTTAGTCTCATTTACCCATGGGAAGTGACTGAAGGAGGAAGTTCAAGGACGAGAGTGAACGCCAGCAGAAGGCTGGGAGATGGAGCACAGTCTGTAGTTTGTTCCTGCTGCCAGGCTCCACCGAGGGGAACGGGGACCCGTCTGAAGAGAAGATGCCCCTGCTGATGCTCTACCCGCTCCTTTTCTGGCTCTCAGGTGAGTGGGCCTGGGTCTGTCCTCTTGGGAGAAGCTTAGCCAGCAGGAGGAGGTGGCTGATAGAGGGAAGAAGGGACCCGGCCAGAAGGTGTTCTTAATGGCATGAGCCTTGTGCGTCTCATCCACGTACCCACTCACCCAGCATTTCTGTTGCCAAGGCAGGAATACAGGGCATGTCCTTCATAATGAAGACAGTGTAAGGCAGAATTCCTGACCCCCAGGGGCTGATCGTGTGAAATGGACAGACTGTAGGCCCTGCTGGCCAGGGAAAAGCAGAGGAGGAACACGGGCTGCTCAGGAGAGCAGGCAAGTGCCTGATCCTGGACTGGGTGGTCCGTCACCTGTGTGGAGGTGTTCTGAGCAAGGGCAGGCATCAGGGAAGAGGTGAGGCTGGAGGGCTCTGAAAGGAGGGAAGAGGGAGTTTGCCGGGCAGAAAGGGAGTGGTGGTTCTAGGCATTTGGGGCAGAAGGAAATAGTAGAAGTTGCTGAGGGACAGGAAAGGTTGAGAGGAGATAAGCCAGGCAGGGAAGTAGAGGGGAGGAGGGACGGAGATGTGGGCAGAGCCAGAGGGTGGGAGACACCTGAAGTTGGTGAGTAGAATTTTGATTAAAAATGAAAGGAGGCCAGGCAAGGAGTCTCATACCTGTAATCCCAGCACTTTGGGAGGCTGGTTGCTTGAGCTCAGGGATTCTAGACCTGCTCGGGTAACATGGCGAAACCCTGTCTCTACAAAAAGTACAAAAGTTAGTCGGGCATGGTGGCATGCGCCTGTGGTCCCAGCTACTTGGGAGGCTGGAGGCTGGGGCATGAGGATCACTTGAGCCCAGGAGTTGGAGGCTGCAGTGAGCTGTAATCATGCCAGTGTCTTCCAGCCTGGGTGACAAAGCGAGACTCTGTCTCGAAAAAAAAAAAAAAGAAAGAAAGAAAACAAAAAAATAATTTCAAGAAGTGAGAAGTGATAAGTACTGTGAGGAAAACAGAACAAGATGATTTGTTACAGTGGGACCCAGGTGGGGGGATCTTTAAGTCAGGTGGGCTGAAACAATCCCCCTGAAGAGGATCCCAGATGTCTGTCTGAGCCGAGACCTTGGAAAAAGAAGGAGGAGAAGGATCAGACACAGGATCGGGACCAGTTTTCCAGGCACAGGGAACAGCAGATACGAGGGCTCTTGTGTGGGAATGAGCTTGGCCTGGGCATTTCTGAGGGAGAGGGATGTCAGCATGGCTTGGCCACATGCTTCGGAAGAGCCTCGTGGGGCAGATTGGAGAAAAGATCTTGGGGAATAAAGTGACTTGTCCAGGACAGCTAGACTGGTAAAGGCAGAGCAGGGAGTGGCTCATCGACACTGGACCCCAAGTCTCAGCGTGTAAATGGAGAAGGCAGACTTTGTAAGTGGAGAAGATGTTATGAAATGCATTGGCACAGTGACCAGGACAGGTGTGGCTGCTTTTTTTCTGACATCTGGAAATGGGAGAATTTGGTAGCGAGCAGATGTGAGAGTAGTGTTGGGGGCAGGAGTGGTTTGGGACCTCTCTGAGCTGTGGGCGCCAACACGGAGCTCAGGTACCACTGGGAGCCTTCATGCATCAGCTCTTGCCAGCCTCTCCTGCAGAACTTCCACCCACAATTAGCAAGTGCGCTTACCCTGCTTACCTCTTCTAAATAATTCATTGTTTTAAAACACCCAAGAAAAAAAAATACCCATCGGGAAGTTCGTTTTCTGTGGGAAAGGAAGGTTTATTTTTGTTTTTGTTGTTTTTGTTTTTTTGAGTTGCGGTCTCAGTCTGTTGCCTACGCTGGAGTACGGTGGCATGATCATAGCTCATTGCAGCCTCAACTCCTGGGCTCAAGTGATCCTCCTGCCTCGGCCTCATGAGTTGCTGGGATTAAAGGCATGGGCCACCGTGCCTGGCAAGGAAGAGATTTTTTTTTTTTTTTTTGAGACAGACTCTCGCTCTGTCACCCAGGCTGGAGTGCAGTGGTGTGATCTCGGCTCACTGCAACTTCTGCCTCTTGGATTCAAGTGATTCTCCTGCCTCAGTCTCCCAGGTAGCTGGGACTGCAGGTGTATCACCATGCCTGGCTAATTTTTTTTTTTTTTGTATTTTTAGTAGAGATGGGGTTTTACCATGTTGATCAGGCTGGTCTCGAACTCCTGACCTCAAGTGATCCACCCGCCTCGGCCTCCCAAAGTGTTGGGATTACAAACATGAGCCTCATTGTGCTTTTTTCCTACAAGTCTTTATTGTTTCTGTTAAAGTTATTCCTAGGAATTTAATACACTTTTATTGCTAATGTAAATGAGCACTTTTCTACTTTATTTTCCAATTATTTCTTACTGGTTTATAGGAAAGCCATTGATTTTTACATGTTTATAGTTTATTTAGCCACTGCATTAAATTCAATTATGAATTAAAATACTTTTTCATTTAAAATTTAAAAATTTTCTCTAACTTTTCATTTCCCTTTTGATAATTATAAATTTTATGTTTTTCCTTATCTTCCTATATTGATTAGAACTTCCAGGCAGGGCGTGGTGGCTTACGCCTGTAATCCCAGCACCTTGGGAGGCTGAGGCAGGTGGATCACAAAGTCAGGAGATCGAACCATCCTGGCTATGGTGAAACCCTGTCTCTACCAAAAGTACAAAAAATGAGCTGGGCGGGGTGGCAGGTGCCTGTAGTCCCAGCTACTCAGGAGGCTGAGGCAGGAGAATGGCGTGAACCCAGGAGGCAGAGCTTGCAGTCAGCTAAGATTGCACCACTGCACTCCAGCCTGGGCAACAGAGCGAGACTCCATCTCAAAAAAACAAACAAACAAAAAAGAACTTCTGGAATCATGTTATTATATATATTGGGAATTCATGTTTTGTTTGTGATTTCAATAGGAATGCCTATAGTATTTCACTGTTAAGAATAATTTGGCTGGTGGTGCATGATGGTTCACGCCTGTAATCCCAGCACTTTGTGAGTCTGAGGCAGGCAGAACGGTTGAGTCCAGGAGTTTGAGACCAGCCTGGACAAAAAAGTGAGACCTTGTCTCTCCAAAAAAAAAAATTAACCTGGTATGGTGGTGCATGCCTGTGGTCCTGTCCCAGCGACAGAAGAGGTTATGGCAAGAGGATCACTTGAGCCCAGGAGGTTGAGGCTGCAGTGACCCATGTTCATACCACTGCACTCCAGCCTGGGTGATGGGTGACAAAGCAAGACTCCAAAAAAAAAAGAATAATTTGGCTCTTGGTTTATGGTGACCTAAAAGTCTTTTTCATTGTAGAAAATAAAATGTACAAAAAAGTGCATAAAACATCAATATCCATGTTAACAAATTATTATAAAGTACATATGAATGTCTCACACTAAGTGTGGTGCTTGTTGAGGTTTTTGACAGACAGTCTTTATCAGATAAAGGCAGTTCTCTCAGTTTGCTAAGAGTTTTTTAAAAATCATGAATGAGTGTCGATTCCTATCAGGTACTTCTGTCTGCATCTACTAAGATGATCACACGATTTTTCTCCTTGACTCTGTTAATACGGCGTATTACCCTTATCGATTTCTTTCTTTCTTTCTTTCTTT
>NW_012110918.1:10388733-10389075 GCF_000951035.1 Colobus angolensis palliatus | reverse complement strand
TTTTTTTTCTTTTTCTGAGATGGAGTCTTGCTCTGTTGCCCAGGCTGGAGTGCAGTGGCATGATCTTGGCTCACTGCAACCACTGCCTCCCAGGTTCAGATGATTCTCAGGTGATTCTCCCGTCTCAGCCTCCCGAGTAGCTGGGATTACAGGTGCACACCAGCACGACTGGTTAATTTTTGTATTTTTAGTAGAGACAGCATTTCACCATGTTGCCTAGGCTGGTCTCAAACTTCTGACTTCAGAAGATCCACCCACCTTGGCCTCCCAAAGTGCTGGAATTACAGGTGTGAGTACTGTGCCTGACCCTCTTTTGGTTTTAATTTGCATTTTTCTGGTGAA
>NW_012110918.1:10386484-10387987 GCF_000951035.1 Colobus angolensis palliatus | reverse complement strand
TTTTGCTATGTTGGCCAAGCTGGTCTCCAACTCCGGACCTCAGGTGATCCACCCACCTTGGCCTCCCAAAGTGCTGGAATTACAGGTGTGAGTACTGTGCCTGACCCTCTTTTGGTTTTAATTTGCATTTTTCTGGTGAATAGAGATGCTGAGTATTTAAAAATAGATCTGTTGCCCATTTACAGCTCTTCTTTTGAGAACTATCTGGTCAGATTCCTTGCCCAGTTTTTAATTAGATTATTTGTTTTCTTGTTATTGATTTGTTTGAGTTCCTTATGTATATTGGATATTAGCTCTTCATCAGATATATGTTTTGCAAATATTTTCTCTCAGTCTGTAGGCTGTTGCTTCATTCTCCCGATTGTTTCCTTTGCTGTGCAGAAGCTCTTTGGTTTTGTGAATCCCATTTGTCTAGTTTTGCTTTCGTTGCCCATGCTTTTGGCGTCCTCTCCAAGACATCATTGCCCAGACCAGTGTTGTGGAGCTTTTCCCTTAGATTTTCTTCTGAGAGCTTTAAGTTTCAGGTCTTACATTTACATCTTCTCTATTGTGAGTTGATTTTTGTATATGTTGTGAGATAAAGGTCCGGCTTCATTCTTCTGCACGTGGATCTCCAGTTTTCCCAGCACCATTTATTGAAGAGACTGTCCTTTCCCCATTGTGTGGTCTTGTCACAGAGCCCACTTCTTTCCCCAGGACCCAGGCTGGAGTGGAAGGAGGGCTGTGCCTTCGCATGGATCCCCTGCTCTCCAGTCCAGGCTGCCGTGGTCCTCACCCCTTCCCAGGGTCTCTCTGACACTGAGGCCCTATGTCTGCGCCATTTGTTGTTGTGCTTGAAGTGCTGGGTTTTTGTTTAGTTTAGTTTAGTTTTATTTATTTATTATTGTTTTGAGATGGAGTTTTGCTCTTGTTGCCCAGGCTGGAGTGCAATGGCGCCATCTCAGCTCACTGCAATCTCCACCTCCTGGGTTCAAGCAATTCTCTTGCCTCAGCCTCCCGAGTAGCTGGGACTACAGGCACCTGCCACCATGCCTGGCTAATTCTTTTTGTATTTTTAGTAGAGACAGCGTTTCACCGTGTTAGCCAGGATGGTCTCGATCTCCTGACCTATGATCTGCCCACCTCGGCTTCCCAAAGTGCTGGGATTACAGGCATGAGCCACCACGCCTGCCTCCTTATTGATTTTCTAATGTTAAAAACCATTTTGGGTGTTTGACATAAACCCAACTTGGTGATAATGTTTTATTCTGTTTATGTATCACCAGATTCTGTATGCTGATTTTTTGTTTCAGGCTTTTGCATTTATGTTAACGAGTGATATTTGCCTATAATACTTTCTTGCTCTGCCCTTGTCAGGTTTTGGCATCAAGATTATGTTAATCTCGTGAAATGGATTTGGGATTTCATCTTCTTTTTCTATGCTCTGCAAAATTATCTATAAAATAGATATTATTTCTTCCTTACGTGTTTGGTAAATATTTCCATTGAAGCTGTATAGGTCTG
>NW_012110918.1:10374163-10386269 GCF_000951035.1 Colobus angolensis palliatus | reverse complement strand
TTCACCGTGTTAGCCAGGATGGTCTCGATCTCCTGACCTCGTGATCCGCCCGTCTCGGCCTCCCAAAGTGCTGGAATTACAGGCTTGAGCCACCGCGCCCGGCCTGTTGTTCCCATCTTTATGTCCATGTGTAACCAATGTTTAGCTCCCACTTCTAAGTGAGGACGTGTGGTATTTGGTTTTCTGTTTCTGTGTTAATTCACTTACAATAATGACCTCCAGCCGCATCCATGTTGCTGCAAAGGACATGAGTTTGAAGGAAAACATATATTTTAAGAAAATGCAGGCCAGGTGTTGTGGCTCCCACCTGTAATCCCAGCACTTTGTGAGGCTGAGGTGGGTGGATTGCTTGAGCCCAGGAGTTCGAGACCAGCCTGGACAACATGGCAAAATCCTGTTTCTACTAAAACTACAAAAATTAGCCAGGCGTGGAGGCATGTGTCTGTAGTCCCAGCTACTCAGGAGGCTGAAGTGGGAGGATCAATTAAGCCTGGGAGGTGAAGGTTTCAGTGAGCCATAATTGAGCCATGACTGTGCCACTGCACTCCACCCTGGGCGACACAGTGAGAGCCTGTCTCAAAAAAAAAAAAAAAAAAAAAAAGAAAGCAAACACTGCTTTACTGTCTATAATACTTGCCTTTCTACAAGGTGATAGTAATCAGGAGAGTGTAGGATTGGCAGAAGGGTGGACAAATAGATCAATGGAACAGAATGGGAAATCCATAAATTTGCAATTTGACAAAGGGGTCAAAGCAATTCAATGAAGAAAGTGGGATCTGTGTTGTATGGATCCCATAGCACATGGAGACCAGTTGCCATTGCTGTTTTGGTCAACTTCAAAGGCATTCATCCAGGCTGGTTTATTCCAAAACCACTAGAAATCATTGGGACCACCGGGACAGCCTCTCCACAGCCATCTGATGTGGCTGCCTCAGCTCGACCTCATGAGGGTCATCAGTGCTAAGAGTCAAGGTAAGACCCTGTGGAAATGGGTCTTCTGGTATTTCCTCTCCACCAGACTGGTCTAACACAAAGATGACTGCAAAAGGATATTCCTTGAAATACACAGATTACCTTGGCCATAGGGTGGAGAGAGGAGTGAACTGCAGGAAGCTATTATTGCTTAGTGCCAATATTTTTATTTTTTTTGGGATCTGTTGTTGTGCTATTCAGTGATTTTCCTGGTGACTTTGACCCAGTGGAAAACTGAAGGACGAAAGTTTTGTATGTGGAAGGTGTATTTCTTCCTTGACTGTTATTTAACCCATGAAACTTGGATTTGGGAGCTATTCCCTAAACAGAAAGCTGTGGCCCTGCCCTTGGGGTGGAGGTGACAGCACATGAATTTGTGTTTTCCAGGCTACTCCATTGCCACTGACATCAGTGGTCCAATGACAGTGAATGGCCTGGAGCGGGGCTCGTTGATCGTGCAGTGTGTTTACAAATCAGGCTGGGAGACCTACTTGAAGTGGTGGTGTCGAGGAGCTATTTGGCATGGCTGCAAGATCCTTGTTAAAACCACTGGATCGGAGCAGGAGGTGAAGAGGGACCGGGTGTCTATCAAGGACAATCAGAAAAACCACACGTTCACTGTGACCATGGAGGGTCTCATGCAAACTGATGCTGACACTTACTGGTGTGGAATTGAGAGAACTGGAACTGACCTTGGGGTCACAGTTCAAGTGACCGTTGACCCAGGTAAGAGGGAGTGTATATCTGTGTGTGTCTCTCAGGGCCTGCTCTGTCCTGGTCTCTGAGGTCCTACTCAAGTGACTTAATTGTCACTGAGTGATCTATCACTTGAGTCCTGAGTCTCATAGAACCCTAACTGACCACCTGGGATTGGGGGAGCAGGGCCTCTTTTCAATGCCCCCATGGCTCCCAGGGCTCCCTCCACGATGAGAATTAAGACTTTCTAGGCACATTTTTTACCACTGCCCAGCTCAGTGCCTGAGGACAAGGTGATGGTCCCAGTTTCAGTGCATGGGCCAAAGGGATGCCTTCCCATGGTACCCAGTGACCCCAATCCTTGCCATTGCTTTTTGGAGACCTCTGGTGCCCAGGTGTGTCCTGCTTTTGGTGGAGTTCTGGGCTGGGGTTTCACAGCTGCTGTTGCCACCTCCTATTCCACATCTAACTTGGGGAAAAAAGAGGCTCAGCATAGTTGGGGTGCTGGCGTCTAATTCCCAAGTCCAGAAAGGTCTTCACAGTCAAACAGCTGCATTCCTGGTCCCTGACATCTCACCATGAGCCATTTGTGCATGTAGACTTAATGATGTTCTCTTCCTATTTTCTTCTAGAATGCAGACACTCCTGGGAGGGTCAGCTCAGGGTTCCCAGTGACTTGGTTTGCATGCGTTTATTTGTTGGGCTTATTCTGCTGTCCCTCAGAAGATGAGCAGTACCAGCTCGAGGGCCCTTGTGGCATGGAGGGAGCACCACAGTCCTCAGGGCCCTATGCTGCACCTGGAGCCTCTGGGGCATGTTCTAGTTTGCAAAGTGCTGAACGTGCATTGTCTCAATGAGTCCTAACAATACCCCTGAGAAGGGGGCATCGCCATCACTGAAGCTTTGTAACTTGCCCAAAGTCAAGGTTCTTCCTGAATATTATGATTTCTTTCAGGGCTGGTCCTGATCTTTGATGTCACAGATCTAGGGTCACTGTGCAAGTTCCCACTCTGCTCCTGTTGTTGATGGATAAACAGGGCTGGGGTGGAGATTGGCCAAGGCGCTGTCTTAAGCAGCAGGGTGGCTCAAGTTCAGCTGATCTCCAGCTGCCCTTAGGCTCTTCCCACCCCCCTCTAACCCTCCCAGGGCCTGCTCAGCGTCCTCCCTGGACCCTGCCCGGCCCCAGGAGCCTCTGGAGTCTCCTAGAAGCCAGGGAGACATGAGCAGTCCAGGCTGCAGCCCCTTCCCATAGTAGCAGTCCAGATCCCTGCCCAGGCTCAGAGCCGTGTGCAGGGCTGTGGGTGGGCTCATGGGCAGGGTCTTCTGTGATCTGGTCTATACACCAAGAATCAGCTACAGCATCAACTGCTGCCCCCACCACGTCTACCTCCACTACATTCACAGCACCAGTCACCCCGGAAGAAACCAGCAACTCCCCAACTCTGACTGGCCACCACTTGGACAAGAGGTAAACCAACTCTGGTTCCCCTGTGGACAACTTGGCCCAAACTCCTCCAATGGAGAACTCTTCGAAGTCCCAGTTTCCACCCTGAGCTTTGTCTGGGACCTGCATGTTCCTTGGTGAGGATGAGGAAGCTGGGAGCCCTTCCCATTTGCTGTCAGGCCACACGGTGTCCTTTCAGTCTCCACACATCCTTCATTCTGCAGCTCAGTGCTGTTTGTAGCTTCCTTCATTCATTCACCCCACTTTTACTGTGTTATAATAACTTCTACCTGGCTGCACCGTGCTGAGCTCAGGGGACCCAGACATGGACTGTCCTGGTGGAGCACAGAGCTTAGTGTGGGGGACGGATGAGTTGGCAGTCAGTGAGGACGGTGTGGTTCATGTGAGTGGGCCATGGGGTCATGGAGCTGCAGGGATGGCTCTTGGGCCCAGCTGCTGGGAGGACAAGGAAAGCAGGGCTTGGAGAAGTCCTGTTTCCCTTAATTTTCCTCTGATTACTGTTATGGCAAGAATAGTGATGCCGATAGTTTCTCACATCTCTGGAGCACCTGGCAGTTCACAAAAGGCTTTCCTGTGCATTATTTTGTTTTCTTTGACCTTCCCTACCCACCTCTTGTGGAAGAAGGGGCAGATATAAATGTTCCCATTCTACAGAAGAAGGAACTGAGCCTCAGTCCCTTCCTCAGTGAAGGGTGGCACTGGCACTTGGATGGAAGTCTCTGGGCTCTACACCATAGCTCGGGTCACGCCTCTTAGTGCCCTGGCCAACCACTTGCAGTCAGCTGGGCTTTCTAGAAGTGGAACGTCCCCTTTCATTTCCTCCTTTCACTTTCCCTGGCCCTCTTGACTTTGTTTTTAGGTCCACCAAGTGTCAAGGTCTCCTATTGCTGGGACCTTGCCACAAAATCCCTGTGGGAGGTCCCTGGTATTCTGACCACCCGAGACCCTTCTACTCCCCCTCTCCCATTGCCTTCTGTTTTTTTTTCTTGTTTCTTTTTAATTAAACTTTTTAAGGTTTTCTTTTTCTTTTTTCTTTTTAGACAGAGTCTTGCTTTGTAGCTCAGATGAGTGCATGGTGCCATCTTGGCTCACTGCAACCTCTGCCTCTCATGTTCAAGCAATTATCATGCCTCAGTCTCCTGAGTAGTTGGGAGATTACAGTCGCCTGCCACCTCGCCCAGCTAATTGGTTTTTTTTAAGACTGATTCTCACTCTGTTGCCGAGGCTGGAATGCAGTAGTATGATCTCAGCTCACTGCAACCTCTGCCTCCTGGGTTCATGTGATTCTCGTGCCTCAGCTTCCCGAGTAGCTGGGACTACAGGTGTGAGCCACCATGCCCAGCCAATTTTTAGTAGCGATAGGGTTTTGCTATGTTGGCCAAGCTGGTCTCCAACTCCTGTCCTCAAGTGATATGCTCACCTCAGCCTCCCAAAGTGCTGAGATTACAAGCATGAGCCACCTCACTTTGTCCCTATTTTTCTTTTTCCTAAGGAAACCAATACAGGATGCTCTCTGATTTGAAAGTTTATTTTCTAGCAAACTGCTTCAAATAAGTAATAGTTAAGGATTTTTTAAAAATTATTTTATGAATTGAAGCCATATGTAAGTACCCAGTTAGGGCCTTTGATTAGCATGACATGGTTTATTCACTCATTTATTGAACACATAACTCTTGAGCACTCACTCTAGCCTGTCACTGTTTAAGGGAATTAAAAAGGGTACAAGAATGGACCAAATAATCAAAATGCCTGCCCTCAAGGTACTTACAATCTAGAGCTAATTAGTGTAACCAAATAGGGTTGACACAATTAATTGATTGATGAATTTCTTCTTCAAATTTCTGCACATCCAGTGATGAAGGAGACAGTCCTTGTATTAGTTTGCTTGGGTTGCCCCTAACAAAATACCACCGAATGGGGGCTTAAATCACAAACATTTATTTTCTCACAATTCTGGAGGCTAAAGTCTGAGATCAAAGTGTCCACGAGGTTGGTTTCTTCTGAGCCCTCTCAGCTTGTAGATGGCTGTCTTCTTCCGATGTCTTCACGTGGTCGTCCCTCTGCTTGTGTCTGTGTCCTGATCTCTTCTAATGACACCAGTCATAATGGATTAGGGCCCACCTCAGTGACCTCATTTAACCTCAATCACCTCTTTAAAGATCCTGTTTTCAAATACAATCACATTCTGAGATACTAGAGGGTGGGACTTTAACAGATGGATTGGGGTTAGGGGTGGTGGTGTACAATCCAGCCCAGCCCAGCCCACAACCGTTTCTTTTTGTTGTTGTTTGTTTGTTTTGAGACAGAGTCTCACTTTGTCACCCATGCTGGAGTGCAGTGTCAGGATCTCGGCTCACTGCAACCTCTGCCTCCTGGGTTCAAGCGATTCTCCTGCCTCAGCTTCCCAAGCAGCTGGGAGTAGCTGGGATTATAGATGCGCACCATCACGCCCGGCTAATATTTTGTATTTTTAGTAGAGACGGGGTTTCGCCATGTTGGCCAGGCTGGTCTCGAACTCCCGGCCTCATGTGATCTGCCCGCCTCGGCCTCCCAAAGTGCTGGGAATACAGGTGTGAGCCACTGCGCGTGGTCGGGAGAGTGATCCTTGAGCAAAGACTGGAAGAGGTGAGAGAGTGAGCCAAGCAGAGCTCTGGAGGGAGCATGTTCCTGGAGAAAAATGCAACTGGAATAAGGTCCTTAAGGTGGGGGTGTGCCTGGAATATTTGAGGAGCAGCAGGAAGTGAGGCTGGAGTGAAGCAGGCAGGGGTGAGACATAGGCAGGAGTGGAGGCCATTGTCAGCCCTGGCCATTTTCATGGGCTGAAATGGGGCTGTTATGGGATTTATTTATTTAATTTAATTTAATTTATTTATTTGTTTACTTATTTTTTGAGACAGGGTCTTGCTCTGTTGACCAGACTGGAGTGCAGTGGTGTGATCTCAGCTCACTGCAACCTCCGCCTCCTGGGTTCAAGCAATTCTCCCACCTCAACCTCCCAAGTAGCTGGGACTACAGACACATGCCACCCCACCCGGCTAATTTTTGTATTTTTTGGTAGAGACGGAGTTTCACCACGTTGGTCAGGCTGGTCTCGAACTCCTGACCTCAAGTGATCTGCCTACTTCAGCCTTCTAAGGTGCTGGGATTACAGGTATGAGCCACCGTGCCTGGCCTGTTGCAGAATTTTGAGCAAGGGAGGGGCGTGTGCTGACATTGGGTTCACAGGCCCCCCCGGCTGCCTGGTGATGATCCATACAGTAGGGCCTGTCAGTGTCCTGTGGCTGCCGTTACGAGTGGCTCAAAGCAAAATAAATATGTTCTCTCACAGCTAAGGAGGCTAGGAATTGGAAATCAAGGTGTCGCCAGGGTCATTTCCACCCTGGGGCTCAAAGGGAGCGTCTGTCTCGTGCCTCTGTCCCAGCTGCTGGTGGGCGCCTGCGATCCTCTGGGCTTGTGGTGGCATCACTCTGATCCCTGTCTCTGTCGTCTCATGGTCTTCTTCCTGTGTGTTTATGTGTCCAAATTTCCCTCTTGTAAGGACACCAGTCGCTGGATCAGGGCCCATGCTAATCAAGTATGACCTCATCTTAACTTGATTACATCCACAAATAGGTCACATTCACGGGTCTGAGTGGATGTGAATTTGGAGGGGAAGAGGACGCTATTCAACCCAGTAGAGAGGGCAGGTGTAGAAGCAGGAGGTGTTTGAGAAGTCTGCTGCCCTACACTTTCTGTTAGGCTTCTAGACACATTAAAACCACCTCATGGAACCCCTTTCTCTTTTTAAAAACTATCTTTTGTTAAGGCCGGACGCCATGGTTTACGGCCGTAATCCCAGCACTTTGGGAGGCCGAGGCGGGTGGATCACTTGAGGTCAGGAGTTTGGGACCAGCCTGGTCTACATGGTGAAATCCTGTCTCTACTAACAATACAAAAATTAGCCAGGCATGGTGGTGGGCGCCTGTAATCCCAGCTTCTTGGGAGGCTGAGGCAGGAGAAACTCTTGAACCTGGGAGGTGGAGGTTGCAGTAAGCTGAGATCATGCCACGGCACTCCAGCCTGGGTGACAGAGTGAGACTCTGTCTCAAAAACAAACAAAAAACAAAAACAACTATCTTTCGCTAAAATTCTTAAATTTTTAAACTTTTGTTTTAGCTTTAGGGGTACGTGTACAGGTTTGTTATATAGGTAAATTGCATGTCACTGGGATTTTGTGTACAGATTATTTTGTCACCCAGGTAACAGGTATAGTACCCAACAGATAGTTTGTAGTTTTTTGATTCTCTCCTTCCTCTCATCCTCCATCCTCAAGTAGGCCCTGGTGTCTCTTGTTCCATTCCTTCTTTGTGTCTGTGTGTACTCATTGTAAACCCATCCTTGAGGGTCCCCAGGAGTGAGGGTTCCCGGGCTGCAAACCACAGACCTCCAGTTCATCAGGTGTGCGGCCCTCCCCCGCTGCTGGGTGGGAGGGATTGGGCTGAGAGGCAGATGGTGAGCCTGGGGTGCAGAGGACACTTGCCATTGTTTCTAGGCACAACCCCCTGAAGCTCAGCGTCCTCCTGCCCCTCATCTTCACCATATTGCTGCTGCTTTTGGTGGCTGCTTCACTCTTGGCTTGGAGGATAATGAAGTGCCAGCAGAAAGGTGAGAGGACCTGGGTGAGGCTGGGCTGAGACTGGGCCGGGTGGCTGGGGTTGTGGCCAATGGCCAGCATTGGCATCTGGGAGCTATCTGGTCCAAGCGAATTACCTGCATGATCTGGAAAGGGCGCTGTCCCAAAGGCCCTCGGCAGCTGGCAGTGCGAGGCGACCAGGAGGCACTCTGGAGCTTGTAGGGGAGCCCCAGGAGGTTTTGGCATTTGCCTCCTGTCCTGCACCTCTGTCCTTCCCCTTCTCTTCTCTCTGATTCACCTCCCTCTCTCTTTCCTGGACTGGCTCTTGGCGGCAGAGGTGTCGATGGTCTTAGGTGGGTGGTCCAGTCTGGGGTGTCTAGACTAGATGCTAGAGTCGGGTCTGTGTGGTTGTCAAGGAGGTACTGAGCTGACATGGAATGGGGAGGGAGAAACAGACACAAACACACCAGTGCATGCACATGCACATGCCTGATCACGGGCACACACACTGCATGGATCCCAAGTGCATGTGAACGCCTCACATTACATGCGCGCGCACACACACACAGCCCTCCAAGTCTGATCAGGAAATTGAAATGGCCTTTCCTTCTGTCCCTCCCCTGCCCGCTGGACTTTCTCAGTGTGAACTTGCCCTGTGTGAACTTGCCCTTCAGGGAGGAACCTCTTGGCGCAGGAGCCTGCACTTACAGATCATGAGGCCTGGCCTCAACTAAACCCTTTTGCGTCCGGCTTCACTTCCACATTCTCACACAATTGTACCTCTTTCTCTTCTAGAACAGCTGGGTCCTGGCTCTCACAGGGTTCTCTCCAACACTTCTCCCTCCCCACAGCCTGGGAAGAGGGGAGCCTGACTCTCTGTTAGTTAGTTTTCTGTGACACTTTCTAAAAATTAGAGCCTGACTCTTATTCATCACTTTTTCTCCCATGACCTAAGGTCTAAGTGCTTTCTGTGTTCTTCAGCATCTAGACTTTTGAAACCAGGGGAAAATCCCCCACTTCTTTGTTGTCCCTAGAGTAGAGATGTGGGGGCGGTGGCCCGGGAGGGGAGAAAGAAGACAGTGACCAGCAACCACCTGAAAATCGGTCCCAGTGGAAAAACAATCCAATCCAATCGCCGGATGCCGTGGCTCATGCCTATAATCCCAGCACTTAGGGAGGCCGGGGCGGGTGGATCACTTGAGATCAGGAGTTAGAGACCAGCCTGGCCAACGTGGTGAAACTCCTTCTCTACTAAAAATACAAAAAATTGGCCAGATGTGGTGGCATGCACCTGTAGTTCCAGCTACTCGTGAGGCTCAGGCAGGAGAATCGCTTGAACCCAGAAGGTGGAGGTTGCAGTGAGCCAAGATCGTGCCATTGCACTCCAGCATGGGCAACAAGAGAGAAACTCCATCTCAAAACCAAACCAGACCAAACCAAACCAAACCAAACCAAACCAAACAAAATCCGTCCCTACTCTGCCGACTCAGCTCGTACATTCTACTTGGGGTTGGGGGGCAGCTTGGTGTAAGCCTGTCTCTGCAGACAACTTTTACTGATGGAGCACCACCTGCCCAGCACAGCCAAGCACCCAGGTTGTAAGGAAGGGACAGGCCCGGCCATCCTGCAGCTTACCACCCACCTGAGGACTAACTAGAATTCAGTGAGATAAAGATGATGAGACAGACATAAAGCACTTGCCCCCTCGGGGGCCCAGGAGGGGTATTAGACAGCCTGGGTAGCTGCGGAAGGCAGGCATGACTTTGAATTGACCCCTGAAGGATGAATCGGGTAGAGAGACATGGCGGAATTCCAGGCCAAGTCGGGATTCTGCAGAAGCAAACTTACTCCCGGAGGACCGATGACTGGCAGGGCCACCCGATCAGCTGAGTGCACAGTTCTATGATGTGGGGAGCAGGGGGCTGGGATGTCCTTCTTTTTCAGGTGGAGAAGGGAAAGGTCAGAGAGGTGACGTGACCAGTGTCACAGAGCGTGTCATCTGAGGAGTCAGAATTAGAACCAGGTCCCTGTCTTTGAGCCTGGACCTAATTCACCTCTTTTCTTCCATATTTCTCTTGGCTAGACCTGGGGGTTCTTGTGAGTTTGGGGAATGGGCTTTCTAATTATTAATTGTTGTTTGTCTTTTAGCGGCTGGGATGTCCCCAGAGCAGGTAAGATACTCCCCAAGGTTGGACCAGAGAGACCAGGCAGCTTCTTTCCCCTTCCTCATTTTCCATCTCCCAGAAGGTCCAAAATATCAGATAAGTCCTGTGCCAAAGTATCCCGTCCTCATGGCCCTCTGCAGGGTCTGGGGACTGAGGGCCTGGAAGCAGCCAGGGGGACGAGGGCTGAGGGGTACGGGAGCCTGAGAAGTGGGGGGCACAGAAGGAACTGGGAGAGGGGCACCCAGAGAAGTGGAGAGGCTCTTGTCCCGCCACGGAAAAGGAACCTGTGTCCACAGACAGATCTTGTGACTCCCCAGCCTGTGTTCCCTGTCCCAGGTACTGCAGCCCCTGGAGGGCGACCTCTGCTATGCAGACCTGACCCTGCAGCTGACCAGAACCTCCCCACAAAAGGCTACCACGAAGCGCTCCTTCTCTGGCCAGGCTGACCAGGTGGAAGTGGAATATGTTGCCATGGTGCGTCCTCCATGGGGGCTGCTGTGAGGCTGGGGCAGGGGGGCACAGGCCTGCTGTTGTGCCCCATTGGAGGGTGGGCTTTCTCCTGCTCACGTGGGCATAGAGGAGACGGGTGTGGGGCAAAGCCACAGTCACTACAGGACTCGCCTAGGAGCTCCCCCAGGCAAGTCTTGGCCCTGGGGACCCAGGGACTGGCCAAACATGGTCCCCACGCTGGGCAGCAGAGTCCCAGACAGGCCGAATGACTTGGGATTCCACAGGAAATGTGCTGCCCTGGTGCAGCGTTAGGGGACAATCTGTTCTGTTGTGGTTGAAGCTCAGGGTGCTTGGCAGAGTCGGGGGGAAGCTGGAGGGCTTGAGAGGGATCAGAAGCCCTGAAAGGTCCACCCCCAGTAGCCTCCTCCAACGGCTCCTCTGCCCCGTGACTGTCACTTCCTGCTGTCCTCTCTGACCTGGCGCCCGCCTTTGCTGCAGGCTCCCTTCCCGAAGGAGGACATTTCCTATGCATCGCTGACCTTGGCTGCTGAGGATCAGGAGCCAACCTACTGCAACATGGGCCCCCTCAGTAGCCACATCCCCAGTGGAGGCCCTGAGGATCCCACGGAATACAGCATCATTAGGAGGCCTTAACCTGCACTCCAGGCTCCTTCTTGGACCCCAGGCTGTGAGCACATTCCTGCCTCTTCGACCATCTGTGCCCTGCTCCCCTCATCAGGACCAACCCCGGGGACTGGTGCCTCTGCCTGATCAGCCAGCATTGCCCCCAGCTCTGGCTTGGGTTTGGGGCCAAGTCTCAGGGGGTTTCTAGGAGTTGGGGTTCTCTAAACATCCCCTCCTCTCCTACATAACTGAAAAGGGGACTAGGGATATGCTCTGGGGCTTTCATGGGAATGATAAAGATGATAACGATAAAAATATTATCATTATTTTATCATTATTATCGTAAAGTATCATTATCATAATACAATGAACCTTTATTTATTGCCTACCACATGTCATGGGCTGAATAATGGCCCCCAAAGATATCTGTGTCCTAATTCTTAGAACCTGTGACTGTTACCTTCTGTGGCAGAAAGGGACTGTGCAGATGTATGTAAGTTAAGGGCTTTGAGATAGGAAGTTTATTCTTGCTGATTCGGGTGGGCCCAAAATATCACCACAAGGGTCCTCATAAGAAGGAGGCCAGAAGGTCAAAGAGGAAGAGACAATGTGATGATGGAAGTGGACATGGGTGTGATGTGAGCAGGGGCCACGAATGCCGCAGCCTTCAGAAAAGGCAAGGAACGCATTCCCCCGCCTGGAGCCTCCAAAAGAAACCAGCCCTGCCCATGCCTTGACTTGAGCCCAGTGAAACCGATCTTGAGCTTCTGGCCTCCAGAATTGCAGGAGAATAAAATTTGTGTTGTTTTTAATAAGCCACGAAATTGGTGCTAATTTGTTACAGCAGCAACAGGAAACTCATATGGTACATGGCAGGTGCCCTTCCCTAGATGCTTCCCATGTAGTAAATAATGTAATCCTCACGACAACCATGAGGCACTTCTATTATTGTCCGCTTTTTACAGACGAGGAACCCTAGGGATGGAGAGGTTCAGTGACTTGAACCAAGTTTAATGGCGAGTAAGCAGGTGAGTTGGAATTTGAGCACATTTGACTCCAGAGCCTGGAGTCTGCACTGTTTGTATAAGGAGGATAGTGTGTATGTGCATGTGTGTGTGTGTG
>NW_012110918.1:10365411-10373896 GCF_000951035.1 Colobus angolensis palliatus | reverse complement strand
TGGCTGAAACTACAGGCACCTGCCATTATGCCTGGCTAATTTTCGTGTTTTTAGTAGAGATGAGGTTTCACCATGTTGGCCAGGCTGGTCTCGAACTCCGGGCCTCAAGTGATCTGCCTATCTCGACCTCCCAAAGTGCTGGGATTACAGGTGTGAGCCACCACACCCGGCCGGACTTACTATCTTTATTCTAGCAACCTGACAGCCTTCCTTCCAGAAAGTACCCTGAACCCCACTATGTCTCATCATTTCTGCGGTTACCAGCCTAGCCCAAGCAACCATTCCCTGCCTGGTCTTCCTCTTTCACTCTCTGCAGTGGAGTCCATTCTCCTCCCAGCAACCAGAGTGATCTTTTCCAAACACAGATGTGATTACTCCCTGCTTATAGCCTTCTGGTGGTTTCTCTCCCAGCCTGCAAGTTCTCAGGGGATCCATGGGCTGCTGGCTGCCCCTTCACCCCCATCTCCATCCACCCTGCCTCTCACAGGCTCTGCTGCATGCACACCGGCTTTTATTCTGTCCTTCTAACAAGATAAGGCTTGCTCCCTTCTTAGGGCCTTGGCACTTGCTATTCCTCCTTTCCAGAATGCTCTTCCTGCAGATTGGCGAATAGTTAGCTCCTTTTTATCATCACATCTCAGCTTAAATGTTACCTCTTAGAAGAGTCCTTCCTTGGCCACTTAAGGGGCAGTGGTCCCTGCAGCCCACCTCCAATTTCTCTCTGTCTTGTTGCTCCGCTTCATTTCCTTTGGTGAAGTGACTTGCTTAGTGGGGTCTATGTTTATCATTTTCCCCGTCTCCTCTAGGCAGCGGGCTGCCTTAAGTGGGGACTTTGTCTCATTCACTCCCGTATCCCCGGTGCCTAGTTACTGTCTGGCACATGGTGGGTTCTCAAATGTTTATTGGTTGACTTAATGAATAAGCAGTGCATTTGGAGCAGAAGGCAAGCTCTCAGAGCAAAGGCAGCGGTGTTCACCATTCTGGGAGGGAAGTCCCGGGCCAAACAGCCTAAGGAATTTCAGGATTGACTGCCCAGAAGCGTGAAGTGGAAAGACTCCTTTTTCCCCTCCTGAGAACTGGGGAGACGTAAGGGACTACGATGTTCCCTGGCTGGAGGACAAAGGTCTATCACTTCACCTAGGTTGATTTTGTTGGACCGGTGGATTGTAGGGAGGGGTTGGGGATAAAGTGTCAGGGAAAGGCATCATGGCTTGGGAAGAGATGATGAGCTGTGCCTGAGCACCACAGGCTGGTGACCCAGTGGGTAGGAGGCTGTGGGCATGTTTAGCAGTCCATATCAATGTGTCCTGGGGTTTGCCTGACTCCTCATAGCTATGGACACCTCATAGCTATGGACACATCTGACATTGGTGACCTTGACGGAGAGATCCTGCTCCCATGACCTCAAAAATGATTCCCTGGAATCTCCAGGGCTTTTCTGTCCTGGGGGACTTCACAGAGCCCAAGCAAGCTTGACTATTCTTGAGCTAGTCGTCTAAGCTGGTCAGGTCAGAGTGAGACTGTTTTTGACATAGACTGTTTTAAATTTACAGAGCAAGAAGCACCCACAGAGAGATCTTAAAATGGAAAAGTTCAAAGCAGAGCCAAATTAGAGTAAGTCAAGGTATAAGAATAAAAGTAATAATATAAGACCTTGGGCCAGAGCATCACTGTGCCATTTCAACGATCGTGCATAAAGTGGATTTAGTTCAGAGTTTATTTCAAGTAGCCAGCACTACCCAGAATGTATAAGTACATGCTTATGTTGGATAGAAAGGGATTCATCTTTTCTGGTAATATATAATCATAGATCCCAGCAAAGATTATTGCCATGAAACTTCTGACATTAAGCTGGACACACAGGGAAGACTAGAATTTAGCTCAATTTGGCTTGGTTGGAGGAATGGGGCTGCTTCTACCTTCATCTGGATGGTGGACATGGGCTGGGAGGAAGGTTGTGACCTGGCTGAGCTGAAGAGTTGTGAAACAGCATGGGAAGACCGATCCATTCTGATCCATTTTAGTTGCCTTAGTCAAACTTTGGAAAAAGGTGTCTACAGGCTGGGCATGGTGGCTCACATCTATAATCCCAGTGCTTTGGGAGGCCAAGGCAGGTGATTGATTGGGCCCAGGAGTTCAAGAGCAGCCTGGGCACCATAGGGAGACATACAATAATTAATTAATTAGCTGGATGTGGTGGCGCATGCCTGTAGTCCCAGCTACTTGAGAGGCTGAGGTGGGAGGATTGCTTGAGGATTTCTATCTCTACAAAAAAGCAAAACAAAACAAAAATTAGCCAGGCACCTGTGGTCCCAGCTACTTGGGAGGCTGAGGCAGGTGGATTAGTTGAGCCCAGGATTTCCAGGTGGCAGTGAGCTGTGATCATGCCACTGTACTTCAGCTTGGGTGACAGAACAAGACCCTGTCTCAAAAAAACAAGGAAATGTCTACGAGGGAGAATAGATTACTGGATATACTATTTTTCTCTAAAGTTTTAGCCCTCTGAATTGGTGGCAGTCTGAAAGGGACCTTTTCATATTCTCAGAAATGGGTTGACAGTCATGAGCCAGTCTAGTCAATTCCAGAGCTGGACAGAGCAGATCTCTGCCTTGTGGTCCTGATAGGAAGTGTCTGGGTTCTCTCTGTGCAGTGCTATGACTGTAGGAGTCAGCTGCTAATCCAGCCAGGTTTGTTCAAGCCTGAGCTAGAGTTTAGCGCGCTAGAGAAGTAGCTGGGGTGAGAGGAGGGAGGCAGATATACACAAGAGGCAGGAAAGGAAATTGTTCCATAATGTCTACAGATTTGTATCTGGGTGTAGTCTCAGTCGTATTCCTGCGCCCCGTCTTTGACTTTGTTAAGGCAGAGTTTGGGTGGCTGGCCAGCACGTTTATTGCAAGAGAGAGAACTTATATATGGTTCCTCAGGTCTGAGTGAGGGTAGCATTTACTATCTTGCTGTGTGATTTCCAGGAAAGCACATTCTGTTAAAACAAACTACAGGATTTCTAAGCACTCAATCCTGATTGAGTGCCTAATTATTTATAGCCATCTAAAGTTGCTGGGGCTTCCCTTCCTGGTTTTTGAATTATTAATATTTAAAGATTCCAGGCCAGGCATTGTGGCTCACGCCTCTAATCTCAGCACTTTGGGAGGCCAAGGTGGGTGATAGATTGAGCCCAGGAGTTTGAGACCAGCCTGAGCAACATAGGGAGGCCTGCAAAAAGGATATCTCCACCAAAAATAAAAAAATCAGCTGGGCGTGGTTGTGCACAATTGTGGTCCCAGCTACTCCAGAGGCTGAGGGGTAGGATTGCTTGAACATAGGAAGTTGAGGCTGCAAGTGAGCCGAGATCATATGACTGCATGCCAGCCTCGGGGACAGAGTGAGGCCTTGTCTCAAAAAAGATTCCTCTTGATAAGCCTGTAAGGTTTGGACAGCCTCCTTTTGAGAACTATGCGCATATCATTGGCTTTCAGAAGACAGCACTGCTTGAGCGTCAGTTGAGGGAGTAAAAAAAACACTGAGTTGGCAACCTCCAAAATCCATGAGTAAGATAAATTTGCACAGAAGTGAAGTGAAAGGCTACCTTTGCTTGACATCTTAAAAAATAGAGCTCACAGCTGCTTAGCCTGGAAAGGGCAGACTGCTGGAATTGGTTGATTTCATGTACCAATAAATTTTTAGATTGGCAAGGACAGATACAGTGATCAGCCTTTTATTCTACCAAGTAGGCACTTTTTTTTTAAAATTTTTTTTTAGCTTTTTAGTTTTCTTTGCCAGTCAAATATGTCTGAACCAAGTAGGTAAATTCTTATTCAATTTCACTTCACTGGAATTGGTAATTGACCAGTTCATTGAAAAAGTTTGTTAAACCAGGAACTCATAAAAGAGATATACTGTATTTTTTCTTTTCTTTTCTTTTCTTTTTTTTTTCAGACAGAGTCTTGCTCTGTCACCCCGGCTAGAGTGCAGTGGCACAATCTTGGCTCACCACAACCTCTGCCTCCCGGCTTCAAGCGTTTCTCTTGCCTCAGCCTCCTGAGTAGCTGGAATTACAGGCATGTGCTACCATGCCTGGCTAATTTTTGTATTTTTAGTAGAGATGGGGTTTCACTATGTTGGTCAGGCTGGTCTTGGACTTCTGACCTCAGGTGATCTGCCCGCCTCCGCCTCCCAAAGTGCTAGGATTACAGGTGTGAGTCAGCCACCATGTTCGGCCCACACCTGGCTAATTTTGTATTTTTAGTAGAGACAGGATTTCACCATGTTGACCAGGCTGGTCTTGAACTGACCTCAAGTGATCCACCTGCCCCAGCCTCCTAAAGTGCCGGGATTACAGGTGTGAGCCACTGCGCCCAGCCTATTTTTCCTCTACATGTTTTATTTTGACTTAAAATATCTAAATGTGTAGTTATTAGCAAGTATTTTGATGTAGACCTAAAGCCTTTGCTTTGCTTACAAGTCTGCTGAAAAGTGGGGCCCATTGCCTTTCCTGCACAAACCACACACTCATGGTCCTGGGGTTTCAGTTCCAGTTTCTTTAAAATGAAGCAATAAATTCTAGAAACCTAGGAAGCCACCTGATTGCAAAATATTTCTTCATTTTTATGCATTTCTTTCCAATATTTTATAGTTCTCTCATTCATTTCTAATTTGATAGCATTTTAAAAAGTGACAGGCTTTTACAGTCTTTCCAAAGCACTCAGTTTAGTTTTTGTAGAGATAACAGTTCTCTTTTTTTTTACTCTTATTTTATTGGTCAATAGTCTTTCTGTTTAAATTCCTTTGTTTTTTCTTTTTCTTTTTGAGACACAGTCTGACTCTGTTGCCAGACTTGGCTCACTGCAACCTCAGCCTCCCAGGTTCAAGCAATTCTCCTGCCTTCACCTCCCAAGTAACTGGAATTACAGGCACCTGCCACCATGCTCGGCTAATTTTTTTGTATTTTTAGTAGAGATGGGATTTCACCATGTTGGCCAGGCTAGTCTGGAACTCCTGACCTCAGGTAATCCCCCTGCTTTGGCCTCCCAAAGTGCTGGGATTACAGGCGTGAGCCACCATGCCCGGCCAATTTCTTTGTTTATGGGTGAATTGATTCAAGTACATCATTCTAATTAACACGTACGACCAGCATAAGCAAGTATGGGCCCAAATGCATTCTTGTTAACCAGGTACCACAACCATGAGAGCAGAGAAGAGCCCGCTAGCTGTGAGCACTCGGTCTCAGGCTTAATCAGTGTGCTCCAGTAAGAGATTGAAGGTATTGGTTGACCTAATAAGTTGGTTAAGTGAGGGGTTGCTTAAAGTTTCTACTCAACAATCCATTGTCACCATAACTTCATAAAAGAAAGGACCTTTGAGCACCCCAAGTCTCGGGATGATTGTATGTCCTAAGAAAGGACAGTTGGTAACATCTACTGATGTGTGTGTATCATTTCCTACACATCAATTGGTACTTGGTCAGGGGCTGGTACTTAGGTATGGACTGAGAATTGGCAGCCATGGATCTGGTTCACACTGTTCTCCAGGCATGGATCCTCTCTACCATGTCTCTGTCCGCTGGTGTAGTGAGTCTTCCCCTGAGGGCCTCTAGTGACCCTCTTTGTTTGGAGGCTGATGAAGGTTGTCACTCATGAGGGCTGTGGAGCTCTTCATTAGTTGTGAAAGGGCCCCTTGAAGCAATCAGATTCCTCCTGCCCCAGCACAAGCCCCTTCCCCAAGTAGTCCACTGTGACCACATCTTCACATGGTCCTGTCCTGAGGGTCTGCAACTCTTGCATCAAGAAAGGGTGTGTTGGCTGGGTGTGGTGGCTCACGCCTGTAATTCCAGCACTTTGGGAGGCCGAGGCAGGTGGATCGCCTGAGGTCAGGAGTTCGAGACCAGCCTGGCCAACATGGTGAAACCCCATGTCTACTAAAAATACAAAAATTAGCCAGGTGTGGTGGCAGGCCCCTGTAATCCCAACTACTTGGGAGGCTGAAGCAGGAGAATCACTTGAACCTGGGAGATGGAGGTTGCAGTGAGCCAAGATTGCACTACTGCACTCCAACGTGGGAGACAGAGCAAGAGTCCAGCTCAAAATAAATAAATAAATAAATAAATATAAAAAATAAACAAATACAATAGACTCATTTGTTTTCCTGGAGATACCTCTGAGGAGGGGCTCAGAAGTCAGGGAGGGGAAAGACTGTCCCCGAAGGTCAGAAGTACAGAAGCGACATTCTGCACCCTTGCGTAGCAGAAATCTGCTATGAGCAGAGCAGAGCACTGGCACTTGTTGGCGTTTACACGCAGAATGCTGCCCTCTATCAATGACATGGAGGGTTTCCACAACAGAGAAGCAACAGGTCACAGACCCTGATCTCAGTTATACTTCCCAGTGCCTGCCCTCAGTTCAGTGGAAAGAGTTGCAAAATTCAGACAGTGCACTCATTTCAAAACCTCACACAGCCTGTGCAAAATTAATAATAAGCAAAGAAGGACTGCTCCCCAGAGATCTTGCATCCTTGCACTGTTACATCCAGCTGTCTGGCAGGTGGCAAGGGAAAGAACCAGTGGAGATGTAGGTACAGTATGTCAGTTTAAAATACAATAAGAGGCTGGTTGTGTGGCTCACGCCTGTAATCCCAGCACTTTGGGAGGCCTAGGCGGGTGGGTCATTCGAGGTCAGGAGTTAGAGACCAGCCTGGCTAACATGGCAAAACCTCATCTCTACTAAAAAAAAAAAAAAAAAAAAGGTGTAGTGGTGCGTGCCTGTAGTTCCAGCTACTCAGGAGGCTGAGGCAGGAGAATCACTTGAATCCGGGAGGTGGAGGTTGCAGTGAGCTGAGATGGTGCCACTGTACTCCAGCCTGGGCAACAGAGTGAGACTGTCTCAAAAATAATAATAATAGGCTGGACGTGGTGTCCCACATCTGTAATCCCAGCACTTTAGGAGGCTGAGGTGTGTGGGTTGCCTGAGCTCAGGAGTTCAAGACCAGCCTGGCCAACATGGTGAAACCCCATCTCTACTAAAAATACAAAAAATTAGCCAGGCGTGGTGGCATGTGCCTGTAATCCCAGCTACCTGAAATGCTGAGGTAGGAGAATTGCTTGAACCTGGAAGCAGAGGTTGCGGTGAGCCGAAATGGTGCTACTGCACTCCAGCCTGGGTGACAGAGTGAGACTTTGTCTCAAGAAAAAAAAAAATAATAATAAGATATGAGGGTAGATGGGAGAGTACGTGGAGGATGTGGAGGTAGAGTGAAGGAGAGTCCATCCAGGAGCAGTGCTGGTGCTTGCAAGACTCGGCTCGCCTTCCTGGGCTTCTTACCCTGCAGTTGGGTTGATGGAGGCAAATCCCCAGGGGATGCTGTTGTTTGGCTCTTCCGCACCTAAGACCCAATTAACAGCATTTGGGCCTGCTTCACCTGAGCAGCTCTGCATGCAGGGTCTTGAAGCCACTTTGTGAATGAATGTCTGCCATTGGCATTGATTTTGCTTTGGTGTTTATCCTGGGCCAGGCTGAGATTGTCACCTGGGCTTCACTAGCATTTCTGGAAGTCAGTGATAAAGGGGTTTGGGGGAGCTCCCAGTCCAAGCCTTCCCTTTCCTAAGGACCCTGGGAATCTAGGAAGGGATAAGCAGAAGTTGAAGCTTGGGTTGGGGTTTCTCTTTTATTCCCTGCCGAGTGCCCTTGAACAACCACTGAATATCCCTCAGATCTCTTTTCTCTTCTACAAAATGAAGTATAACTAAAAAAGTGCCACAGACCCACCAGGCTGTGATTTCAAAGTAGCCAAACTAGGGCAGGGCGCAGTGGCTCAAGCCTGTAATCTCAAAACTGTGGGAGGCCGAGGCAGGCTGATCACTTGAGGTCAGGAGATCGAGACCAGCCTGGTCAACATGGTGAAACCCAGTCTCTACTAGAAACACAAAAAAAATTAGCTGGTTGTGGTGGTGCACACTTGTAATCCCAGCTACTTAGGATGCTGAGGTGGGAGAATTGCTTGAACCCGGGAGGCGGAGGTTGCAGTGAGTTAAGATTGTGCCACTTGCTCTAGCCTGGGCGACAGAGCAAGACTCCACATCAAAACAAAACCAAAGTAACCAAATTAACCTTCTGTCCCATGGCAATCTCGCAAAGTGGATCCCAGCTACCTGTGGGAGGTTCCTTTGTTTTTTATTGTTTTTGAGGCAAAATGTTAGCATTTAGTAAATGTAGATGGTAGGTACATGTGTCATTTTCTTTTTGTTCTTCTAGTCTTTGTACCTTTCTATGAAGTTTCAAAATCTCACAATAAACCATGAATTTTCATTTATCTATACAATGGAATGCTATGTAGTGATTAAAAAGAATGAAGGTAAGAATGTGTGTAACAAAATTCCTATGGTGGATCTATCTGTCTATCTATCTATATCTATCTATCTATCTATCTATCTATCTATCTATCTATCTATCTATCTATCTATCTCACACATATGTATAAATAAACACATATATAT
>NW_012110918.1:10347350-10364676 GCF_000951035.1 Colobus angolensis palliatus | reverse complement strand
AGTTCATGACCAGCCTGGCCAATACCATCTCTACTAAAAATACAAAAAAAAAAAAGAAAAAGAAAAAATTTAGCAGGGCTTCATGGCACACACCTGTGATCCTAGCTACTTGGGAGGCTGAAGTGGGAGGATCCCTTGAACCTGGGAGGAAGAGGTTGCAGTAAGGAGGGAGAGTGCATGCCACTGCACTCCAGGGTGAGAGAGACTCATCTAAATAAATAAATAAATAAATAAATAAATAAATAAATAAAATAATGACTCTCATTATTCACTAATAGCCACCAACACAACCTTATTGTTTATTCAGCACAATGCTCAGCTCACAAACATGACCCCTGTCTGCTTCTTCCCCTGCCTCTATCACAGCCATTTACCCCCGAGGACTTGCCTGCCCATCCACCTTCCGATTGTCTGATCTGCCTTCCAGGCCACACATTCTGCTGCCCGTGACCCTCACAGATGCTGTCCTGGGGATGCAGCCACCCCTCGACAGTGAATGCCACTGTGGTGCTGCCTATTCCTTTGCCATCTGACCCAAAGCATAAGATGACTCTTCCCTGGTTACTCGGGGCACATCCAAAACTACGCGTGGTGTGAGGCCATCAGAAGGCAGAGATGCCCCGGGGAATAGCTCAGAACTACAGCACAGAGCCAGGCTCAGATGTTGCAGCAGGGGTTTTTAATCTGACAGCAAGAATGGCTACATAAAATAAAAATACAGGGATCATTGTACAAATATTATTAAGACTTTAAAGATGGCAAATGCAAAGTGTTAAGCCAAATGCAGGGTCCTTCTAAGTGCAGGGCCTTATGTGACTTTGTAGGTGGCATACCCATAAAGCTGGCCTTGTTTGGTGTTTTTCTGCCTCACTTCTCATCTGTGTTCATGTAGCCTTGGGCTGACATGCCCTACCCAGCAATAGAAAAATTCAGGCGTCTCCATAGCAGCTAACCATGGTCCTTAAGAGAGGTGGAAGAACTTTCCCTCATTCCTGTCTGAGCTCCGCTTCCTGAATCCTCATTCCCTTCTCCAATCAACCTCTTCCCAGGATGGTCCACTGCTGGATCATCTATTTCCTTCAGAGAAAATTCTACTCCCACCCATAGAGGGAGGTCTGGCTCTGCAGCCCCAATAAGCCGATCACTTCATAGGGTGACAGCAGTTTATTTCCCAAGTCCAGTCATTAATAATCCAAATCCAGTTATTCAGTCTCAAATAACACTACGTGGGAGGCAGCGAGAGCCTAGTTCAGGTGGGACTGTGACAAGTCCAGTTCATTTCTTTTCAGTCACTTCTCATTAAAGATTTAAAAATGCTGGGACCCAGCCTTGCCCAGGATTACCATGGGACATCTGTTGTTTTTGCATGGCTCGCCTCCAGATGACACCATCCCATTTTCCCTGGAAACCCTTTTCTTCCACTGTTTTTTTTTTTTTTTTTTTGAGACGGAGTTTTGCTCTTGTTATCCAGGCTGGAGTGCAATGGTACGATCTCGGCTCACCGCAACCTCCGCCTCCCAGCTTCAAGTGATTCTCCTGCCTCAGCTTCCTGAGTAGCTGGGATTATAGGCATGTGCCACCACACCTGGCTAATTCTGTATTTTTAGTAGAGAAAGAGTTTCCCCATGTTGGTCAGGCTGGTCTCGAACCCCTGACCTCAGGTGATCAACCCACCTTGACCTCCCAAAGTGCTGGGATTATAGGCATGATCCACCACGCCTGGCCCACTTTATTCCACTCTTGATCCACAGGATTGGGTGGGATTGACTCCACCTTCGGGGTGGACATGTGACCCAGGCTTAAGCTGTCCATCGTGTTCTACCCTCTGGCTATAGTATTGGTTCAGGGGTGGGCATGTGGCAATTTCAGTCTCCAGTGAGTGTTGGATCTAGGACTTTGGTTGGAACTGGGAGCTGTGAGGATGTGATCCTGGGGCTGCTGTCAATGATGGGGCCCCACAAGAAGGCTGCCTGTGAATGGAGCCATGCCAGAGAGAAAAATGAGAGAGAGAGACAGAGAGAGAGAGAGAGAGAGAGAGAGAGAGATTGAGAGGCTGAAGTCACTGAGAGTCCCTGGGTCCAGCTGAGCTCGAAGTCAGCTACACTTTCCAGGTTTCTCTGGTACAGGAACCAGTGAATTCTCTTTTCGGCTTAAGCCAATTTGAGTTGGGTTTTGTCACTGGAAATCAAGAGTCCTGATCATAAGATTTCCCCTTTTGCAGTCAAGAATAATGCCTGTTCTCTTTACACACAGTGCTGGGGAAATCAACTGGGATGATTTATGTGCAAGTTTTCTGCAAGTTGGAAAGTGCTTTTGGAACGGAATGACCTAGGATGCAGACTTGGCTAATAGCAGGGACAGGGCTCAAGCTCAGTTCTTTGGTACTCAAAGCCCAGTTCTCTTTCTCTGCTAATGAGCTGCCTCCTACTCTAAGAAAATCAGTGAGCAGGGCAGAAGGTGGTCAGGACAGGTGGTGGACAGGGCAGGTGGTGAACAGGATGAGGGTGAAGAGGGAAGGCAGTAGACAGGACAGGTGGTGGACAGAACAAGTGATGGATGGGGCAGGTGGTGGATGGAACCAGTGGTGAACAGGACAGGTGGTAGACAGCGCAGGTGGTGGTCAGGACAGATGATGGCCAGGGCCTATGCTATCCTGGTTCTCATGTGTCTGCTGTCCTTAGGATACCTGGTTTCAGGGAAAGGAGAGTGCGGGTCCTGGAGGACATGCCTGCAGAGCTCACCCGGCCTCTCCCTCTGTCTTTCCCAAGCCTCTCTTTGTGTGCCACGCTGCCATCCGAAGGGCTAGGATCCTGGTGTATTGGGTGTGGTTGAGTGCTTTTCAGCTTCTGTCTTTGGAGATGTTCATGGAAGGGATCCAGCTTTGTTTCTATGTGTTGGACTCTGCCATGCTTGGACAGGGGTCTTTGCACTGGGCACTTCTCAGAAGTGCACCAGGAGTCTCTTCCTTTCTTGGACATGGGCTTGAAGGGATCCCTGTGTTGGGGGCTCAGAGCCCTCTGACCTTCAGAGGTGAGACCCCATCCTGTGACTTTGGGCTTTATAGCCCCTCAGATCAGTCAATTAGCCAGGAGCCAGAAGTTGGCAGCTTTTAGAGCAGCAAGCATTTGACCTGGTCCCCTAGGGCCCAGCTTCCCACCATATGAGACTAGAGGTCTTTGACCTTCATGGGCACTAAGGTCCATGTGGCACATTGGGCTTCAGTCAGATGTGGCCTTAGCCATCTCTCTCTGTGCCATCCCTCTGATCCACCCAGCCTGCTGGACTCAGCTCCTTGGGGAATGAAGAGTGGGTTTTGTTCCTGGGGACTGGCATGTGGTACCCAGTAAATGTTTGGTGAATTGATCCTCAGGATTCTCAGGCAGAAATATCAGATTTCAAGGGGAGCACGTGGACATGGGTGGTGGTAGGATATAAGGAAATGACCCCAATCACCTTTCTACTCTTTCATGGTTCTTGCCCCTGAAACCCAAGTCCATAAGGCTCTGACACAGGCCTTGAGTGAGATGGAGGAAGAAGTGTGAAATGACAACTTCTGGCGATGACTGACAGAGGTTTCTGAAGATGGAGCATCCCTTCCTTTTCCCTCATCATAACCAGGTCAAGTCCAGGGAATTCTCAAGCTCAAAGGCAAGGAGTTCTTAAAGGATTGCAGGAAATACAGACCTGGAGAGAACAGAATGACTGCCCAGCCCAAGGCAGTTAAATATATACAGCTGAGGGAGGCAGAGATGGGGCAAGGGGTCGGGGAGAGGACCTAAGGGTAGAAGGGGCCAGTGGGGTTGTAGATTGAGGCTGTCCCTATACTGTAGCCAGCTACCAAATCATGTCAGCCTGATAGAATTAAACATTTGAATCCTCCAAGTTCCATTTCCCCCCCCTGGATTTCATGCTTAGCAAACAATCTCCTGATTATAATGTGGCTTGGCATCTAGGGCAATACGTGTCTTGTGAGTCTGATTAACATCAGCCTGACTGAAGAGATGGAGCCACTCTTGGGTGAGTGAGCAAAACCAGCTCTACATGGCTGAAGGCCACACAATGGACTGCTGTCAATGCCCTAAAAAGTAGTGACCATCTGTGACCCTCTTGGTGAAGCCCCTTGCCCTCTCCTGACTCTCTCCCTCTGCCTGTCTACCTTGCTTGGATTCGACTATAGGCAAATTTCTTAATGTCTCCGTGCCTCAGTTTACTCATCTGTAAAATGAGATTAAAATAGGATTGCTGTAGGATTAAGTGAGTTAAGAGATGCTAAGTGCGTAGAATATTACTCGGCATGCAAGTGCTGTCTAAGGATCTGCTGTAATGATTCCGGCTTCCACAATGCCGGCTGTGACCTTGAGCAAGTCATTTTTTTTCTTTCTTTCTTTTGGTTTTTTTTTTTTGAGACAGAGTCTTGCTGTGTCACCCAGGCTGGAGTGCAGTGTCGCAATCTCAGCTCACTGCAACCTCCGCCTCCTGGGTTCAAGCGATTCTCCTCCCTCAGCCTCCTGAGTAGCTGGGATTACAGGCCTGTGCCACCACACCTGGCTAATTTTTGTATTTTTAGTAGAGACAGGGTTTCAACATGTTGGCCAGGCTGGTCTCAAACTACTGACCTCGTGGTCTGTCCGTCTCAGCCTCTCAAAGTGCTGGGATTGCAGGTGTGAGCCACCGTGCCTGGCCATCTGGCCTTTGTTTCCCCGTCCTATTAATATGGAATTAACAGTAACATCTGCAAAAAGCATATGTTAAGTATAAAATATCTTGGCATATATTAAAGTGTTTTGTAAACGGTAAAATGCTGCACAAATAAACCATATGCTTATTTGGAAAATGTATTGGGAACAATGATTAGTCTTACTGGGTCCCTGCAGATTATAGTGCAGAGATGATTTTTAATATTTCTCACCTGATGACTGAATGAAACCTGAGGTAGGACCCAGAGAAGGAGGAAGAATCTGGGTAAAGGCAAGGGGGAGGTGAGGAGGGAGATTCCAGGGGCTGAAAGGGAGTGTCTGCCTCATGTGGACTGGGTACCAGACTTTATTCCCTTCTAAAGCTTACATGGCTTCTTAATGTGAGCTTGGGGAAGATGTTACCAGTTCCTGACTCTCTCCTACGGCTATTGTTCTAATAAACGACAGTTCCGATTTTTAATAAACAGAGTTGCTGGGAGATGGTATGAATGCAAAAATCAAACAGGAGAGGGAGGAAGAAGAGGAGGAGAAATGTTTGCTTTGTCTTTTTTTTTTTTTTGAGACAGAGTCTTCCTTTGTTGCCCAGGCTGGAGTGCAGTCACACAACCTCAGCTCATTGCAACCTCAGCCTCCTGGGTTCAAGAGATTCTCCTGCCTCAGCCTTCCAAGTAGCTGGGGTTACAGGCTCCTGCCACCACGCCCAGATAATTTTTGTAGTTTTACTAGAGACAGAGTTTCCCCATGCTGGCCAGGCTGATCTCGAACTCCTGACCTCAGGTGATCTGCCTGCCTCAGCCTCCCAAAGTGCCGGGATTACAGGCCTGAGCCACTGCGCCCAGCCTGCTTTGCTTTTAAAAGACTCATAACAAAAGATAAGGGGAGACAGAGAACAAAAATGGATGATCACTGACCCTGCCCGCAGCTCATGAGAGGAAGGGTGCGTATGTGTGCATGTGTGTATGTGCCTGTGTGTGTGTGTGTGTGTGTGTGTGTATGTGTGTGGTGGCGGCCAGGGGCAGAAGGCTAGCAAGCAAGAGAAAATTTGAACTTAAACACAGCTTGGTTTAAGATACCTAAAATCATGTGCGTTTGCAGAAGCACAAATGATTAAACAACATCCTCATGTTGATGGGTAGAAACTGTCTGCTAATAAGCAAATGAGAAGATGCTAATAAGCAAATGAGAAGGGAGGGAGTTGACTTTGGCATCAAGGCCAGGAACCATGTGCTAGGGGAATTCTTGAGCCCTGCATGTCTCAAGTTATTTTCACTTACTACCCAAGGCCTTGCTCCCTTTAGGAGCAGGGTGAGGGCTGGTGTCATCAGCTAGGGGTTAAGATTTTCCAGATCTGTTTGCTTGGAGCTGTCTCTCTTGGCCCCAGAAAACCTCCTCTGGTTAAGGGATGGGAGGATGTCCAGGGCCACTCCCAGCTGGGAACTGCATTGCCTGAGTGAGTTAACAAGGAGCTGTGATCTCCATTCCCACTCGCAGTGTCTAGGGACTGTTTCTCTTGCCTGAGTAGAGGAGGAAGGAAGCAAGAAGCGTATTGGGATAAGTTTAGATCCACTTCAAATGCCCAGTTCAACAATTCTCCAGCCTGGTGCTCACCTCTGGCTGTTTTCTTTTACCCAGCCAGGCGGAGTTTCCTGCCCTGAAACTGAAGGAAGTCCCTCCCCAGAACAGCTTATAAGAGGAAACATTAGGGCAACAACAGGAGTGAGTCTCAGACATTTTCTCACAAAAGGCCCCAGGGACCACAAATTAAAGGGAAGGATGCTTAGAGGAAAGCCTGAAGAGTTTGGAAAACGACTTTGAGGCATTGAACTGAGTCATCATCATTTCCTGCTGAGGTTATCCTAACAGAACTAGCAGGCGCCACTCCCCACACCAGCTGCCTGCTCTGGGATCTGGGCAGGACCGACCTATTAGCCAAAGGAATCCCAGACGGTCCTAGATTGCCAGTGATGTAATATACACTTCATTTGTTTATCTGTATGCCTTCAGAGCAAGCAAAAGAGGAAAACAAGCCAGTGGAAATATTATACAGGGAGCAGCTAGCTTTTCTTGGCTTTCTTGTTTGTTCCTGAGCTGACAGTAGAAATCTTTCGAGAACAGGAGCTAGTGCACTTTGAAAACAAAATGTCTTCACTTACAGGGCATGGATTTTTCTATGGATTTGGATTCTTTGAGGACAAATTTGCATACCATTATCATTGTTTCATTGAAAAAAGAATAAAAGAAGCACCTGTGGGATAGAGAATGGGAGAGGAACACAGAATGGCGAGTACGGTCTTCTGCTGTTTTGTTTGTCTTTCCCTTGTACAATTTTCTGGCAGGGAAGGACAATGCTGTTGTATCCAGACCTTTCCCTAGGATTAATGGGTGACAGTCCCATGGGGAGGGAGCTAGTTCGTTTGTGGAACTCTGTATCTCCTGGATGTTAACTTTATTTTTCATTTTTTAATTTTAATTTTTTTTTGTTGGGGGGGGACAGAGTCTCGCTCTGTCGCCCAGGCTGGAGTGCAATGATGTGATCTCGGCTCACTGCAACTTCTGCTTCCTGGGTTCAAACGATTCTCCTGCCTCAGCCTCCTGAGTAGCTGGGATTACAGGTGTGCACCACCACGCCTGACTAATTTTTGTATTTTTAGTAGAGACAGGGTTTCACCATGTTGGCCAAGCTGGTCTCGAATTCCTGACCTCATGATCCACCCACCTCAGCATCCCAAAGTGCTGGGATTACAGGTGTGAGCCACCACACCAAGCCTGGATGTTAACTTTAATCAGAAGCCATAAATAAGAGAGGACATTTCAGATTGAGTCAGGCATGACCTTTGCTTCCTGGGTCATTCTCCTGCAGGTACCCGTATCTTTCTTAGGACACTTCTGGGATTATATAGAAGTATAGCCATTTGTGTGCATGCCTTCTAGGCCATAAGCTTAGTGAAGATGGGAATCATTTGCGTCTATGTTCTCGATAATGACCAACCTAGTTCTTTACGCTTTAGAAATGTCCAATGCATGTTTGCTGAATGAATCGATGAGGCATGTGGACTTTTGAGGGACACAGAAATTATGAGATGGGTAGTAGAAGGAAGTGAAGAACAAGTGCAAGAGATGGGGGAGAGTGGCAGATATTACCTGCTTGCCTTTTCCTTTCACCCAGAAGAGGTGTTAAAGCGGTCGGAGGAAATGGAAATACTTTGGAAGACAGAGACCTGGTAATCCCTTTTCACCCAACAAGAACCAAGCCCTGGATGAATGGATGAGCAGCTCGCGTTTTTCTGCCCCCTGCCCCCGGTCTTTCTGAGACTGACTTTGTCCTAGGAATTGTTTGTCTCTCTGGAAGTTAGACCGGTATGTGGGTGTCCCTTAGAGCCCTGGTGATGGGGAATTAGGAAGTAAGTGCTTGAACTGAAGCCCTTTTGTCCTAATTCACTGGTATCTGGGGCGAAAGCTTGCCCTCTCTGTGAAAATGAAATGAAAATCTTTTCATTTTCCCAGAACTCAAGGTCAGACCCTGGCACAGTAGGGCCCCTACCCCGTACCATTGCCCTGGATGGCTCTCGAAGCTGGTGGCAAGAGAGAACTGAGAGTTCTCTGAGGAAAAGAGCAACCAGGTTGCTCATTTGTTTTAAATTATTTAGTTGCATCAAATATTCAGATTTGTGGCAACATCTCTATTTAAAAACTCTGGGCACATGATGGATGAGCTCAATGTTTTCAGTCAGTTCCCAGTTTCCAGCCCACCCTCCGGTAATCTTCTAAGAGTTACCTGGGCTTGCCTGGGTTAGTCTCCAACTACTGGGACCAGCTAAAGTGCAAGGGCTACACAATGCCTGTGATGATATTTGGCATACGTTTTTCATATAAATGAATTTCATCATGTCCCATACATTGCTTTCAAGAGAAAAAAGATATTCAACTTAGGAAGTCAGAACTGGGATGTTTGCATAGAAGTCACGCTTTTTGCATAGGCAGGTTGTATGAGTTTGTTTCCATGGACTTCTGCCTGGGAAATATGTGGTGTGTGTGTTTCTGAGGTTCTCTGTGTATGAAGCTGCTGCTCTTCTCACAAAGTTCATCATTTTAGGTGAGACTGAATGTGACACCCATTGAAGCTGCTTTGGAGCCCAAGATGCATGCCCTAATACTTTTTTTTCTTTTTTCTTTTTTAATTTAAGACAGAGTCTCACTCTGTCACCAGGCTGGAGTGTGGTGGTGTGATCTTGGTTCACTGCAACCTCTGCTTCCCGGGTTCAAGCCATTCTCCTGCCTTAGCCTCCCGAGTAGCTGGGACTACAGGTGCATGCCACCACATGTGCTAATTTTTGTATTTTTAGTAGAAACGGGGTTTCACCATGTTGGCCAGGATGGTCTTGATCTCCTGACCTCATGATTCTCCCTCCTCGGCCTCCCAAAGTGCGGGGAGCCACCGTGCCCAGCCAGTACAACCACTTTTACTGAATGCTTCCTATATTCCAGATATTTCATATGTATGCTTTACATTATATTATCTAACATCCTTGCTCAAAAATAATAAGGCAGGTATTATCATTCCTATTTTATAGCTAAGAAAAGTAAGACTCACAGATGTTGCTCAAAGTCACATCAAGGTTTGGCTTATTCCAAGTCTGGAGTTTCATTTCATCATACAACAATATCTCTTCTCTGGCAAATTTCTAGGACTACCCAACATAATATTTGCTGCGCTGTCACAGTGCAAGATGATACTTCTTCCTCTATAATGATAATCCCTGGGGGAGGGTGTGTGGCAAGCATGTGGGAGGGGGGCTCTTGGGAAGCTGACAAGGTTCTGTTTGTTTCTCTTGATAGTGGTTGCACAGGTATGTTCACTTTGTGGTGATTCACCAAGGTAGACACATAAGATTCAGGATTGTTTGGTGTTTGTCATTTTTCTTTCTTTCTTTTTTTTTTTTTTTTGTTTTTTGAGATGGAGTCTTGCTCTGTCGCTGAAGCTGGAGTGCAGTGGCATGATCTTGGCTCACTGCAGTCTCCACCTCCTGGGTTCAAGTGATTCTCCTGTCTCAGCCTCCCTAGTAGCTGAGATTACAGGAGTGGGTTACCACACCTGGCTGATTTTTGTATTTATAGTAGAGACAAAGTTTCACCATGTTGGCCAGGCTGGTCTTGAACTCCAGACCTCAGGTGATCTGCCTGACTCAGCTTCCCAAAGTGGTGTTTGTTACGTGCCAATAACAAGTCTATTTAAAAAATCATTTCTCCATACTGGGCAAGTGGGTCATACCCACAATGCCAGCACTTTGGGAGGCTGAGCGAGTGGATCTCTTGAGGCCAGGAGTTCGAGATCAGCCTGACCAACATCATGAAACTCTGTCTCTACAAAACAACAACAACCAAAAAATTAGCCAGGCATGGTGGCACATGCCTGCAGTTCCAGCTACTGAAGAGGCTGAGGTGGGAGGATCACTTGAGCCTGGGAGGCAGAGGTTGCAGTGAGCTGAGATCACACCATTGCATTCCAGCCTGGGTGACAGAGTGAGACCCCACTTCAAAAAAAATTTTTATCCTAGCAATTAATGTTGGAGGGGAGCCCTGCTTCTCATGGACAATAGACGCTAATTAATCAGTGGGAACTCCTTGGACTCTACTACATAGTAATTTTTAAAATAATACAAATAAGTTGATGCCCTGCCCCTTTACAAAAAGCGTTTTAAGTGGATCACAACAAAACATCACGCACAATCATAAAGTGGTATTAGGAGGAGGTTGTCAGCACTATATAGGAAGGAAAACTTTCCTTACATACATATGTCACTCTGCTGGGCACCACAGAAGGCTTAAGGCTGGCTTCCACTCTCAGGGTGCTCACACAGCCAAGCTGATGACACCGAGCCTTTACTAGTAGTAAGTATACACTTGCCTCTAAATATATTGGAACTTGTTGGAATGGGTTCCCACTATCAATTTGGTGATCAATAAACTCAAAGGAAGTAAAAGTTTTCATGGACTACATCCTACATCTCATGTATGGGTAATTGAAATGGAAAATACCACATCTGATCAATATTTTGAATAATCTGAGCTCCCAATCTTAAAGCTTTCAAAATGAATATTTATACATTTATAGGATGGTATAAACTTGGAGAGACCCACATATCTAGTTGCCAGGACAATTTTGTAATTGATTTGTAATTATGTTCCTCTGCTTGCATAAACTTTTTTTTTTTTTTTTTGAGACAAAGTCTTGCTTTGTTGCCCAGGCTAGAGTGGAGTGCAGGGGCATGATTTTGGCTCACTGCAGCCTCTGCCTCCCAGGCTCAAGCAATTCTCCTGCCTCAGCCTGCTGAGTAGCTGGGATCAGAGGTACATACCACCATGCCCAGCTAATTTTTGTATTTTTAGTAGAGATGGGTTTCACCATGTTGGCCAGGCTGGTCTCGAACCCTTGACCTCAAGTGATCCAAAGTGAGCCTCAGCCTCCCAAAGTGCTGAGATTACAGGTGTGAGCCACCATGCCCGGCCTCGCATGCACTTTTTACTGGACTAACTTTACAACATCAAATAGCACAGAACTTCTAGTTTACTTCAAACTGTGAGGCTTTAAAATTTCTATACTGGGGTAGTGGTTATACATTTTTTTCTCCTTCCCTATATCCTAGTAATTCAGAGACCTGGAGGGAGAAGATACATGGACTGTCAGATCTACAGACCTGCTTCCTTCAATAGCTGATTTTCTTTCATTTGTGTCAGAAACAGGCAGCATGGCACAGAGCCATGCACCTAAAACTTTATTGTGCATATTTATTCCTAGAGATCTTGTTAAAGTGCAGATTCAGATTCAGCCACTCTAGGGTCAGGGCTGAGATTCTGCTTTCTATTGTAATAAGTTCCCAGGTAATGCCAATGCTGCTGGTCCATGGACTGAACACTTTGATGAGAAGTTTAGTAAGGATATAGAGGAAAGAATACTACATGTGGAGTAGTAATTTCTGGCTTTTAGTATCAGCTCTGCCATTTACCAGCTTGCTTTCTTGGACAAGTCATTTTGCTTCTCTGGATTTTAGTTTCCTCAAATAAAAGCTGTGCGATAGAGGAGGAGGTTGGGTTAGGTTATTTCAAAGCTTGCATTCATAGACTCTTCAAAGTGATGTTTTGATTAAAAAACTCCACCTACAGGATCACATACAGCCTTTCAAGGGACTAACAGGTGAACTGGCATTATCAAAGCAGAAATTATAAGGGCTGGAGTAGGAGGGCATGGGAAAGTCAGAGAAAGGGAAGGTGAGCCACAACTTATTATGGCAAATATGGGGCTTTGATTCTTTCAGAGTGATGGATTTTGAATTAAAATTGTTATCCTGAGAGAGGCTACTATTTTCCCCTCCAACCATCTTAGGGGGAGACCTGCTTTACTGAAAACTGAGTTGCATAAGAAACTTGAATGAAGGAAGCAATGGATGTGTTAGTGCTTTGAAATAAGCAAATGCTTAAAGGGGCTGTGAGTGAGTCATGGCTGGAGGGAAGCTTTCTGGAGCCATGAGGGAGTCTGGTTTGAAAACAGCAGTTCATCTCTGCTGCAGACCATTTCTCTAATTTCAGACAAGTTGACCAGAAATTCAGGTGTTTGGCCACTGCTAGCAGACGTAACAGGGACAAATGCAGTCTCCTACAAGGGTTAGGAGAGCAAAGGTGCCAGGGGCCAAACAGGGGCATAAATAGGCAAGGAGAAGGAGGGGGTGAAAAAGGAACACAGATGATTTAAGTGAATGAATGAAGCTTCTGACCATCTGAGCCTCTGGAGGCAGCCCTTCCCCAAGAGCTCACCCATCTCTGTTTTGAGCAGGAAACAGGATCAGACAGAAAGGGCTCCCCACACTCACAGATACAAGCTAGTTTCTCATTAAGTCCCAAAGCAAAGTCAGGGGAGTGGGGAAAACTCCTAGTGCTGGCGCCTGTTCCAACGGTTAGTTGGGAAATACAGTAGATATTTACCTTATGTAGGACGTGCTCGTTGAAGTCAGGGCCAGCTCCTCCCTGGTAGGAATCGGGTCTCTGCAGGTCCATGCCCGGCTTGGAGCTCGCCACTCCGACTCTCCCTGCGCTCTGCGTCAGTGCTTCCAGGAGCTCGGTCCGAGTTCCGCTGGGTGCGGCAGGCTCGGGTCTGAGCCCTGCGGGCCGGGCCGCATCCGTTTTCAGCACTGGACAGTTCCCCGCAGCGGCCGCGGCGCGGTACCAGGCGGGCAGGCGGCCACCCTCTTCCAGGACGGAGTGTTTCAGCACCAGGAACAGCGACTCTGCCGTTGTGCGCCTGGGACCAGAGTTCTGAGATCCTGTCCGCTCCAATCCCTGCCTCTTAGGACTCCAGGATGCTGGCAGGGACGCAAGATTTGGGTTTGGCTGGTGATCCCTGCGTATTTCATTCAGTTACCGGACTCCGGAGGCTCAGCGACCCGGCTGCGTTCTCAGGGCATTGCAGTCCCGGGAGCTCACCGTTTCTGATTTCGAGCCAACTGGCATCTCCGTCACCACGCAGCCCAGCGCAGCGCAGCTCTCCTCACACGTTTGCAGGGGCGAAGTCCTGCGGCGCTGGCGGCGCTTCTGTTTTTGTCCCTGGACAATTCTCTCCAGGATGTATGAGATAAATAGAGATTCTAAGCCTGAGGTCGACAGACGATGGGTCTTAGGTGTCCCCAAAGTCCCTGAAATATGCTAAATTCTGCTTACCTGCGTTTTCCTAGGGAGAAGGTCCAGGGCTTTAATCACATTCTCTCCAGTATACTTGACCCCAAGAAGTTAAGAACAATGGGCCCAGGAGAGGCAGATGGTGGTTTGGTTAGAAGCACAGGCTCCAGGATTCAAATCTTGACTCTGAAAATTATTAGTTGTGTAACCTCGGGCAAATTAATCTCTCCTAAGTGTCTACAAAATGGAGCTAATATTATAATAGTATCTGCCTCATGGTTTTGTTCTGAGGATTTAATGAGTTAATTCATGTAAAAAGCCTAGAACAGTGCCCGGCATGTACTAAGAACTCAATAAATGTGAGCTACTATGCTCTCTGGAAAGGGGATGAAGAGCTCTGGCTACTTCCCCTAAACATTAGGGGAGTCCTGCTGCTGTGACCATTGATTGGCAAAATTGCATCATCACCTGTAATATGAGAGCGTGAGGCTGACCATCATGGGAACTGGAGGCTGAGACTGTGGCCCCTGGGATTATTATCAGATTACTAAGGACGGCCGGGTACGGTGGCTCAAGCCTGTAATCCCAGCACTTTGGGAGGCCGAGACGGGTGGATCACGAGGTCAGGATATCGAGACCATCCTGGCTAACACGGTGAAACCCCGTCTCTACTAAAAAAATACAAAAAACTAGCCGGGCGAGGTGGCAGGCGCCTGTAGTCCCAGCTACTCGGGAGGCTGAGGCAGGAGAATGGCGTAAACCTGGGAGGCGGAGCTTGCAGTGAGCTGAGATCTGGCCACTGCACTCCAGCCTGGGCAACAGAGCGAGACTCCGTCTCAAAAAAAAAAAAAAAAAAAGATTACTAAGGACAAGTCCTAGTACCACCCACTGGCCCTTGGAGTCAGTATCAACATGAAAGGAAACAGCCAGGCTTAGGGTTAAAAGAGTACATTTTACTCCTGGGTTTCACTCCTTTTTGGCTGAGTTGCGTGAGCCAGATCACTCGTGTTCCCTGGGATTACTTATGTTTTCTCATTTGCAAAATAGGTAATCTATGCCCACTTTATTGGGTTTGGGGGAAGAGTGAGACAATGCATATGAAAAGTCTTTATTTTCTTTTAAATTGTAAAGCAAATTTCATTTATAAAGCTTTATTATTGCTGGAATCACTATACTGTAGATACTCAATGAATACTGATTAAATGAACAAAGCTAGGGAAACAATGTGCTTGTTTTATAAGATTCTCACTGGGCTGATTTTTTTTTCACCCTGTGACAAATACATACCATCCAATGGTTGGAGTTCTTAGTGTGAGGTGAATAAATGGATGAATGTATGTTAGGGGAACTTTGCAACATTGATAACGTTACACCAAGTTTTGCTTCTGTGCCTTTTTCTGGGGGAGAAGAAATCTCCAGAAGAAGAAATGAATCCCATAGATTTTATTAAGTTCTCAAAGTTGTTTACACTCAAAAAAAGTACAGAATGAATAGCTTAGACTCGCTCATCTTAACTTTCTCCTGAGCTTCCTCAACAACCCTGACTACTATAGATAAGAAGATTCTAGAGGCTTTGTCTGGAACCTCACACTCCTTGGAAGGTTCACTTCTCAGGTCTTGTTTGGAGTTCTGAAGGTTCAGAAATGTGATTCTGTTTGTTCAGGTTTATAGAACAAATAGCAGAGGATCTGAACCAATCCAGAACTGATGATGGAAGACTTTCATGAGAAATGACGTTTAAGCTGAGATCTGAAGGAAAAGTGGGCATTAGTCGAAGAGGGTGGTGGTGGTGGGGTGGTTCCAGGCAAAGCAATCAGTATATGCAAAGGCTTTAAGGTGTGAAGAGCTGAGAAAAGACCAGTGTGGCTAGAGTCCTGAGAAAGAGAGGAGAAGGGTAATGGGAGACCAATCCAGAGATAGATAAGGACCAGATCATGCGGATCTTGTTAAGGGTTTTGAACTTCATTCTAAGAGCAATGTGAAGCCATTGAAGGACTTCAAGTAGGGAAATGGCATGGCTAGCTTTGGGTTTTAAAGATACTACTTTGGCTACTGTATAGAGAATGAGTTAAGTCAAGAATGAATGTGCTCTTTTATTGATTTATAAAATTGATTTTTATATTATGGGCATTAATCCTTTATCTCATAAATATTGCATTATTTTCCATAGATTTCTTTTCTTTTCTTTCTTGTTTTTTTTGAGACGTGGTCTCACTCTATCACCCGGGCTAGAGTGCAGTGGCTCAATTAAAGCTCACTGCAGTCTCGACCTCCCAGGCTCAAGCAATCCTCCTGCCTGAACCCTCTGACTAGCTGGGACAACAGGTGTGTGCCACCATGCCTGGCTAATTTTTGTATCTTTTTTAGAGACAGGGTTTTGCCACATTGCCCAGGCTTGAACTCCTGGGCTTAAACAATCTGCCCGCCTTAGCCTCCCGAATTGCTGGGATTACAGGTGTGAGCCACTGCACCTGGCTGTAGATTACTTTTCAATGATTAACTTTGTTTATGCTTTTATTATGCTGTATTAAAGTTTTTAATCTTTAAGTTTGGGCTGAGTATGAGCAGGCATTGGCTAGGCAGAAGAGATCATCAGAAGGCATATTGTTGTGTGTGAACCCCAAATATCTGAGACAGCTGTCAGTCAATTTAGGAAGTTTATTTTGCCAAAGTTGGGGACACACACCATGACACAGCCTCAGGAGGTCCTGATGGCATGCTTAAAGTGGTTTGGGGGCAGCTTAGTTTTATATATTTTAGGGAGACATGAGACATCAATCAATATATGTAAGATGTACACTGGTTTGGTCCAGAAAGGCAGGGCAACTCGAACTGGGGAGGGGAGGGGGCTTTTTGGTCAAAGGTAGATAAGAGAAAAATGTTTGCATTCTTTTGAGTTTCTGATTAGTCTTTCCAAATGAAGCAATCAGATATGTATCTATCTCAGTGAGCAGAGGGATGACTTTGAATAGAATGGGAGGCTGGTTTGCCCTAAGCAGTTCCCAGCTTGACTTTTCCCTTTAGCTTAGTGGTTTTGGGGTCCCAAGATTCATTTTTCCTTTCACATGAGCAAACAATAAAAGTGAAGGAAAGTAGGTATTCTTTAGAGAATGTGTCCGTTATATAACAATACTATTAGTTTAGAATTACATATGTTGTGTGTTCCTATTCTTTTAAATTTGTTAAGATGTGTTTTGAGGTCTTATCTTCATGAGCATTCTAGGTGAGGTTGAGAAGAATGTGTATTTGTTATTATCGGGTAGAGTATTCTATAAATGCCAATCAGATCGAGTTGATTGATAGTGTTCTTCAAGTCAACTATATCCTTTATGTATTGTATTCCTGCTAGATCTATCAGTTACTGACAGAGGGTTTTGAATTCTCCATCTCTACAGTGGATTTGTCTTTTTCTCTTTTTATTTCTATTTGTTTTTGCCTCATGTATTTTGACACTCTGTTATCAGGTGCATGTACATTTCTTGGAGAACTAATTCCCTTTGTCATTAGGTAGGGTTCCTGTTTATTCCTAACAATTTTCCCTGTTCTAAGTCTTTTTTGTCTGGAATTAACATCACTACTCCAGTTTTCTTTTGATCAGTGCATTGTATAACTTCTTCCATCCCTTTATTTTTGAACTTTGGAGTCTTTATATTTAAAGTATATTTCTGGTAGGCAGCATATAATTGGATCTTCTTCTTTTATCCCCTCTGACAATCTCTATCCTTTAATTAGTGTATTAAGCCATTCATATTTAAAGTGATTGTTACTATATTTGGATTAATATTGACCATGTTTGTAACTGCTTTTTATTCATTTACAGATGCTACTGCTTCTGCACTCTCTGAGCAATTTATATGATTTTTAAAAATTTTATCTTCTCTCAGAATATCAGTAAAAAATTCTTCTTAAAAAATTTTAGTTCAAGCACAGTAGCTCACACCTGTAATCCTAGCACTTTGGGA
>NW_012110918.1:10343632-10347300 GCF_000951035.1 Colobus angolensis palliatus | reverse complement strand
TCTCTCTCTCTCTCTCTCTCTTTCTCTCTTTCTCTTTCTTTCCTTCTTCTCTCTCTTTGCCGGAGTGCAGTGGTATGACCTTGGCTCACTGCAACCTCCACCTCCCAGGTTCAAGAGATTCTCCTGCCTCAGCCTCCCAAGTAGCTGGGATTACAGACGCATGCCACTATGCCTGGCTAATTTTTGTATATTTAGTAGAGATGGGGTTTCACCATGTTAGCCAGGATGATCTTGAACTCCTGACCTCAGGTGATCCACTCGCCTCAGCCTCCCAAAGTTCTCGTATTACAGGCATGAGCCACTGCTCCTGGCCTCTAAAATATTTTCTTGATCTATGGTTTTCTGATATTCTGCATGAATTTATATAACCATATGCCTATTTACATCTATTGTGCTGGGTACTCAGTCTACCCTTTCAATTTGAAGATGTGTGTCTCCTTTCCTCTCTGGGAAATTCTCTTCCTTTAATTTTTTTCTCCCCTTAATTGTTACTATTATTTTCTGAAGTTCCCAAGTAGTCAGATTTTATCATTTTCCATCTCTTTGTCTTTTTTGCTCTATGAACTAGGATATTTCCTTACTCTCATCTTTAAAATCCTTACAATGCATTATTTTTTAGCAAAATTCTTTTCAGTTTCCAAGAATTATATTTTTGTTGCCCAGGTGCGGTGGCTCATGCCTAATCCCAGCACTTTGGGAGGCTGAGGCGGGCAGATCACTTGAGGTCAGGAGTTCCAGACCAGCCTGGCCAACATGGTGAATCCCTGTCCCTATTAAAAATACAAAAATTAACCAAGTGTGGTGGCGTGTGCCTGTAATTGTAACTACTTGGGAGGCTGGGGCAGGAAAATCGCTTGAACCTGGGAGGTGGAGGTTGCAGTGAGCCAAGATTTCTTCATTGCACTCCAGCCTGGGCAACAAGAGTGAAACTTCATCTGAAAAAAAATTTAAACAGTTCTCTTCAGAGTTTACAGGGTATTCTTAAAACTAAACTAAATCTACCTTCAAATAGCACTATTTCTGCTTCATGTGTAGTGCAGGTGCCTTAAAAACAGTATCCTGAGTCCTCCCTTCCAGCCTTCTGACATTGCTATCATTTATGTCATTTATCCACATGCTATAATCATTAAATACTGACTACTATTGTTACTTTAAACAGTTATCTTTTAGATCAATTAAGAATAGGAAAAATAAGATTTTTATTTGACCTTCATTTACATTTTCTCTGACACCCTTCTTTGCTTCATATAGATCCAAGTTTCTGATATGTGTTACTGTCCTGCTTGAAAAAAATTTTTTTTAACGTTTCTTGCAAGGGAAGTCAGCTGATGACAAATTCCTCAGTCTTATAGTATCTATTTCTTCTTCATTTTTTTAAAGAGATGGGATCTTGCTATGTTGTCCAGGCTGGAGTGAAGTAGCTATTCACAGGTGGGATTATAGTACACTGCAACTCCAAATTCCTGAGCTCAAGTGATCCTTCTGCCTCAGCTTCTCAAGTAGTTGGGACTACCAGTGCATAGTACCATACCCAGATAATGTTTTAATTTTTTCATAGACATGAGCTGTTGCTATGTTGCCTAAGCTCATCTCGAACTTCTGGCTTCAAAGGATCCTCCTACCTCAGCTTCCCAAAGGGCTAACACTACAGGCACACACTACCATGCCCAGGGCTTCTTCATTTTTGAAGGATAATTTCCCTGGATATAGAATCCTAGGTTGATGGTTTTCCCCTCTAACACTTTAAATATTTTATACTACTGTGTTTTTGCTTGCATACTTTCTTTTTTAAATTATTTTTTTCTAATTTTAAATTTTTATGGATACATACTAGTTGCACGTATTCATGGGGTACATGCTATATTTTTACGTAAGTGTACAATGTGAATGAGCAAATCAGGGTAGCTGGGATATCCATCACCTTAAACATTTATGATTTCTTTGTGTTAGGAACATTCCAACTTCATTCCTGTAGCTATTTTGAAATATAAATTCAATTATTGTTAACTATAGTCGTCCTATTTTGCTACCAATGCTTGCATACTTTCTGAGGAGAAGTTAACTATAATTTTTTTTTAAATTTGAGATGGAGTTTTGTTCTTGTTGCCCAGGACGGAGTGCAATGCTGCGATCTTGGCTCACTGCAACCTCTTCTCCCAGGTTCAAGCGATTCTCCTCTTCAGCCTCCCGAGTAGCTGAGATTACAGGCATGTGTCACCACGCCTGGCTAACTTTGTATTTTCAGTAGGGATAGGGTTTCTCCATGTTGGTCAGGCTGGTCTCAAACTCCCGACCTCAGGTGATCCGCCCGCCTTGGCTTCTCAAAGTGCTGGGATTACAGGCGTGAGCCCCCATGCCCGGCAGTTTACTATAATTTTCATTCTAGCCCCTCTACAGGAAGACTACTCTTTCCTCCTTAGGGTTCTTTCAAGATTTTTCTCTGTCTTTGATTTTCCTAGTCATCAGCATGAGAACCTGGTGGGGTTCCTGGAGATAAGTCCACGAAAATGTGGGTACCCACCTAAGACCGACCCCCAGGAATTTCTCACTTTCAAATTAGTCCACACTCAGCCTCCAACAGTTCCTCAAAATTACCATATAAGTGTTCCTACCAGCTCATGGTTCCAGTGGCTTCTGCTCCAGGTAAGTAGATCTCAGCCGTGACTTTCTGGATGCACCTGTCTCTCCAGATTTCAGAGGAACAGGTTTCCCTGGAAACTCAGTTCTCTGATGGTCCAAGAAAAGTCATTGATTTTGAGCTTGTTCAGCTTTTTCCTATTGTAAGGAGTGGGGATGATGACCTCTAGCTCTTCACCTGTCAAAGTTAAAACTAAAAGTCCTTCATTCGGATTAGAGTATTATCTTTCCTGGGAAAAGATTCCAACATTTTTTCAAGCTGTAATCATTTTTTTTTTTTTAGCTTCATGCCCTTTGGACCTTTTTTTGTGACATTCTAAATTAACACAATAATTTTAAAATTCAAGTTATTCGCATAGTAATTACATTTTGGATTGATATCTTTCTGAGATTTGGGGCCATTCAAGTGTCATTGGTAAGTACATTTGCAGACCATCTCTCAGGATGCCTGGTTCATTCTGCAGGGCTTCTGATCTAAAAGTTTTAGAAGTGGTATTTTCTAATCCTGTCCCCATGTGCTAGGGAGGTCATTTGTATGGATAAGGACTGTCTCATGCATGTTTCCCCAAACAGGGAGGGGCAGCTTTCTTGCCAGCTGTTCTCTCTTGTAGCTCTGTAGCTCTCTTGCCTCAGCTGCCTCTTGCCTCAGCTCCCTGTAGCTGCCTTTTGCCTCAGCTCCCTCTGCCTGGGAAATGTTTCTGCATATGGAGTTGTAAGGTGGTCTCTAAGTTTCCTCTTCCAGTCCTAGTTATCAGGGTGTGAATATTGACTTTCCTGTGTTCAGTTCATCTTCTTTGTTTGTTTGTTTTTTGAGACAGAGTCTCACACTGTTGCCTGGGCTGGAGTGCAGTGGCATGATCTTGGCTCACTGCAACCTCTGCCTCCCGGGTTTAAGCGATTGTCCTGCCTCAGCCTCCAGAGTAGCTGGTATTACAGGTGCCCGCCACCATGCCCAGCTAATTTTTTGTATTTTTAGTAGAGATGGGGTTTCACCATGTTGGCCAGGCTGGTCTCAAACTCCTGACCTCGTG
>NW_012110918.1:10340468-10343255 GCF_000951035.1 Colobus angolensis palliatus | reverse complement strand
TTTTTGTACTTTTAGTGGAGACAGGGGTTTCACCATGTTGGCCAGGCTAGTCTTGAATTCCTGACCTCAGGTGATCCAAAGTGCTGGGATTACGGGCATGTGCTACTGTGCCTGCCAAGAGTGCTCCTTTACATGTTAATACAGAAGGTTTCAGCCCTTTGAGAATTATCATCACTATGATGGATTCTGTTTCCATATCTGTCATGATGTAAACTGGATAGGTAAAATTTTTTGTTGGTTTCATTTCAAAAATTTTAATCAAAGTAACAAATGCATATTGTAAAAAATTTAAATGGTATGGAAGGTCTTAGACATCTCTCTTATCCCTACCCCCAGTCCTTCTCCTCCAAGGAAACTTCCCCCTGCCCCCGCTGCTTTTTATTTTTTTTAGCTCTGTCTGTTTTTAGTTCCTATAACACCATTTTTTTTGGTCTACCAGTTACAAACATCTGTTGACTAGTAGCCTTATATTTCCTCTGCACATTCTTTTCAATATAGTTATGCCATCATTTTCTGTTCTTCCACCAGTCGACTCTGCAATTTCACACAACAGACTCCAACCTCCATTCCTTGCTCTGTGAACCGTAGATTGTATTTTTGGAGTTGCCAAGGTCTAAGATGAAGCATTAGCATTCCTATCCTTCTTTTCACTTCTTTCCCCTGTCATTTCCCAACCTCTTTCAGATACACTTTTTTAAAAAACCAAGTTTAATTAAATTTAATTAATTAATTAATTTTTGAGACAATATCTCACTCTTGTCGCCCAAGCTGGAGTGCAGTGGCATGATCTCAGCTCACTGCCACCTCTACCTCCTGGGTTCAAACGATTCTCCTGCCTCAGCCTCCCGAGTAGCTGGGATTATAGGCACCCACTACCATACCTGGCTAATTTTTGTATTTTTAGTACAGGCAGGGTTTCACCATGTTGGCCAGGCTGGTCTTGAACTCCTGAACTCAGGTATCCGACCATCTCGGCTTCCCAAAGTGTTGGGATTACAGGCATGAGCCACCGTGCCCAGCTTTTTAATTTTTTTTTTTAATTTTAGAATTATTTTGTTTGTAGAAGAGTTGCAAAGTTAGTACAGAGAGCTCCTGTGTATCCCACACCCAGTTTCTCCTGCTAGGAACATCTTACATTATTATGGTGTCTTTGTCACAGCTATGAACCAATACTGATACACTATTATGGAAGTCTATTTTTCCCTTGCCTTTCCTTAGTTTTTACCCAATTTCCTAATTCTGATCCAGGATCTAATTTAAGGTATCACATTACACTCACTCTTTTTAATAATACACCCATTGCTCAAAATCATGGCATTGTTTTAATCTGCACTTTTTTAAATATATACTTACTGTTTTCTCTTAAGTTTATGATTGCCTCTCTTTTTGCTTGTTGAGAAAGAAAATGCATGTCTTCTTTATTATGTTCCTCATGTCTTCCAGGTTTCCACTCTTTGGTATGCATTCCATTATTTTCTTGAATCTCAGTGACTTCGTGTTCTGATATGGATTGGCTTCTTTGTATTTAGATAATGACTTTGTTTTACTTCTTCCCCCTGAGTTTCTAATTTACTTTTCAAATTTTTTATTTTTGTTTTTATTTTTTGAGACAGGGTCTCGCCTTGTCATCAAGGCTGGAGTACAATGGTGCGAACATGGCTTACTGCACCCTTGACCTCCCAGGCTCAAGAGATTCTCTGACCTCAGCCTCCTGAATACCTGGGACCACAGGCATGAGCCACCACGCCCAGCTAATTTTTTTGTAGAAATGGAGTTTCACTATGTTGCCCAGGCTGATCTTGAACTCTTGAGCTCAAGCAATCTCATCTTGCTTTGGCCTCCCGAAGTGCTGAGATTACAAGCGTGAGCCACTGTTTCTGGCTCTAATTTGTTTTTAAACATTGAATTCAGGGCCTTCAACAGATGCTCAAGGCTCATTTTCTAAGCTCTTATCTACATCATCTCACAAACCTCTCTGACACAGTGTTCTATCTGTTTATTCTGAGAACTGGTTGTTTTCCGGGCCTGCTGCGTAGCTATAGCTCTGACATTTTCCTTTAGTTCTATTCTTACACAGATTCAGTATTTCTGTGGCTCATTTATTCTGCTTTCTTGGTCTACTCTCTCATGAACTTGGTTTACTTTTCTTGCTTTATTCCTCATGAATAAGTATTCAAAGAAGTGACTTAAGAATTTACGTAAATAATTGCTTAAGAAAGGGAGCATGGGAGGTGAACTTCCTGACTCTTTACATATCTGAAAATGCGTTTGTTCTGCTCCTACTCAATTTTGGCTGGATTTGGAATTCCAGGTTGAAGGCTCCTTCTCGAGGGTTTGAAGACATCACTGCATTGTCTTCCTGGGGACTCTTAGGAGCTAACATTGCTGATTGAAGTGCTGCTCGCAGAAAGTCTTTTGCCAGATTAATTCCTCTGCCTTTCGGGATGGCCTATTTTAGTATTTATTTTTTTGCTTTGGAAGCTTTTCTTTTCTTTTCTTTTCTTTCTTTCTTTCTTTCTTTCTTTCTTTCTTTCTTTCTTTCTTTCTTTCTTTCTTTCTTTCTTTCCTCTATCTCTTCTTTCTCTCTTCTTTCTTTCCCTTCCTTCCTTCCTTCCTTCCTTCCTTCCTTCCTTCCTTCCTTCCTTCCTTTCTTTCTTTCTTTCTTTCTTTCTTTCTTTCTTTCTTTCTTTCTTTCCTTTCTTCCTTCCTTCCTTTCTTTCTTTCTTTCTTTCTTTCTTTCTTTCTTTCTTTCTTTCTTTCTTTCTTTCTTTCTTTCTTTCTTTCTTT
>NW_012110918.1:10336723-10340382 GCF_000951035.1 Colobus angolensis palliatus | reverse complement strand
TCTCTCTCTCTCTCTCTCTCTTTCTCTCTTTCTCTTTCTTTCCTTCTTCTCTCTCTTTGCCGGAGTGCAGTGGTATGACCTTGGCTCACTGCAACCTCCACCTCCCAGGTTCAAGAGATTCTCCTGCCTCAGCCTCCCAAGTAGCTGGGATTACAGACGCATGCCACTATGCCTGGCTAATTTTTGTATATTTAGTAGAGATGGGGTTTCACCATGTTAGCCAGGATGATCTTGAACTCCTGACCTCAGGTGATCCACTCGCCTCAGCCTCCCAAAGTTCTCGTATTACAGGCATGAGCCACTGCTCCTGGCCTCTAAAATATTTTCTTGATCTATGGTTTTCTGATATTCTGCATGAATTTATATAACCATATGCCTATTTACATCTATTGTGCTGGGTACTCAGTCTACCCTTTCAATTTGAAGATGTGTGTCTCCTTTCCTCTCTGGGAAATTCTCTTCCTTTAATTTTTTTCTCCCCTTAATTGTTACTATTATTTTCTGAAGTTCCCAAGTAGTCAGATTTTATCATTTTCCATCTCTTTGTCTTTTTTGCTCTATGAACTAGGATATTTCCTTACTCTCATCTTTAAAATCCTTACAATGCATTATTTTTTAGCAAAATTCTTTTCAGTTTCCAAGAATTATATTTTTGTTGCCCAGGTGCGGTGGCTCATGCCTAATCCCAGCACTTTGGGAGGCTGAGGCGGGCAGATCACTTGAGGTCAGGAGTTCCAGACCAGCCTGGCCAACATGGTGAATCCCTGTCCCTATTAAAAATACAAAAATTAACCAAGTGTGGTGGCGTGTGCCTGTAATTGTAACTACTTGGGAGGCTGGGGCAGGAAAATCGCTTGAACCTGGGAGGTGGAGGTTGCAGTGAGCCAAGATCGTGCCACTGCACTCCAGCCTGGGAGACAGAGTGAGACTGTCTCAGAAAAACACACACACACACACACACACACACACATACATATATGTATATATTTGTTCTCATTTACATTTTTTAAAATTGTGATAAAATATACGTAATATAAAATATACCATTTTAACCATTTTTAAGTCTACAGTTCAGTAGTGTTAAGTGCATTTACATTGTTTTACAACTCATCTCCAGAACTCTTTTTGTTTTGCGAAACTAATGCTCTATACCCATTAAACAACATCTCCTTATTCCCCTTCCACCCAGCCTCTGGCAACCACTATTCTACTCTCAGTGTCTATATGCATTTGCCTAATCTAGGTATCTCATAGGAGTGGAATATCATAGGAAATGTAGGTATCTCATACGAGTAGAATCACACAGTATTTTTCTTCTTGTAACTAGCTAATTTCACTTAGCATAATGTTCTCAAGGTTCATCCATGTTGTAGCATGTGTCAGAATTTCATTTATTTCTAAGGCTGAACTATATTATATTTGAGAATACTATATTATATATTAATATATATTACATAGGATGGCTTCTTTGTATTTAGATAACTTTCTTTTCCTTATAGTATAGTATATAATATTTTTTCCTAAATACAATATATTAAATACAATATATTATATTGCAACTTTAGAAAGAATACAATACAATACAATACAATAATATTATAGTCTTTCTTTTTTCTTTATTTGAGACAGAGTCTTGCTCGGTTGCCCGCGTAGTGGCGCAATCTCAGCTCAAAGCAACATTTCTCCCATGATTAAGCTCTGGGGTGTTGGAATGGGTGAGGGGTGCACTGCAGGGAAGGGGCAGCCTCCATATGCAGCCACCTGTCCCCTCCCCATCTGGCATGCTTGGATGGGGATGGAGGTTTTGAGTTGTATTGACCTAGGAGGAACAATGGTGCTGTCTCCTTCCTTGAGGCTTTGGAGAAGATCTGTTCATTTATTCTTCATTCATTCATTCATTCATCCATTCATTCATTCATTCATCCATTCATTCATTCATTCATCCATTCATTCATTCTTAGACGGGTACTGTGCTAGGCACTCAGGATAAATAGACAAAAGAGCTACAGTTCCTGACTCTAAACAACTGACAGTCTACCACTTGTGACTAACGGGTGCAGAAAGATCATATCATGGGATAAGGGTCATGATGGTGCATGAGGGAGGCAGTGTAGTGCAGTGGCTGAAAGTTCAAGCTCGGACCCAGCAGACTTGGGTTACATCCTGACTCCACTGCGTGTCATGTGTGCAGCTTTGTCTATTATTTCATGTTGCTAATCTTCACTTTCCTCTTTCAAAGCATCATTATGAGGATTAAATGAAAGAATGCGGCTGGGCCCAATAGCTTAAGTCCGTAATTCCAGCCCTTTGGGAGGCTGAGGCAGGTGGATCACCTGAGGTCCAGAGTTCGAGACCAGTCTGGCCAACATGGTAAACTTCATCTCTACTGAAAATACAAAAACGAGCCGAGCGTGGTGGTGTGCGTTTGTAATCCCAGCTACTTGGGTGGCTGAGGCACGATAATCGCTTACACCCTGGAGTCAGGGGCTTCAGTGAACCGAGATTGCTCTACTGCACTTCAGTCTGGGCGACAGGGCGAGACCCTGTCTCTAAAAAAAGAAAAAAAAAAAAAAAGAATGCACGGTAAGTGCCTGGTATATACTGAGTGCTCAATATAGGAGCTGTCATTGTGAAAAATATGGGCTGAGCGTGCCAGAAGTCTGGAGGAGAGGATGACTGCTTGCTCTGCCTGGAGGTGAGGAGGAAGGTGGGACTTGGGGAGGGCTTCACCCAGGAAGTGGCCACTAGGCACCAACATTTCCTTCCCTAGAAAAGTCCCCCAGTGATACCTTCTCCTGTCCCAGCACCCCAAGGAGCCACATTTTTGACCATTGAAAAGCAGCCTCTAATAAGAGAGAGCCTCTATAAGGCTGCCCAGGCCCTGCCCATGATGCCAGATTTCTGCTGCCATGTCGTTTGCACCATTGGGTGCTTTCTGGGAGATACAAGGATGCATGACGAACAAGTGAACCTTTATTGTGACAGCAATGTGTCACATGATGTCATAGAGTCTTTTGCATGCATTATCTACTTAATCTTATCCAATTCTCCCCTGGAGGAGGCTATAATTCTTCCCATTTTATAGATGATGAAAGTGAGCCTCTGGGACAGTAAGTTAATCACCAGGATCCTACAGATGGCAGACAGAGCCAAGATTCAGTCCCTAGTGGTCTGGCCCCATGTTGATACACTTTCCGCCATCCTGCAGCTGCCTTCTGCTTGTAGAATCATCAGCCGAGAACCGTGGCTCAGGAAGGGACTGTGGAGGTTTGTTTGGTGCTTTTAGCTCCATAGTTGGAAAAACTCTCTGGCACACAGAACTTTGTTGACACTAAGTTCCAGCCTATCCTGCCACTCAGTCAGGATCAAGAGGAGGAGACGCCAAGGGGGTCTGTACACTTCTCTCCAGAAGTGTACAGGTGTTCGGTGACATCGCCACATCTGCGCCAACACCCTAATTCCTGGGACATACAATAGCCACTCTTACCTGGAGTCTGTGGCATTAAGACCACCCCCATGGGGCCGGTCGCAGTGACTCATGCCTGTAATCCCAGCACTTTGGGAGGCTGAGGTGGGCAGATCACCTGAGGTCAAGAGTTCGAGACCAGCCTGGCCATTATGGTGAAACCCTGCATCTACTAAAAATAAAAAAAAGTTAG
>NW_012110918.1:10304352-10335963 GCF_000951035.1 Colobus angolensis palliatus | reverse complement strand
CTACTAAAAGTACGAAAAAAAAAAATCAACTGGGCATGGTTGTGGGCACCTGTAATCCCAGCTACTTGGGAGGCTGAGGCAGGAATATCGCTTGATGAACCTGGGAGGCAGAGGTTGCAGTGAGCTGAGATCATGCCACTGCACTACAGCCTGAGTGACAGAGCAAGACTCAATCTCAAAAAAAAAAAAAAAAAAAAGAGAGAGAGACTGTCCCCATGGACTAGACTCCAGGAGCTTGTGGTCCTTCTTGGTTTTTGTTTTTGTGTTTTTGAGATTGAGTCTGTCTCTGTTGCTAAGGCTGGTGTGCAGTGGAGCGATCACAGCTCACTGCAGCCTCGACATCTTAGACTCAAGTGATCCTCCCACCTTAGCCTTCCAAGTAGCTGGGATTTCAGCCTGTGGTCCTTCCAATCGTCGCCAGTGTGGTAATGCTCTCCTGTAGCAGAGAGCACAGCAGCTACAGGCTGTGGGAGAAGCTGCCCGTCCAGGCAGGCTCCTTCACTGAGTGTCAGGCTCTCTGCAGCTCGCTGCCTCCTCCTTGTGGACATTTGTCTCCAGCAGGGTCTCAGAACTTGGTGACTGTGTCATGGGAGAATTGATAAGCTCAACATCCCCAGGGAGGAGGAACTTCTATTGCCCAGTCTTCAGGGGGAGCCAGTAGAAATTATAAAAAGCCAGCAACATTTACCTGGACTTCTCTCAGCCACTCTTTCTGCTCTGTTTCTTCTCTCTCATGTGGCATAGCCCTCTTCCTATGTGAGAAATATACTTCTAGGAGAGAAGATACATCATTGACATCGTACTGTGATTTTAAATGCACATGTCACCTTTGGGGAAGCATTTGCGTTTCAGGTTTTCTCCTGGACTGTGGGTGTTACAGGTGTTTTTTTTTTTTTTTCCCCATAGCAGCAGCAGGTGTGCATGCATGCGTGTGTGCTCTCTGTGTGGGAGGCATCATAGTTCTGAGAGCTTTGCTGAAGTCACACTTCGCTTGGCCATGGAATCCCCTCTTAACTAACCTGCCCTGCTTGCAGTGATCAGTGGGTTCAAGTTCATGTATTCCCTCTGGGCTCCTTTGTGCTGTCCTTTGTGATTGTTTTCTTCAAGGCACACAGCTGAGGATCAAAACTGGGAAGAGAATTCAATCCCTCCTTCCAAGAGCTGATAATGCATCATGACACATCATTTCTTCATCTGTTAACCTAGCTTTTCTTTAAATTAGACCTCAGGATGCACAGAATTGGGTTAATCATCATAATGGAATTCTGACACACTCATCATTCACCCACAGACAGTCCACTTTCATTCATTCGTTTATTCCAATGTAATAAGGCCCTGTAAACCCAAAGCAAAAGCCAGGGCCTTGGCAATAACCTACGTTTAACCATATCCTCCTCCCACCCCACTCCCCAAATTGGGAATCATTCTGATTCCTCTGTCCATCAATCCTTTGTTTTCATTTTTAGGTAGTTTTATTGCATCTATATGCATTCCTAAAGATGCATTTTAAACATTTTAGTTTTTTCTTTTTTTTTTTTTTCAGATGGAGTCTCGCTTTGTTGCCCAGGCTGGCGTGCAGTGGTGCGATCTCAGCTCACTGCAACCTCTGCCACCCGGGTTCAAGCGATGTTCCTGCCTCAGCCTCCTGAGAAGCTGGGACTGCAGGCATGTGCCACCATGCCTGGCTAATTTTTATATTAGTAGTAGAGATGAGGTTTCACCATGTTGGCCAGGCTAGTCTTGAACTCCTGACCTCAGGTAATCTACCTGCCTTGGCCTCCCAAAGTGTTAGGATTACAGGTGTGAGCCACTGCACTGGGCCTTTTCTTTCTTTTTGTAGAGATGGGATCTTGCTATGTTGCCCAGGATGGTCTTGAACTCCTGGGCTCAAGCCATCCTCCTGCCTCTGCCTCCCTAAATGCTGGGATTACAAGTGTGAGCCAATGTGCCTGGCTGGTTGCTTTTTTGATTTAAGATTACATTGCTTAGATTCTTCTGTATTGTGTGGCATGTTTGTTGTTTTGACTGCTGCATAATATTCTGCGGGGTGAATAGCCCACATTTCTTTAATCTGTTCTTCCACTGAAGGGTATGTGGGCTGTGCCGGGTTTTTATCTGCTATGACCAGCACTGCAGGGAACTTTCACGTACATGTCTCTTGTCATCTGCGTGCAAGAGTTTCTCTCCATTTTCCCATGTGAGAAGCGTTAGTTAATTTATTTATTTAGAGACAGAGTCTCGCTCTATTGCCCAGGCTGGAGTGCAGTGGTGTGATCTCAGCTCACTGCAACCACCACCACCTCCCAGGTTCAAGCAATCTTCCCACCTCAGCCTCCCAAGTAGCTAGGACTACAGGTGTGCACCACCATGCCCAGCCAATTTTTTGTATTTTTAGTAGAGTCGGGGTTTTTTCACATTGCCCAGGCTGGTCTCAACCTCCTGAGCTCAGGCAGTCCGCTTGCCTCTGCCTCCCATAGTGCTAGGATACAGGTGTGAACCACTGCGTCCAGCCAGAAGCATTTACTTAAGGTCAGCTGCATGTGTGCCTATGCTCAGGTCACACATGCCTGGGTGGTGGGGCTGCCGGGCTCTGCAGGAAAACCATGTGACTTATGTAGAGGAACCTGGGATTTTGGCTTAGACAAATGTGTTTCAAGGTCTACCTGAGCTACTTTTAAGTAATTTGACTTGGACCACTTTCTTGACTTCTTTGAGTTGCAGTTTTCATATTTTAAAAATGGAGGCCGGGCATGGTGGCTCATGCCTATAATCTCAATGCTTTGGGAGGCCGAGACAGGCAGATCACTTGAGGTCAGGAGTTCGAGACTAGCCTGGCCACCATGGTAAAACCCTGTCTCTACTAAAAATACAAAAATTAGCCAGGCGTGGTGGCACACACCTGTAGTCCCAGCTACTGGGGAGGCTGAGGCAGGAGAATCGCTTGAGCTCGGGAGGTGGAGGTTGTAGTGAGCTGAGATTGCAAAACTGTACCCCAGTCTGGTAGACAGAGTGAGACTTTGTTGGAAAAAAAAAAAAAAAGAATAAGGTACAAGAAACGAGGAGAGGTCAAAGCACAGCTGGGAGGAGGCACTGCAGCCCAGGAGCAGACCTGCACAGCAGGTAAGCATGCTTACTTTAAGGTCAGCACACCAGGCTCACATGCACCAGAGCATTTCACTTACTAGCTTATGACCTGAGGCACACACTTAACGTTTGGAGTCTGTTTCCCTCTGGTCGGTGGTAATTGCACTGAGCTCTGAGGGCTTTTGGGTGGTTTTGATGAGATCATCCATCCATCCTTGTCCTGGTGCCTGGGGTACTTAGTCAATGTGAGCTGCTGTTGCAGACCTGGGACTAGCATGCACTCTGTACACAGACTGAGTGTCACCAGGGTGGGACACTGCAGAGGAGATTCAATATCAGGTTCAGCATATTAATATTATTTACACATACTACTATTTCCCTTTACAGACTTCAAATATCAGGTATCAAAAATACAGATTTCCACAGACTTTCTTTTTTTCTTTGAGACAGAGTCTTGCTCTGTCACCAGGCTGGAGTGCAGTGGCGTGATCTCGGCTCACTGCAACCTCCACCTCCCAGGTTCACGCCATCCTCCTGTCTCAGCCTCCCAAGTAGCTGGGACTATAGGTGCCCGCCACCACACCCAACTAAGTTTTTGTATTTTTAGTAGAGATGGGGTTTCACCGTGTAGTCCAGGATGGTCTCGATCTCTTGACCTCAAGTGATCCGCCCGCCTCAGCCTCCCAAAGTGCTGGAATTACAGGTGTGAGCCACCGCGCCTGGCCCAGACTTTCTTATTCAGAATATCCTGGAGTGCGGCTTCAGGGTTTGCATTGTTATAAGGTTCTAAGAGTGACTCTGACATGAAGACAAGTTCAGGAACTCCTGAACTGATGGCATCAACCAATGTGCCCTGGAAAACCATTCAGAAAGGGCTTTAGTTTCCCAAGAGAGATGAAGAAGAACTTTAGTTGAGCGGGAGAAGAGCAGTGGACAGAATTAAGAAGAGAACCTAGACTTACTAGGGGAGGAGGAAGGACATGACCTAGACCGCCACATTGCACGTTCGTGTAGAAGACGGTGTTAATGACCCCAGTGTCACCTGCAGAGCACAGCATGGTGCTGTCTGCCATGGGGTCTCCTAAAACTGTGCAGCATATTTCAGTGTTAACACCAGGAACAGCATCTATTTATATTGTTTACAGTGTTTCCTTCTAGAGCCAGACTGCTTAGGTTCGAATCTAGATTCATCCCTTACTGACTCTGTCACTACAACTTCTCTTTGTGTCAATTACCTCATCTGTAAAATAGGGATAATAATAATGTATAGCTCAGGTTGTTTTAAGGGTAAAGTGGGTTAATATGGAGGGCTCCATAAAAAGGCTTAGAATAGTGTCCACACTAAGACAGTGATACGTAAGTGTTGGCTGTTGCCTTCATCTTTGTCTTTGTCTTCGTCATCATCATCATCGTCACTATTCTGCCATAAATTCCACTTATTATAGAAGTGCATCTAAGCGCGCTTCATCTAAAATGCAAGCAGCACTATTAAGAAAAAGAATAGGAGAGGGATACCTAGTGTTTTCCTCTCCCTAATATTTCGAGTAAGAAAAGATGCAATTTCTCAGTACAATAAAAACATAGAAAATATTGCTGGTTATCCTCCAACTCTCCCCTGTTCAGTAATGGAAGTTTTGGCTGGGCACGAAATTTAAAAACATTTCTCAGCCTCCTTTGCTGGGAAGTGTGGCGACATAACTGAATTCTGGCCAATGGGATGTGAGAGCAGAAGTCAAGCCCAGAGAGATATTGGAGCACAGCCTCCTCTTTCTCTCTTCCCTTCCTCTGGGTGGGATGTAGGGGTGGTGGTGGGTGCTGGAGCAGCCATCTGACACTGAGATGGAAGCCTGGTGCTGGATGGTGGAGCCATGGGCTGGAAGAACCCTGAGGCTGTGGAACTGCCATATCAGCCTTGGACTGCTTACCCCCGAATGTTGGAGGAAAAATAAATAGATTCCTATCTTGTGTATGCCCTACATAAGTAGGCTTTCAATACAGCAGATGAATGAGTATTCTAGATAATAGAGTTGTTACATGTATAAGGAATAAATGTTCTACCAGGTGGCCAAAAGAGCAAAGGAATAGGGAGAGATGGAAGACAAATCCTTATTTGAATGATGTAAAGTAAGAGACATAGGGAAGGAGGGAACAGGGCTGATCTAGGGTGAGGTGATGGAGGTGTCTACGGACAGTCACTCTCAGGGTCATGCCTGCACCTAGGGAAGCCTCCTTAGATTTTGTGCCCTGTGTGCCTCTCTTGCCTTGCTGTGGTCTGGACCATGGAAAGGAGAGAAGATGGGTAATAGAGGGGTAGGAACTGAAGAAGAGGGATGGAGTAATGTGAAGAGAGAGGAGAGGATGGGCATGGATTTCAGGAAAGAGGAATCAAAGGAGAAGAAAGGAAGAGGGGAAAGGGGAAAGGAAAAAGTAAAAAGTAACCTTCAAGTTAGTGGTTCAATGTGGTAAGTTTTTAATTCAGCGAGAATATTTCTTTACACCTAATATTTTAGAAGTGGGAGCAGATGGAAGATCTTATTTTCATCTTCCTGCCCTAAAAATTAGGCCGTAGGCAGGGAGAAAAATAGTGCACTCAACAGGAAGGATGTGACAAAGGACAGTGCCTTGTGATAGTCAGGTGTGCCTCAGCAGCCCCAGTGCAGCACAGCCGGGTTTGAAGTGAGGTCACCAGCAGTGGATGTGGCTGAACCAGAGGGGAACCTACTCTTAAGACAAGTTACGAGAATGGGCTTTTGGTCCCATTTCCAGAAGGCCACATTGCAGGTGTCCTAGCTGCCTTGTGCAGCTCTATCAGCTATGGCATCAGGATCTGCCCGGTAATTAGTGGCTGTGAGACGCACTAAATACAGCCAGCCTCAAATAGTCTCCTGGCGTCTAGCACTGTCTGCCTTTTACACACCCAGGCATTTCATAACCTCATTGTCAGTCCTGCAGTTTGCTACAGCATGAAGCAGAGAAGGGGAGATTTGGACTCCAGAGAGGGGCCATCGGGTAGGGAGCAGACACCCTGAACGTTGCAATTATCTAGAATTGCTGTTTGGTCCAAAACTAATGGTTACGCCTGTAAAAGTAACTGAGATAGGGCTTTATTTCCTTCAGAGACCTGGGAGAGAGTGTTGGTAGAATGGAGGTAGGTGATTGGTAGAAATAGGAGAGAGCACTCATTTTTCTTAGGGGAAGGCTGTAAGTCTGGGAGGAGCTGACCTCTGTTGCTCTATCATCTCCCTCTGGATAAATTACTCCATTACTGGCCAGGCGCAGTGGCTCATGCTTGTAATCCCAGCCCTTTGGGAGGTTGAGGCCGGCAGATCACAAGGTCAGGAGTTTGAGACCAGCCTGGCCAAGAGATAAGCCTGACCAATATGGTGAAACCCCATCTCTACTAAAAATACAAAAGTTAGCTGGGCATGGTGGCAGGTGCCTATAATCCCAGCTACTTGGGAGGGTGAGGCATGAGAATTGCTTGAACTCGGAAGGCAGAAGTTGCAGCGAGCTGAAGATTGTGCCATTGCACTCTAGCCTGGGTGACAGAGGGAGACTCTGACTCAAAAAAAAAAAAAAAAAAGTGTACTCCTTTACTTTAGTGGACCAGTGGGGAAGGAGCAGAAAGAATGGGTGAGAACATGAGCTTGAGTCAGGCCTGTGTGATATATTGTAAGTATTAGCTATTATTATCAGAAATAGTTTCTTATAGTGTATAGCATGGACATTTAATGTGACATTGGATTGAGTAACAGGGGATTGCATGGAAAGGGTTTAGTGTCAAGGGAGGTCTGATCTATAAACCCATGTGGTTAAGTGTGGGGAAAAGAGAGGTCAGCCTGTTACTGTGTTATTATAGAAAGAAGTAAGTTTAAGAGACTCCATGTGGCTCTGTATTTGAGATGCTGTTAATCTGTGACTCTACCCCCAATCTTGTCCTTGCAAGAGACATGTGCTGTGGTGATTTAAGGTTTAAAGGATTTTGGGCTGTAAGGAATGTGCTTTGTTAAACAAATGCCTAAAGGCTGCTTGTGGTTAAAGACCATCACCATTCTCTTAAATCTCAGTAAAAGAAAAACATCTGTCTCCTGCCCGTCCCTGGGAAATGGAACATCTCCGTGTATCTGTATGTCTTACTGCTGATTTACTCCCTTATCTTTTGAGCAATAAATACTGAGGGAACTCAGAGACCGGTGCTGGTGTGGGTCCTCTGTAAGCACAGCACTGGTCCCCTGGGCCCTGCTTTTCTTTCTCTATACTTTGTCTCTGTGTCTTTATTTCTTTTCTCAAGTCTCTGGTTCCACCTAACGAGAAGCACCCACAGGTGTGGAGGGGCAGGCCACCCCTTCAGTTAAGGTGGAAGGGACTGTCCCCTTTGCCTCTCCTGCTTCCTCTTCTACCACTTTCCCACCCTCCCTAACTACTTTCTTCAAGAACTACCCTCAGGTTGCATTTGCTGGACTTCACCTGGCTTCCACTCCTACCCTCCATGGGAATGGCATTTGCAGAGACCACCATTGCTCCTCCTGCTTCCAGACCCCTGGGCCATTCTCCTTTGCATGTTTTCCTGGACCTTGATGCTGATGGGTACTCCCTCCTCCTCCAGATTCCAGCCTTCTTGGCTCCTGTGGCTCTGCGCTCTTTGGATTTTCCACCTATATGATTTTTAGCCATTTCCTCTTTTCTTCCTGGATGCCTTGTCTTCTTTTCATTCTTTAAATTGTGTTTACGGCCAGCATTCTGCCCTGCTTTCTTCTTTTCCTTCTATACACTCACCGGGTGGCTGCAGCCACTGTCATGATTTCAACTCCTGCTTAGGATCAGTGACTGCTCTTAGGCTCAGACATATCCCAATGGCATGGCTGCAATGCAGGGGGTGTGCTGCCACTTTCAGTGACCCTAGACACAATGGGATGGTCCAGGCACTTGATGAAAGTCAGGCCAGTCTCAGTTCTTCCCAGGCAGGGTTTCTTTTTTCTTTTAACTGAGGCTAAGGAAGGGAGTAAGGCTTTCTCTGTGAATAAAACTCCTGAGATGGAAAACGTGAGAGATGTCAGCGGCCATATTTCCCTCCTCGTGGAGAAAGCTGTCTCTAGGGTGAGAGAATAGAGCCCAGAGAGGACAAGGAAGAGAGAACCTAGGGGCTGTTTGATTGCCTCGTTCCAGTTGACTCTGACACCCAACAGGATCCTTGCCTTTCCCATGGATTTTCTTTGAATGATGGGCAATAGCCTTATATTCCTCTAACATGTGTTCCCTTTTGCCTAAGTGTGTCCTAGGTAGGTTCATAGATCCGTGCCTTGTCCTCTGGATAAATGGTGACTGAACAGGCACAGTGATGAGACACAAGCACTCAGAGTGTGCTGAGAATCTACCATAGGCCCCGGTGCTTGGCTTGGAGCTGCAGAGAAGCCCTCTAAGGCATTTTTAAAAAAATCCCGAAAGCACTGGCTTTCATTTTCCTTCTTATCTCCAGAAATGCCTCATGCTTTAAGCCTCATGAAACACAAACATCAATCAACATTAATCCTGAGATACCGCCCTGGGCCAGACACGACAGGATGCATTTTATCAACCTCTTAATTTAGTGTATGTTTTAGGTAGAAGCCAGACAGGGCAGATTTTCCCCAATCTATCAATTCCTGCTACTGCTTCTTTTTGGAAAATCAACTCTGAATCCCACCCCCACAAAAAATCCGGGGGTTTTTAACTTGAAATCTTGGAGGTGAAAGGGTGCCAAGAAATTAGCTGATTCAAGGAAGATGGCCATGAGGGAAAAAAGGGGACAATTTGCATAATAGGATCTCAATTTCAGAAAAAAGATGACACACCCAGGATAAATAGGAAAGTATTGTCATCAGAATATTCGCAATAAGATAATGAAGTCGTGGCGAAACTTGTTTTCTCTCTTCCAGATCTTGCAAAATATCTATAGTCAATGTATGTTACATTTAAATCAGGAAACAAAAAAAAAATAAAAAAATAAATTAAAGTTATTCTCTTTCTTAAGATGGGCGGGGGCACATAGGTGTGCATTTGATTATTCTTTATAACTTGTTTATAGGTCGTATATACTCTTTGTAGAAAATACTTAGTACTCTAGTTTTTTGGTTGCAGAACCTCTTGTTGAAATAAAATGTAATCTGGAGGCCTGGCACAGTGGCTCACGCCTCTAATCCCAGCATTTTGGGAGGCTGAGGCACGTGTTTCACTTGAGGCCAGGAGTTCAAAACTAGCCTGGCCAACGTGGCGAAGCCCCATCTCTGCTAAAAACAAAATGTAATCTGGAAGTTGCATTAAGTGATGCGGGGGTGGTCCTGGGGGCCAGCTCCCTGGTTCGTCCCTCCAACACCCAGAGACAACCCTATGCACAGCCAGGACCTCAGGTGAGAACTGTGATGTTTGGCGTGGCCTTCTGGAGATGGGAACACTCAGGCCCCAGGTGAGTGGTGAGCTGGGACTAGAATCCGGTCCTTCTAACATCTTGCCCAGCTTCTCCCCCATTCATTGCCTCTCTTCGCTCATGTTTCCTTCTTGATTTTTCCCTCTTTAAACTCATCAATGCTCAAAGCCTAAGGGATAAAACTAATGCTACATTTCTCTTCCCTGATGTTCTGTATTCGCTCATTTTCTAGGATTTGCCCTTAAAATTTGAGTTTTTATTTTGGTAGATGGCGAATGGCAGGAAAGGAGGAAGAACGGGGTGATGGAGAAGTGAGGAGAGAGGGCTGGGGGCTGCCTGCAATTTCAGCCTGGTGGCTTGGTTGCCTGGTGGTTCCAAGGGTGGGTTCTTGGATCGAGTGTGGTGATGTTTTCTGGCTGCTGCTGGGTTAGATGGGAGCCGACTGTTCCTAGAGGCTAAAACCACAAACAGGACAGTCCGTGGAGGCTCTGTGCCCCTTAGGTACCTGGAACCCTGCCGGGTCTAGTAGAGGGCTCTTGGCATGACTGGCCAGGAAGAGGGAACTTGTTTCTGATTCTCAGCAGGCAGAGTCCTGTGGATGAAGTTATTCTGTTTCTATCGAGACAAGCTCTGGAGCAGCTCAGCGGTGAAAGCCTGGTGCACGCACACCAACCCTGGCTTCCCTCTCTCATTAGCCGTCACTCTTCACTCAGTACTCAGTGGCTGCGATAGCCCAGGAAGCCTAGGCTCAGCCCCCACCCTTCTCAACTCAGTGTTCCAGGCGCACCTCCAACTGATTGGAGGGGAAAAAAGTAAATTTTTCCATCCCTGGGAAATGCAACGTGCCAGGTGCTATCACCCACTGGATGCTGGGTTTCGGCTTCAGGTGAGGCAGTGGAAGCCCTCCTCAGCTGCTACCCTCCCCTGCCCCCCTCCGCCTCCTTCCCCATGGGATCTGTAGGGTCCGCAGCTCTCAGACACACCAGCCTCAGCGTGCAGCTGCTGTGCACCGGGTGACTGCATGCTGCCTCTCCTGTCACTGTGAGTCCTGGCATCTTAGTTCTCAAACATGCAGTTGAGTCAAGAAGAATGATGGCCATTGCTTCATCTCTTGGCTTTTAGGATCTGGGCTAAGCCAGGACGCAAAACAGGCTCAGAAATGAGGCTTTGGCTCCCGGCACCCGCAGCTCTGGATTTGCAGGACAGATAAGACAGGGATCCTGCCCCGGAACTCTTTCAGCCAGCTTCCCCACAGATAGCAGTTTGAGCTGCTGGGCCAGGCTTTGCTGGGTCCATTTAGCCTGGGGCATCTGAGAGGGAATGGTGGTGTCCTTTATCTCCAGGACTCACACAGAGCCAGTGGACTCTGTAGCTGGACTCTGGGTACTTTGTGGCTGTCCTTGGGAGGCTGCCACTTGGCCAAGGGAAGGAGATGGAGAGATAGCTCATGCCTGTAATCCTAGCAGTTTGGGAGTCCAAGGCAGGCTAATCACTTGAGATCAGGAGTTCAAGACCAGCCTGGCCAACATGGCAAAACTACATCTCTACTAAAAGTACGAAAAAAAAAAATCAACTGGGCATGGTTGTGGGCACCTGTAATCCCAGCTACTTGGGAGGCGGAGGCAGGAATATCGCTTGAACCTGGGAGGTGGAGATCGCAGTGAGCTGAGATTGCACCACTATATCCAGCCTGGGCGACAGAGTGAGACTCTGTCTCCGAAAAGTAGAAAAGAAAGGAGTTTCAGAGTGTGGTGGCCCTCCTAGGAGGACCCAGAAATGTGTGATTGTGCCATATAGTTTATGCATCTGGATAATAATAATACGTACTTTATTTGACTTGCATGGGATTTAAGCAAAGTAATAACAGAAAGCATCTAAAGTGGTCTCTGAAACAAAGTAAACTTAGTAATTGTTAGCAATTATTATATCTCTGGCCATGGCTGGCAGACCCTGGACCTGAACCTAGGTGGCAAATGTCACACTGCCCTGCTCTTCTTTTTCTTCTTCTTTTTTTTGATGGAGTCTCTCTCTGTCACCCAGGCTGGAGTGCAGTGATGTGATCTCAGCTCACTGCAACTGCCACCTCCCGGGTTCATGTGATTCTTCTGCCTCAGCCTCCTGACTAGCTGGGACTACAGGTGTCCGCCACCACGCCCAGCTAATTTTTGTATTTTTAGCAGAGATGGGGTTTCACCATGTTGGCCAGGCTGGTCTCAAACTCCTGACCTTGTGATCCACCCAACTCGGCCTCCCAAAGGACTGGGATTGCAGGTGTGAGCCACCGCGCCTGGCCCCTGCACTTCTTCAATATTGTGTCTGGAAGGTGCTGGGTACGGAGTGGACGTTGCATAACTGCTTCTTGCAGAGCCTTAAGACAGCAGGGAAGGCTGGGCTTCCCAGGCAGACTTAACAGATTGTGTGTGTTTGTGCTTTTGTTTTTTGGGTATTTGTTCATTCATTCATTCATTCATTCATTCATTCATTCATTCATTCATTCAAGAAAACCATATAGACATATATTATGGGGACTGGAAGTTGGAAATGCAATGGTGAGCAAAGATCCATTTCTTGCCTTCTTGAGGCTTATAGCCCAGTAGGGGGAGACATATATTAATCAAATGTGCACCAATAAATGTCCCATTACAACCACCATAGAAGAAGGAGGTGCTCTGGGAACTTCCATCAGGGATATTGACTCATCTGGGCTCCAGCTATGTCTCACCCCATCCACGTCCCCTACCTGGCCTAGCCCACCGTCATCTCACACTTGGAAGGCTGCAATTGCTTCTTCATGGTCTCCCAGTTTTCTTCCTTACCTCTGTCTATTGTTTTTTCCTCACAGCAGCCAGTGTGATCCTTTTAAAGTAAGCCAGATCATGTCATTCTCCAATGGCTCCCTGCATCATTGAGAGTAAAATCCAGCTCCCTATTAAGGCCTATGGGCCCTTAAATGATGACTCTGTTTCCTCTCTGATCTCATCTCATTCCACTCTTGCCCTCATTCCCTCTCCCTGAGCCATGCTGGCCTCTCTGCTCCCACCCCAGGACTTTTGAACAGCAGCCCCCTCAACCTTGCACTTTTTATCCCCAGTTGTTAGTGTGGCTCCCTCCCTTCTTTCTGGTCTCTGTTAAAATAAGATAACACCTTATCACAGATACCTTCCCTAAAGATATTAATATAATAGCATTTGCCTCCCCTCACTCCCTCTACCCTTTTTGTCTTTGGGGCACTTATGACCACCTGGTATGTTTTATATTTGTTTATTTTCTCCTCTCCCCCTCCCCCTAGGAGAATGTAAGCTTCTTGAGGACAGGAGCTTGATTTATTTGTTGCATTCCAACACCTAGCACAGTATTTGGCATGTAGTAGGTGTTCAGTAAATATTTGTTGAGTTGAATAAATGATAATTTATTTGAGATTTGGAGGAAGAATATGAGTTAACCAAGCAAAGAGAGGAAGGGAGGGAGCATTTTAGGCCCAGGAAACAGTGTGTGAATAGTCACTATAATCAAGGGAATGTGTTCTGTCTGAGGAGCCAAATCTTTGTGGTGGCTCCTTGGGGATTAAGTGGGAGCTTATTATGGGCTGAGGCTTGGGAGGTCAGCAGGGGCCAAACTGAGGTCCAGTAGAGGAGTTGTAAGAGCCCTGGAAGGCTGTTGAATGTTTCTTACAGGGGAGTGACAAGATCAGATTTGTTTGCAAAAAGACCATTCTGGCTGCATGGTGGCGAAAAACTAAAGTGAATGTGGGCAGACCAGTTGGGAGACTGTTGACAGATAATGGTAGCTTGGGCTAGGTTGGCAGAGAAGGAGATAGAGAGATGGACAAATCTGAAAGCTTTAACAGGAGGCAACATTGAATGGGCTCCAGGCAGGACGGTGTGGGAATGAAGAGACAGAGTGGTCAGGGATGAAAACTAGGAAACAGTGTAACGTGATGGGACTCCTTTCTAGAGGGCATAATTGTGAATTTACTTTGGACTTGTTGAGTGGGATGCATCTTTGAGATGGCCCAAGTGCAGATATCAAGGAGACGGATAGTAAGGAGTTCTGAGGTTAGAAGGATGTTTGGACTGGAGATTGGGTTTTCCAGGAATCTGCTCAAAATTGTTTTTAGACCCAGGCTCTACTGATTTTGAGGATAGTTATCTTTGGGATCTGTAGGTTTATGTCTTGCTGAAACTGGGAAAATTTTAGCCATTATGTTTTCAGATACCTTTTTTCAACTCTACTTTCTTTCTTTTCTCCTTCTGGAACTTCAATGACATGAATGTTTACTCTTTTATTACAGTCCCACAGCTCCTTAAGGCTCTGTTCATCTTTTAAAGTCTATTTTCTCTCTTTTGTTCAGATTGGACAATTTCTATTGTTCTGTGTTCCAGTTCACTGATTCTTTCCTCTGTTCTCTCCCTCCTGATGTTGAGCCCATCAGCTGAATTTAAAAAATTTAGTTATCATATTTTTCATTTGTAAAATGTCCACTTGCTGCTTCTTTGTGTCTATTTCTTTGCTGAGATTTTCTATCATTTCATTTATTTCAAGCATGTTAAGGAGATTGCCATAGCACTGTGTTCCAACACTTGCTTGTCAAGTAGTTGCTGCTTATCGTCTCTGTTTCTTCCTTAAAAGAAAAAAAAAAAAAGCAGTAGAATAAACAATGATTGCAGGTGTGAATGGAGACCACAATAAGGAGAGATGGGGAGACGCCAAAGCAGAAGGCAGAGCATGCAGCCCTTGCTCTCTGCAGCATGGTCAGCCCAGAGTCTAGGAGGACTGGGCTGTATGGAGGGGAGAAAGGAGCTCAGTAGGCAGAACCATGAAGCTGCTTTTCACCACCTTCCTTCTATCTCTTCTAGTTGCCTGGGGCAGAAGTGTTAATGGAGAAGTGGGTTAACATAGTAAGTATTGGGGGGGACAGATGAAATGGCAAAGACTTTCTGCTTATTTCTGGAGCCATATATATGTGCTTAGTACAGGAGTTGAGAAAATCATGTGCGTCATTCCAGAGATTGTTAATTCCAACCCTTCTTGCCTGCATATAGCATCAAAAACTCCTTTTATATTTTGAAATAATTTTAGATAATTTAGTATCTCATAGTTTGCAAGAAACTTCTTTCTTTTCTTTCTTTCTTTCTTTCTTTCTTCCTTCCTTCCTTCCTTCCTTCCTTTTCTTTTTTTTTGAGACAGAGTCTTGCTCTGTCACCCAGGTTGGAGTGCAGTGGCACAATTTTGGCTTACTGCAACCTCTGTCTCCTGGGTTCAAGCCTCTCAAGTAGCTGGGATTACAGGCACGCACGACCACACCTGGCTAATCTTTGTATTTTTAGTAGAGACAGGGTTTCACCATACTGGCCAGGCTGGTCTCAAACTCCTGGTCTCAAGTGATCACCCGCCTTGGCCTCCCAAAGTGTTAGGATTACAGACATGAGCCACCGCACCTGGCTGCAAGGAACTTTCTTTCTTCTTATTTTTATTTATTTATTTATTTTTTTGAGATGGAGACTTGCTCTGTTGCCCAGGCTGGAGTGCAGTGGCATGATCTCGGCTCACTGCAACCTCCGCCTCCCAAGTTCAAGCGACTCTTCTGCCTCAGTCTCCTCAGTAGCTGGGACTATAGGCACGCACCACCACGCCTGGCTAATTTTTGTGTTTTTAGTAGAGACGGAGTTTCTGCCTGCCTCAGCCTCCCAAAGTGCTGGGATTACAGGCATGAGCCACCTCTCCTGGCCTGGAAGGAATTTTCTATTCATCAACTCATTTAACTTGCACAGCAACTCTGTGGAGGTAAGGCAAAGTAGATATTTTTTGGGTCTATTTCTGTAGATGAGAAAACTGAGGTTCAGTGGTTATCTGACCTGCTCAAGGTCATCTAAAAAGTGATCAGCAGAGTTGAGACTAGAGTTCAGGGGCCCTGACTTCCATTTCACTGCTCTTCCCAACTGTCTGAGGCCAGGGGCAATTGAGGGAAAAGGCATCAGGGTGGAGGTTAGTGGGTGGTGAGGAAGCATCTCCGAGGGGCATGCACAGAGAAGGGTGCTCAGTGGTGCAGATCATGGCCAAGGATGGTCACCTCTTTGGGGCTGGGCTTGGTGGGTGGTTTCAGTTCAGTGGGCGTTACTATACCTCAGAGTGGAAGTTGGTTTTGAGGGTTGAGAACTCAACTGTGTTTTCCATTTCAGCAAATATTTACCTCCCCAAGTCTCAGGTCCTGTGCTAGAGAAAAGGGAGAAAAATTTACTTTTTTTTTTTTTGGAGACAGAGTCTCGCTCTGTCGCCTAGGCTGGAGTGCAGTGGCGTGATCTTGGCTCACCACAACTTCCACCTTCTAGGTTCAAGCGATTCTCCTGCCTCAGCCTCCCAAATAGGTGGGACTACAGGCGCACGCTGCCACTCCTGTCTAATTTTTTGTATTTTTTAGTAGAGACAGGGTTTCACCATGTTGCCCAAACTGGTCTCAAACTCCTGAACCTCGGCCTCCCAAAGTGCTAGGATTACAGGCATAAGCCACCTTACCTGGCCCGTAAAATTTACTTTCACAACCAGAGGAGTTCATTGTCACCCCATCCAAATTCTCCAAGACAAATTTATAAACCAGATGTCCAACTTGTTGGTTTTCAATAAGAGATATTCCTGGCATGATAATTAGTTATTTTCACCTACCAGGTGGAAGATCTGTTCGGGAGACTAAATGTTCATTCTGAACATCACTTGGAAAAAAAAAAGAACTAGTCACCAGGAATAGAGCCTGTCCAGGGTTGCCTGGATTGAGCTAATTCAGTCTTCTGTGTATTTCATTGTGTGTTACGTGTGCCTCAATAACAGGCTGTCACTTTCTGCTGGAGAAACACGAACACTCATTACTCCCAGTTATTTCTGGAGTCCTTCCTGGTAGTTAGACATGCCCGTCCTGCCATCTTCAGCCTCATGGCTCAGATACAGTTCCTGGGGGTGGGACTCATAAAGGTTCTGGAATCTGGTGGTCCAGCGTGTGAGTCCTGACCCTGCCACTCCTTGTAACACATACAAAACCACGTAACTTACATTTCTTCTTCTATAACTGGGGCTGAGGCTATTCCCAAGGAAATTCCTGGAGTGGGCTTGTCTACGGCTACACAGGGCGATGAGTACGTGGATCACTCCAACATGGATTGGGTCGGAAACCCATCAGAAATTATATGAATGGGGAAAGGACTGATAAAATGCGGGGTCTGGAAATGGTGGAAAAGTCCACATCAGTCAGAGGAAGGACCTTCAGCTTTTTGGGAGGATCTCAGAACTTTGCTGTTCAGTTGAACCAAGAACCTGAATGGGATGCTGATTGATTTGAATTTTATGTAAAATAAATATGCAAGAGTGGGTATTTCTAAGGGGAAAAGAATGGGATTGGGGTTAGGGGAAGAGAAGATAAACAAACAAAGTAAAAATAAAAAAGCAAAAGAGGATTTATGTGTGGTGCTAAAAGTCACAAGCTGAGGTTTACGATTAATTCAATTCTATGCATCTGAAGTCCAGTGTAAGAAAATTAAGTAAAAAGAGGATAACGTCATAGGGCTGAGATTACAAAAACAAAAAAAAAACAAAAAAAACCCAGGACAGTCCTCGTGCAGGGGTTCAGTCAGCATTACAGCCATTCCTTCTTTCTTCGTCTTTCTCCAAGTTATATCTGCTTTATGCTAGTTACTTCCTGATCAAATTTCAGGAGGCAACTGAACATCATAAACCGTGAGCAAATCATGGCCTGGGATCATGAGTTGTGGGCTCCATTTCTTGGGTGGGGATTCCTTTTGTCATTAGTTTTACAAAGTAGGCGGGTCACAGGACAAGATTCTTACAGTAATGAGGTAAGAGTCCCCCAACTTTTCAGACAAGGCCACGGAGGCCCATATGGGTAAATAACTTGGCTGAAGTTGGGAAGCTGGTCCGTGGAAGATCATGGCCTTGGTCATGTATTAAGCATTCTTGGAGTACCTGCTACTGTGAGGCACCCCACTGGGTGCTGGAGATATAGAGGTGAGTAAAACGTAATCAGGGCCCTCCAAAGGTTTGAGTCTACTGGGGAGGCAAAGTAGAAAACTCAGCAAGTACAAAATGCCTCCAGGTGTTACAATGGAGGTCAAGAAAGTGTGTACTGGGTGCTATTAAGGCCCAGAGACCACACCCCTAATTCACCCAAGGGGTCAAGGGAACTCCATTGAGGAGATGACACTTGAGATGATCTTGCGGCTTGAGAAGAAAGGGCTTGGGAAGGAGTGTGCACCAGGCAGTGGAAAATGCATGGGCAAAGGCACAGAGGTTGCCCTTTTGGAAGCTGTAGGTGGTTTAGCGTGGTTGAGAAGGTTTACACTGATACATGGTGGAATGCAAGGAGAGACAGGAACTGGCTTGTGAACCTGGAACCTCGTTATCTAGGTGCATGGTTCCCAAACTGTTGGGTGCATAAGAACCCCCCGGGGCTAGGATGACTGTATAGTTTACTGCATAGTCCAGTCGGTGAACTCTACAGTAGAACACACAAAGCATGACTCTGGGGCCATATGCTCAAATAAGGACTGTCCTGGTTAACTGACACATTAATTAATCGACCACGTTTATGTGAATCTATTTCTGGACTCTCTGTACAATTCCATTGGTCTTTGTTTAACTTTGCCCATAGATTTAGGGGAAGACGATTTAGGGGAACAACGAGCTCTTCAACTCCAAACCTCCTAACCAGAGGCCGCAGAAAGCCTGGGGCTGCCCTGGTGGCTGCATCTGAGCATGAACTTCCATCCCATGACTCACCCCTTCCCCATCCTGAGCACACATGAGCTCACACTGAAACGTCTGTGGGATCGAAACTGCAGGCTGGATTTAGGAGGAACTGTGCAAGGTTGGGCCATTGCTATGAGTGACCGCAGTACAGTTCTTTGTGGTTCCTAAATTAGAAACTTGTTTTCTGTTGTTCTGTTGTGGACCAGCTGAGTGTGTGTGTGTGAATGAATGTGCAGAAGGTCTTTGTACTTGATGGTGAGCATTTGTATATGCTCGTCTATGGGGTTTACCAACTAGGAAATTGGCATCTGCAGGTAGGTCTTGCACATTTGCCTGGAGATATGCAGAACCCCTTTGTGGTCTTCTGAGTCTCATCTCTGATGTGTTCTGGAATTTCCAGAAAGGAGGAGAATGCACAGGGGACTTGTTGAAAGAACCTTGGATTCAGAGCACAGAAAGAAAGCACAGGGAGGGAGGAAGTCTGTTCTTTTACTTTTGTGGGCCTCATTCAACCAACAGGATCAGAGAGTAAACTGCTTAAAAGCAGGGTGTTTGGGAGCAGAATGATCGGAGCTTGAACTCTGATTTTGCCAGTTGCTAGTGTTTTGGTCTCAGATAAGTTACTTGTCTTCTCTAAGCCTCAGTTTCCTCATCTGCAAAACTGGGATAATAATTGTGCCTTTCAGCTGAACACAGTGGCTCATGCCTAATCCCAGCACTTTGGGAGGCAGAGGCAGGTGGATCACCTGAGGTCAGGAGGTCGAGACCAGCCTGGCCAACATGGTGAAACCCTATCTCTGCTAAAAATACAAAAATTAGCCTGGCAGGAGCAGTGAGGCGCCTCCATATTTCATTTTTGGCACTAGGCTTCCATCCCCGTTAAGGCTCACTCAGTCCTCTGGGGATGGTGAGCACAGCCTTGGCTAAGTTCTGCTCCCGCTCAGGCCTGCTTGCCAGTGCCCGCTGTCCTCGAAGTCGCCTGAGTGAACCCCATGGCCGTGGCTGCTGGGATGCCCAAACATCTGTCTGTGCCAGGGGTGTGATCTCCAAGCGAGCCCGGGTCCCTGAGGTCCAGAGGGGCCACAGTGTGTCCTTCCTCCCGTCTGGAATTATGTTTTGTCCCTGGGCCCTGAGGCCGGGTTGCTTGTGCCTCTAGCACAAGAGAGAGGGAGAGCTGGTGAGGATGGCTCTGTCTAGGCTGAAGAAACTCTACCTTAGTTGCTAATCCAGCATGGTTGCTTCTGATCAACTCCACTTCCGGAATGCCTCTGAGATTTCCAGTTTGTCTATTGTTTCTTGAGTAAGAGTCCTGCCCTTAGGGCAAATTGCTATCCATTCCCTCTGAAGCAGGAGTCTGAAGGGTAATGGTGTAAGAATCCACTGTCTTGTCTCACCGCCGCCAAAGACACAAATATGGCTTCTGTTTGTAAGTCCCTATTGTAACCATCCAATGGGTTCACCTTGCCCACTGCCTAGATGGAGTCCATATATCTAGACAAGAGAATTGCAATAGAGAAAGAGTAATTTACAAAGAGCCAGTTGTGTGGGAGACCGGAGTTTTATTGTTACTCAAATCAGTTTCCCATTTGGGGATCAGAGTTTTGAAGAATCATTTGGTGGGTGGGGGGCAGCCAGTGAGTCAGGAGTGTTGTCTGGTTGGGTCAGAGATGAAATCATAGGTAGTTGAAGCTGTCCTGCGTTGAGTCAGTTCCTACGTGGGGGCCACAAGCTCAGATGAACCAGTTTATGGATCTGGGTGATGCCAGCTGATCCATTGAGTGCAGAGTCTGCAAAATGTCTCCAGCACTGATCTTTGGCTTTACAATAGTGATGTTATCTCCAGGATCAATTTCAGGAGGGTCAGAAACTTGTAAACCATGAATCTCTTGTAAACCGGAATCTCCTAAACCCTAATTTCTAATCTTTTGGCTAATTTGTTAGTCCTACGAAGGCAGCCTAGCCCTCAGGCAAGAAGGGGGTTTGTTTTGGGAAAGGCCTATTATCATCTCTGTTCTAAGCTATATACTAAGTTCCTCCCAAAGTTGGTTCATCCTATACCCAGGAATGAACAAGGACAGCTTGGAGGTTAGAAGCAAGGTGGAGCTGGTTAGGTCAGCTCTCTTCCACTGTTTCAGTTATGATTTCGCAATGGCAGTTTTGTTACTGGAAAGGGGTCCCGATCCAGACCCCAAGAGAGGGTTATGGGATCCTGTGCAAGAAAGACTTCAGAGTGAGTCTATAAAGTGAAATAAAATTCGTTAAGAAAGTAGAGGCATAGGCCAGGTACAGTGACTCACGCCTGTAATCACAGCACTTTGGAAGACTGAGGCAGGTGGATCACCTGAGGTTGGGAGTTTGAGACCAGCCAGCCTGGCCAACATGGTAAAACCCCATCTCTACTAACAATACAAAAATTAGCTGGGCGTGGTGGCGTGCCTGTAATTCCAGCTACTTGGGAGGCTGAGGCACAAGAATTGCTTGAACCTGGGAGGCGGAGGTTGCAGTGAGCTGAGATTGCACCGCTGTACTCCAGCCTGGGTAAGAGAGTGAGACTCTAAGACTCTAAGCACAATTAGGAATGCTTCTGTTCTCAAGCACTTGACTCCAAGTCTGGGTCACTTCAGTAAACGTTATCAATCTGTTCTCTTAACCGTAAACATCTAGAGGTTAGGAATGCCTTTCTTTCCAGGAATGCAGCGTAGCAAGTCCTGGCCTCATTTTTTTAGCCCTTATCCAAGGTGGAGTTGCTCTGGTTTCAACACCTCTGACAATTTCACTATTAAATGTTTCTTTCTAAGAAACAGGATATGTTGGCTTTCTTTGGCCTTTCAGCTTCCTCAGACTTTGGGATAGATTTGCACAGACCTGCCCACTGTGAAACAGGCTCTATCAGCTGCTGCCTGTAGCCATCTTTCCTCTGGCTCAGGCCCTATTCGGGGAGCAGGAACTTTGACCTCTGGCGGCTTCCAGGCTCCTTTTCCCCAGTGTAAATGGACACTTGGAGTTGGCCTGCTTCCTGGTTCATCAGACATGACTGGACATGTATGAACCCCAGCCCTGGACAGTCTGAGCTGGGATCTCTGGTACTTTTGTATTAAGTGGTGGTCCAGGGACGAATGTCAGGACCACCTATTACTGTAGTGCAACTAGTGTCTCGACCTAGTTCCATGGGCATGCGTGGGGGCCACTACACCATCTCACAAGCTTTTGGAAGGTCATTATCAGCTGAATGCTGATCCCTGCCTCTGGTTGCCGAGTGAACGGACATTCGGTCATTCGTCTCTTCACACAGCACGCATTTACTGAGCACCTGCTCTGAGCCAGTCACTGTACTCACTGCTGGGAAATGAAGATGACTCAGACACTGTGCCTGCTCTGGAGTGGGGTTTCTGTTCTTATTGGAGAGGGGAACATAGATAATCCCACTCTGGCTTCTGGTTGGGCTCAGGTTGTCAATGGAGGAAAATGACTGAGGCAAGTCTCAATCATTTTAGGAGGTTTATTTGCCAAAGTTAAGGAAACGTGCCTGGGAGACAGGTCTATACCTTTCTCTGAAGATGATTTTGGGGGCTTCAATATTTAAAGGGGAAAGGGCAGGATATTGAGAAACACACAATTTTCTTGTGAGAGGGGAATTGGGGAAAATAGCCATTCATGCCTTTGTCTGGCTCAGTGAATCTGCATTTTTACCTAAGATCACGTAAACAACAGGGCAGAGGAAACAGTCAGATACGTGTTTGTCTCAGATAGGCAGAAGGATGACTTTGAGTTCTGTCCTGTGTCTCGCAGCTGCAAAGATAAGCTATCAGTTTACATTGACATGGTGAAATTGAACAGTAATGCTTTAGGGTAAAGATCACAACGTGAGGGAGGTTGATAGCTTGTCATCCTTGTCACCATCTCATTTAGGAACCAACACGGGAGGCAGGTTTGCGTGACTCAGTTCCCCGCTTGATTTTTTCCTTTGGCTTAGTGAGTTTGGGGTCCCAGGATTTATTTTCCTTTCAAGGAATGGCAATGGGCAGCACCAACAGGAGAAAGGAAGGCAGGAAGAAAGGAAGGTGAGCGTTTTCCTGCCCAGGTGCCACCCTGCTGGGCTGGAGTGTCTGTTTTCCTCCTTTGAGGGCCACAGTCCCTGTGGCATGGTCCTGTCCTACAGTTCCTGTGGGTTCTGGTTATTCTTGACACCTCTCCCTGCCTTAGACTTAGAGGTGTAGTGGCCCCTCTGCTGTTGCTAGTCCTGTGTTTTTTCTGTATCTCTTGTTGATTTCACTTAACTCTTTCCTTCTCTTTGTAAATTTCCCCTGCATTGGATTATCCTGTTATACTAACTGAGGCTGCCATTGGTCCACTCCCAGGATCCTGACAGAATCATGATCTCTCCTTCTCTGTATACACGGCTGCCTTTACTTAGTAGACGCTCATTAAATGACTGTCCAATTAATAATAATGTAACTTGTTAGGGGCTGTGTCAGCAATTTTTGGGTAGCATTTGCCCTCCGAACATCCAACTTCCACTTCTGATGTCAGATAAATCTGCTGGATTAGTATATTTGAAGACACAATGATACATAAAAATGTGACTTAACTTGTCTGTTTTCGGAAGTTGTAGGCTCTTGAGAAACTGGGTGCCCTGTGATGCTAATTATTATGAGAATTAAAGCCACAAAGTTTCTGTTGTTATTAGCAATTTTCCTGTCTCCAGTTTCTGCTTTTTCTGAACAGCTGTACATTTAAACGTTGACGCAATGGGAAAACAAACAAAACTGAGGTGTAGAAAAGAGAGACGCAAGGGAGTAGTAAGAAACATGAAAGCTGGTTTCAGTCCAGCTGAGAGAAGCTCCCCAAATGTTGGCAGATGAGGCAGAGAGAGCAAAGAGACACAGTGACACTTCTGCCCCTCCTGACATCCTGGGTCCAGGGAAGGGGGCGGGGGAGGCTGGTGGGAGCATGACGAGCAGCAGGCCTGGTGGCTGCGGAAGGGGAGGTGGGTGGGGCTGGGGGGCACTGGGGAGAGGACAAGGGAATCAGAGGGATGATTAGAGTTTCAGGCTCCAGCCTCAGATGGGTGGTCTCTGCTGATAACAACTAGAGGCCCAAGGAAAGCCACCAAGCCAGGCCTGGTAGTCCAGAAGGCACAGAGGCAACCCAGTGTGTAGTGGGGAACCCCTCCAGGGCCAGGTGAAGTCTTGCTCAGCATGAGGTCTGCAGCTGCAAACACAAAGCAGGACTCACACTTAACAGGGCCTCCGTATGTGGCAGCAGACTGCACAAATGGATTCGAGTTGCTCTGAACATTAGAGAAGCCAAGTGTGGAAAGGAATGCAGGGGCTGGGTCAGGTGCGGTGGCTCACGCCTGTAATCCCAGCGCTTTGGGAGGCTGAGGCGGGTGGATCACCTGAGGTCAGGAGAGGAGCACCATGCACCATCAAGATAGCCCTGGCAAATGCTTTTGCACACTGACCACAGAGAACCCCAGCAAGGAAGATGTGGCTGTGTGCTGGTGTGCAAAGAGAGATGTTGTCATGCACCCACGGGACATGGGATGACGGCTGTTTTGTCACGTGGGAGTGTCCTGTAACCCCCACCCGCCTTCCCAAAGAGCACAGACTGTGTCTGAGAGCTGGTGTGTGTGTGCACACACGCACATGTGTGCTTGCACACATTCTGCAGGCTCCTCCTCTGTTCTAGTATCAGAGTCACATCTCTCTCATCTGTTTCTTTTTTTTTCTTTTATTTGAGGTAGAGTTTTGCTCTTGTCGCCCAGGCTGGAGTGCAATGGCACAATCTCGGCTCACTGCAACCTCCTCCTCCTGGGTTCAAGCGATTCTCCTGCCTCAGCCTCCCAAGTAGCTGGGATTACAGGTGCCCGCCACCACACTCAGCTAATTTTTGTATTTTTAGGAGAGACAAGGTTTCACCATGTTGACTAAGCTGGTCTCCAACTCTTGGCCTCATGTGATCCACCCGCCTCGGCCTCTCAAAGTGCTGGGATTACAGGGGTGAGCCACCGTGCCCGGCTAGGGTGGGGATTCTTAACCAGGAATACATAGAAGGACTCTGGAGCTTCCTTTAATGTATATGCGAAACTCAGAGTGTGTGTGTTTTCCTGCTGCGTGGGTCTATAGCTTTTGTTACAATCTTAAGGGTATCTGTGACCTCAACTCCCCAAAGCTGAGAACACAGGGGCCTCTCTCTCGCCCTGAATCCCCCAGAATTCGCTCACCAGCCCTGTCTGGTGTGGATTTGAAGGTGAAGGAGAGGCCTCAGAGGCTTGGGGCGGGACCTGTGGGCTCCTAACAGTGGCATTGCTCATCTCTAACATTCCATATCTTTTCTGGAGAGCCCTCTCTCCTATTCTAGGCTTTGCTTAGCACCGTCAACATTGTATCCCTTAATAGCCTGAAATAAAGGGGAGAGAAGCAAATGAAAAAGGAGACCCATGGGGAAGTTATTTGCACGGACAAAGGCAAGCGAGTCAGCTGCCCAGGGTGGGTCGCGGAGGAAGATGCAGGAGTCAAGGGCGTAGTGAGGTGGGTGGCACTGGGGCTCGAAGCCCAGTGGTCGCTCACTTTGGGGCTTTTGTCCCTCTGCACAGGTGCTTCCAATGCTGCCAGTTCCTGATGCCAGCACTCCTTTCTCAGCCTGCTCTCTGCTCAAATTGAGAATTAAAAAAAGAAGTAAAAACCACAAATGGGCTGATATGAGCAGATGGTTTCGGTCATAACCACAAAAACCTTCTTGTTGCACATTCCTGATAGACACTGCTCTTGCATAATGCCAAGTCCATTACACTGATGAAGAAAATGATGGTATTATCTGCCCGTTCCAGGGGTGATGGACTGAAAGTTTGTGTCCCCCTTCTTCCCCCACCAAAGAGTCATCTGTTGAAATCCTGACCAAGAAGCTGATGGTATTGGGGGTTTGGGAAGTGATTAGGTCTTGAAACTGGACCCCTCATAAATGGGATGAGTGCCCTTATAAAAGAGACCCCAGAGAGCTTTGTAGACCTCTCTCTCGGCCATGTGAAGATGGAAAGAGAAGGCAGTCGTCTGCAACCCAGAAGAGGACTTCGCCAGAGCCTGACCAGGCTGACACCCTGATCTTCGATGTCCAGCGTCTATAACTGTGAGAAATAAATGACTGCTTAAGCTGCCCAGTTTGTAGTATTTTAGTTACAGCAGACTGAATGGACCAAGACATAGGGTGGGCTACTGCAGGGCCCCCTCTTTTTTCTCGACCAGAACGTGCTCGATGGAGATTCTGGGCACCAAGAGACGGAGGGTGGTGGGAGAGTTCCCTTATTCTTTATTCCCGATTGAAATAAAATGCTCACACATAATTGATGTCATGAATTTTTTTTTTTTAAGTCAGCATCTCACTCTGTCACCCAGGCTGGAGTATGGTAGCGTGTTCTCGGCTCACTGCAACCTCCACCTCCCGGATTCTATCGACTCTTGTGCCTCAGCCTCCCAAGTAGCTGGGATTACAGGCCCCCACCACCACGCCCTGCTAATTTTGTATTTTTAGTAGAGATGGGGTTTCACCATGTTTACCAGGTTGGTCTCGAATTCCTGACTTCAGGTGATCCACCTGCCTTGGCCTCCCAAAGTGCTGGGATTACAGGCGTGAGCCACCTCACTTAGCCCATGTCGTGACTTTTAGTATTTTTTGACCATGACTCACAGTAAGAAATTTAGTTACATTGCAGTACTTGTATGCACATGCAGAAAAAAAAAAATAAAAGTCTCAATGTTTATCATTATGACCTGAGATGTGCTCTGATTGGTCCTGACACACCCTGTTATAGACTGGGTGTGTCTATACATGACTGAGGCAGGTCTCAATGCATTAGAGGTTTGTTTAGTCAAGGCTGTCCAGGAAAAAACACAGATCACAGATGCTCTTGTGATCACAGAAGATCAAACCTGCAAAGGAGTATTTAGGAACTTTTTTTTTTGTTTTGAGATGGAGTCCTGCTCTGTCACCCAGGCTGGAGTGCAATGATCTTGGCTCACTGCAACCTCCACCTCCCGGGTTCAAGCCATTCTCTTGCCTCAGCTTCCCGAGTAGCTGGGATTAAGGCACATACCACCATGCTCGGCTAATGTTGTTGTATTTTTAGTAGAGACGGGGTTTCACCATGTTGGCCAGGCTGGTCTCGAACTCCTGACCTCAGGTGATCTGCCTGCCTCAGCCTCCCAAGGTGCTGGGATTACAAGTGTGAGCCAGTGCCCGACTGACTGGGAACTTTGGTCTTTGAAGGGAAAAGAAAAAGCAGGAGGGGAAAAAAGGGAGGGAGGGGAGGCAGGGAAGCAAATTTTTACGTTCTCGTGAGGCTCTGATTAGCTTTGGTAAAACTACATTTTACACCTGGAAAGAGGAAGTGGAGGGAAAAGTCAATAATATCTTGTGCGCAGCTCAGTAAATCTGCATTGGACTTAAGATAAAGTAAACACGTGAAGAGCGGAAAAAGAGGCCATGGCCCAGGGTTGTGCCCTTGCAGCCATCTGTTTGGGAACAAAAGGAAGACAGCATTGGTGACCCAGTTCCCAAGCTTCTCTTTCCCCTTGGCATAGTGAATTTGGGAATCTGAGATTCCATTGGTCTCTCACACTATTTGCAAGAAAAAAAATCTGCTTAAGACCCACGACCAGGTTGCAACCCTCAGTTTGGACAACACTGGTCTCATCGTTTTTGCTGCCTGCCAGAAAGAGCAAATCTTCTGTGATAACAGTGTCTGGAGCTCCAGAACGGGTCACACTCCCCTGGCGGCTGAGAGGAGGACAGGAACAACAGAGGATTTCTGCCTTCAGTCTGTCTCAGAGCCTTGATCCAGCAGGGGAAAGGAGCATTCTGACCTTTCTCTTTTTTTTACAGTAATCATTTTTTGTTTGTTTTTTTTTGGTGCAGGGAATCATAGGACTCAAACGCAACTTCCACCGATGGGGAGGTCTAATGATAACATTGGTCTCCTCTCACAAGGAGGCAAGTTTCTCTCATCTAATTGTGGAGGAAGGGCTGTCCAACAAAAGCAAGTCAGCAGGAATTCCTAATTCAGGGACTTTACGCTGGGGCCTGCACAGGTACTTCCTCTCTGTTGGCATAGACTGTGGTGTCTCACAGGACAGTTGAGGTGACCTAGGTCTTCCCTGCTTAAGACCAGGGGCTGCCAGTTTGGGTGTGGTGGCTCAGGTCTATAATCTCAGCAATTTGGGAGGCTGAGGCGGGTGGATCACCTGGGGTCAGGAGTTCAAGACCAGCCTGACCAACATGGGGAAACCCCGTCTCTACTAAAAATACAATATAAATTAGCTGGGCTAAGCTTTTAGCTAGTGGTAGGTGCCTGTAATTCCAGTTACTCAGGAGGCTGAGGCAGGAGAATCACTTGAACCTGGGAGGCTGAGGTTGCAGTGAGCAGAGGCAGAGATGGCACCACTGCACTTCAACCTGGGTGACAGAGCGAGACTCTATATAAAAAAATCTCCAAAAAACAAAACAAAACAAAAGACCAGTGGCTGTCATCCAAGTCCCGTCTGTGTTTGGAGAAGGCACTACTTCATTTGGCTGTAGTTGGCAGGTCAGGCCCGGCTTGGGATTTTCCAAGTGTCCCTATCCCTTGGCCTCATTGGAAGCACCACATCTGCTGTCACTGGCCCACTCCCCGGTTGAAGGCATGCAGCGATTGAGTTTTCCAGTTCATGTTTCCTGAGAGCAAGGCAGTGGGGGTGGGGCTGGGTCTCAGATTTCTTCGAATAAATGTGAAGTGTTGTGTAAGAAATGCAGCCACATATACATCGATTTTATTTTATTTTATTTTATTTTATTTTTGAGACGAAGTCTCACTCTGTTGCCCAGGTTGGAGTGTAGTGGCGCGATCTCGCCTCCCTGCAACCTCTGCCTCCCAGGTTCAAGCTATTTTCCTGCCTCAGCCTCCTGAGTAGCTGGGATTACAGGCGCATACCTTCACACCTGGCTAATTTTTTTTTTTTTTTTTTTTTTTTTTTTTTAGTAGAGACGGGGTTTTGCCATGTTGGCCAGGCTGGTCTCAAACTCCTGACCTCAAGTGATCCGCCTGCCTTTGCCTCCCAAAGTGCTGGGATTACAGGTGTGAGCCACTGCACCTGGCCTGATCCCTTTACCATTTCCAGGCTCTTCTCCCCCTACCCTCCCTTTCTTCTTTCAGAACATGCTCAAAAAGCCCTCCTAAGCAGTGGGTACTGGAGACAGCAGAGTGAACAAGGCACAGCCTGCTGGGTGCAGTGTGGGTCGCAGACAAGGATGTTGGTGATTACAATAACCCGGTCTCCTGGTGGAAATGTACAGGGGACCGTGGGAATGCATAGAAGGGTGGCGTAGCCCAGCATTGAGACAGGCTTGCAAGCGGGACTTCATGGCCCCCAGTGGGTGAGGATGTGAATGCCAGCTTCTACTGTGCCTCCACTGATGTGCCCCTGGCCGGGAGAGGTCAAAAGACCTACAGGAAGAAACTGAGGCACAAAATACAATTTTAAAGAGTTAACTTGAGTTGAAGTGAGAACAGCTGTCGGAAACGCACTTCCAGGTTGCCTTTGGGAGCGGTCTGCTTGGCCTTTGTTACAAGCAGGGTTTTTTTTATTTTGTTTTGTCTTTTGTTTTTTTGAGACAGAGTCTTGCTCTGTTACCCAGGCTGGAGTCCAGCTCACTGCAACCTCTGCCTCCCAAGTTGAAGCGATTCTCCTGCCTCAGCCTCCCGAGTAGCTGGGATTACAAGTGTGCACCACCACGCCTGGTTAATTATTATATTTTTGGTAGAGATGGGGTTTCACCATGTTGGCCAGGCTAGTCTTGAATTCTTGCCCACAAATTATTGCCCACCTCAGCCTCCCAAAGTGCTGGGATTACAGGCGTGAGCCACTGCACCCAGCCTACTAGCAAATTTTGAAAGGCAAAAGGGAGCTAGGAGGGGCTGACATGGAGTTGTCTGATGGGAATTCTTACTAGTTTACAGAAATCACATCTGTTGGTGACTGTGCATTGGTGAGCTTGGGTGTGAGTTGTGGCATCCAGTGCGTGGTGTTCACGGTGTTCATGGCTATGTGGTGTCCGTTCGTCTAGGGCCTGCATTGCAGGTGGCTTCAAGAGATAATTATTTCACTCAAGCAGGGAGTGAGAGGTAACTGCTCTCACATCTGAATGCCTCTCTGAGTCTGCTCATTTAAAGGGGCTTGCATTCCTCAGATAAAAAGTCCCTTTGCTTTCTTGTTACTCCTCATGTGGCCTGGCTGAGGCCACCCCCTCGTGAGCGAGTTGTGCTTCTCATTGCTGAGTGGGGGTGGAAGTCCAGATTCCCTACCCAGCCTTCCCTGACAGCACCTGGCAGGGGATTGGGTGCCTGGTTACAGCTGGGTGGAGGTGGACGTCTAAGCTCCCATTCTGCCTTTGCTGGCCTGAGTGGTGGGGCCGCCATTTTTTTCTGGGGTGTTCTGTGGGGTGGAGAAGTCATTGTCTAAGTCTTCTGTCTTGCTAGGCTGCTCCTTCCCTGTTTTTTTATTTATTATTTATTTATTTTTTTCTAGAGAGAGAGGTACAGCTTTCGTTGTTGTTTTTCTGTTTCTGTTATTGTTTCTGCATTGGTAGCCTCTCCATCGGGGCTGTCTCCAAATCTGGGATACATGAAGGAAAGAGAAAACCCAGATAACTCATTGCTACATCGTTCCGCGGACCCTACTGTCTGTCCACCTTTCAGTCCCTTCTCATGCTTGTTTTATTTTTATTTTTTATTTTTTGAGACAGAGTGTCACTCTGTCACCCAGGCTGGAGTGCAATGGTGCAATCTTGGCTCACTGCAACCTCTGACTCCCAGGTTCAAGTGATTCTTCTGCCTCAGCCTCCTGAAGAGCTGGGATTACAGGTGCCTGCCACCAAGCATACCTGGCTAATTTTTTTGTATTTTTAGTAGAAATGGGGTTTTGCCATGTTGACCAGGCTGGTCTCGAACTCCTGACCTCAGGTGATCTACCCGCCTCGGCCTCCCAAAGTGCTGGGATTACAGGTGAGAGCCGCCATGCCTGGCCCTCATGCTTGTTTTGTGCCCAAGATCAGGGCTTAGTTCTACTTGATGGGAGGGATAGGGAAAAGTCTGGCTACTTCACCTTCCTGGAAATGTTAAGTGCATGGGATGGTTTTAAGGGCCAGGCATACAGGCAGCTCACATTGTTTCTGTGACATCGCACCAGAGAGCCTCAGTGTCCTGGTTCTCCTGGATGTGGTGGAAGTCTGGTACCCTACTCTGGACCTGGCCTTAGACACCTGTGCAATTTCTTACATGCTCCATGGTGACCATAGAAACCAGCATGAAGGTGATGATGCTGATGGAAGGGTCCAGGTCCTCCAGTTGCCACCTAGAAATCTGCCTGACTTTCCTTTGTCTCTGATCTGACTGAGAAATACACCTTTATTGTGTTAAGCCACTGAGCTGTTAGGGTTGCTTGTCACAGCACTATCTATCCAGACCCTAGATCGTTTAAGATCTCTTCTTTTCTTTTCTTTCTTTTTTTTTTTTTTTTGAGACAGAGTCTCACTCTGGGCCCAGGCTGGAGTGCAGTGGCACGATCTTGACTCACTGCAACCTCCGCCTCCTGAGTTCAAGTGATTCTCACACCTCAGCCTCCTGAGTAGCCGGGACTACAGGTGCACCGCCACACCCGGCTAATTTTTGTATTTTTAGTAGAGATGGGGTTTCATCATGCTGGCCAGGGTGATCTCGAGCTCCTGACCTCAGGAGATCCACCCTCCTCGGCCTCCCAAAGTGCTGGGATTACAGGCATGAGCCATCACGCCCAGCCACAGAACACTTTAAGTGAAGAGCACAGCTGGTCCTTCAAAGGAACTATTGTAGGAAGAAGCCTGGGGTCTGAATTGGGGGTGGCTGGGAGTCCTCAGGGCCCGTTCCCCTCCACAACGGTCGGTGTTGTGTTTGCAGCAAGAAGTCATTGCTGGCCATGCAGTGGAATGTGGGGAAGATGGCTCCAGCTCTTGCTGTTGGGTCAAACAGAGGATCCTGGCTTGGCCTTAAGCTGGACTTGAGGGTCTAGACCGGGGGCTCTCAGGAAGGCCCGAGGACTTACTGTATTTTCACCTGACCGAACAAACTCATGCCAGGATCAAAGGGAGATTGCACTTTGGGAGCAGTCTGCGAAAAGTCTGCTCTATTTTATGAAACAGGTTCTGTTTGTAGGCCCTGGTCAGGAAAGAATGCTCACAAGCCAAGCGTGGCCTTTATGGAGAGAACTCTGTCAGGCTTAGTGTGTGTTTACTTTGGGACCCAGCAATCCTGCTCAGGCGGGCAGAGCCCAGAAAAACTCTCACGCAGGCTCACAGAGGCCGGACTA
>NW_012110918.1:10301162-10303132 GCF_000951035.1 Colobus angolensis palliatus | reverse complement strand
AAATGAGATAGAAAGGTCTAAATAGAGAAATGATATGGGACAGGACTTTGCTTGGACTCATTAACTCAACCCACTGCATCTGTGGTGCCCTACACAAAGCAGTAGTGGAGGCAGATTCACCCGGAAAAGAATGCTGGGGCGGGCTTAAGACAGAATGATGCAACCCAGGTACTGTGCCGCACAGAGGCAGCGCATCGACTCTGCCAGAACCGGCTTCGCGGGTAAGCTTTACCGGCATCTTGAAAAATATGTAGAGGCTCCAGGTATCAAGGAAGGTGGGTGGGAGGCTGCAAAGGCTTTGACCGAACATCATATATGCAGGCGTGGTGGCTCAAGGGAGCAGCTGCTATTTGGGAAATCAGAAATACTGTGCTTTGGAATGGCTGGAGCAAAAGTGTGAGCCGGGAGGATGGAGGAGACCGGGTCCTGCAGGGCTGTGTGAATCATGCTGGAGTCTGGACTTGATCACAGCTAAGAGGAGACAGTGACGATTTTACAGCAGGAAGCCACTGAATCATGTTTCAAAGCTTCCTCATTTTCTTTCAGCCATACCACCAACTTCTGCAATCTCTCCACACGAGTGCCTGGATTTCAGACATGGCTGAGGGCATCATCTCTCTTAGTTTCTGTTTCTCTGGCAGTTGCTTCTTAAGCTTGCTTGTGTTTTTTCAAGAGCTACGCTGGACTTGGGAAAATTCTCTCCTTAGTCATCACGTTCTGAAAGATTTCACTCACGTTATTCTTCATCTCTAATGTTTTAGTCAAATCCCACTTATTTCTCTCATTTTTGATTGTTTCTCAAGAGGGTTTCTTTTGTTTTGTTTTTTGTTTTTTCCTTTTCTTTTGGCAGAGTCTCACTGTGTCTTCCAGGCTGGAGTGCAGTGGCACAATCTCAGCTCACTGAAACCTCCATTTCCTCGATTCCAGCGATCCTCCTGCCTCAGCCTCCAAAGTAGCTGGGATGACAGGTGTGTGCCACCATGCCAGGCTGATTTTTGTATTTTTAGTAGAGACGGGGTTTTGGCCTGTTGACCAGGCTGGTCTCGAACTCCTAGTCCCAAGCGATCCACCCACTTTGGCCTCCCAAAGTGCTGGGATTATAGGTGTGAGCCACTGCGCCCAGCCCAATAGTTATATAATGTTTCTTTTTGTTGGATAATTAGGGTCTTTTACATTTTTCACTACTATGTGTTCACATTTTCATTTTTTTTTTTCTTAGAATAGAATATGAAAAGTGGAATTACTGGGCGAAGAGAAAGGCCATTTTTAGAGTTCTTCTAACTTGCTGCTAAGTTGCTTTGCAGAATTAGAGCACTATGTCACCTACAGACAGCATATGGATTCCACCACGCTGTTGCCTGCCTTTGCTGAGCATTACCTTAGAAAACCTCTTGGCTAATCTGGGAAAATTTATAATTTTATTGTTTTAGTATATCCATGTGCTTGATTTTCAGTGAGATTAAGTGCTTTTTCTTCTGAATGTCAGTCATCTGTATTTCTTCTGTTGAGAATTGTGGGTTTATGGTGTTTGCCAATTTTTCTTTTAGTTTGAGTATTTTTCATTTTGATCTGTATAAGCTCTTGATGTTTTTGATAATTTTGTTTCAGTTTTTTAAGTTTTGTTGTCTTTTTTTTTACACCTGAATAATTTTAGTTTGTTGTAATTAACTCCATCTTTGTGCTTGGATTTCAAGTTCTGTGAGCACCACAGTGATGTCCCGGTGACATCCGCCCGTCAACCAGGACAGGTTTTCCAGAAGATCTGCCCACTCACCTCTCAGCATACTGAAGGATTTTGATTAAAAAGCATTCCCCTTTGTCTCCAGCCCTCTCCAGCTGTTGTTTCCTTTCTCTCCACTTTCCTTCTCAGAGCTTCTTGTAAAGAAGTATCTGCACTTTCGTTTTCTTTCTTTCTTTCTCTTTCTTTCTGTCTTTCTTTCTTTCTCTTTCTTTCTTTCTTTCTTTTCTTT
>NW_012110918.1:10293363-10300862 GCF_000951035.1 Colobus angolensis palliatus | reverse complement strand
TCTCACCCAGACTGGAGTAAAGTGGTGTGATCTTGGCTCACTGCAACCTCCACCTCCCAGGCTCGAGTGATTCTCCTCCTCAGTCTCCTGAGTAGTTGAGATTACAGGTGCGCACCACTACCACCTGGGTAATTTTTGTATTTTTAGTAGAGACGGGGTTTCACCATGTTGGCCAGGCTGGTCTCGAACTTCTGACCTCAAATGATCCATCTGCCTTGGCCTCCCAAAGTGCTGGGATTCCAGGCATGAGCCACCGTGCCCAGCCAGTGTCTGCATTTTCTGACTCTGTTTCCTCATCTGTCATTTACTCTGTAGTCACGCCCACCTGTCTTCTCTGCTCACCACTCTACAGACATGCCCTTGACAAGGAAACCAACAACCTTACCGTCAGTCAAATCCAAATGTATCTTCTCTTTCTGCATCTTACTTGACCTCAGCAGCCTTTGACTCAGCTGAGCACTTCGTCCTCCCTTCTTTCTCCTTTCTTTGCTTTCAGACTATCTCAGTCAGCTCAGGCTGCTATAACAAAGATACGGTAGATTGGGTGGCTCACGCAAAAGAAATTTATTTCTTCCAGTTCTGGTGGCTGGAAGTTCAAGATCAAGATGCTGGCTGAATCAGTTCCTGGTAAGGGCTGTCTTCCTGGCTTGTAGATGACTGCCTTCTTTCTTTATCTATCTACACATGGCAGAGAAAGGGAGAGAGAAAGCAAGCTCTCTTGTATCTCTTCTATGATTCTATGATTTTTTTTTAATTAAAAAAAAATTAAGAGATAGGCTTCACTATGCTGCCCAGGCTGAAGTGTGGTGATTATTAACAGGTACTATCATAGCACACCGCAGCCTCGAACACCTGGCCTCTAGTGATCCTCCCCGCTCAGTCTCCTGAGTAGCTGAGACTACGGGCTTGCACCACTGTACCTGGCTTGTGTCTCTTCTTATAAAGGCACCAATTTTATTCATGTGAGCCCCACCCTCATGGCCTAATCATATCCCAAAGGCCCCAACTCCAAATACCACCACCTTGGGGATTAGGGTTTCAGCGTATAAACCTGGGGGAACATAAGCATTCAGTTTATAGCCCAGACTCTCCTGGTTTCCTCCTGCATCACTAGGTGCTCCCGATTTCACTCTCCTGACTATTACTACCCTTCCTCTTCCCCTCCTCCTACCCCTCCTCCCCTTCCCCCTGGTCCTACCCCTGCCCCTCCCCCTCCCCTTCTTCTTCTTCTCCTCCTCCTTCTCTTCTTTTTCCTCATCCTCTTCCTCTCCTTCTCCTTCTTCCCTTCTTCTTCAACAGAGTCTCACTCTGTCACCCAGGCTGGAGTACAGTGGTGTGATCTTGGCTCACTGCAACCTTGGCCTCCCATGTTCAAGCAATTCTCCTGCTTCAGCCTCCCTAGTAGCTGGGATTACAGGCGTGTGCCACCACCAGGCTAATTTTTGTATTTTTAGTAGAGATGGGGTTTCACCATGTTGGCCAGGCTGGTCTCAAACTCCTAACCTCAGGTGATCTGCCTGCCTCAGCCTCCCAAAGTGCTGGGATTACAGGCAGTAGTCACCGCGCCTGGTCTTGCCTCCTCTTCTTTTGCATCCAGTGGACTCTTCTGAATGCCAGCGCAGTCTCATTCTGAACATCACCTTCTCAAAGTCTTCTCAGACCGTCCTGTGTGGTTCTTGGTCGTATGACTGTTTAATTCTCTCAGAGCAACCATCATGACCTCTTGTGCCTTGTTTCTGCATTAATTTACTACAAGCAGCTGGGTAGTGGGAGATAAGGGCACAGATCCTGGAGCCAGGCAACCTGGGCCCTCCAATCCTAGCTTCATATGAACACAATCATATAGTGCCTCACCACTAATGGGTCATAAGGCCTTCAGCAGATTGATTGGCCTCTCTGTGCCTCAGTTTCCCCCCTGAAACATGGGGATAATAGAAGTTCTACCTCACAGGGTTGTTTAGAGGATGAGAATTGCATGAGTATGTGTTTAAAAATTAAGACACTGCTAAGAAGGTTCCTGAAGGGTGCAGCCTCCTCCAGCTTATGTCTTTGAGAAACAGGACACTTTTCCCATTCTTGGCAGAAATATACTCTAAGTCTTTATAAATTGATTAATTTAGGAGCATCTTTTCTATATACATTAATATAGCACATCACTGCCCTCTTTATGCTCTTTATGAACTTCTCCCTTTTATAATTCTCTACTATTCTAATTATATCAGAAGTAACCTTAAAGCTGGTAAGAATCATCTTTTAACTTGCTCACTTCGCTTTTCTATGGAGGAGGGAATTTCCTGAGCTCTGTGCAGTTCCAAGGGCAGCAGCTTTAGTGGCAGCCTGAAGAGCAGGAGGTGGAAGCTCTGGGCTGGGGCAGTCTAGGGAGTCAAGGAAGAGAAGCACGTTGCTGTTGTTGTTCTAGTAGTTGTTGGAGAGGTCAGCGAGAGAGAAGGGTTAGATGTCCATCATGTTGAGTTTGAGGTGTCAGTGGAGTCAGTGTGGAGGTGTTTTGAGGGTATGGGGCACAGTAGGATTAAAGCTGGGGCAGGGAATGGAATTTTCCTGTAGGAAATCCCATGTGTGGCTGGAGGAGCAGGTAAGAGCTTCTGCTTAGGGGGCCAGGGGAGGTCCTCAGGGTAAAGCTACCTGCTTCTTCTGGGGCCCTATGGGGCTGCACCAAGTGGAAGGCAGGAGAGTGCCAACTTGTCAGGCTGCCAAATGAGGCAGATGGGGCCAGGTGGGAGCATCTGTATCTTCACCAGGGTTAAGCTAGACTCTGCCTGGACCCTCCCTCTGGCCTAAGATCACTCTCTAGGTTGTCTCTGCCCTGGTAAATCCTCGTGCCACCTAAAGTAGCTTCTATTACCCTCAAGAAGACTAGCCCAAGAGTGCTCTGCTTTCAGGATTCTGCTTCCAATTACCAGTGGGAACGATTGCTAGTTGCAACTGGGGAGGGGTCCATCGTCAATGCCAGAGGATGGCAAACCCTTTTTGCCAGGGCCAGCTATTACAGATTTTAGGTTTTGTGGGCTCTGTGGTCTCTGTCACAACTAGTCAACTTGGAATTGTTCCTATAAATTTTAAAAAATTAATCAGGGAAGAAGGGAAGGAGAGAAATGAAAATAAATCAAGCTTGCAGCACATTTGGCATTAACCATGAGGTCAGCCTGCTCTCTTACCTGCTTCCTCATATTTGCTGCCTATTCCCCCAGAATCACACAGACCCTGTAGTAAGACTATAGTTCCCCTTAACTGCACCATAAGTAACATCTTAAGCATTGTGAGACATTAAGTTTTCCATTTGAGATATTCTTATCAGGTCTTGCATACCAGTGAAACTACTGATGCCAGCTGGTCTAGAGGAAACCAAGAGAAGCTGATTCACTAAAGAAGGCTGTTTCCAGATCATGATGATTTCATCCATCCTACCTTGATCAATAATGATCCTAATTTTCCAGTTACTTGCCCTCCACCATCCCCTTAAAAGCCTCAGCCCAGAACTTCTCAGGGAGATGGATTTGAGGGTCCCTCCAATCTCCTTGCTTGGTTACCCTGTGACCACTAAACTCTTTCTCTGCTGCAAACCCTGCTGTCTTGGTGTATTGGTTTGTTCCAGTGCAGCGGGCATATGAACTTGTTGGTCCTGTAACAAACTCTGCTGTTGTAGCTTGAAAACTGCCATGGATAATACATAAATGAACATGTGTAGCTGTATTCCAGTAAAACTTATTTGTGCACACTGAAATTTTAGTTTCAGACAATTTTCATGTGTCATGAATTTTTTAAAAAATTTCCCACCATTACCAATGTGGAAATGATCATTAGCTCAAGGGGTGTACAAAACCACAAGGTGAATTGGAGGTGTGGTTTTGGTTTGTGTTCATCTCTTCCATGGCCCTACAAGTCTCATCATTTGCCAACCTGTTTTATATTGACGTCTTTGTCTAACACTCCCACATGATGGGAAGTTGTGGCTTTGGATCTCACACCCCTATGTAGTGCAACTTAGGTGCTTGTTCTCATGGAAGGCTCTAACTCCTTACAACTATAGGGAGCTGAGATGCCTCGATGCTCCCATGAGCCCATCAATGGGGTTTCCCCTCACCCTGTTCCCTGAGCATAATGACCCTTCATGGATCCTAGCTTTTGGCAGGGGGATCTGCTTCCGCTCCCTGTCTTGTATAGACCTGAGACATTGTCTTCGGCCCCTGAGTGGCTATTTAAACAGCAGCCCCTCTCCTCTGAAGGCCCAAATTCATTTTGACTGGTCCCCATTAGCCTCTTGGTATCAGATCCTACTCACAGACCTGGCTTTTAGCTCCTTTTACATTTCTAACACCTGGAATTTCCTTTTATTGGATTTGACTTCAGTTTGGCACCAGATGATAGCTTCTATATCAACTCTGTCTTACCAGGTGGTCTAGAGTTTGGATTTTCTAATTGGATTATAGTGATATGTGCCTATATTAGACATGGTGAATTTATATTTTTTCAACCATCAGCACTTGCCTTTGCTTATTCCCATTTCTTTTATTTTATAAACAACTCTAGAGATAAGATTTTTTTTAAAGGAACCAGAAGAAAACATTATAAAAGCAGAACCAAGAAGGCTGAAGATTTGTTTGATCCTCTTGGTGGAGAGAACTGAAGCCTCCAACTGTTGTCTCTGCTGAATAAATGGCACAAGGGTTGCTGTGGTTTGAATGTTCCCTCGGAAACTTGTGTTGAAACTTTACTGTCAATGTAATGGTATTGGGATGTGAAGTCTTTAAGAGGTGATTAGGTCTTGAGAGCTCAGTCCTCATGAGTGGATTAATGCTGTTATCTCTGGAGTGGGTTAGTTATTGTGAGAGTGGTTTCCTCACAGGGTGAGTTCAGCCCCCTTTTTCTCTCTGTCTAGAAGGATTGCCTGTTATCTTGTCTTCTGCCATGGTATGACCTTTGTCAGATGCCACTACCATATTCTTGGACTTCTCATCTTCAGAAAGCTGGGAAGGTGAACAAATTTGTTCTTTTTATTATTGTTTTTTGAGACAGAGTCTCTCTCTGTCACCCAGGTTGGAATGCAGTGGCGTCTGCAATCTTTGTCTCCTGGATTCAAGCAATTCTCCCACCTCAGCCTCCTGAGTGGCTGGGACTACAGGCTCATGCCACCATGCAGGGCTAATTTCTGTATTTTTATTAGAAATGGGGTTTTGCTCTGTTGGCCAGGCTGGTCTCAAACTCCTGACCTCAAGTGATTCACCTGTCTCGGCCTCCCAAAGTGCTAGGATTACAGGCATGAGCCACTGCGCCTGTGAACTTTCCTTTTTTATAAATTACGCAGCCTGTAGTATTCTGTTATAGTAGAAGAAAATGGACTAAGACACAATGTTGTAGCTACTGTCAGCTCTGCTCATTCTGGGTCCATCAAGTGTGTGGCTCGTGTCACACATGGGACCAGGATCCTGGTGTTTTATTGTCCCATCCAGGGCTCTATTCTAGATATAATATTTCTTTCTTTCTTTTCTTTTCTTTTCTTTTTTTTTTTTTGAGATGGAGTCTCGCTCTGTTGCCAGGCTGGAGTGCAATGGCGCGATCTTGGCTCATTGCAATCTCCACCTCCTAGGTTCAAGTGATTCTCCTGCCTCAGTCTCCCAAGTAGCTGGGATTACAGGCGTGTGCCACCATGCCTGGCTATATAATATTTCATCAGATATAGTGGTACAGAAAAGATAAGAAGCTGTGCTCTTACAACAAAATTTGAAATATCAGATGATCCAGTAGAGTTCTAAAAGACAGTAAAGATTAGAGGCTGTGGGTATCAAGGATGGGTATCTCTTGGGGAAGAAAAGGAAAGAAATTACATTTTCAGATAGCTATGTCTTAAAGAAGAGTATCTTCTGATGTGCAAGCTGGATTAGAGAGAATGCATAGCTAGTGGAGGGACCAGATGAAAAACTATTTCAATGGTCCAGGACTATTCTAAAGGTGTTTAATGTTAACTGAGCAGTTACTATGTTCCAGGTACTGTACCAAACACTTTACTTACATTAACTCATTTATTTCCTGCGGCAACCCTACGAGAAAGAATCGTCCTGAGTTCTCTATTTAACAGATGAGGAGACTGAGGATGAGAGCGATATAGCAACATGCCCAAGGTCAGATGATTAATGAATGATGGAGATGAGATTTGAGTTTGTGTGACTTCAGAATCTGTGCTGTGGACTATGACCCACATACTGAACTAGGTTAGTAGTGTATAAGCAGGTGGAGCTTCCCTATAGGAAGTTAGAAAGTAGGATCTGGAGCCCAGGAGGGATATTGGGATATTGGGTTAGAGGAAGAGGTGTGAAGTCATCTGCATGGAGATAACGGTTGAGAAAGACATGGGGAGTGCTCACTACAGCTCCTTAAGCAGAGGGTGTTTTATGATTCAAAAGTAGGCAGCCATAGAGAAGGGAAGCTACTTAGATTGATGAAGTAATCCCAGCAGAGGAGACTCTGTCGGAAAGGTTTCGTAAACTGGGATTGACTTTCCTGAAGTCCTGAGTCATGAAACCTCAGGGGTGACCCAACCATTACATTCACGTTAAAGGAAGGTCAACAGAGTTTCTTCTTTGTGCTTAGTCCATTCTCAGAAGCATCTCTTGCCACCCTTCCCCTTCTGCTAAGTAAGGCTTAAAATTAGGAAGTATTCTTTAAAAGGCAAAAAAGGAAACAGATGAGAGAGAACACAAAGAAGACTTGGACAAGTAGAAAGTGGATGACCCAGGCTCCGTTACACATACTTGGATTCCAACTGGGACCTAGATTTGCTGAGGACGGCAGCCAGGGAGACAGGACTATGTGGCTGCTCCCAGCCCTACTCCTCTGCTTCTCAGGTGAGTGGGGCTGTGGCTTTGGGGACTTGGTTTTGCAGAGGGCAGGACAGTAGGTAGAAGAGCTATCCTGGGTTCAAGCCAGAGGTAAAGTGTCCACAGAAAAGGGAAAGATACATCCATTCATTCACCTGTGCATCCTTCTGTACATTCAATCATTCATCCATGGATCCTACAAACACTTACTAAGCACCAGATATGTGCCAGGACTGTTCTGGGTGCTGTAATTAAGAATAATTTCTGAATTGAGGGACTCAACTAACTACAATACAATGTGGAAGTTACTGTTGTAGAGACTCATTCATGTGGTGATGAGAATATGCAACAGGGACCCTTCACTTTGCTCTTTGAAGGGTGGGAGATGTCACTGAGGCTTCATTGGAAGTTCATCCTGAAGGATGAATGAGTTGGCTGAGTGGGAAAGGAATATCTTATGGACAAGTGTGAGGATATTAAAGACCATGGAGAGTTCAAGAATTAACAATAGTTCTGTTTTGACAAAGCTTAGCGTAAAGGGGTTGGAATGGTTTGTGAGAAAGAATTAATGGGCCGGATGCAGTGGCTCACACCTGTAATCCCAGCACTTTGGGAGGCCAAGGCAGGTGGATCACCTGAGGTCAGGAGTTCGAGACCAGCCTGGTC
>NW_012110918.1:10290514-10292533 GCF_000951035.1 Colobus angolensis palliatus | reverse complement strand
TCTCGGCCTCCCAAAGTGCTGGGATTACAGGCTTGAGCCACCGCACCCGGCCAAGAAACTCTTATTAATAGACATTCAAAATGCAAAATACAGGAAAACACATTTGTCTGTGGGGAAATAAGTTTAGGCTAAAAATTAGAGGACATTCTTCTTGTTTGCAGAATGAACTTTATGGTTGATTTCCCTCATAAAACATAGAAACCTCCCAATGTAATGACAAGGTTCTTTCTAGAAGGGTGAGTGAAAACGACAGAGATTTAAAGGAAGAAGACCAGGTAGGTGACACTGACTCAAACTCCTGGGCTCAAGCAATCCTCCTCCTTTGACCTCCCAAAGTGCTGGGATTACAGGCATGAGCCACTACACTCAACCAATCAATGTTTGCTCATTTTGTATTTGAATTTGCTTCCTTTTTCTTTGCCCTTCCCATCTCTCTTTCCACCCCTATCTCATTCCCTATCCTCAGGCTCACAATGTAACCTTCACAGGTCCCTCTGAAAATCTTAACTGGGAAAGAGAGATGGAAAGGACAAAGAGGAAGGAAGCAAATTCAAATACAAAATAAGCAAACCTTGGTTGAGTGTGGTGGCTCACACCTGTAATCCCAGTGCTTTGGGAGGTCAAGACAGGAGGATTGCTTGAGCCCAGGAGTTTGAGATCAACCTGGGCAACATAGCAAGACCCCATCTCCAAAAAAATATTTAAAAAGAGCAAAACTAGAATTCTATTTATTGTGCATTTTTATAACATACAAACACTTCCAAACAAATGGTAGAATTTAACCCTCTGAGCAATTTTGTGACCTAGGCAGGGCAAATAGCATTGACTCCACTTTACAAATAAGATGATGAAGGGATATCTGATGATATAAGAACTAAGTATACAAGCTGGAAATGAAGTCCAGATCTGTGTCTTCCACAGAGCTCTTTCCATTGGCTACGGAGGTGTGAAAGAATAAGGCTAACCAAGTAATAGTCACAAAATAGCTGATCTCTCTGCAACATCATCTGATATTTCCATTCTGAACTGATTGCTGTCCAATATTTACTAGCTCCCATTAACCTCAAGCAACCAGCAAGCACGTGTTTAAAAAAATGCACAGATGCATTTTTATAATTCCATCAATCATTTCCAGGAACATGCTGGCTTTCCTTGAGACCTGCTAATCTTGCATTCAGGTAACACTCTTGCGGGACAGAGGAAAGTATCTTGGAATGAGCATAATCTTCTTTTTCCTTAACTTCAGGTGCCCAGGATTAGATCATGGGTCATGGAACACTCTTATCACTGGTCCATTCAAGACCCTCTTTTACTTTAATTACATGTAACTTAAATGTCTGTGAACTCACTGGTCAATCCGTGAACTAGAATGTACTAGAATGTTATCAGCAACAAAGATCTCCCCACTCCTTCCCAATCCAATCCTGGTTCTTCTTTCAAACAACAGTAATTTGGTGTCATTTGCCAATACTTTGCATGAAAAGTTGCTTTTGTTATATTTTTATATTAAGTAGAAAATTGGGCTAAGCAACCAGAAGCCACGATCTACATCTGAGGGTCTGTGATTTAATCAGCCACACCCCTCATCTCATCTTTTTTTTCCTCTTCTTCTTCTTCTTCTTTTTTTTTGAGAAAGAGTCTGGCTCTGTCACGCAGGCTAGAGTGCAGTGGGGTGATCTTGGCTCACTGCAGCCTCCGCTGATCAGGTTCAAGCAATTCTCGTGCCTTGGCCTCCCGAGTAGCTGGGATTACAGGCATGTGGCACCACACCTGGCTCAGTTTTGTATTTTTAGTAGAGACAAGGTTTCACTGTGTTGGCCAGGCTGGTCTCACCTCCAGTGATCCGCCTGCCTTGGCCTTTATCTTTTTCTTTAAGCTCACCTATCCAGGCTCTCCCCTCTGCAAGTTGCCTTGCTTTACCTCCATTTTGGAGGTGGCTTTGCTTACTGGGCTTTAGATAGTACCCTTATCCACACTCCTGTCCTGCCTCTGAAATATAAGTCTTTACGAATGACTTCC
>NW_012110918.1:10284442-10288734 GCF_000951035.1 Colobus angolensis palliatus | reverse complement strand
TGTAATCAGGAATGGGGAGGACAGATTCCAGAGGAGAAAGCCTCTTTCCAGAGGCCAGGGGCAGAAGGCCAGGCCAGTTCTTATGCAATTGAGGAATTAAAGACTTTTTGGGCTGGAAGGAGCCTGGAAAGCTCTCTTGATTCTGGCTTCCCATCTGCAACTGGCATCTTATTGATTAGAGTGGCAGGAATTCTAGGACACATTCAGCTCTGAAGGGGCTGGCTCTGATCCTGGCAGAAGAAGAACCCCAAGCTCTCCAGGAATGATCCCTTTTGGAAGCAGCACAAGCAGTCCTCGGCTCCACCACCAGACTCTTGGCTGTGATGAGCCCTTTGTACCCTGTCAAACTCCCACTGTGGGAAATGCAGTCCTGAGCTCTGTCCAGAACCTGGAAGGAGGTGCTGCTGGGATGTGCCACCTCTAGGAGGGGGCTGGAGGCAGGTGGAAGGGAGGAGGTGAGGACCAGCTCTGCAATCTCAGGAGGGGTGTGCAGCTGCGGGCAACAGGTTCTTGGGGGAGAACGTAGGTGGGGAGCAAGGATTTGGGAACGGGAAGATTCCTGAAGGTACAGCGTCCAGGGCGAGGAAGGTTCTTATGAGAATTAGGACAACAGAGAAATGGGGAGCGCTCAGAAGTTGCGGGGTCAGGAGCCACTTTGCTGTGGTCAAGGGAGCACAGAGCGGGAGAACACAGGTTTGGAGCAGGGTTTGGGGTAGGGGCTGGGAAGAGGTCGGGGTGGGGGTGACAGGTGCTACTGAGTGTGGGAGGGACCAGGAGGGTGGGAAGAGATAGTGACAGTGAGATTGTCTCAGACCAAGCATGGCTGGTGGGGTGAGGAAGGTGTGCATGGTGGTGGCTCACACATCTGCCAAGGCATATGACAGACGGAGCCAGCTGGGGACGGAGTGGGGAGGAAAGGCAGGCGGTGGGAGGAGGGGAGGGAAATGAATGAAAGCCAGAAGTCAGGGACTCCTCCATCCTCCTTGGATCTAGAGGTAATTAGCTCAGGAGCCCAGATAGTCGTAGGACTCACAGATACCAGGGACCGTTTCACACTTTCTGCTCATTCCAACAGCTTAAGCTTCCGTGGCCCCTGTGTGTGTTCATCTTCTTATTGCTAACTCAGGTTACTTTGGGGGATGCAAAGCTCAGCCTCATGACTGTCTTTCTCTCCCCGTCTCTCACACCCACACACACGTGCACGTGCACATGCACTCAAGTTCAATCAAAGCCTCTTGTGAGTTTGTCAGCACTTGCTCAAGATATTGGGGCCTCTGCTGAGCATCACATCCCATAATGCCTGAACTCTTGGCTACCTACAGCCTTTCTTTTCCTTTCTCTTTTCTTCCGTATCAACTTCTCGCACTTTGCCTCCCAGATTCTAAGCCCCACTTTCCCCCCAGGACCCAAAGCACCTCACTCGGTTACAGAGAGCAGTTTTCCTCTTTCCTCTGAATGCGTGGTGACCTCTGACACCCAAGACTGGGGACTATTATGGGGGAGGCTGATCTTGTGTCCCAAATTCCTGTAAAGAAGCTTATCAGGGCTTCCTTTGGACACAACCCCTCTTCCCAGGGCCATGTTGATTCTTCCTGGAGAGTGGTTAAGGTCAGAGCGGGAGAGTTACTTTTCCTCCCACAAGAACACTCTAAGAGTGGAGGAAACCACACATTGTGCTTTTAAAGAATAAGCCTGAGTTGCAGAAGACCCCAGAATACATGGGTCTCACTCCAAAGGGAAGTGATCTTGTATATGACCAAATCTCATGCCTGGCAGAGGCTGCAGGGCCCCGGACAAGGCGGGACAGCTCCTCTCTGATCCTACCTTCAGCTTTGGTCTCCAAGTGCTGGGGCCCCTGCACTGTGACTTGGTGTCTCTGCTCTCACAGGGGACAGGTTTCTGCTCTCACAGGGATTCTTTGGCTTAGGTCCTAAGCTCAGGTATTCCTGCAGGTCCCCATCCCAGGAAACACCCAGGTCTCCCTGGCAACCTTCCCCTCAAGCTTCAGACAGATGGCTGCTGATAGGGCCATCTGGATGCAGACCTGGGACTCGGGCTTGTGTTTTCCAGGCTGTTTGTCTCTGACGGGCCCCGGCTCTGTGACTGGCACCGTGGGGGGCTCTCTGAGAGTGTGGTGTCAGTATGAGAGCACGTACAAGGGATATAACAAATACTGGTGCCGAGGACAGTACGACACGTCATGTGAGAGCATTGTGGAGACCAAGGGAGAAGAGAATGTGGAGAGGAATGGCCGCGTGTCCATCAGAGACCATCCGGAGGCTCTCGCCTTCACTGTCACCATGCAGAACCTCAATGAAGATGATGCTGGATCTTACTGGTGCAAAATTCAGACAGTGTGGATCCTGGATTCGTGGTCACGCGATCCCTCGGCCCTGGTTAGGGTGTATGTTTCCCCAGGTAAGAGCTCCCCTCACTTCGGCAGCAGGGCTTTGGGGTGTGACTGTACAAGGGAACGAGGGTGGGTGGCATACTGAAGTGTGCCTCCAAGTCTTGTCTTGTCCTCAGTCACAGTGGTGTTGGGAGGAGCCCATGGCATGGGCACGGAGAGAGGCTGCTGATCCTTCAGCCTTAGGTGCGCTGGGGGGTGCACAGCTCAGGTGCCATCAGTCCCATGGGGCCTGGGCCTCACCCCATTACCCAGCATGGAGGAAGCCCCTTCATGCTGAGCCGAAACTGTTTCCACCGTGCCCTTTGGGAAGCCTGTACCAAAGAAGAAACACTCCTGTACAATTGCAGCCTCCTCACACAACATCCCCCTACCATGCTGTTTTGAAATATGTCTTGCTTGGGAAGACCTTCCTGTTTAGTAGCTTCTTGAGTGGAAGCTACTCTTTCTCTTACTCCCCATATGCTAGAGGGCCATGGAGCAGTGCCTCAATTCTTCCTGCCCCCATCAGAACTTCCACTCTGTGACTTTCCACCTGCTTCCTTTAAGTGTTGTGCCAGATGGCCACACACACTTTCTACCTGTGCTCGACAAGGCTATCCATCAGCTTCCAGGCTGCTCCCCCTCATTCAGCGGGGACCTGCCAGTGCCTCCACTTCAAACTCTGCCATTATCTTGGCAGGTTTTAATGAATAACTTGGCAATCTTGCCTTGGGTTCCTTAACATTCTCAACCTTGGTGTCCTTTATTTTCCACTCTCTTCAGAATCACACCCCAAGGAAACATCTCAGAGCTTGTCATCACCCAACCTGGTCGCTGCCCAGGGTTTTACACTCAGACATTCTATTTTTTGACAACTTTTCATCGATCAGCTCCCCCCATCCTCATGCCACTGTCCCTATTCTCAACCTTGTAGTGACCTTCTGTCTTCTGATCTTTCCCTCCATTTCCCCCAATTTATTGTCCCCGTCACTCCTGTTCTGACCTCACTTCCTTCCTAGGCCACTTTGAGCCCCTGAAATATATCACATTTTCTTTTTTCTCTCTTTTTTGAGACATGGCCTCACTCTGTTGCCCAGGCTGGAATGCCATGGAGTGATCTTGGCTCACTGCAACCTCTGCCTCCTGGGCTCAAGTGATCCTCCCAGCCTGAGTAGCTGGGACTACAGGTGTGCACCACCATGCCTGGCTAATTTTGTGATTTTTAGAAGAGACAGGGTCTTGCTATGTTGCCTAGACAGGTCTCAGACTCCTGGCCTCAAGCCATCCACCTGCCTCGGCCTCCCAAAGTGCTGGGACTATAGGCATGAGATCATGCCCAGCCTGACATTTTCTTCTCTTAGTAGCACCCATAACTCCTATATTCTATTTCCTTATCTACCTGACAAAACCCTCATCCCTGGATCAATCCTAAAATTAAGGCCACTAATCATCCCAGTTTGTCCACGACTAAGGGGTTTCCTCAATGTGGGATTTTCAGTGCTAAGGCTAGAAAAGTCCTGGGAAAGTTGGTCACCCTGTCTAGAATCCACCTGCTCTAGCACTGCTGGGGGAAACAAAGTAAGAAAATGGTGCCTGTGGCTGCCAGTAGAAGTTCAGAGTTTCCAACATTACCTCCTGTACATCTACCTTCCTGAGAACACACAGGACATCAGTTTCTTTCCTTCTCCACTTGCAAACTTCCATGCAATCTACATTCATTCTTCCCCCTTCCCTTTCAGGTTGAGGACAGGCTTCCCCATCCTGTCCAAGGGTGATCCTCCTGGGGCTGGCTTCTTGTCCTGTGGTTCTCTGCCTCCCCTTCCCTCTTGAACCAAATTCCCCTGCCCCCTGCCCCTTAGCCATCCACGCCATCTCCTGTCCTCAGACTCAGACTCTATCACCA
>NW_012110918.1:10283073-10283572 GCF_000951035.1 Colobus angolensis palliatus | reverse complement strand
CACCTGAAGGGTGCTCAGAGCCCCCCTCTCATGGTCTCTACAAGGCTTCTTGGGCCACAGGCTGAGCCATCTTCCTTTAGACTCCTCTTGCCCCTCCTCCTCCTCCTGGAACTCCACATCAGGCTGCAGAAGCCCAGAGAGACCCCAGGCAGAGCGGGATGAAGGCAGAGTGGGCAGAGTGGTAAGAGTCTTTCTCTGAGATGTGGAGAAAGACCTGGCACTTATTGGAGGGAACTCAGATGGCTGGTTCTGGTAAGGGCTCCTTTTGTCCCTGGAAGATTTCACCCAGGAGGTGCCCTGGATCTGGCTTCAGAGGATCTCATCAGCCTCTTCTGTGAGTGGGTGATTCTGTGTGACTTCCTTATTGGTGCTCCTTGCATGGCTGGGAGCCCAGGCACAGCCCGATGCATCATTTTCATCTCTAACAGCGACCAAAACCCCAAGGAGGACCACACGTCCAGCCCCAACTCCCATCTTCCTGGTGGCGAACCCTGGGCGA
>NW_012110918.1:10269886-10281373 GCF_000951035.1 Colobus angolensis palliatus | reverse complement strand
GTCCCTCACAGTCCCAGCCTTTGGGCTCACAGGGCTCCATTCTTTCTCTGGGACAACCCCCAGGGAGCTTGGTCCTGGCAGAGCTTGCTCATGCAGTTACCCAGGGTCCTACATGCTCAGGGCTCCTCTCTTCTTCTGTCGCCCCTTGGATCTCCCTGGCTTTAAGGCTCCTTCTCTCCCTGTAACCAGGCAGAGTGTGGCCGGGCTCAGAACATCTCTGCCTGGGTGAGCCATGGATGAGCAGCTCCAGGTTAAAGTTCTGGGATGAGTTGAAACAGTAATGGGAGAAAGAACTGGTGGGTGCCCCTGATATCACTCCTGGAATTCCCCCACCTGGGGGTGTCCTGTGCACAGGGTCAACAGAGTCAGCTCTGTCCACTTTAGAAGTCTGGCTGAGACCACCTGTTAGTCATTAACCTTTTCCACAGGCGGAGCAGGCATTGTTTTCAAAGACAGGATGGAGGACCCAGAGGTGAAGGATACTTGTCCACACTTGAAGTGCACAGTGCCATCATCACTACTGGGGACCCCTGGCTCAGGAACGAGCTCAGTAGGTTTTTTGAATGTTTGTCAATTACTCCATCTCCCTAAAGTTTGTGGGGAGGACTCCCACAGTCTGCCACAAGCAAACATCACCATCTCCACTCACTACCTGCATCTGGACCAGTGCTCTCCCTCTGCCCCCAGGCCCGAGCTCATCCTGAGCTAGTGATGCCAGTGTCCAGAGCACATGGAGCGCCCCTATGACTGCCGAGTGCTCAGGCAGAGCTGCCGTGCTCTGAATTTGAGCTCTAGTGGGGCTCCCAGCTCTGTCATGCATGGTGACTCAGGGAAAGATGGGGCTGGCCCAGGACTTGTGCTGAAAGGGAAATTCAATCTAATAAGGCCCATAATAATTATATTAACCCAGGAAATATGATGATGAGCAAGAAAGGAGCTTATGATTCATTTTATGAGAAGGATAAGCTCCCAAGTCATTACAGCATAGGAAGAACTCTAGAGCCACAGAAGATGCTTCCTGATGTCAGGAGGTTGGTGAGGAGAATATCATGTCAAATTGACCAGGTCAGGGAAAGAAAGTGACATTCGTGTATGATGTTGAAGGAGGTATAGGGTTCCAGTGGGGCAGGGATGGAGCATCAGAGAGAGAGAGAGGACAGAGAAACAGCATAAGTGAAAGCAGAGAGGCAGGAAATAATCTTCGTAACAAGAGTCACTCATAGAAGACCTATCAGCAAATGGACTGTACTGTTCACATACAGATGCTCATGGGAGGATGTGCCTAAGATTCCAATGGAGTGAAGTTTTTCTGTGGCAGGCCAGATGGAACTAACCTGGAAGAACTCAGGTGGTGGTAGGTACAGGAGGCTTAGGACTCAACTCTTACTTAAACTTTGATTAGCTATGGCGGGATGGATTTGAGCAGAACAAGATGGGATTGCAGATGTGTTTTAGGAGGACTTACCTAGCAGATGTAGCAACATCTGAAAGGAAGAATCTGGGAGTCCGGAGTCTCAAGCCTGGAAAACCAGAGGAATGGGGCATCATTGACAGAAGTAGGAAAGTCAAGAGCAGGTTTAGTTGATGCAGAGCTTAGTTTTCTGTGTGTTTGGAATTATCTGGCAGAGAGGTCTAGCAGATAGCTAGAGATCTGGGTTAGCAGAGTGTTGAGCGCCGGAGAGGAATGTGTGTAGAAAGATTAATTCGAGGCCAGGAAAAAGTGAAAGCATGGAGGGAAGAGGTCAGAACCAAGGACAGAGCCTTCGGGGCACCTACATTTAAAGACAAAGGGTTGGAGGAAGAGACATTGAACAAGGAACTGGAGCAGAAACAAACAGGTGGAAGATGAGAAGTCAAGAGCCATGAATGTTTCAAGGAGGAAAGCAGAGCTGGAGAGGTGGAGGAGGACTGTGATTGAGAGGCGGCTATTGAACTTATCATTCACAAGGTCACTAATGAAGTTCAGAAGAGCATATCAACAGAGCAATGTGAGCAGAAGCCAGAAAGGAAGAGTTAAGAAAGAGTAGACAGATGGCAGACAGCAGGTGCAGGAGAAAGAAACAGTGGCTTCTCCATGCTTTGAGTTTTCCATTCTTCCTTACTCCCTTTTTTTCCTCTATTCTTCCATTCTTTTTTCCCTTTATTTACTCATTCATTCAATAAACTTTTATTGTATGTCTATGGTGCGTTGTTCTGGGCGTTACAGATAAGGACTTAAACTATGCAGAGTCCCTACTCCTTTAGAAGGGAAGATTAAGATGTAGACTAACAATAGCGATGCAGTGTGTTAGAATTTGTGTCAGGGGTCTGCACAGTGCTCTGCACGGACACAGAAGTGAGGCGGAGAAGGAAAATTGAGGGCTTGATTTATAAAAATAAGGCAGAAGACTGGGGGATGATTGTCCCAGACAATGGTAGGGGAGAGTCATAGAGCATACTGGAAACCAGGACCTTCAGGAGCCACATTACCATTACCATGTGTGCAGAGTGCACGTGAGGGAGAAGTGAGATATGGGGCTGGAGCCTTGTTATGAAAGGGCTTCATGGCAGACCAAGGAGTTTGAATTGAGTTCTGGAGACCACAGGGAGCCCCTGGAGGTTTTAATTTTTGAAATTTTTATTTTGAAAAAATTATAGGCTTAACATTGCAAATATAACATAGAGACCTGTGAATCCTTCATCCAGTGTCCTTCAATGGCGACATATTATATAACTGTAGGACAATACTCAAACCAGGAAACTGGCATTGTTATAATACTGTTAACTGGACTGCAGACTTTATTCAGTTTTCACCATTTTTAACATACATTGGTTTATGGATGTGTTTGTGTAGAGCTCCATGCAATTTTATAGATCCAGGTAACTACCACCCCGGTCAAAATACAGAAACAATCCATCATCACAAGGATCTCCCTCATGCTGTCCCTTGTATTTGCACACCTATCCCATTCCTGTCCCCTGGAAACCACTGATCTGTTCTCCATGTCTACAGTGTGTCCTTTTGAGGACAAATGAAATTATGTAGTATATAATATTTTGAGATTGACTTTTTTATTCACTGAGCCTTGAGATTCATACAAGTTGTTGCACTTACCACAACCAATAGTTGATTCCTTCCTATTGCTCAGCCGGATTCCACTGCGTGAGTGTACAATAATTTGTTTAACCATTCACCCGCTGAGCCCAAGCAAGACATGTCTGTGCAAGTAATGGCTGCTGGACTGTGACCTTTGAGTAAAGGATACATGTTTCAGAGCCTCATTTTTATGCTTGGGACCATATGGTGCCCCCAGCAGGCTTGGGAAGTGACCTTCTAAAGTGCACAGATGGGCCTGCAGGGATGCTGTGTGGGCCAGCTCCAGGCTGCCATTCAGAGGCAGAACCAACTCTGCTCTCTGGCCTTGTGACTGGGGACCAGGTGGCTTCCCCCCTTCAGGTCCTGCTATTCTTATATGTGACATGAAGGCACTAAATTATGATTCTTCCATGAGGCAGTTTAAAAACATGGCTGCAAATTTCTTGACACTACTTCTATTAAGAGTTGGGGCTTATGTCCCTTCCCCTGGGGTCTGGGTGAGTTGTGACTGTTTCAACCAGTGGACTAGAACAGTGTTTCTCAACATTTTTTTCATTGTTATCCTAGGATAACAATGAATATCCCTAAAAAAAAAAACCCTAAAAAGGAATATCCCTAAATATCTCCCCTCATGAAATGTTAATACCAAAGACGTATTATACATCTATCTATCCATCCATCCATCCATCCATCCATCCATCTATCCATCCATCCATCTATCCATCCATCTATCCATCCATCCATCTATCCATCCATCCATCCATCCATCCATCCATCTATCCATCCATCCATCCATCCATCCATATCTGCGTTTTATATCTAAAAAGAGTAAAAATATTTTTTCACCCTGCAAGAACCAATATTTGCCCCTATTGGGAAATGCATGCAAGAGGGCCTCTGTTTGGCTTCCAAGGCTAAGTCAGAAGAAACCCTGCAGCTCCCTCCTCAGTCTCTTGAAACACTTGCCCTCTGGATGGTCTGTGGCTATTCCCTCTTAGAACCCAGCTGTCACAGAAAGGCCACATGTAGGGCCTCTGGGCAACAGTCCCAGCAGAGCTGTCTTGGATCACCCCAGCCCATGCTCCAGACTCGTGGATGAAGAAGCCTCCAGATGACAATAGCAACCAGCCTGTGTGGCCAGGGTTCACACACTGCAACAACACAGGCTGTTCTCCCATGCTTAGCAGCACACAGGCTGCTGGAGCCTGAGGTCTTGCCCTTTCTCAACACATGAGCCATATGGACATAGGCAGTCAAGATGTGGCAAGTGGTGAGTGTTCCCGAAAACAAGCTTTCCACTGTGTCAATAGCCCTCCATGCTCGGCCCCCCACCGTCTGCCCTCCATCTCTGCCTTCCCTGCTCTACCCTCCACGCTTTGCCCTCCATGGCTCTGCCCTCCATGCTCTGCCCTCCATGCTTTGCCCTCCATGCTCTGCCCTCCATGGCTCTGCCCTCCATGGCTCCTGACACTACTCTTGGCAAATCTTCAACCTCATTCAAAGAAAAGTTATAAAGCAAACCAGCAGCTGTTCACAACTGATGAGGTCAAGGAGAAGAAATGAACACTAGCAAATGGCAGTTGAAGAATCCATCTCAGGAGAGGAAGTGCTCAAGGCAATAGAGGAAGAGTTCAGATGGAAAATTCCCCTCCTTAGAGAAATTACAGACAACAAGATCTCTCTAAAAAAAGGAGCTAAGAAAAGAAATATAGTAATTTTTTAAAAAAGTATTTAAAGTAAAATATAGAGGAAAAAATGAGCAGACAGAGCTCAGGAAGAATGTAAGTGGAAGAGAATAATAATCCTAACAACTTTATTGAGAGGAAATATATATACGTTTGGAAGTTAGAAAAAGAGGTGTGTTGTTATTTAATTACGAGTGAATTGGGGGGACTGACACATGAGGGTTGAGCATCCTGCATTTGCTGTTGCACAGCTCAAGAGGTGGAAGGGGCCAAGCTTGGGTTGAATCAGGAGTGGGTGGTGGTGGCTGTGCCAGTTCTGAGCCAGGTGGAGGACGGAGAGTGTCACAGGCACAAAGGGGATAGAGCTGAGCCCTTCTTGGGATGGAAAAGTCCAGATGGGCCCTTGGGCCTCTGCAACTGAACTATAGTCCATTATCTCTGACAGGGTCATCCCGGAGCCACAAGGAAAGGAGGCCTGAGGGAGGATCCATGAAGGTGAGAGGCAGATGCCTCCAAGGAATCAGTGTGCAAGGGGGGATATCCTTTCTTTTTTCTGCTCCTGAGGCAGAGGTAGTGGAAGGCAGAGAGACCCCCTCAGCATCCCTGTGCTGTGTGTGTAGAGCTGGCCGGGAGTGGCGATTGTGTTCCTGAGGCCAGGATGAGGGATGCTTCCTCTCTGCAGGGACCCTTGTCTCCTGGGGAACTGTAATTGCTGCTTATTACCCGATAGGAGGCCAGAGGTTCTATTTGTTTCCTCCAAGGGTGTCGATGGTGTGGGAGCTGCGATTCCCCGGCTCAGGCTGTGACTTTTTTCCCCCCCAGAGGTCCCCTTAGCATTGCTCACTCGCAGCACAGTGCAGAGCAGGTCCACGAGTAGCAGCCCCTTCAGGGAGATCGGAGCAGGAAGTGGATGTTGCAGAGCAGGATCCTGGACAAAGGGGTCAAGATGCCAAGAGTGAGCCGCCTCTTCCCCGACCAACACCTGCCACCCTCCTCAGCTGCCTGGTCCCCAAACAGGGAACCCCCCTGCAAGGGGCAAAGTCATGCCACCTGGAGACTGAGCCTCCAGGGGCCTCCCCACAGGCTCAGTTTGAGGCCCGGCCCTTTCGCTGCCCTTGGCTGTGACTGCCCTGCGTTTAAATTTATTTGCAGAGATGGTGTCTCGCTGTATCCCCCAGGCTGGTTCTGAACTGTTGAGCTCAAGCCATCCTCCTGCCTTGGCCTCCCAAAGTGCCGAGCTGACAGGCGTGAACCACTGCGCCCAGCCAGGCCTGCCTTTGGTCTTCTATCCCACAGTCCCTGCTGCTCACCTGTGTCCCGCCAAGCTCAAGGGTCTGCTGTGTCCTGTCTTCCTGCTTCTGCTCCTCTCTCTGCCTTGTGTCTCCCTTTGTCACTTCTGCCCATCTTTCAAGCTCAAATCTAGTTATTATTACCTCTTTGAAGCAGAGGAAGATGTTCCCCCACTTCCATCAACCTGGCTATTTATCTACTTGGTTCTCAAGTGAGGGATTTCTTCCTGCTCAGGGACCCACTTTATGACCGTGGATCTGAGACCTGCTGCCTCATATCGCCCACATGTTTAATACTTGGTCTAGCTAAATCAGTAGGTTCTGGGGAGTCCCCCCATCAGTGTTTAAGAGTCTGATTTCCCAATCTTATTCCTCATCCACTCCCCAGCACCCGGTGCCAGGGCCCCTCCCCGCAGGCCACCCCTGTTCTCTCACTGAAGCTGGCCTCCAGCCAGCCCAGGCAAGGAAGCAGTGATGAGTCATGTGAATTTCGCTCAGGGTTTTCTTGAGCGAGAGCAGGCCTGCCATATTGCACATCCTAAAAATACCCTTTAAACCACTGTGCTCTTCTTGTAAGTTCACTCCCCGTGGTCTTGCAAGTTCCACTGCATCCTTGGTCTCTCCCCGCCAAGTTTCCCCTTGTGCCTCTCCCGTCTCGCTAGAAGTCCTGGCACTGCCATCTCCGCTCAGCAGAACAACCGCTCTGCAAACAGTGGAGCGGGACGAAAGCCAGGTCAGGAAGCATCCCCAGTGCCTCGCCTCTTCCGGACTCCTAGGGAACACAGGCTCGGTGCTGGCAGGCTCCAGGGAACCAGACCCTTTGAAAGGAAGGGAGTTGGGCTGGAGAAGGAAAGGGAGCCAGTGGAGCAGGGAAGGCAGGATCTAGGAAGAGAATGGGCCTTGACCCTGGACTTTGAGAGATCTTGAAGCACCAGGACTGTGATGGGGTTAAACAGGGGCAGCTGCGTTTGCGCTGTGATGAGACATCCTATTGATCCCTCGAAGGGAGGTGGACTTCGGGTTGATGTCCGTATCCCTCTACCATACTAGGAATGGGAAAGAAAAGCAAGGGGCCCAGCTTCCTGCTCTCCCGCCCTGCCCTTCCCTAGCCTTGGCTGGGGAGTTGCAGCGATGGGCACACCCCTGCCTGTGACTGTGGTAGGCAGAATAGTGAACCCCACCAACGATGTCCTAACCCCAGAGCCTGTTAATATATTTGATTACATGCAAGGGGGAGTTAAGGCAGTGGGTGGATTTGAGACTGCTCGTCAGCTGACCCAGGGTGGATTATCCTGGATCATCTGGCTGAGCCCAGTGGAATCACCAGCGTCCTTATAAATGAAAGAAGGAGGCCGGGCACGGTGGCTCAAGCCTGTAATCCCAGCACTTTGGGAGGCCGAGACGGGCGGATCATGAGGTCAGGAGATCGAGACCATCCTGGCTAACACGGTGAAACCCCGTCTCTACTAAAAAAATACAAAAAACTAGCCGGGCGCGGTGGCGGGTGCCTGTAGTCCCAGCAACTCGGGAAGCTGAGGCAGGAGAATGGCATAAACCCGGGAAGCGGAGCTTGCAGTGAGCTGAGATCCGGCCACTGCACTCCAGTCTGGGCGACAGAGCGAGACTCCGTCTCAAAAAAAAAAAAAAAAAAAGGAGGAAGGAGGCAGGAGAGTCAGTGGAGCGATGCACTGTGGGAGGCTCCACTGACCTTTGTTGGCTTTCAATAGGAAGGGGCCATGAGCCAAGGAATATGGGTGGCGTCCAGAAGCTGGAAAAGGCAAGGGAACAGGTCCTCCCCTGGAGCCTCTAGAAGGAATGAGCCCTCTTAACACCTTGATTTCAGCCCGGTGAGACCCATTTCAGACTTCTGGTTTCCACAGCTGTATGATCATGAGATTGTATTGCTTTAAGCCACCAAGTTTGTAACGATCAGTTACAGCAGCCACAGGAAAACCACACAGAGAGCCGCCCTTCCAGAACACCCAAAGCTTCAACTCGCTTTTGCCTCCTGGGGCTTGAGGGACTTGGCGGAGCACGGAGCCCAGAGCCTGCTCTCTGGAGCTCAGCCTGTTGCAGCTCCTTGAGGAGAATCTCCTGCAGTGCTCAGGTGTAGACGGGGAGGGGAAGGCCCGCTACAGACTTCACTGTTTCTCCCCTGACCAGCGCCATATGAGGGTCTCTGGTGAGAGCCCCTGAAGGAGTGGTCATGGGGTAGCCTAGGGAAAGGTCTGTGGGAGCCCAACCCTGCTCACCTGGTGAGGGGGCTGGTAAGAGCTGTGGGCTGGGTGCTGTTGGTGCTCTGGGTGAGAGAAGGCAGGAGGCCAGAACGGTTGGAGTGGTTGTTCTCAGGGGTTCTGCTGTGTCTGCTGTTCCAGGTGAAGCTGTGTCTGCTGTTCCAGGCACAGCTGTGTGCCTTTTCTCAGGCACAGCTGTTTCTGCTTTTCTAGGTAAAGCTGTGTCCATTGTCCCAGACCCAGCTGTGTCTTCTGTCCCAGGTGAAGCCGTGTCGGCTGTCCCAGGTGCAGCTGCGTCTGTTGTCGTAGGTCCGGATGATTTTCTTGGAGTTGCTGCTGGACACATGAAGGATAGTTTTGAGGGTGACCTAGGTGGCTTCCCCGTGGCTCACGTCACCCCTTACCCCTCCAAGGACTGTGAAGCATTTAGTCTTAGCACTACAGGTCAGCCACAGTTGCTTTGTTTTGTATCTTTTTGGTATCTTATCTAAAATGTAACATTATTTCATTTATAAACACACACCACTGTACCACTGGTGAATGACTTGTAGTGAGAAGCTATGTAGGCAACTTACAAATACTCAGCTTAGTCCCAGAGTCCTGCCTTGCACAACTGAGCGTTGAGAATCACACTCTGCTTTCTTGAAGTTCTACATCAGAGCCAAACAGACTTCTCTTGAGTCTCATCGTGGGTTCAAGCAGGCTCTTTGTTGCCTGCTGTGTAGCGAAGTGACTCTAAGAGCCGGCTGCCCCTCCCTGGGACCTGTATGGGGACTCAGGACTCTTTTCCCCTGCAGCTGGGCAGAGCATCTGTTTCCAGCTGAGGTTTTCCTGCCTCCCAAAAGCTTCCTTATTTCACTAGGCTTGGAGGGACTCTCCCCTAGTTCCTCCTTTCCTTCCACTCATGCCTTTGTTCTCTTTTTAAGTCAATTTCTGAAACATTCTAAAACCAGTACACTTCCCCACGGCACACACACGCAGGCACACCACATCTGCATATACTAAGCTGAAAATGACTTTTCCCTGCTTTGCAAATGGGCCCACAAGTAACAGATATATGATTGAGCTATAGCATCTGTGCGTGTGCATGGGGAGCTGACGGTTTCCCTGGTGCCCATGGTGGAGATGACACTGATGGCTCTGGGGGCTGGGCTGTGGAGTGAGGGTGACAGCCTGACTTTCTTTCTGGGAGCCCCCTGTTCTGAGTTCTCAGTCTCCTCAAAGGCTCGGGGCAGCCAGAGGAGGCCCGTGGGAAGGCTCTGCACTATGCTGGGTTCTGTTTTTCCCTCTTTCAGGAATGGGTCAGAGTCTCCCATGCCCTCGTTTGTCCATATGTCACCAGAGGAGGGAGAGGAAGAGAGAGAGGTGGCTCCAAGGAGAGGGTCACCAATGGGCTCTTGGTCACTACATGCTTGTCCTGCAGCTGAGACCTCTGGGATTGCGATTTTCTTGCATTCCCCTCCCTGTACACCTGACAAGTCCTCCCATCAGGCTGGGGCTGCTCTAGGGGGGCATGGGTTGCCCCAAGTGACTTGCAGAAGAGAACCCGCCTTCTTTCTTACCCTGGTGAATTAAGAGAAATGTGGTGCTGTCCTTTGGGATTGTGTGTGGTGTTACAATACGTCTTCAATGAACTGGGGAAGCAAAGGGTCCAGGCCTGGCCTGGGCTCCGTCTGCAATTGTCTGTGATTTAGAAGCATCTTCCAGCAACACAGGGAAGGGAGTACAGTGAGGCTCAGAGCGTGGATGGAAGGGATTGATGGAGGCGCGCTGGCTTTGCACTTTGGGAAGAACGCAGCACAACGCTCCCACCCAGCCTCGCTGGAGAAACAGCCCATGCCCCAGGCTCTTTCCAGTCAGCCCCACAGCAGGTCATCTCAAACCACTGGGCTGCTGTCTCTTCTGGAGCCTGACTCAGTACTCCTCCCTCGGAAAGCTTCCTCTGGGGTCCCGAGTCACTGCAAATTGGAGGTAGGGAGTTGGGGAAGGGGAAGTTGCCTTTCTTCTCTAGTCCCACTTTGCCCTGGTTTCTTCCTCCCTATCTCTGCACATTTTCGCTGTGGTTGGTTGTTGGCCAGTCTCACTGCAGCAAAACTGCTTACTCTATTGATCCCCAAAGTGCCTTTCCCAGACTCTCCCATCTTCCTTCAGATGGTCGCCTCCCTCCTCTGTCACCTGCTCCCTCTTCCTCTCCTCTTTCTTCTTTGCTGAAGTCCTTCCTTGCTCTCACTGCCTAATCCATTCCCAACCCTGCCACCCTGTGTCTCCAGGAACCTGTCCTGGTGCTCTCCTCCGGTGCCCTTCTCCCCAGGGAGTGTCCTCACCTGCATTCTAGAGTCACCTCTATGTGCAAGACTGTCAAAAGCAGTTTGTCACCTGATTTGCTGCCTCAGTGCTTGGCTGTCATTTCCAGTGCCTAATGGTTGTTTCATAGAGACAGCCACCTTGTTAACAGCTCAGATGTGCTCAAAATTGAATTCCTTGTCATCTTCACTCTAAAATTGGTCTGTCACTGTGCCTGGTTCATGGCCCTGGGGTTTCCTGGCTCCCTGCTGCATTCCCCACTCAACCCCCTGTCAGTTTAGCCTTCCTAAGACAAAGCCCATCACATCTTCACCTGCAAAGGGCTTTGCAGGGGTGGGGGATTAGAGGCAGAGGAACAGAAGGCTTTGCCAGTGGGAGCAGAGGAGGGCGTGGGGGGTCAGTTCTTGGGGAGGAAGTGCTGGAGGAGGCCCCCAAGCAGTCTCTGTTTGTTTGTTTGTTTATTTATTTATTTATTTTTGAGACAGAGTCTTGCTCCGTCACCCAGGCTGGAGTGCAGTGGTGTGATCTCAGCTCACTGTAACCTCCGCCTCCTGGGTTCAAGCGATTCTCCAGCCTCAGCCTCCAGAATAGCTGGGACTACAGGTGTGCGCCACCACACCAGGCTAATTTTTGTATGTTTAGTAGAGATGGGGTTTTGCCATGTTGGCCAGGCTGGTCTTGAACTCCTGGACTCAAATGATCTGCCTGCCTCGGCCTCCCAAAGTGCTGGGATTACAGGCGTGATCCCAGCCTTCTGTTTATGTTTGAGGCTGCACCTTCTCTCAGGATCTTAGTGTCTCAGTGAGCCCTGGTGCTTCTGCCTAGAGCCAAGAACTCATGGGAGGTGGCAGGACTTCAGGGAGCACAGACTTCCTTCCTTCCTTCCTTCCTTCCTTCCT
>NW_012110918.1:10245430-10269747 GCF_000951035.1 Colobus angolensis palliatus | reverse complement strand
TCCTTCCTTCCTTCCTTCCCAGTTTTATTAAGGTATAATTGGGATAACATAAACTGCACGTATTTAAAGTGCATAATTTGAAACACTTTTCTTGTTGTTTTTGTGATTTTTTTCAAATGTACTATTGATGGGCATTCAGCTAGTTTCAAGTTCGGGGCCATGATGCATAGTGTGCTGTGAACATTTTAGGCCATGCCTTTGGTGGGCATCTGGTATCCTCCTTAGCAGCTTTTGAAAGGATCCCCGTTCCCTTTATCTGGAGAAAAAATTGTGCTGTAGATCAGGCTGATATGGTTTGCCTGTGTTCCCATCCAAATCTCCTTTGAATTGTAGCTCCCATAATTCCCACCAGGAGGGACCCAGTGGGAGGTAATTGAATAATGGGGGTGGGGTTTTCCATACTGTTCTTGTGACAGTGAATAAGTCTCATGAGATCTGATGGTTTTATAAAGGGGAGTTCCCCTGCACAAGCTCTCTTGCCTGCCGCCATTTAAGACGTGACTTTGCTCCTCATTTGCCTTCCACCATGATTGTGAGGCTTCCCCAGCCATGTGGAACTGTGAGTCCATTAAACCTCTTTCATTTATAAATTACCCAGTCGCGGGTATGTCTCTTTCAGCAGCATAAGAACGGACTAATACAGAGGCCCAGACCCAAGTTTAAGAGAAGTGAAACTTCAGTGAAAACTCAACCCTTAGCCTCAACAAGTCAGGCCCCTGTAGGGAAAAGTAGGAACCTGAGGATGGGACATTTGACAATTCACCTGAGCCCGTAAGCCTCCCACTGCGGAGCAGCCAGGTGCACTTGTTAGAAGGTAACAGCTCCCCTGCTGATGATGATGCTGAGGTCTCCAATGAAGCAGATGCCTCACCAGACATTGCTGCCTCCTAAGGATCTACTTGAGGAATCTGCCCTCATTTCTCTTCCTGACCCATAACTAAGGTTGAGTGTCAGCCTGGCCCACCTAGGCACACGCTGCTAAGGGAACAGGAGAACTAATATACACTGGCATGAACCAGCTAGAAGAGTGTGTGTGAGAGTGGGTTCCGGGGTAGTAGACTATAGTGCTGAGCCAGGAAGGGTTTTTCAACATAGAGGTACTCATCCATGCAATGTAGGAGGACTCACCACCTGCAAAGCTGGGAGAGCGGTCCTAGTGCACTGCTGGGATGGCCCTGAGAAGCTTGGAAGCAACAAAACCCCACACTCAATGATGTAAAGATATCGTGGCAGGGTGTGGAAGAAGGGATCAAAAGGCTCAAGGAAGCACAGAGGATCTTCAGGGCAGTGAACCTCATCATCCATCTGTCCAAACCCATAGAATATGCAGCACTAAGAGTGAGCCCTAATGCAAACTTGGACTTCAAATGGTCACAGGTATCAGTATGGATTCGCCAGTTGTAACAGATGTCCCACTCTGGTGGGGTATGTTGATAATGCGGGAGGCTGTGCCTGTGTGAGGGTAGGAGGTATGTGGGAAATCTCTGTACTTCCTGCTCAATTTTGCTGGGAGCCTAAAACTGCTATAAAAAAGCAAGGTTGTTTTTAAAAAGACTCACATGAAATTATTGGATTGTGTTTTCAGGTAAAATATGCTAGTTTCACTTTAGCATACTAAATTAAATTAGTATTTAATGAGTATTATCCTTGGGATGCCCTGGAGGATACTCCAATTACCAGGGAAATGAGAACTATGCTGGTGAGGGGCATTAGCATTATGGAGAGGCTCAGCAGTGACTGTCTCTGTAGGCCAGGCTCACGGGAGGAGATGCCGTTACATAACTGAACTCCACAGGAGCAACGGGGCTGAGAGTATTCCGGAAGGGAAGAGGGCAGGTGGAGTCACTGGGCGGTCTGAGACAAGCTGAGCACTTGGACCAGGCAGCGAGTCCTGATTAGAACCAGAGGCAAAATCAAGATCCTAGAGATAAGAGAGGCGGCCCAGTGGTTCTTGCCCCGATTTTTAGAAATGATAGAAGTGGATACACTTAGCAACTGGTGCATATGAATACTGACTCTCTGGTCTGTGCAGTAAAAGTGATCAGACTGGGGAAGGCCAAGTGGAAGCCTCCAAGGCTGTCCCTCTGCTGCGGCCAAGATAGTAAATCCCAAACAATATCACATTCTGCCAGGAACACAGAGATCAGTGCCACCCTCCAAGACAAAGAAAACAAGGCTGTGGTCCCACCAGATCTGCCTTTAATTTACCAAGGTCAATGGGCTAGTGAAAACTAAACCAAGAGGCTGGGCGTGGTGGCTCACACCTGTGATCCCAGCACTTTGGGAAACTGAGGCAGGAGGATCACTTGAGCCCAGGAGATTGAGACCACCCTGGGCAACAGAGCAAGATCCTTTCTTTACCGAAAAGTGTTTTTTAAAAAATTAGCCAGTGCAATGTTGCACAACTGTACTGTCAGCTACTCAGGAGGCTGAGGCAAGAGGATCACTGAAGCTCAGGAGGTGGAGCCTGCAGTTAGCTATGATTGTGTCACTGCACTCCAGCTTGGGCAACAGAGTGAGACCCTGTCTCCAAAACAAAACAGCGACAAACCCACCACCATATTAAAGCAATAGCCAAATTTCTAGCTTCTGTGCCAACAGTGACAGGTTTACTAGAATAGATGAACATAACCTGGTGTGTTGTGTGTGACTGTTGATCTGGCAAAAGCACGCTTTCCAGCACCATCAGGAAGGAGGAACAGAGGCAGGTACATTCACTTGGCATGGACAACAGTATACTTTGATAGTCTCGTTCCAGGACTGTGTTAATTTTCTTCTTTTCATAGTATTCTAAGAAACCTGAATCGTCCAGCCATTGCCCAGAACATAAAGGTAGTCCCCTGCGTTTATGACATCATGCGAATTGGACCTGATACCAAGAAGAGGCTAGCAACTGGATGTGCTCCAGAGACTGGGAAATAAACCCTACACTGGTTTAGAAACGTGCCGTGTCAAAAGTTTAGGGTTATGTTGGTCTGGGGCATATTGGGTGTACCCTCAGGATAAAGGGCAGATAAAATAAATTGCATTTTGCAACTCTTGCTTCTAATTGACCCACCTGATAAAACTCAGGGGAGGCTTTGAACTCAGTGCCAGCAGGTATGATGCAGAGTGTGGGTCAGAAGTGGGAATGGAGACTGGGGACCCAATTGGAGCTTTGCTCATGGAGCAGTTCCACAAACATATTTTTGTTCTGTTTTGTTTTGTTTTTGAGATGGAGTCTCACTCTGTCACCCCGGCTGAAGTGCAATGGTATGATCTCGGCTCACTGCAACATCCACCTCCCGGGTTCAAGTGTTCTCCTGCCTCAGCCTCCCAAGTAGCTGGGATTATAGGCATGCGCCACCATGCTGGGCTAATTTTTGTATTTTTATTAGAGATGGGGTTTCACTATGTTGACCAGGCTGGTCTAGTGATCCACCCACCTCAGCCTCCCAAAGTGCTGGTATTATAGATGTGAGCCACTGTGCCAGGCCAAAAATGTGCATCTTTACATATACCCCAAATACCTGCAGGCAGGCACTGACCCCCAAGCAAAAGAGCAGGAGTTATTTAGTTTAATATATTATCTGGGGAAACCACGGCAGTGAGAATGCTGGAGCTCAACTTCAATCTTCTTCATTCTAAAATTTAGAAGGCCCCTCTCTGCCCACGCACCTTAAAGTGTAGCTTGTAAGTCAAGAAAGAATCAAGGGTTCAAATAATTTGGCATGATAAATTGGAACTATTCATTTTCTTTTTCCTTTTTGTATTTTATTTCAATAGTTTTTGGGGAGCAGGTGGCTTTTGGTTACAAGGATAAGTTCTTTAGCAGTGATTTCTGAGATTTTGGTGCACCTGTCACTGGAGCAGTGTACACTGTACCCAACACATAGTCTTTTTTCCCTCATTCCCCCCATCCTTTCCCCTAAGTCCCCAAAATCCATTGTATCATTCTTGTGCCTTTGCATCCTCATAGCTCAGCTCCCACTTATAAGTGAGGACATACAATATTTGGTTTTCCATTCCTGAGTTACTTCACTTAGAATGATGATCTTCAACTCCATCCAAGTTGCCATGAATACCATTATTTTGTTCCTTTTCATGGCTGAATACTATTCCATGGTGTATATGTACACCACATTGTCTTTATCCACTCATGGCTTGATGGGCATTTAGGCTGGTTCCTTATGTTTTCAATTGCAAATTGTGCTGCTGTAAACATGCGTGTACAAGTGTCTTTTTTGGAACTACTTTTTCGCCCAGGCTGGAGAGCAGTGGTGAAATCTCGGCTCACTGCAACCTCCACTTCCTGGGTTCAAGTGATTCTCATGCCTCAGCCTCCTGAGTAGCTGGAATTACAGGCGTGTGCCACTGCCCAGCTAATTTTTGTATTTTTAGTAGAGAGGGGATTTCTCCATGTTGGCCAGGCTGGTCTCGAACTCCTGACCTCAGGTGATCCGCCCACCTTGGCCTCCCAAAGTGCTGGAATTACAGGCGTGAGCCACCAGAGCTATTTTATATACTGTTTGTTTACTCCTATATACTCTGAAGTCTCGGTTAGCTACACTTTAGCTCGTTCTTGACTATGACTGGATAACCAAGAATTAGCAGACATTTGAGGACGGCTCATCATATACAAGAACCAAACAAAACCAAACAACAAAACAAAGACATGACCACAGAGTGGTGGGATACAGTTCAAGGAACAGAAGAGAGTTTGAAAAACATCAGCAATCAAAGAACAAAAAAAACTTTTTGAATTAAAAATCCAGTCTCTAAAATAAATAGTTGATCCAAGGATTGGAAGAGAAAGTAAAATCATGAAATAAACAATATAAAAGGCTCCCCAGATGTAGAACAAAGCCCACAGATATGGAAAATATAAAACAGGAGAGACAAAATGAGTCGATTCAGGAAGGAAAGGGAGAGGGAGAAGGTGACAGAGAAAGAGGAAAGGGACCATCTGAAGCAAGTGGGGAGAGACTGGGAAAGTTTGATTAGGCATCAGCAGAACAAGTAGTTTCCAACAGCAGCCAGGGGAAAGTGTGCAGGGATGGAGAGGATGAAATCAGGGCAAGAGGAAGCTAATGAGAAAAGGCAACTTCTCCATTCCTGACCTTCCCCACTGAGCCCGGCCTTGGCTTCACAGTGGCTTCAGAGTGACTCACGACCCCAGAGGAAGCGGTCCTGGGGGTGGGGCAGTGGGTCAGACAGCACAGAACAGGAAGAGGCAATGAGATGTCCTACAGTGAGGCTGCCCGGAAGGAGCCTGGGGCATGGGCTTTCTCCAGCAAAGCTGGGTGTGAGTCCTGTGCACTGTGGTCTTCCCAAACTGCTCCTCTCCCCGCACTGCTCAAGGCCAGCCTTGTCTGTCCTCTCCTCCTGGCAGTAGATCCCACAGCTCCTCAATGCCTGGGTTCCTCCTGGCTCCTCCTGCTCCTTGGCTCCCACATGCACTCCCGTGCAAACCTGACCAGGCCTGGACCCATTTTCTTTCCTACATGCACAAAAGTTTGGGCACGCCTTGCAACACACACTGTACCATAGCAAAGAATGACACCTCTTTTCTCCTAACATGTAAAATAGAGAAGTAGCTACAGACATAATAGGAAGTGAGCAAGAAACTTGAAGGAGATTCGGGTAGGTTTGCAGCATTGACTTCCGAGCTTGGATTCAAGTGTCTGAAGGGCACCAGACACCTGTGATCACCGAGGAGAGGAGAGGAGACAGTACCATGTGGCTGTCCCAGGCTCTGCTGCTTCTCATCCTCCCAGGTGAGTGTGGCTGGAGCTTTAAGGTGCTGAAATGACAGAGGCTGGGCTGGAGACAGAGACGCTCTGTTCCTAGGAAGGAGACACGTCAGGGAAAATGACAGCGCCAATTCATCCATCCATGCCCGTATTCATTAAATAGCAGTCAAGTTTTTGTTATCTGACAGGTTCTGTGTTAGATGCTGCAGAAAAAAACAAAGACAAAACAAAACAGGAATAGCTTCTTGTTGGAACTTTCACAGCACAGTTTTGTGTGGACCTATGTTTTCAGTTCTCTTGGGTATATATCTTAGGGTATAATTACTGAATCCTACGTTAACTCTATGTTTAACTTTTTGAGGAATCATCAAACATTTTTTTCCAAGGATTTATATTTGAGTACAGCTGTGGCTGTCATGTCAACAAATTTTGATATGCAGTGTTTACATTTCTGTTAAAATGTAACAAATCTATGCCCTTCTCATACGATCTATACTCAGATCAAGCTTTGTAAGAAAATGTTTCCTTCCAATCTCAAATTTATTTTCTTTTAAAGTTGATTATTATTACTATTATTATTTGTAGAGATGAGGACTCACTTCAATGAACCTTAGGGTTCTCAACCCTGACCCTTCTATATAAACAGATGAATGAACAGATATGAATGAAGGAAGGAACTAATGAATGAGTCCATTCTTGAAGAACTTTGAAAGAGCACGGATACTCGGGTTCCGGCTCAGACTCACTCAGTCAGTCATGGCGGGCTCAAGCATCTGGATGGTTTAGACGCCTCCATACATGGTCTTGACTGGTTCTTAGCCACGGCTGAGAGACTTCCTCTAAAGAGCTCAGAGTATAAGGAGGAAGACAGGCAGCGAGACAGCGCGTAATCGTTCTCTGAGAAGGAGTATTGCTCTGTCGCGCAGGCTGGAGTGCGGTGGCGCAATCTCGGCTCACTGCAACCTCTGCCTCCCAGATTCAAGCAGTTCTCCTGCCTCAGCCTCCCAAGTAGCTGGGATTACAGGTTTCCACCACCATGCCCGGCTAACTTTTTTGTATTTTTAGTAGAGACGGGGTTTCACCATGTTGGTCTGCCTGGTCTGGGCTCCTTGACCTCGTGATCCACCCACCTTGGCCTCCCAAAGTACTGGGATTACAGGTGTGAGCCACCGTGCCTGGCCAGATTTCCATTTTTTAATGCTCTGGAATTAGAACATAAAGGATTTTTTTCCCCTAGAATCTTGAAAAATTACCTATAAGGCTATCTGACAACAGAGCCTTGATCCAGGGTAAATTCTTTGAATAGTTTGGATTCCCCCCCCCCAATGATTATTATCTATTCAGGGTTTTTTGCTTGTTTTTGAATAAATTATATCATTTCCACCCCCCTTCCACCATGAAAGCTAACAATACTATTAAGTATATATTAGCATAAAGTTCTGTAGTTATAAAGCATCCTTTTATAATTTAAAATTTTAATATGTGTTGTAATATACAGTCAGCCCTACATATATATCCATGGGTTCCTCATCTGTCAATCTAACCAACTACAGGTGGAAAATATTTGGAAAAGAAAGCCCTCTACCTGCGCTGAACATGTACAGACTTTTTCTTTTCATTATTCCCTAAACAGTACAGTCTAACAACTACGTATGACATAGCAATTACGTTGCATTAGAATTATAAATAATCTAGAGAGATTTAAAGTGTATGGGAGGATGTGTGTAGGTTATATGTAAATATCATGGCATTTTATATCAAGGACTTGAGCATCTGTAGATGTTCATAGCCACAGGGTCCTGGAACCAATTCCCTCTGGATATCGAGGAATGACGGTGCTCATTTTGATTACATGTGCCACAGGATTTTCCACGTTATCGTTGCTTCTCCTTTTCCCACATCATCTTTTCTCCTACATTGAACTAGTCAGTTCTGAGATCTGGTTGGTTAACGTTAACTGATTTTATTATCTAATGATTCATTTCTAATAGGTATAATTTCTTCTTATTTCCTTGGGATTAACACTTGTTATCTTTAATAAATTAAAGGTTGTGATTATTTTTCTTTCTAAATTAATTAAATTATGTTAAGACTAAGAATTTAGTTTTGTCCAATTGAGATATAATTCATACACCATAAAATTTACTCAAAGTGTATAACTCAGTGGCTTTTGGTACATTCACAAAGTTGTACAAAGATCACCTCTATCTAATTCCAGAACATTTTCCTCACCTCAAAAAGAAACCCTATATACATTAGCAGTTAACCCCTTCCCCAGCCCTTGGCATCCACTAATCTACTTTCTTGTCTCTAGGAGTCTGCCTGTTCTGGACATTTCATATGAATGGAATCATACAACATGTGACATTTCATGTCTGGCTTCTTTCACTTAGCATGATGTTTCAAGGTTCCTCAGTGTTGTAGCACAAATCAGAGCTTCATTCTTTTTCATGGCTGCATAATATTTCACAGTGGATATACCACATTTGGTTTCTCCAGTCATTTGTTCATGAACCTTAGGGTTAGTTCCACCTTTTAAAAATTGATAGTAATAATGTTATGAGCTTTCATAGCACGGTTTTGTGTGGAGATACGTTTTCAGTTCTCTTGGGTATATATCTAGGGGTATAATTGCTGAATCCTATGTTAACTCTACGTTTAACTTTTTGAGGAATCATCAAACATATTTTTCCTGGGATTTATATTTGGGTACAGCTTTGGCTGTCATGTCAACAAATTTTGATATGCAGTGTTTTCATTTCTGTTAAAATGTAACAAATCTATGTGCTTCTTATATTATCTATACTCAGATCAAGCTTTGTAAGAAAATTTTCCCTTCCAATCTCAAATTTATTTTCTTTTAAAGTCGATTATTATTATTATTATTATTATTATTATTATTATTTTGGTAGAGATGAGGACTCACTTTAATGCCCAGGCTGGTCTCAAACTCCTGGGCTCAAGTAATCCTCCCACTTTGGCCTCCCAAAGTGCAGGGATTATAGGTGTGAGCCACCATGCCTGGCTTCAAATTTATTTTCTGTAAACAATTTTCAGATATATTCTCCTTCCTTTCCTTCCTTCTGAGACAGGGTTTGCTCTGTCACCCAGTCTGGAGTACAGTGCTGGGATCAGGGCTCACTGCAGCCTTGACCTCCCAGGCTCAAGCCGTTCTCCCACCTCAGCCTCCTAAGTAAGTAACTAGGACTACAGGCATATGGTGCGACACCCAGCTAATATTTATTTATTTATTTATTTAGTCTCGTTATGTTTCCAGGTCTGCTTTCAAGCTCCAGAGCTCAAGCGATTCTCCTGCCTCAGCCTCCCAAAGTGCTGAAATTACAGGTGTGAGCTACCAGCTCTTATTTCCTATATAACTTCCAGATGTATTTTTTCTTTAAATATTTACCTTAATTGTTGTCTTTCCATTCTGATGCAGAACTTTTTTCAGAGTGAACAAATGAAGCCCCCAAACCCATCTTTCCCCAGGAGGTCGTGTGTAGTTTCTTAGTTCCCTTTAGATGCCGTAGAAAGCAGATTTGGGCATGGAGTCCAATTTCTGTTCCAGGAATTCCTCGGGTTGTGCAGCTCTGCCTGTTTGTGGTGAAACTGTCTTCTACTCCTACCATGGTGAACCCTGGTTTTTCAAGACATTCCAATGAAGTCTAAAGTTTTCATTCCTCCAGGGGTAATAATAATAATAACAAACATAATACAGTAACATAGAGGTAGATGCCATTATTATTCCCACTCATAGGAAACGAAGGCACAGTGTGTTAGTCCATTTTCACACTGTTGATAAAGACATACCCGAGGTTGGGTAAATTATAAAGAAAAAGAGGTTTAATGGACTCACAGTTCCACATGACTGGGGAGGCTTCACAGTCATGGTGGAAGGTGGAAGGCACGTCTTACATGGCAGCAGGCAAGAGAGAGAATGAGAGCCAAGCAAAAGGGGTTTCCCTTTATATAACCATCAGATCTCGTGAGATGTATTCACTACCACGAGAACACTGTGGGGGAAACCGCCCCGTGATTCAATTATCTCCCACCTGGTCCCCCCTACAACATGTGGGAATTATGGGAGCTGCAATTCAAGATGAGATGTGGGTGAGGACACAGCCAAACCATATCACACAGAGAGGTTAATTTGCCCAGGTTCACCAAACTTGTAAGTGGTAGAGCCAGGATTCAAACCCAAGCCCTCTGGCACAGCCTGAGCTCTTAACCATGACCTCGGGTGTCTCTTGGAGTTTCAGAGACGACCTCTCTCCTTCCATGGGAATTGCTCCCAGGGCTTCTTCAAGTGCTCCAATGTGCTTCTAGTTCAATCTCAAGTTTATGCTGCAGTAATCACAGCTACGGTTTATTGCCAGTGCATAAATAATCAAAATCAATCGTATCTTTAGCTGGGTCTCCCTTTAGGTCAGTTGAATTTAAAGAATTTCTGACAAAGGTCTCACTTAAGGTATTTCCACTGTTTTGAATTGTTTTCAAGTGAAAGATTAGGCTGACAAGTTCATGCAGACTAGTCTTGTCCTGGAGCAAATTGTTTGAAAAGTGGAGCTAATTAGGTATGCCCCATTCCTCACCCTTTAACTGACTTAAATCATGTCCATTATGTTTAGAGAAGAACTTATAAGATGCAGAAGGGTGTGGAATGGGTGCCGCTCTGTTTATACCTAACCTTTATTTGTGTTTATCTGTTAGCTTTTCCTAGAAATTTTGGAACTGGAATTTGTAACCATGTATGGCAAAATGGAGATCTGTGTGATGTGGATCCCACAGCACATAGAGACCAGTTGGTATCACTATTTGGTCGATTTCAAAGGGATTCATTCAGGGTGATTAACTACAGCAGAGCCACCAGAAACCATCAGAATCACCAGGAACAGCCAAGCGTCAAGGCAGCAGTCATTCTCCGGGAAAAGGGTCTTCTGCAATTTCCTCCCCATCAGACCAGCGTAACACAAAGATGGTTGCAAAAGAGCGTTCCTTGGAATATAAAGATTTGTTGGCCATAGGGAGAGGGAGAGGGGTGAACTGCAGGAAGCTCTTATTGCTCAGTGTCAACATTTGTGTTTCTTTGGGGATCTGCAATTGTGCTCTTCAGTGATTTTCCTGGTGATTTTGACCCAGTGGAATTTTGAAGGACAAAGATTTGTCTTGTAGAAAATGTACTCCTTCCTTGACTGTTATAAGGCAGTTGGATTTGGCCACTACTCCCAATGCAGGAGGCTGTGGCCCTGCCCTTGGGGTGGGAGGTGATGGCACGTGAATTTGTGTTTTCCAGGCTACTCCATTGCCACTGAAATCACTGGTCCAACAACAGTGAATGGCTCGGAGTGGGGCTCGTTGACTGTGCAGTGTGCTTACGGCTCAGGCTGGGAGACTTACTTGAAGTGGTGGTGTCGAGGAGCTGATTGGTATGGCTGTAACACCCTTGTTAAAACAAATGGATCAGAGCAGGAGGTAAGGAAGAATCGGGTGTCCATCAGGGACAATCAGAAAAACCGCATGTTCACTGTGACCATGGAGAATCTTAAAAGAGATGATGCTGACAGTTATTGGTGTGGGATTCAGAGAACTGGAATTGATCTTGGGGTCAACGTTCAAGTGATCATTAAGCCAGGTAAGAGGAAGTGTATATACATGTGTGTCTCTCAGGTCCTGCTCTGTCCTGGTCCCTGAGGTCCCACTTGAGTAAATTAACTGTCACTCAGAGTCACTTGTGACAGAGGGTGGCTGAGTCCTGAGGTCTTGCTATGGTTTGAATATTTGTCCCCCCAAAAACTCGTGTTGAAACTTAATCCCCAGTGTGGCAGTATTGAGAGATGAGGCCTTTAAAAGGTGACTGGGTCATGGGGGTAGAGTTCCCATGAATGAATTAATCCATTCGTGGATTAAAGAATGAATGGGTTATCATGGGAATGGAACTGGTGGCTTTATAAGAAAAGGCAGACAGACCTGACCTAGCACACTCAGTTCCATCACCACGAGATGCCTTGAGCCACCTTGGGACTCTGCAGAGTCCCTACCATCAAGAAGGCCCTCACAAGTTGTGGCTCCTCAACCTCGGACGTCTTAGCCTTCATAACTGTAAGAACCAAATTCCTTTTCTTTATAAATTACTCAATTCCAGATATTCTGTTATAACCAAGAAAAAGTAGACTAAGACAGGTCTCACAGGACCCTGAAGAACCGCTTGGGATTGAGGGGGTCTCTTCAATGCCCCCATGGCTCCCAGGGCACCCTCCAGGAGGGGATTAAGCCTTTCTAGGCACGTTTCGTTTTTCTCTGAACAGCTCAGTGTCTGAGTCTGTTGCCCACAGATGACAGGGTGATCGTTCCAGTTTCAGCTCATGGGCCAAAGGGACCCCCTTCCCTGGTGACCAGAGACCCCAGTCCCTGCCAGTGCCTTCTTGGAACTTCTTTGTAGCACTAAGTGCCTGTGTCAGAAAAGGAGAAGGGCCTCAAGTCAATGGCCTTAGCTTAAGAAACAAGGGAAAAAAAAAGATCAAAGTAAACTCAAAGCAAAGACCAGAACACAGATAATATTAAGACCACAGCCGGGCGCGGTGGCTCAAGCCTGTAATCCCAGCACTTTGGGAGGCCAAGACGGGTGGATCACGAGGTCAGGAGATCGAGACCATCCTGGCTAACACGGGGAAACCCCGTCTCTACTAAAACAAATACAAAAAACTAGCCGGGCAAGGTGGTGGGCGCCTGTAGTCCCAGCTACTTGGGAAGCTGAGTTAGGAGAATGGCGTAAACCCGAGAGGCGGAGCTTGCAGTGAGCTGAGATCCGGCCACTGCACTCCAGCCTGGGCGACAGAGCGAGACTCCGTCTCAAAAAAAAAAAAGAAAAAAAAAAAAAGACCACAGTGAAAAATTAATGAAATCGCAAACAAAAGTAATAGGGGAAAAAAATGAAACGAGATGACTTTTCTGTGAGAACATCAAAAACACTGTTAAACTTCTAGCTAGACAGATCAGGAAAAACGAGAGAAGACGTCAATTATTAACATCAGAAATGAGAGAGGTAACATTACAACAGATTTTACAGCTACTAAAAGAATAATAAAGGAATATGTGTCATAAACAACTTTTATGCCAATATATTCAACAAGTTAAATGAAATGGAAAAACATCCTTGAAAGGTGCAAACTACCAGTCACAAGAAGAAACAGATAACTGGAATAGCTCTTATCTATTAATGAAATAGAATTTGTCATTTGCAGTCTTTTCACAAAGAAAATGTCAGGCTCAGATGGCGCTTTGGTGGGTTCAGGACCAGATAATATCAATTCTTTTTTTTTTTTTTTTTTGAGATGGAGTTTCACTCTTGTTGCCCAGGCTGCAGGCTGGAGTGCAATGGCAAGATCTCGGCTCACCACAACCTCCACCTCCTGGGTTCAAGAGATTCTCTTGCCTCAGCCTCCTGAGTAGCTGGGATTACAGGCATGCACCACCACGCCTGGCTAATTTTGTATTGTTAGTAGAGATGGGGCTTCTCCATGTTGGACAGGCTGGTCTCGAACTCCCGACCTCCGTGGAGAAGGGTGTAACTTGCAGGAAATAAGCAGTAGCTGAGCAATATATTCTCCTGGTTCAAAACCCCAAAGATCTTGTGACATTACCACTACTTGAATTTCTCCTTCATAATCAGAATCCGTAACTCCTGGGACTATAGTAATGCCCTGTAAATTAAGACAGCTTTTTACCCAAAATTAATCCCATATATCCTGTTGGCAAAGGTCCCCAAATACCAGTGGGAAGTTTGGTGGGTTTGTCTCCTCCCACTAACGTTACTTGTTCTCTGACTGGGAGATCGAATCCTGCGCTTCAGGATGTTCCTGGGGAGAGAGAATCAACGTGCCTCCGGGAACCCATCCCTGAGATAGGGCTGTGGGCTGGATGGGGAATGCCCTCATTGTTTGTGGGGCCCGGGTCCAGGCCTCCTTCTCGTTTCCCCACAGGGGGTGCCATTCTGATGAAATTTTGAGTGGCACTGACTAACCCAATGATTTCCTTTATTGCAATGAGGGCAAAATCCTCGCGTTTTTTTCTGTTGGGGGGCGCAGGGAACTGCATTATAAGATCCCTTCTGCCAGAGGTCTGACGGTGTTCTTTTTTGAAGTGTCCGATTTTTCCACAATTATAACATTTTTCCATTTTAGGATTTGCCCCTTGGCCCTTTTTAGATCTGTCCACTACTAAATTAGCCATTGCTTGAGCCAACATCGTAGAGCGATAAAGCTCAGTTCCCACATCTCGACAAGCTTTGAGAAAATTTCCCAAGTTTTTTGTACATCTGACAGGTGCCAGTGCACATTTACAATCTGCATTTGCATTCTCAAAAGCTAGAGTTAAGGTTAGCATTTCTGCAGCCACAGTATGAGGAATCTGATGCTTCACTGCCTCTCGTAATCTTGCAAGAAAATATGCATAAGCCACCCTTGCATGATATGTAAAAAAGATTGTACTGGGTGGGACCCCTTCCTCAGGAATTGTGGCCCAGGCACGTTTAGCAGCCAAGACACACCGCTTATAAGCAGCATCTGGGAGTGCCATTTGATGTTCCAGATCTGAATAAGGACCATTATCTAACAGCATATCCTCTGTAATGTCTCTGCGTCCAGCAGCACGATTCTGTCTAGCCTGGTCTGTACACGGTTCTTGCCAATTTAAATTCCATGTCAGGTATGCACTAGCAGACAAACGAGTGCTAGCCAAATGCTTTACATCAAAGAGTGGAAGGCGCATAGCGTCAAATATAGATTCTAGCAATCCTAAAGTAAATGAGCTTTGTACTCCATTATTAACTACACTAGCTTTCAATTCCTTCAGCAACTTAAACTGTAGTGGGGTGTGTTCATGAATAAACTGCTGCGGATTATTTGGATCGGGCCTTATGGAAATAGGAGAAGCGCAAAGTCCTAAGGGCTCTCCAGCTATAGCAGCAGAGCGTAAAATTCTTTGTACTGGGGTCTCTATTTCTGCTACTGAAGGAGGTGGTACAGATGTTTCTGCTACTGGAAGGGGCGACACAGGCCAATTTTCATCCTCCTCCTGTTTATTATTTTTAATTGGTACTGTGGGTGGGACAAAAGATTCTTTCAGATTTTTAGACTTGGAATATGACGTCTGCTGTCTAGCAGAATAAGAAGGAGATAATGGCAGGAGGACAGTATGGATAAAACTCCAAGCAGAAAAAAACAGAAGGATCAACTTTAAGACCTTTTTGGTGAGCCCGTTTTAATCCTTCTCCTACTCTGTCCCAAATTTCTACATCGAGACTGCCTGTCTGTGGAAACCACGGGTTATGTATAGTGACCTTCTTCAGCATCTTAGTTAATGTTTGAGAACTAACCTGAGCACCAGATTGTTTAAGTAAAACTTTAAGCAAATGCACATAATGTTGCACCTCAATAGACAAATTCTGCCCCATGTTACCCTGATTCAGAAAACTTCCCATTCCCAGTACCTCCTTAGAGCACTGACCTTGTACTGCTGCCGGCAGACTTGTGCCGGGGTTTCTCGTTCGTCTTGTCAGTTTCTCTTTCTCTGCTCCAGCAGACCTTCTTCGTTCACGTTCCTGTCCTGGCCACCACTTGTCACTGTTGGTTGCTACGGAATTGAACAAAGGGGGACGAATGCAGAATTGAAGACAAAGACAAAGAGATCTGTTTTGAAAGAAGGGGTCAGGGAGCTCCTTGCTTCTAGTGAACAAGGGCCCTGAGCTTCTACAGCCCTTCGTATTTATTAGGTAGAAAGAGCAGGGAGGGAGAGGTAACAGTTGGTCAGCTGCTTGATTTATCACAGGTTCACATAATTGCTTTCTTTGTACAACAGTTTTCAGATGTTTGTATAGATAATCACAAGGAACACTGCACTTTGGGTGTGACTGCCCTCAGCGCTCCTTCTGGCAGCAGACGCAGTTGCCAGTTTTCCAACATCCTACTTTCGAAAGAACAGTGTTCTGTTCGCTCATATGGCCTCCAGTGGTATACTGAGTTGGTCATGACTCTTATTCTTTCAGCCTGTAACAAAAGTTAACATTAGTGACCTTGACACCAAGTGTTGGAGACACTCTGGAGCACCTGGAGCCTCACACCCTGCAGGTGGGAATGCACATGATTCAACTATTTGGGAAAAGAGTTTGCAGTTTCTTCAGACATGAAACGTATGCCTGCCAGAGATGATCCAGCCCCTCAGCTCTTCCATATTTAGTCAAAATGATATGAAGTTTTATGTTCACACAGAGACTTGTATGTGAACATTCGTAACAGCTTTATTTGTAATAGCAAAAAACTGGAAACAATTCAAGTGAGTGGATTTTTTTTTTTTTAAATGTGAAATACGGGCTGAGCATGGTGGCTCACGCCTATAATCCCAGCACTTTGGGAGGCTGAGGCAGGTGGATCGCTTGAGGCCAGGAGTTTGAGACTAGCCTGGACAACATGACAAAACCCTGTCTCTACTAAAAATTTTAAAAAATGAGCTGGCTGTGATGGCACTCACCTGTAGTCCCAGCTACTTGGGAAGCTGGGGCAGAGAATTGCTTGAACCTGGGAAGCGGAGGTTGCAGTGAGCCAAGGTCATGCCACTGCACTGCCGCCTGAGCGACAGAGAGAGACTCTGTCTCAAAACAAAACAAAACAAACAACAACAAAAAAAGTGAACTACCCATACAATAGAATACAACTTGTGATAAAAGGGAACGTTCTACTGATATACCAATGATAACACAGTTATGCTGAATGAAAGAAACCAGCTCAAAAACTTGATTTACACTGTAGGATTCCATTTATATTAGATTCTGCAAAATGCAAACTCATTGATAGTAAGAGAAAATGGATCAGTGCTATCATCCCTTAGCTAAGGCTGTCACAACAAAATACCAGACTGGGTGGTGTAAACAACAGAAATGTATTTCTCATAGTTCTGGAGGCTGGAAGTCCAAGAGCAAAGTGTTGGCAGGTCCAGTTGAGCCTGAAGCCTCCCTCCCTGGCTTGCAGGTGGCTGCCCTCTTGCTACCCCTTCCTGAGGTTGCCCCTCTGTGCTCGCATGCCCTGGTGTCTCCCCGCGTGTCCTCATCTCCTCTTCGGAGAAGGACACCAGTCAGATGGCATTAGGACTTACCCTAACAGACTCATTTTAATTGCTTCTTGAAAGGTTTTAGCTCCAAATACAGTCACATTTTGAGGTACTGGAGACTAGGGTATCAACATATAATTTTTAGGGGGCCACAGTTCAGTCCCTAACACCTGGGGACAGAGTAAGGGGGAGGTCGGTCTTGGGGATTATGAATATGCTCACAGTCCTGACCATGGTGGTGGTGTTATCAGGTATACACATACATCAGAGTTTAACATATTGTTTTCTTAAAATATTTACAGTTTATTATGTGTGAGTTATACCTTGATTTAATCACAGGAAAATGAGATAAAAAAGACAAATATGATGCTATGATCTCTTATTTTTAGATTGCTCCAGAAGCAAACTTTGAATACCAAAACTCACTACACACACCGTCAGAGTGAGTAGGGTGTGGTGCAGCAGGAACTGGCACACAGCGGAGGCTGGGCTGCATCTGATATAGCCAGACTTCAACGGGGGTAGGGAGGGTGAGATCGCAAAGCTGCAGGAAGACAGGAAAGGGCCAGAGAGGGAAGAGCGGAGGTGGAGGGCGCTGGGCCTGGCTGCAGAGAGCCAGGAATCCCGGGATCCCCAGAGGTGGCTCAGCGAGAGGGCCACAAGCCCAGTGGCCAAATCACTACAGAACAGGCCGTAAGGAGTTCACCTCAGCTGCGGCTGAGACTCAGAAAAGAGCTAGCCTAGCCCTAGGAGAGCGGAACGCTGTCGAGTGTGCTAAGCTGTGCCATGCAACTGGTGATTGCAAATTCCCTCCTTAGTCTGCTCCTCAGAATTTCTCACATGGTAATAATTCAGTAACTTCTCTTTAGAAAATAATTCATGTAATATTTTGGATGCTGACCAGAGAGTCTTGGACCCCAAGGCAGAGGCTCCTTAATTCCTAGGTGGAGAAGCCTTAGGGCCACAGCCAGAGCTGGGCCATCCATGGAAGGGGTGAACCGTGTTCTGCTTTGTATGTTTTAGACACACAAACTCCAGTCCCAGAATGGACAACTGCAACAGCAAGCCTGGCTTTCACACCTGCAGCCACCCAGAAGACCAGCAGCCCCCTCACCAGGTAGGTGGAGCCGGGTCCCACCACTTTCCCACAGGTCTGGCCCCATGGCCTCTCCTCTAACAGGGTTTGCCAGATATAACAACAGCATGCCCAGTTAAACTGCAAGTTCAGACAAACAACAAAACATTTTTTAGCATAAGTATATCCCAACTATTTAATGGGCTATACTTACACTAAAAAAGCATATGTTGTTTATCTGAACTTCAAATTTAACTGAGCATTCTGTGCTTTCATTTGTTAACTCTGATAACCCTGTCTTCTGGGGGTACTCAGGCTGAAACCCCCATAGGTCCCTGCTGTTGCGCCTTTGTATCAGTAAAGTCACTGCAAACCTTAGGTGGGCTGCCCCAACCTCACTTTACCTTTGAGGAAAATAAGATTTCCCATGCAAGCATTGGCTACATGAAGGCAAACTCTGCAACACAGGCATGAGCCACCACATGACTAAGGGTGGCAGGAGAGGGGCCTGAACATGCCCTACCCACCTCCTGGGGTCAAGAGGGCATATCGAGGTTTGATCTCTAGTGGGTTAGGAGAGACACCTCTCTCATCTGCTCCTAGTTTCTGCCCAAGAACAAATATTGTTCCAGCTTCCCTCTCCCCAGGCACCAGAGTAGGAGAGTGGAAAATGCTGGAGGGAAAGGGGGAAGCTGGAAGTTCAGCGTTCTCGCCCTCCCAAGCTGGAAGAGGGGTCTGGAGGATTAGTCTGATGCTCACCAGCCTTGGAGGTGTCCAGAGGAGTCCCCAGAGGTCGGCACCTGTGAGCTAGTTATTGGGTTCCATCATGGCCTGCTGTGGTCAAGCCCCTCAGGTCAAGGCCGGAGCCCAAACCACAGACCCTCCTGCTCCTGCTAGAGCCCAGCGCAGAGGCCTGTGTCTCTGGCTCAGTCCTCCTGGAACTCAAGGCCTGCCTGTTCCCTCTGCAGTTCAGCTCTGTTTTTTATTCATTCACTCGATCTTGAGTTCTGCGAATGTGTCTGCAGAGCTCCACCCGCGGAGCTGGCTTTAGGACTCCTTGACTGTTTCTTTTTTGTTTGTTTCCTCCTCCATGCTTTTGTGCAAACTGATGGGATTTTAACTGTCAGGGGACAGAGGACAAGGGACTCCAGAGGTGTAGTGGGAGATCCCCAAAAGTGAAGAAGCTGGGAAGGACCTTTGGGGGCATTTTGACCTGTGGCCTGCTGTATAGTTCCTCCTCCATCTCCCCCAAATACCCTCAGTCCCATCTGAGGGCTCATCCAGCATTCTGGGGTTGGATATAATTTTGATTTTTCTCTTTCTTTCTTTCTTTCTTTCTTTCTTTCTTTCTTTCTTTCTTTCTTTCTTTCTTTCTTTCTTTTTCTTTCTTTCTTTCCTTCCTTCCTTCCTTCCTTCCTTCTTTCTTTCTTCTTCCTTCTTCCTTCTTTCTCCCTCCTTCCTTCCTTCCTTCCCTCCTTCCCTTCTTTCTTTTTTTTCTTTCTTTCTTTCTTTCTTTTTTTTCCAGAGATGGGGCCTCACTAGGTTGCCCAGGCTGGTCTTGAACTCTTGGGTTCAAGCAATCCGCCTGCTTTGGCCTCCCAAAGTGCTGGGATTACAAGTGCAAGCCACCACTCCTGGTCTGATTTTTTAAATTTATCCATGAGCTGAGAGTGGCCTCAAGTTGCGCTGAGGTGAAAGAAACAAGTTGGGAGGTCAAGACCCTGGGAAGTGGGTGGAGGATGGTGAGGGGGTGGAATTGATGGTCAATAAGGTTCCGAGCCTTACGTACCCATAGAAAGTAACAGGGAACATAAGGAACTCCAGGATCAGGTGCTGGTCCACAGGCAGAGGGTCAGAGCAAGGTCAACCTCCAAGGCCTTCAAGGATAAGACGTCAGATCTGACACCTGAAAGGTGAGTAGCATTTGTACAGGTAGTGATGAGGGTGGGGAGGCCCTCTGGGTGCAGAATGCAGCAGAAGCCGAGGTAAGAAGAGACAGGGAATGCTAAACCCCTTTAAGATAGGTGAGGAGGAGTTATGGGAGACCAGCCAAAAAGGCCGGATGGGAGTTGGCAGACAGGGCCTCGAATGCCAGGCTGAGTTGACTGGGGGTATAGGGAGGACTGGAGGCCTTGTTGGTGAGCAGCATGACCGTGCACGGCCAAGGGGGCTGTCCTGGCTGGGGTTCCAGGCTTGCCCTCACATAGACATTGGAAGCCAGGATCTGGGCATAGAGTTGAGAAGACCTGAGACCTCTGACCCAGGACGCAGCTCATTTCCTGTCACCGTGTCCCCACAGGTCTCTGCTCAGCAGCACCCACTTCCTGTTCCTGTTCCTCCTGGAGCTGCCTCTGCTCCTGGGCATGCTGGGAGCCATCCTCTGGGTGAACAGGCCACAAAGAAGGTCTTGAGGGAGGAAGAATCAACCCGATGATGAGAGTCCCGATGCCCACTGACATCCTGTCCAGAGAGAAAGGCCCTCCCACAGAAGAAAGAACCTTTCTTTTCTTTTCTTTTCTCTTTTCTCTTCTCTTCTTTTCTTTCTTTTTTTTTAAAATTTCTTTTCTTTTTTTATTTTCTTTCTAGAGATAGGGTCTTACTCTGTCACCCAGGCTGGAGTGTAATGGTGTGATCTCTGTTCACTGCAACTTTCCCCTCCAGGCTCAAGCGATCCTCCTGCCTCAGCCTCCAGAGTAGCTGGGGTTACAGGCACATGCCGCCACACCCAGCTAATTTTTAAATTTTTTTGTAGAGACAGGCTTTCACCATGTTGCCCAGGCTGGTCTTGAACTCCTGACCTCAAGAGATCTGCCTGCTTTGGCCTCCCAAAGTGCTGGGATTACAGGTGTGAGCCACCACACCTGCCAGAGAAACAACATTTCTATGGAGAAGTGACTGGTTCTAGAGGAAGTGCTGGCCCTAGCTTCAGGGAGCAGCCCCCTAGTCCCTTATCTCCTGCAGCCGTGCCACCTGGGGCTATTCCCTTCTCTGCACAGTCCCTAGGGCCTGACAGAGCCCTTCTTCCTTCTGAGGCCTCCAACACAGAAGAAAACACAAGAAGAATGTGTTTCCCCCTGAGGCGCCTGTGCCACAGTGGATGTTCGTGATCTCAAGTCTGTGAGCCACCTGCAATATTAACGGACCTATCTTTGCATTCTATGGTGTTCAAGGCTCCAGTCAATAATGGATTTCAAAATCCTAAACCCATGAAAACAGAAAAACGGAACCAAACTCTGGTAATGGGCCAACTTAAGGAAAGACGAGTACAGAAGAGAGCAGAGGTTTCCGGGCTGCCGTGCCCGCTGCTCTCCTGCCACTTGTGGGGAAGGGAAGTCGGGAGCTTCCCGGACAAGCATGACTGCAGATGTTGGGACATCACAGCCTCCTTTCATCACTGTAACACTTTCTATTTGTGTTGATTGTTACGTTTTCTTACCTCTTTTAAGAGCATTGCAGTTGGCTGCTACTCTCAATTTGGGGTATATGGGGAGATCGCGCATACATTTTGGGGACTGTGACATAATCCATAAACTAGATGCCAGAGCTAGAACTGTGAGCTGGGGTTGGCAAGGTCTTTAGTACTTCCTGCCTGGGTCCTCAGGGTGGTGCTCAGTCTTGGACTCTTAATTACTGAGCCCCTTGCCCAGAGGGACGATCTGGTGGTTAGGACAGAGGCTAAATAACAGAAATTCCCTTCTGGGAACATGAACCAGGATCACCCAGCTGCCCTCTGTCAGGTCAATCTCTGTACCCAAGTGAGACTCTTATTCACTCCCCACCGTCATTCATTCGAAAAGGCCGGGTGCAGTGGCTCACTCCTGTAATCCAGCACTTTGGGAGGCCTAGGTGGGTAGATCACTTGAGGCCAGGAGTTCGAGACCAACCTGGCCAACATGGTGAAACTCCATCTCTACTAAAAGTACAAAAATTAGCTGGGTATGGTGGTGCACACCTATAATCCCAGCTACTTGGGAGGCTGAGACATGAGAATCTCTTGAGCCTGGGAATGTGGAGGTTGCAGTGAGTCGAGATTGCACCACTACACTCCGTCTTGGGTGACAGAGGGAGACTCTGTCTCAAAAATATATATAAATGAAAATAAAAAGTAAACAAAAACATTTATTAAACATCCACTAAGTAGCAGGCACTGTTCAAGTATGGGTATCACTGAAATAAAGAAAAAGACCTGGGTAAATGCCGTGAAGGCAGTCTACAGGCTCAAAGATAAAGGATCACTCGGCTAGAAAATGATGAAATCACGGTTATTATCCAAACTCCCCCAACCCCAGCCTCACGCTTGATGAACTCTGCCGCTCCTCTCTGGGCTGACCCATGTGCTGTCTGCTGCCCAGGCTCTGACCAGCGCTGCCCCCAGTCCCCACCCAGCGTGGACATCCCACCAACTCATAACACTCTCTGAGCGCCCATGTTTGCATCTCATTTTTAACAACATATTGAATCTTTCTATTGCCTCTCTGCAGCAAAAGATGAGGACTTCTGTAGCTTCCTCTTTTCCCACCATCCCCTTACCTGTACTAATATTGTCGGTATGGTCGTGTTTGTATTGATGATTTTTGTTGTTGTTGTTCGTTTGTTTTTGAGATGGAGCCTTGTTCTGTCGTCCAGGCAGGAGTGCAGTGGCACAATCTCGGCTCACTGCAACCTCCGCATCCCAGCTTCAAGCAATTCTCCTGCTTCAGCTTCCCGAGTAGCTGGGACTACAGGCACATGCCACCATGCCCAGTTAATTTTTGTATTTTTAGCAGAGACAGGGTTTCAACGTATTAGTCAGGCTAGTCTCGAACTCCTGACCTCAGGTGATCCACCCGCCCCCCCTCTGGTAACTGTTTTTAAAAGTGCAATCTGGCCAAAGTGAATAGGGACAAGAGTCAGACTGGGGAGCTCTTGTCCCTGTTCAAGAGGGAAGGCCCTGTGGTAATCAGGGAGAAAGAGGGGGGTGGGAGGGCAATGGAGAAAAGTGGACAGATCTGAGGGTCTTGGAGTAACACAATGGCTGGGGCATGTGCAAAATGATGAGCCAAGGATGTTGACTGGAATTTGACCTGAGAAAAAGGGGACCGTGGGTGTAATTTACTGTGATGAGAAGAGGATCAGGCTGGGAGTTTGCAGGAGGTCAAATCAAGAGTTTCCTTTTGGGGGCCGGGTGCGGTGGCTCACGCCTGTAATCCCAGCACTTTGGGACGCCAAGGTGGGTGGATCACGAGGTCAGGAGATCAAGACCATCCTGGCTAACACGTGAAAACCTGTCTCTACTAAAAGTACAAAAAAAAAAAAAAATTGGGGGTGGTGGCAGGCACCTGTAGTCTCCAGGTGCTGAGAGGCTGCTACTCCAGAGGCTGAGGCAGAAGAATGGCATGAACCCGGGAGGTGGAGCTTACAGTGAGCTGAGATCGCGCCACTGTCCTCCAGCCTGGGCGACAGAGCGAGACTCTGTCTCAAACAAACAAACAAACAACAACAGAGACGTGATCCTTGCCCTTAGAGAATCACAGTTTGGCAGATACACGTGTTCTGCCTCCACTCAAGGTGATTCCACCCGCCAAGATGAAGGCACAAGCAGCAAGCACCTAGATTACTTCAAACTCCCTTCCCAGAGCACCAGAGAGAAAGCATCTGCTTTATCCCAGTCTCGGGTTCCTGGTTTCTGGTGTCTCCTTCCAAGCAGTAAGGCCTAAGCAGCTGGGCAAGACAATCGGGACATTTAGCCTCATGACTTCTCAGCTTCAGACTCCAATCATAGTCGCCGGGGAGCTATAGGTCACCAAAACCAGCAGCTCAATGTGACTGTGCTTTACTTGTCTTATTCTTGCTCTTCACGATCTCAATCTTTGTCTTTCCAATTCCTCCCCAGACCTACTAGCAAGAGTAAGTTAACCAGATCAACATCCTCATTCTTATGGTTGAAAGAACGCAAATCGATTCTCATTCTGCAATTTTCCTTTCTTGTTTCGTCGAATCTCCCAGGGTTTCTCTTTCCTGTCAAGACTAGCTAATTTGCACAATTGTATCTAAATTTACTGATTTAATTCTTTCTATAAGCTAACTTTTCTGTTCCTGCTACCCATATAAGAGATTCTTTCTCTAATCAATACTCAATAATCAATAACATTCATAGACAAGTAGTGGGAATGTATTTGAATAAACACTGTGGTATTGATGGATAAAGGGTCTAGTGTAGCAGAAACTAATTACAAAAATGATAGCAAACAAATAAAGCAAAATCGAATATCCATGACAAATCCAAAAACAATTTCCTTGGAAAAATGTTGGCAAGTCTAATGAAATGAAAGATATATGATGTTGACCTCTATAACTGAATTAACTTGGTCATCTTCCCAACAAGATCACTATTTGAATAGAATTTCTTTTCTTTTTCTTTTCTTTTCTTT
>NW_012110918.1:10207651-10244440 GCF_000951035.1 Colobus angolensis palliatus | reverse complement strand
GCTTTTAGTAGAGTCGGGGTTTCACCATGTTGGCCAGGCTGGTCTTGAACTCCTGACCTCAGGTGATCTGCCTGCTTTGGCCTCCCAAAGTGCTGGGATTACAGGCATGAGCCACTGCTCCTGGCTATAGTTTAACTTTAAAGCAAGGATGATAATAGTCTCTTTGCAACACTCCTGAAGCAATAAGGCAGACATACACACAGTAACAGTGTTATGCTAAAGATTTATAGGAACATCTTGACCTGACCAAGGACAAAGAAGGTAAGGCAACCTCCTCAGCTGACGCCCAGATATCTGTCGTCACCTGTCATTTCCTGGCTCAACCTCCTCCTTGTTCTGCCTTCCCCAATATAAAAAGAAGCTTGAGATTCATGCCTTTTAAGACTGTTCTTTAGGACATGAGTTCACCATCTCCTTGGTTTGCTGGCTTGTAAAGCCATCTTCATTGCCCCAGCAGCTTGTCTCTCAACTTACTGGCTGTTGCTTGGCAAGCAGTTTGAGCTTTGGACTCAGCTACACTAGAAGGACTCAGAACTCAGAAAAGCTGTTATGCTCATGGTTATGGCTTATTACACTGACAGGATATGGATTAAAACCAGCAAAGGTAAAAAGTATATGGTGCAAGCTGCCAGCTGTCCTCTCCCAGTGGGATTTTGCAGACAGTGTTTAATTCTCCCATCCTAGCAACAATGTGTCACAACACACACGAAAGTCAAATGAAGAAGTTGTCACTGCTCTCACTACCTCTTGTCATCCAGGAAGCTAGAAAACATATCCTGGAGCTCTGCTTCACGAAAGTCTCCTGTTTCTTCTAATCCTTGTTTGCCAACAGCAATGGCTAAGAGCCATGGAGGATAACCTCTGTCTAACTGGGTCTTTCAAATGACCTCAGAGACACCTTAGTTGGTGGAATCCAATCGTCATCCAAATCCCTGATTCCCAAATGAGGAAAGTGACAAGAAGCCTCACTGTTTCTGCAAAGGTCTTGCCCTAGACAGGGATCCTCCAGGGAGAAGGAGCACAGGTGACTCATGCTGAAAAGCCAGAACAGTGAAGCATTGGGACAGACACGAGGACATTGTCTCAGTCAGCTCAGGCTGCTGTAACAAAATACCGTAAACCGAGTGGTTTATAAACAAGGTACCTTTATTTATTATAGTTCTGGAGGCTGAAAAGTCAAGATCAAAATGTTGGTGGATTTGGTGTCTGGTGAGGACTCTCTTTCTGACTTGCAGATGGCTGCTATCTTTCTGTATCCTCGTATGGCAGAGAGAGTGCTATGGTCTGAGTGTTTGCGTTTCTCCAGGATTCATGTGTTGAAGCCTATCCCCAGTGTGATGGTATTAGGAGGTGGATCCTTGGGGATAATTCAGTTGTGGGAATGGAGCCCTTATTAATAGGATTAGTGCCCTTATAAAAGAGACCCCAGAGAGCTGTCTCGCCCCTTCCACCGTGTGAAGACACAGCAAAAAAAGTACTCTTTATGAACCAGAAGGTGAGCCCTCAACAGACACTGAATCTGCTAGCACTTTGATCTTGGACTTTCCAGCCTCCAGAATTGTGAGTAATACATTTCTGTTGTTCATAACCCACTCAGTCTGTGGTATTTTAAAATAGCAGCCTGAATGGACTAAGAAAGAGAGTGAGATCTCTCTTCCTCTTCTGATAAGGGCACTAATCCCATGACGAGGGCCTGATCCTCATGACCTAATCTAACCCTAATTACCTCCCGTAGGCTCATGTCCTAAGTATCACCACATTACGGGGTAGGGCTTCAACATATGAATTTTGGGGGAACTCATCAATCCATAGCAGACACCCAGAAGCAGGCTTTGTTGTGTTTTTAACTTCCCCTGAAGATACTTCCTGCTGTTCTGCGAATAGATATCGAATGAAATAAGACTTAGAGGGAGGCCTCTTCCACTTGCCATCTCTCTACCCATCTCACCCCTGCCTGACTGTTGCAATCCCTACCTTGCATCATGAAAGCCAGAGGTGGGACCCCACTGAAGACCTGGGTTCAAATCCTGACCTCCCCACTTCCCATCATGACAGTTTAGTTTGTCTTTCCAGCTCCAGTCATCTTATTTAAAAGTGACCTGGCAGGGGTGTTGGGATGGGTGTGCAAGATTTAAATATGCAGACTGCATGGTATGTAGAAGATCAAAAGAGGAAGGTTTCTCAGAGGGATGCCACCACCTTCAAATGCCTCTGCTCAACTCCTGGTACTGAGCAGGGTGAATATTTTTACTCCTGTTTCACAGATGAGGAGACTGATGCTAAGAGACTTTTGCTGATTTGCCTGAAGTCATATAACTAGTGAATAGCAGACCCTAAATTCTGAGCCAGGGCACCCAGCTCATGGCCAGAATCTTCCTCACTGTGCTACATGACCCACATCATCAGAGTCAGGTAGAGACCCTCTCGGAGCCAGGCTCCCTATAGTGCCCCAGCCCCCATGTTGGGAAGACCCTCCCCACACCCTGCTCCCTAGAGAGCCCTGTATTTGTAACAGGATCCCAAAGAGGCATCCATTGCCCAGAGCTGGTCAGGAGGCTGCCCTCTTGGTGATGTCTCCCTTGAGTGCCAGTGGGGAGGGAGGAAAGAGGGCAGTGGGGTCCACCACCCTTGGGCATTTGCCCATTCTCACCATGATGCACAGGATACTGAGAACCACTCCCCAAATGGATTGAAGTGAGGTAGTAGAGGTGAGAGAAGAGAGGCCCAATGCTTTCATACATTCCTGATCCCCTTTCCTGGAAAATATGGAAGGATCAGAGCTCTCACCCTCCAATTCAGCTCAAGAGGCTGGGGCCGAGCTCCATCTGCATCTCTGGGTGCTCAGATCGGTCCTGCCTTTGTGGAGGCTACAGCCTTCCCTGGAAATGGATGCCGTGCAACAGGACAATGACAACACAGGGACATGAGATTAAATACAGAAATAAGCATTGCAGGCAACAAGGACCCCAGAGGGAGGGGTCTGGAAGGCCTGGAGCAGGCAGGGGTGCCTTCCAGGAGAGGTGTGGCCTGAGCTCATCCTGGGAGAATGAGAAGGGAGGATGACGGTCTTCGAGGAGGCAGAAAGACAAGCACAGCTTTGAAAGGCAGGGATAACAGGGATAAGTGTGTGGGCTGCTCACACTGTTCTACACGTCACACGCCCAGAGTTTGCCCTAAGAATGCACCCCTCCCAGATGAGATCTGAATTTTCTGGAAGCCCCAAGAGCTGTCCCCCAAGGGCAGCGATGGTGGGCGTCTCAGTGTGGTGCAGTGCCAGGCAGGGCCCCAGGCTTCCCGCCCTTCGGTGCCACACGGCCAGTGTTCATTATTCTCAGTCCTCCCCTAGCTCTGCCCTCCTGGAGAGGAGAGCATTTTCCAGGACAGGTTTCAGAGACAGAAGGACAAGGGCCTCCTGGGGAGGGGACAGCGGCTCCAGATGCTGGCCTTGACATGGAAAAAGCCTGGGAGTCCCAGATGTGGGCCATCTCTTCAAGGAATTTGTCATCTCCTGGGGGGCTCCAGGGCCCAGAGCACATCTGCTTCAAAGGTGGGTTGCCTGTGGCATTGCCATGTCCTTTGCATTTGGCAAAGTGTCTGGTCCTAGCTAAAAAAAATGAAACACTCACCGGCTGTTTCTAAGCAGACCCTGCAGCCTCTCCCTGCCCCGACCTCGGATGAACGAGAAGCCACGGAGTCGGTTTGCTGCGGGGGACCCTTCCAGCCCGGTTAGGGAACCTCCGGTAGTGGGTTCCGTGGTTGCGGGCAGTGACTTACTGCCTCACCCTGTAAGAGGACTGCGCTTCTCCTTCCCACTGACTTCAGGCTTGACCGTTTGACAATGAACGGTGAGCAGGAGCCGCATGTGCACCTTCTGAGCAGAGGCTCCACGAGCCACCCAGTGCTTTCCCTCTCCTCTAGCGGACTGGGCTCCCGCAGCCTGGTGCCCAAGCAATGCTGACTCACTGCTTGTGTATAGATGAGCGAGAAACAAGCTTTTGTGGTTACAGCATGCGGTGATTTGGGAGTTCTGCTATGGCAGTGTGAGCCAGAAAGAGCTGATCAATACAACTGCGTGCACCCGGCGGTCTGCCCAGATGAGGATGGTGAGGGTGCTTTCTGGAAAAGTCTGCAGCTGTGCATCATTTCCTTCACAGACTCAGATCCCTGCTTCCTAAGAAAGGCGAGTTGAGCAGCCCTTGACACAAAGTCAGGGAGACTGAGGACCAGGCAAGCCTTTCCTTAGCGCCCAGAGCAAGGCACAGAGGGTGGGACTTGCAACTGGCTGTGCCTGCTGCAAGAGGAGACATCTTTATCACTCCCAGCTCCTGCTTCCCCTCCACACACATGCACACACCACCCCACACACCACACACACACACCACATGTACACACACATACCCACACACCCCCACACCCACACATTCACACACATACACATGCTACACACACCACCCCACACACCACACACATCCACAATGCACAGACACACACACACCACACCATACACAGCACACCCCCACACATGCACACATAGACACGCACTACACACACCACCCCACACACCTCACACATACGTCACGCATGGACACACACACACCACACACACTCCCACCCCCACACATGCACACACATACACTACACACACCACCTCACACACCACACACATACACCATGCATGGACACACACACCACACACACCACACCTCCACACATGCACACACATACACACACTACATACACCACCCCACACACCACACACACACCAAATGTACACATACACATCCCACACACACCCACACCCACACATACACACACATACACCATACACACCCACACACCACACACATCCACAATGCACAGACACACACACACCACACCATACACAGCACACCCCCACACATGCACACATAGACACACTACACACACCACCCCACACACCACACACATACACCACGTATGGACACACACACCACACACACTCCCACCCCCACAGATGCACACACATACACTACACACACCACCTCAGACACCACACACACCACGTGTACACACATACACATTACACACATCTCACACACACCACTCACATCACACACACCACGCACACTACACACATCCTACCCCACATACCATATGTATGCACCACATGTACACACATCTCACACCACACACATGTACATACACACACCACCTGTGCACACACACCACACATGCAAACATACTACACGCACCCCACCCCACACATCACACACATACACCACATGTACACACATACACACTACACACATCCCACACACACCACTCACACCACACACACCCTACACACACATGCACACATATACACACACTACACACACGACCCCAAACGCCACACACATACACACACACTACACACATCTCACACACACCACTCACACCACACACACCACACATACACACACTACACACACACCATCCCACACACCATGCACATACATCACATGTACCTACATACACACATAGCACACATACTACACACACCACACACCCTACACACATATCCCACATACCACACACATATACACACACGTGCACACATACAGAAATATGAGGACTCCGAATGCAGCAAAAAAGGAACAAGCAGGAAATACATTTATTGAAACACCAAAGTAAGAGGCGACATTTGATAACAGAATGCCAGGATTTTAGAGTTTCCTAGTTCCAGGAATCTAAGTCCCTGGATGAGGCATTCTGAGGCTGTGCTTGCATTTATAAATCCTCCACAGCCATTCTGTGTACATTGGGCACACTTCCGGCCAGGTTCCCAGAGTTAGCTCTTGATATATTGAAACTGTTATATGTGGTCATCTTGGGCGACAAAAAGAGTCACGCAGGTCAAAAGCAAGGCTTATAGATGGTCCACCAAGCTCTGCGTGGTGCCAGGTCTGTGGAAACGGTCAGGCACTTGACCAAGACAAGGACCTCTGGGGTCTGCTGAGGTCAGAGCAAGACCAAGGGGTTAAGAGGTCAGAGGTGCTGAGGTTGCACCCAGCCTATCTGCACCACCAAGGATCAGAGATAGATCAGCGGGCATGTGGGCGTGCCCCTACCCCGTGCAGTCTCACAGGCCCTGCTCTTAGAAGGGTCCCACGTTTAATGGTTGGCTGTCACCATCTTGAAATTCTTAATAATTTTGGAACCCTACATTTCATTTTACACTGGGCTCTGCAAATAGCTGGTCTCATCCAGTGAATGCTGAGCCATACCCTGGGGCGGCTCATGCTGGCCACAGAAAACTGGCCATTCACAGAGGGGAGGACCTGCCCAGAAAATCGAGATGGCAGCTGGCCCAGTCTCACTGGTCCTGGGCCGTGCTGTGATTTGGAGAAGGGCAGGCCTGTCAGCTGTGGGTAGTGGGAGGGATGTGTTGTCTTTACTGGGAACAGAAAGGGGAACAGCAAATGCAAACATATTTTATTAGGAAGAACTTCGGCAACTTCTCAAAACTGTTTCACCTAACCACATAGCGCCCCGTGGCCCCAGCTTCCTCCATGCTCTCACCAGCTCTGAGAACCAAACCCAGAAGAGGCCGGAGAAGGAAACGAGAGGTGTCCAGAAGAGCAGAAGAGGGGACAGACGAGCTGACCTTCTGCGACTGGGCTCCAGCCTCAGACCCTGCTGCCAAAGGGACTTTCATGCTGGTGAGATGACCCAGAGGGCTGGGGCTGCCCTGCTGCCTTCAGCTCTGTTCCTTCTCTGTGTCCCAGGTGAGCAGGGCAGGTCCTGGGTGTAGGGGGGTCGGCTCTGGCCGGTCAGGGTGAGGCGGGCATGAGAAAAGGCTGGCAAGGGGCAAGAGGAAGAAATGATATCAAGAAAGAGGGAGTGGGGTGTGCATAGAAGCTTCTCAAATCTTCTCATCGGGATAGGGTGGGGATTAAACGGTAAACTGCTTCCCACAAAGTAAGCCCTAAGTAGATTTGGCAACTTTAATCATTATTACCATCATTATTAAGATCAGGAATGCCTCCACGATCCATCGGAGAGAAGAGGGAATAGGGGGCAGAAAACCAGTACTTACTAGTCTAATCACTGTAACACATGTCTTGTTTCCCATTACCTAATTTAATTCTCATTGCAGTCCTGATGAAAACAAGAGACTGAGGCTCGCTTACAGAGGTGCAAATAATTTAGATTAAACAGTTTATAAAAGGCACAGTCAAGGTCCAAACCTAAATACTTTTATTTCCAAGATCATTGTTCCTTCTATAATTCAATGTCAGTTTCTGCTGCGCCTCCCTGTAAAGCCTCACTTACCTATCAGGAGGCACTGCTGCATCCCCGTGTGGGAACCCTGGGTGTCCCCACAGGTCTGGGCTGGCCCCAGGGCTGCTACATAATGGGCTCCCAGAAGGATGAGACAGCTGGGAACTTGTGGTCAGCCCTGGTCCGAGAATTTCCGTAAATGATGGTGGAGGGAGAAAGTGAGTTTCTTTGCAAGGCTGGGTAGGTGGGGAGCTTGCTGGGTGGCAGCGGGGTTGGGGTGGAGGTGGAGGGGGCTGCCCATGTTGGCTCAGGGTCAGGGTCTGGACTGAATATCCAAGGGGAGGGAGGCTCTGTGGTGGGATTCAGTGTGTGCCCCACAGTGTTTCTCCTCCCAGATCTGTGGAATTAGTCCCAAATCATCAAGAGAGAAATTTAAGGACCTGAAAGAGCAGGCTAACAGCGCCCCCAGAGCCTGAGCTGAGAGCAACAGCAATAGCAGGAGAGGACAGGGGGTACCCACCCCTTCCTTGCCCCCAAGCCTGTGCCTAGGAGGCAGTTAGCTCCCTGGGAAAGGCTCCTGGACCTCAACACTGTGGACGTTTGGGGCTGCGTTATTCTGTGTCTTGGGGGCTGTCCTGTGCTAGCAGCATCCCTGGCCTCTACCCACCAGATGCCAGCAGCAATTCCCCACTCTAAATTGGGACAACCAAAAATACCTGTAGTCATTGCCAAATGTTCCCCCCGCCCTCCAACCCAGGTGAGAATCACTGCTTCAGAGAGGCAGACAGCGTTCTAATGCAGAATAGGTCAGTGGGCCACTTGAGCCTGCTTTCTGGGAAATATAGTGAGAAAATGTGAGATAAGAAAATGGAGATGCAAAAGATACAGTTTTTCTGCTTTTTTTCCTTCCTTCCTTCCCTTCTTTCCTTCCTTCCTTCCTCCCTTCTTTCCTTCCTTCCTTCCTCTCTCTCTCTCTTTCCTTCTTTCTTTCTTTCTTTCTTTCTTTCTTTCTTTCTTTCTTTCTTTCTTTCTTTCTTTCTTTCTTTCTTTCTTTCTTTCTTTCCTTCCTTCTTTCCTTTCCTTCTTTCTTTCTTTCTTTTCTTTCTTTCTTTCTTTCTTATCTCATTGTCACCCAGGCTGGAGTGCACTGGTGCAATCTTGGCTAACTTCAACCTCCATTCCTTGGTTCAAGCGATTCTCCTGCCTCAGCCTCCTGAGTAGCTGGATTACAGGCGCCCACCACCACATCCAGCTAATTTGTTTGTCTTTTCAGTAGAGACAGGGTTTCGTCGTGTTGGTCAGGCTGGTCTCAAACCCCTGACCTCAGGTGATCCACCCATCTCGGCCTCCCAAAGTGCTGGGATTATAGGTGTGAGTCACCACTCCCGGCCAGATTTTTCTTTTAATTCACAATAAAACATAGCAAAGCCTCGCTATCCCTGGATGGCAATATATTACCTAGATGGATGGGTGGGTAGATGAAAGATGGATGGATGGATAGATAGATAGATGATAGGCAGACAGATTACCTCCACAATTCCTTTTCAGGAGCTTGGTATTTTGCCAAAACCATTTCTCAATAGCCGTTTTGCCCTGGGTTAACCACCTCCCTGTCAAGAGCAGATGAGACAGCAGCTGTTTAGGACTGGTGAGGCCCCTGAGGCAGGAAGCAGAGAGTTTATGGGGCTGGGTCCTAATCATTTGGACCTAGAGCCTGCAGAGTGGGTGGAGGAATGAGAGAGGGGACTGGAAGAGGGAGAGTAATGTCAAAATATTGGAGGGGGCAGAGGATCTGGAGAAGAGGCCCAGGACATGCCAAGGCGGGTGGGTGCTGCAGAGAAGTGGGGATGGGAAGGAAGCTCTGATGGGTGTCAGCGTGGAGCTGAGCCCTACAGATGTTAGGCAATGGCTAGTGTTGCCACAGGATTCTGTCCCGGGGGAAAAATCCAGGCATAAATGTCCTTGAATCATAAGAACAACCCCTTTCTACATGGCTTCTTGATATCCCCACAGGCAGCCCCCATATTCTCTGTGATCCAGACCTGGGAACAGGAGGTCTCATCTATATGGGCAGGGACTGCAAATGTGAGGTCCACAGATGATTTGGGAAGGAGGCAGAGCCAGAAGCCCCAGGCTTCCTGCTTGCGCTCCGTACTGGGCTGCTTCTGGTTTTTCCTGATTCTCAATATTATTTCCTTTCCTATTTCATCCATCCATCCGTCCATCCATCCATCCGTCCATCCATCCATCCGTCCATCCGTCCATCTATCCATCCATCCATTCATCATCCATCCATCCGTCCATCCATCCATCCGTCCATCCATCCATCCGTCCATCCGTCCATCTGTCCATCTATCCATCCATCCATTCATCTCTCCATCCATCCATCCATCCATCCATCCATCCATCCATCCATCCATCTATCCATCTCTCCAACCATCCATTTATTCAGAGTGTTCTTAGTGGCTTCATTCAATCTTTGGTCTTCAATGAAGACAGGTGTTTCTTCTCAGGACTGACACTTCTGGGGGACCCAGAACCTGTCTGAGGCCATCGAGGTCAAGCCTCTCCCCCTTCTAAGATGGCTGAGCCCACCCAGGCTGGGCATGGCCTCTGGAGTCTCAGGATCCCACACCGGGCATCTCCTTGGGTGTCCCCCTGCAAATAGCCCATAGCTCCCTGGTTCCTGACTGCTCCCTCCTCCAGCCTCAGGCGACACTGGAAGTGCAAAGGACCTAACGCTCAAGGTTCCACTGGTCCAGGCTCTTCCAGATGAAGATGGGGAAACGGACTTGTGTTTTCCAGGCTGTCTGACTGTGAGTGGCCCCAGCACTGTGATGGGCACCGTGGGGGAGTCCCTGAGTGTTCAGTGTCAGTATGAAGAGAAATACAAGATGTTTAACAAATACTGGTGCAGATAACCATGCTTGCCAATTTGGCATGAAATGGTGGAGACCAGAGGGTCCGAGGGAGTGGTGAGGAGTGACCGAGTGGCCATCACGGACCATCCTGGGGACCTCACCTTCACCGTGACCTTGGAGAACCTCACGGTAGACAATGCAGGAAAATACCGATGTGGGATTGCAACAATACTGCAGGAAGATGGCCTGTCTGGCCTCCTGCCCGATCCCTTCTTCCAGGTTCAAGTGCTGGTCTCCTCGGGTAAGAGCCTCTTTTCTCAGGCATCTGAGGCCATCTCTGCAGAGCAGCCATGGAAATTTTGGCTTAGGAGAGAAGAACTGGGCCTCGTGTGGAAGCCTAGTGTGGTGCATCAGAGCAGGACAGAGTGTGTTGTGTGAATGTGTGTGGGAAATACATGTGTGAGTGAGTGGGAGAGTATAAGTGTGTTTAAGTGTGTGAATGTGAGTTGTGTGCAAACATGTAAGAGTGAGTGCAGTTGTGAAGGTATGTGCAAGAGCAGGTGTGTGTGAGTGAGTGTGTGCAAGAGCAGGTGTGTGTGAGTGTGTGCGAGAGCAGGTGTGTGTGCAACAGCCGGTGTGTGAGTGTGTGAGAGTGTGTGTGACAGCAGGTGTCTGTGAGTGACTGTGTGAGTGTGTGTGAGACCAGGTGTATGTGTGCAAGAGCAGGTGTGTGAGTGAGTGTGTGAGTGTGTGTGAGAGACCAGGTGTGTGTGTGTGAGAGCAGGTGTATGTGAGAGTGTGAGTGTGTGCAAGAGTAGGTGTGTGTGAGTGAGTGTGAGAGCAGGTGTGTGTGAGTGAGAGTGTGTGTGAGAACAGGTGTGTGTGAATGTGTGTGAGAGCAGGTGTATGAGTGTGTGAGAGTGTGTGAGAGCAGGTGAGTTGCGTGAATGCACATGTGAGAGTGTCATGTCACCTCTTGTTCCATGTTCTTCAAATGAAATACACTGTATTAGTCTGTTCTCACGCTGCTGATAAAGACATACGTGAGGCTGAGCGTGGTGGCTCACGCCTGCAATCCCAGTACTTTGGGAGGATGAGGCAGGCGGATCATCTGAGATCAGGAGTTCGAGACCAGCCTGGCCAACATGGTGAAACCGTCTCTACTAAAAGTACAAAAGTCAGCCAGACATGGTGGCAGGTGCCTGTAATCCCAGCTACTCAGGAGGCTGAGGCAGGAGAATTGCTTAAACCTGGGGGTTGCAGCGAGCTGAGATTGTGCCACTACACTCCAGCCTGGGTGATGAGAGCAAGACTCCATCCCCACCCCACCAAAAAAAGACATAACTGAGACTGAGTAATTTATAAAGGAAAGAGATTTAATTGACTCACAGTTTTACATGACTGGGGAGGCCTCACAATCATGATGGAAGGCAAAGGAGGAGCAAAGGAGGAGGAAAGTCACGTCTTACATGGTGGCAGGCAAGAGAGAGAAAGCATGTGCAGGGCAGGGGACCTCCCCTTTGTAAAACCATCAGATCTTGTGAGACTTATTCACTATCATGAGAACAACATAAGACCTGCCCTCATGACTTATTTACCTCCCACCAGGTTCCTCCCATGACACGTGGTGACTATGACACCTATAATTTGAGATTGGAGGGAGGACACAGCCAAACCATAGCACCCACTCTCCTTGCTTGGCCTACTTGATCTGAGGGGGCCCAGCCACTGGTTGGTTCTTCCATTTCATCTTGTTGCCCTGTCCCCATGTGGTCTTTATGTTCTAGCCATAGTGTGCATCCCTCCCCAGGGCCTCAGCACCTGCTGTTCCTCCCCCTGAATCCCTTCCCCCAGATCTTCTCACCTCTGGTTCTTTCTTTATCCTTTTGGTTTTACCTCTGACGTTGCCTCCTCTGAAAGGCCTCTGTGATCATCCTTCGCAGGGATCACCCCGATTGTCTTGATTATGGGTCCCTGTTTATTTCCTCCACAGTTTGCCAAATGCTGTTAATGTGTTTCCTTTGGGTGGTTTCTATCCATCTCCCTTTACATCACAGCAGCATTTGGGCCAGCTTCGTTCACCGCGAATGCCCCAGTGTCCAGCTATAGAGTGGTGACATAATGGTTGGCATAAAAAAAAAAAAAAGCTTGCTGAGTGAGTAAATGAATAAGGATTGGATGTGACTGCAGAGGCTGGCCCCGGGCAAGTGTAGCCCAACTATATTAGATATCTGTTGATGCATAACAAATTCCCCCATGACTTCATGGCCAAAAACAGCAAATGTTCATTATCTCATGGTTTTGAGAGTCATGAATCCGGGAGTTGCTTAGGTGGGTGGTGCTGGCTCAAGATCTGTCTTTCATTAAGTTCTAGTCAAGATGTTGGCCAGGGCTGCAGTCATCTGAAGACTGGACTGGGACTGGAGGATCTGCTTCCAACGTTGCACATTCACATGGCTGGTGGTGGGAGGCCTCAGCTCCTTGCTCAAAAGAGCTGTTTGTGTGTCTTCTAGACACAGCCACCAGCTTTCCCCAGAGAAAGTGATCCAAGAGAGAGGAAGGCACAGTACCTTTGATGGCTTATCCTTAGTGAGGAGAGAGAGAGAGATCCTCTTATATTGCTTTATGTTGTTTTATACTCAGTACCTGTTTTAACAAAAAAACAAGGAAGTAAAACCAAAGACAGGCAGCCCGGTGCCAGGCCCAAAAGCAGACCTTGGCCTACCTGGCCTAAACCCGGTAGTTAAAAATCAACTCGTAACTTAGAAACCGATATTATTCATAGATTCCAGGCATTGTATAAAAGAACGTAGTGACACTCCCAGCCCTGTTTTGTTTCTCTCTGACCACCGGTGCATGCAGCCCCTGTCATGTACCCCCTGCTTGCTCAAATGAATCACGACGCTTTTGTGTGAAATCTTTAGTGTTGTGAGCCCTTAAAAGGGACAGAAATTGTGCACTCTGGGAGCTCGGATTTTAAGGCAGTAGCTTGCCGATGCTCCCAGCTAAATAAAGCCCTTCCTTCTACAACTCGGTGTCTGAGAGGTTTTGTCTGCAGCTCCTCCTGCTGCATTAGAAGTCATAGCCCATGGCCCATATCTATGGATCACAGAAGCCCGCCCAATACCATATGGAAGGAGACTTGTCAAGGGCGTGGGTGTCTGATCTGGGTGGCTGTTAGGCAAGGATAGTCATTTCCTCAAATTTTGCTGAGCTGTACATTTACGATTTGTATTATTTTGTTTGTATGTTATACTTCCATCAAAGAATTTAAAAACCAAAACCTGAAATTATACCTCTGAACGTTTGCTTGACTTTCTTTTTTGGTTATAGTTTATTGATCTTTTTTCTACCTAAGGAAGAGTTTACATATATTAATCTCTCCTCCTTCCAGCTGCCTCACCAACAGCTCTGACAGAGTAAAGAATCTGACCAAAAGCATACAGTATAAGTGATGGTGTCAGCATTTCTCTGGCACTAATGCCCTAGAGTCTCTTCATTGGACCAGGATACTGAAGAGGACAGAGTGGCCCAGGGATGGCAAAAGGGAAAAGCAGAATCCTCAGACCCAGGAAACAGAATGAGAAGGGTGTGTTAGGCGGAGGGGACCAAGGTGACCCAAACTGAGAAACTCCAGGGAGTCACTGTTTTCGAAGGCCTTCCACCCATCACTCTCTCTCCCTCCCCTCTCACTTCCCCAGTGCCTTTTGCTTTTCAGGAAACACTTCACAACTGAAAGCAGCCTCTGCTGGTCCCTGGCTGTGCTGACAGATTGAAATTTGCATAAGGGAACCAGTGCAAAGGCAATGGTGATTTGACAGTGCACATTTGGCTTTAGGTTTGAGTATGTGTGTATGTGACCCTGTGGGAATTTCTTTCTTTTCTTTTCTTCTTTCTTTTTCTTGAGATAGACTCTTGTTCTGTCTCCCAGGCTGCAGTGCAGTGGCTCGATCTTGGCTCACTGCCACTGCAACCTCTGCCTCCCGGGTTCGAGCAATTCTTGTGCCTCAACTACATGCGTATGCCACCATACCGGCTAATTTTTGTATTTTTTGGTAGAGACAAGGTTTTGCCACGTTGGCCAGGCTGGTCTCGAATTTCTGACCTCAAGTGATCCACACTTTTCAGCCTCTCAAAGTGCTAGGATTACAGGTAGGAGCCACTGTGCTCAGCTAATTTTTGTTTTTTTAGTAGAGATAGAGTTTCACAATGTTGGCCAGGCTGGTCTCAAACTTCTGGCCTCAAGTGATCTGCCTGCCTCAGCCTCCCAAAGTGCTGGGATTACAGGCGTGAGCCACCGTGCCCTTGGGAATTTCTTTCTTCAACTCTCAAGCCTGCACATGAGGACCTGACTCAGGAAGATCCACATAGAAACTCAGGAAGACTCTGGCCAGGGAGGCCCTCCTCTCACCTGCAGAGTGACCTCCCCACAGACATTGCCTGGCGTTGATAAACTGTTTGGGTTTCAAGGCCTGCCGTAGAGAAACTTAGAACACAACGCCTAAGGAGTCAACAAGCTGCACATTCAATATCATAGAGCCATCCACTGAGGAAATTGAGTCCCTTTCTTTTTTGCAAAGGAAAAACTAATTAAGCAAAGATAAAAGTTAAAGCCCAAAGTTACTGTCTTTCCTCGGGCTGGAATCAGAAGCATCTGCTTTATTCCTCTCTGGCTTTCAGGGCCTCCCTAAGGTCCAGAGAGGCCTGGGCCACTTCTATTTTTGAGAGAGAGAGAGATGAAAAAAACAAGGTTACAAAAATTGTGGTATATTTTAAATGAGGGAAGTTCACAGATCAATTTCTTGGTACACAGAAAGCAATAAAGTATCATTAATTGAGCTATAAAAAAGAAGATCATGGCTGGATGCGGTGACTCACACCTATAATCCCGACAGTTTGGGAGGCTGAGGTGGGAAGATTGCTTGAGTCCAGCAGTTTGAGGTTGCAGGGAGCTATGATTGTGCCACTGAACTGCAGCGTGGGCAGCAAAGCAAGACACTGTCTGCTGCAGGGGGGAAGAAAAGGACACGTATAAATGTGTGGGTTCAGCACTTCTGCCAACCAGCCCGGCAGTTTGTGAAAGGAAAATAAATCTCCAGACCCCACAACCGCCAAGTCAAAGAGAAAAGCCAAGCTGGGAACTGTTTAGAACAAACTTGCCTCCCGTTCTATTGCTAAAAAAGATAGCTACTAAGATTAAAAAAAAAAAAAAAAAAAAAGCTATATACCTGTCATGCATGTCCGTGTGAAGAGACCACCAAACAGGCTTTATGTGAGCAATAAAGCTTTTTAATCACCTGGGTGCAGGCGGGCTGAGTCCAAGAAGAGAGTCAGGGAAGGGAGATAAGGGTGGGGCCGTTTTATAGGATTTGGGTAGGTAAAGGAAAATTATAGTCAAAGGGGGGTTGTTCTCTGGTGGGCAGGAGTGGGAGTCACAAGGTGATCAGTGGGGGAGCTTTTTGAGCCAGGATGAGCCAGGAAAAGGACTTTCACAAGGTAATGTCATCACTTAAGGCAAGGACTGGCCATTTTCACTCCTTTTGTGGTGGAATGTCATAAGTTAAGACGGGCAGGGCATTTTCACTTCTTTTGTGATTCTTCAGTTACTTCAGGCCATCTGGGCCTGTACGTGCAAGTCACAGGGGATGCGATGGCTTGGCTTGGGCTCAGAGGCCTGACAATACCGCTCTAACAGTTTGTTCGCAAGGAAATTCCTTGCAGACAAAGGACAGATGTAATTCAATGTCACCCCTTTACTCTCTGAGATAAATGTATGTCTGATTGCTTCCTTTGGAAAGGTTAATCAGAAACTCAAAAAAATGCAACTGTTTGTCTCTTATCTACCTATGAGCTGGAAGCCCCTCCCACTTTGAGTTGTTTTGCCTTTCTAGACCCAACCAATGTACATCTTACATATTAGGTTGGTGCAAAAGGAATTGAGGTTTTTGCCATTAAAAGTAATGTTACCCAGGCTGGAGTGCATTAAAATTAATGGCAAAACTGCAATTATTTTTGCATCAACCTAATATACTGATTGATGTCTTATGTCTCCCTAAAATGTATAAAGCCAAGCTGTGCCCTGACCACCTTGGGCACATGTTGTGAGGCCCTCCTGAGGCTGTGTTATAGATGTGCCCTTAACCTTGGCAAAATAAACTTCCAAAATTAATTGAGACTTGTCTCAGATACTCTTGGGTTTACAGGTTGTGTAATTTAATTTAGGTCTGGCACTGGTTATAGTTAGTGCTTCAAAGACTGCTTCCCTTGTTCACAAATGAGAAGCATTGAAGATTGTCAGCAAATCAAGTTCCAGCCTAGGTGAACATGTTCAGTAGGGACCCTGGGTGTCTCTTCCTCTCCCAGAAGTGAGAAGTTCGACATGCAGTGTGTGTGCTGCTTCTCAGTGCAGCGGAAGCCATGGGCCGGAATCAGCTGTGTCCTCCTCTTTCGCGCCTGGTTCCATCCCCTGTCCTGGGCACTTGTCTTTAGGGATGAAACTTGCTCTGGTCTGAACTGCCTATTGGGCTTCAGACCCAGGTTGCACCTTGGCCCCTGGTCCCCGGCTTTTTGAGTCTGGGGGTGCCTGCATCGGCCCAGGGAGCTCCTCTCTTGAGGTTTTTGCAATCTCCCATCTCCAGCCTCAGACTTGAGACAGAGCTGGACAAGGAAGCAGAGAGGGGAAGAAAGCAGAAGTGGGGCTCAGACCCTGGGAAGGGGACTCCACCTTGTCCTACCAGAGCCTGGTGCAGCGACAAGTGACATCTGAGAAATGACTACCAGGGATCGGGCTGTTCGGTTACTGGCAGCTCTGTTCCCCCTGAATGTCTCAGATGGGTGGGTGCACTCTGGACATGGAAGTAGGGACATGGAGAGAGCTGCCCAGAGGAGCACCTAGGAGCTGTCAGTGGCTGCCTCACCAGCTGAGCGCCAGGCTCCAGGGCACAGTGCAGGTGAGTCATGTCCTGCTGCATCCTCGACAGAGGAGGCGCTGGGTGAGAGGTGTCTGTGATTGTCATTGCCACAGTTATCCAATCCGAAATGCCATCTTGATGCACCACATATGCAATCATAGATGCGTGCATGTGCACACACATGCATGCACACACACAGTGTTTTCCCAGTCCATGCCCTTCCTGTCTCCACAGAAACCCCCCTCCCCATTCCCACCTCTGCAGGGAGGGAGCTACTCACCCCTCAGTTCAGATTCTTAGATGGACAAGCGCTGTCTGCCTGCCACTGTCTCCTCTACAACCTGAGGGTCCGAGAGGCCCTGATCCCAGAGCATCCCTGACCCAGGCCCATTGGAGGAGAAGCTGGGACTTGGGCTTGTGTTTTCCAGGCTGTTTTGCTGTGGGCGGCCCCAGCACCATGACAGACACCGCGGTGGGGATCCCCAAATGTGCAGTGTCGGTATGAGGAGGAATACAGGACTTTCAACAAACACTGGTGCAGACAACCACTTTTTCTACTGTGTAACAAGACTGTAAAGGCCGGAGAGTCAGAGGAAGTGAGGAATGGCTGAGTGTCCATCAGGGACCATCCTGCAAACCTCAGCTTCACAGTGATCCTGGAGAACCTCACAGAGAAGGATGCAGGTGGATACTGGTGTTGGGTCAATAGACTATTGCTCTAAGAATTTCAAGATCTCGTCTCCCAAGACCTCGTTTTCCAAGACTTCATCTTCCAGTTGGAGGTGTCAGTGTTTTCAGGTGAGCCCCCCTTCACTTAGCACCAGGCCTGTCTGAGTCTAGGGCTGGTTATTCTGTCTCTGAAGAGAGAAATGGGAAGAAGTGTGTGAGGTTGCAGGTCAGTGACTTAGGACATAGTGTGTGTGCGTGCATGGGTTTACTGTGTGTGTGCATGCACAGGTGTGTGTGTGTGCGTGCACAGGTATGAGGTGTGTTTGCGGTGCATGTGTGTGCATGCATAGGTGTGGTGTGTGTGTGCATGCACAGATGTGTGGTGTGTTTGTGTGTGTGCACCCGTGTGTGTGTGCGCTGACATGCACAAAAGCACATGTGCATCTGTTGTTCGAGACTCCTCTGTGTGGCCCACCCTGAAAGCGTCTGGCCTTGTGGGTCCACCGGCCTGGCTGACATTTGGGGTTGAGTGGACTCGGGTCCCATCATTCAGGGAGGACCCCACTGACTGCCTGTCCTTAATCCCAGCCTCACTCCAGAACTGCCATGCCCAGGGCCCCGGCTCCGCAGTCACTCTGGGTCACACTTCACAAAGTAAATGTCACCCCTCCCTCCTTGGCTGGGGTGGGGTCTGCATCCAGGTCTTCCTTCCAGAGACTTTCATGTTCCCCTAGAGAGCAGGTCGACTCTCGCATCTGAAAGTGCTCACCTGGCTAAGAAGTACGTGGGGATAAGGCTAGGAGGGGTCCAGGGCCCTGGTCCAGCCTGGGTGTGGCCATGGAACATGTTGGACTCAGGGCACCTGTCCAGCACGTCCTGAGTGATTGTGTCTGTGGAAATCAGAGCTGAACAGGTGAGGATGAGTGGAGACTCAAGCGAGGTCACCAAGACTGACCTGTGATGCCCTTGCAGCCCTGACCCCAGCCTCCAGTCCCAGAGCTCCACGGGCACCTCGGGTCCTCCTGTTACCTCCCAGCGTGCACCTGGCCCAGCTCAACCAGACAGGACAGACCTGATCCCAGCCCACACCCTGGGTAAGTTTCATGCCCCCAGGACTGCCACGTGGGCAGCCTTTCCTATAGGCTGGGGAGAGATGGGACGGTTGTGTCTCCCTTCTGGTCTCTTCTGGTCCCTTCTTTGCTCACGCCTTCCACACCTAATGTGAAGGTCCTACTAAGTGCCAGTGCTCCTGTCGGGATAGAATCACAGCAGGGAACTACCCAGCCACTGTCCTGCTCTGGTGGAAGTTGGGTTCTGCCAGGTGGATTCACACAGTGAACAGATCAGCACAGAGGCCAACAGACAAATACAGAAAAGTCTGATGACTGCTGGAAAGAGGTATTTGTGCCTTGGGTTTGGGTAGCATGTGGGTGGGTGCTGGAGTCTCTATTTCATTGACAATGGTCAGAAGAGGGTTTGTGGATTAGAGGACATGAGCGTGGAGACCTGCAGGGTTTGGGAGCAGGGCACTCTGGGGACTGGAGGAAGAGGGGTCCAGGCAGAGGGAGGAACGAGGCAAATGTCCTACAAGGGAGTCTTGGGATCTGGCCAGGCCAGGGCAGGGGGCAGGAGCTCTGGGGTCCAGTGACCCCGGCCCTCTTCCTTGCCTCCCTTGCAGCCCTGGGCTGGAGTCTTTTCCTGTTTGATAAGCCCAATCCTCTGAGGAGCTGAGAGCTGAGCTGACAGCAACCATGAATTTTACAGGCTGATGTTTGCAACCAGAGGGCAGGTGCCAGTTACTTGTGAATAACATGAATAGTCCTGACCTTCTTGGGAAATGATGGCCATACGGATATCAAACTACATGACTGATTCCAGTGAATAACCCTGGGATGTAGAGATCTTGTGGGCGTGGTTCTCACCTGATCCCTCCCTGTCCCCATGCACCATCCTCACTGCCATGTGCTTCCTTACAGGCAATCCTGAGACTCCAGGGACTCTCCCGCTGAAGGTCAGGGACTAATGATTCCTTTAGTGGAGTTGTCATATACAGAGCTTGTCCTTACAGGAGTTTGTGCGGCCACAGGACCTGGGTTCACAGACAGGCAGAAGGTGGAGGGCACCCGGGCCTCCCCTGGGGAGGTGACACATTGCCTTTCACTGTGTCCCCACAGCTCCCTGTTCAGCAGCCCCTACATCCTGCTCCTGGTCCTCCTGGAGCTGCCCTTGCTCCTGAGCATGCTGGGTGCCGTCCTCTGGGTGAACAGACCTCAGAGAAGCTCTAGAAGCAGGCAGAGTTGGCCCGAGGGTGAGAACCAGTAACATCTGCTGTCCATCAAGGCCCTGCACTGCAACAGGGCCCCTCTGCGGGACTGGAATGACCTCCTGACCACTCCCTCCCGGGCTGCTCTCCCCACATCTCCCGGAATCCTCTGTGAGCCTCCTTCAGCCTTTTCCCTGTGCCCGATCCTCATGTGTCACACGTGAACGTGATGGACACGGACACCCTGAACTCTGACTCCATGTCTCACCTGCACGCCCTGGACAGCTAAGCCTCAGGCCGTCAGCAACGCCTCTGAGTGCCTGATGCCCTCCCTGCACCTTTCCGTTTCTCCAGGAGACTGGCATTGCTTCCTCCACCGTTTTTACAGGGAGAGGCAGGTCTAGGACTCCCCTGCACCTTTGCCACCATAATAGTCCACACTCCCCGGGTCCAGGCATGCAGAATATGCGGCTGCTTCCATTTGCTGAGTGTGTCGATTCCATGATGCTTTTGAACTTTAAGAAACGACAATACAGCCGGGCGCGGTGGCTCAAGCCTGTAATCCCAGCACTTTGGGAGGCCGAGGTGGGCAGATCACAAGGTCAGGAGATCGAGCCCATCCTTGTTAACACGATGAAACCCCGTCTCTACTGAGAAAAAACACAAAAAACTAGCCGGGCGTGGTGGCGGGCACCTGTAGTCCCAGCTACACAGAAGGCTGAGGCAGGAGAATGGCGTAAACCCGGGAGGCAGAGCTTGCAGTGAGCTGAGATCCGGCCACTGCACTCCAGCCCGGGCGACAGAGCGAGACTCCGTCTCAAAAAAAAAAAAAGAAAGAAATGACAATACATAGATTCTGGACCTATCAGGCCCACTAAGTCAGACCTGGGTGAACACTCCATTGTTCCCTGGTCTCCACAGGCCTTTGCTCAGAATAGTGGACCAAGCCCCATGCTGGGCCTCTCGGGATTGGGGTCCCTGCAGAAGAGGATCCAGGATTCCCCCCAAAACCTGACAATTCCCTTCCTTACGTGGACACATCCTGGCCAGTGTCTTCTGGTCCTTCTGGGAGGGCTGGTAGAAGATTCTCAGTGTGAATTGTGGCATGGCAGCCAGACCTTTTCTTCCTCCTTCCTCAAGGGGACCTGACCTCCCCTTCATTCCAGGGCTGTGGCTTTTAACGAACTCAAGTATGGAAATGGATTGAAGGCCGTGACTCCTTGATGTGGTAGTTAACTGAGTCTTTTGCTCACTAGTGTAGACCATGTCTGCTTATTCATATAGACAAAGGAAGACGTCATCAGCCGACCATCGTTTAGGTTCCAGGGATGCCACACCCAAGACCCCTGTGAGGCAGCTGGTTCCCACGAGTCCTCCTGGTCAAGGAGGGCCACGCCGAGGAGTCCTCACCTACTTTTCCATTCAGCAGATACTTATGGGAGCTTCTGGTGTATCAGACACTGACCTAGCATTGGAGTCCAGCTGTGAACACCCAGGCGAGGAGCTCTGTTTACATTGAGCCCATATTCCAGGTGGGGGATAGAAAAGATAAACAAATGCAAAAATACATGAATAAGTTCCAGAAGAAATATAAGAGTCAGAGATGAAAAGAGTCACGGAATAAAATAAGGGAAGTGGGGTGAGTGCGTGCAGGAGCTGAGGGGTCCGTTATGAAGCCCCTCTAATAGGCGCTGAGCAAGCAGGGATCAGGAGAAAGGAGGGGTGAGCGCCAGGATCCCTGGAAGAGGACTCCCTTTTAGGGGTGACTCCCTGAGGCAGAGAGAGGAGCAGGTGCACATGTCCTGCCAGGGGCAGACGCCTCCCTGGGTCAGGTGGCTCCAGGGCCTCCAGACAGCATTTCCTGTCTCCTCCCCAGCCTAGGCAGGAAATCGTGCACCAACTTTGGATGACTAAGTCCTCTGAGGCAGTGGGACATCAGGACACCATGGCTCCATTCCCCCATTCATCCGTTCAACGGCCAGTTTGTTAAATTGCATTTGGCAGACCTTGGAATAATAGTGGGCACAGCGGTCAATGAGACAAGAGGCTGCCCCTGCTCCCAAGGGGTGGCCAGTCTAGATGGGAGCAGACATTGACCTGCCAACAGAAAGACTGAGGAAGACAAGAGGGAAGTGTGAAATGGGTCATGAGGACCCCTAAAAAGGGAGCCACCATAACCCAGGAAGGTCAAGGAACACACAGGCAAACCTGTCAACTGGAGCCAGGCAGAGGAGCGGGAGGTTGAGGGTCTGGACAAAGGTCCGAGTCGGGAGGATGGCGGCACCACGGTGAACCTGGATCCAGGAGGCTGGAGACACCTACCAGGTGCTGGGGGCTGCCAGGACCAGTGTGCTGAGGTCAGGTCAGGTGGGTGCCATCCTGTGACAGCAGGAGCCATTGGGAGTTGGGCAGCGCCTCCCCAGGGCCACGTGTGTGTGTGTGTCAGGGATCATGCTGCTGATTCTGGAGAGAATGGAAGGTGTGGGCATGAGCAGAAGGGGAGACCAGGTCAGCCCATGGTGGAGCTGGGATACTTCAAAGCCAGGCCCAGGCCAGACCTGAACACTGGGCTAATTGGAAGCCCTGGGATTGCACTGGGCTGACGACAGTCCCATGATGTGAGTCTGGGGGCATCAGCACCAATGACCCCAGTACACACTGTGTCCCTGAGAGTGTAAATGGAGGGAGGACAGGGCAGGTCGAGGGTTCAAGGCCCCTTCATGGTGCCAGGTACACCCAGACTCCTCTGTCACTCTGCACTCAGCCTTATGGCTGTGTACATACTGGTGCTATTGACTCTGACAGGAAAAAAGGAATGGAAATCTGTAGGAGGGTTGGGAGAGTCAAGGAATATGCTTAAAGCATGAGAAGGTGTAGAAGGAGTGATGCCCTCCGGGACAGACAGGAGGCAAACCCTGCACCTGATCTGCCTTCTTGCCCTTTCCAGGGTAGACACCCTAAGTCCATCATGTCAGGAGAACCAGCCATGATGAGTGTGGACAGACCTGGGTCTCCGCCTCCTGGGAAGGCCTGTCCCCCAATGTCTGCTCCCCAGGGAGGCCCCTGGCCATCACAGTAGACCCAGGATAGACACCAGCAGCCGCTGCTCATGACAAGCTGTCCTCTCAGTCACCAAACCGCCCTCTGTGCGCCCTGGGGTGTGTGCTGGCTCAGTTGCAGCCTCATATTGACCACAAAGTCCCACTTCAGCATCTTCACCCGTCTGAACTCTCTCTCTCTCTCTATTCTCAGTTCTCTGCCCTGATTCTCACTGGGGCGTGGATTTCGGCAAGAAGACAAGATGGAAAAGGAGAGTCTCAGGTGGGCGATGCCGCTCTGTGTCTAGGTCTGGGGCAGGGGCACAAGAAGGAAACTCCCAGGGCCTGTGGGATTTTAACCTGCTTGGGGACCCAGCACCAAAAAGGGACATGCAGATGGTGTCTGGGTTCATAGTGCTGACTTCTGAGGCCAGAAGAAGAGCTGGGGGGTCTTAGGGGCAGAGCTCTCGGCGGGGACCTAGCTGAAGATTAAGGGACACAGCCTCTCTCTGGTCACCTCCAAGGCTAAAGAAGATGGCAGATTTAGCTTCCAACCACAAGATTGTCCATCCTGACCAGGAAGTGACATGTCACAGAGGGTGGAGCAGCCCCTGTGGTAGGAAATGGCCCGGCTTGGCTCTGCCTTCTGCTGTGTGAGTAACCCACTGAAGCCAGAAGCTGTGGGCTGTGGGGAAGTGGTTGCATTCCCACCCAAGGGACCCTGAACTTCGCCAGACTTCGGGGTTGAGAGGAGCCACTAGCATCATCCCAGAGCTGTCAGCACCTGCCTCAGCCCAGGTGGCTCTCTCCCTGAGCTTCCTGCACCCTGATCCTCTCCAGCCTCAGACCTGAGACAGAGCTGGACAAGGAAGCAGAGAGCAGAAGAAAAGCAGAAGCAAAGCTCAGATCTGCTGGGAGGAGGCTCCATTTTGTCTCCTCCTGGGGTCTTACACAGTGGCAGGTGACATCCGTGTTACAGGAATGACTGCCAGGGCCTGGGCCTCGTGGCGGCCTTCAGCTCTGCTCCTCCTGCTTGTCCCAGGTGAGTTGGCTGGCCCTGGACTTGGGGAGCTCTGTCCTGAGTGGGAGAGGGCAGGGCGGGGTGCAGGCAGTGGAGTAGCGGTCACAGAGGGGAGCAGGGGCGGAGAGAGGGGAGGAGGGCAGAGGAGCACCCAAGAGTGGTCAGCAGCTGCCTCCCCAGGGGACAGCAGGCTGCAGGGAACAGCGCGGGCCACGCCTGTTTCTCTGTGCCTGAGACAGGAATCCCTAGTGGGAGGTGATGCTGTGACTGCCATTGCCAAAGTTATCAAATCACAAATTTTATTCGGGACGATCACACAAGCAGTCGCACTCACACACACAGTCACACACACACACAGTCACACACACATACAGTCACACACACATGCAGTCACACTCACACAGCCACACTCACATGCACACACAGCCACACACACATGCACACACAGCCACACGCACATGCACACACAGTCACACTCACATGCACACACAGTCACACTCACATGCACACACAGTCACACACACACAGCCACACTCACATGCACACACAGTCACACACACAGCCACACGCACATGCACACACAGTCACACTCACATGTACACACAGCCACACTCACATGCACACACAGTCACACACACACAGTCACACTCACATGCACACACAGGCCTGCACACATCCAGTGTTTCCCTAGCCTGGCCTTTCCAGTCTCCATGGAAACTTCCCACACCCTTCCCACCTCTGCACAGAGGGAGCCTCTGACCCTCAGTCCCTGCTCCTGGGTGGACAAAGCCTACCTGCCTGCCATTGGCTTCTCCACACTCCCAAGGTCCATGAGGGTCTGACACTGGGGCACCCCAGACCAGGCCCCTCTGGTAAGGCGACGGGACTCTCTGGCTTGTATTTTTCAGGCTGTTTTCCTCTGAGAGGCCCCGGCACCGTGTACGGCCCCGTGGGGGGATCCCTGAGCGTGCAGTGTCACTATGAGGAGGAACACAAGACTCTCAACAAATACTGGTGCAGACCACCACGGGTTCTCCTATGTGACAAGATTGTGGAGACCAAAAAGCCAGCAGGAAAAATGAACGGCCGAGTGTCCATCAGGGACAGTCCTGAAAACCTCAGCTTCACAGTGACCTTGGAGAACCTCACAGAGGAGGACGCAGGCACATACTGGTGTGGGGTGAATACACCGTGGCTCCAAGACCTTCATGATCCCTACGTCCAGGTTGAGGTGTCCGTGTTCCCTGGTGAGCCCCTCCTTCCCTCAGCGCCTAAACAGGCTCAGGTTGGAATTGTTGGGGCAGGAATCAGGTCAGAGACGTGAAGCCGACTGTGTGTGTGTGTGTGTGTGTGTGAGAGAGAGAGAGAGAGAGAGGTGGGGGCCAGGGGAACACAGTCAGGGCGTCTCTCCTGGAGCAGCCAACATGTCTGCCCAGTATTGAAGAAGGGGAGGGTCCAGTGACAGGGGGGCTGAGAGAGCATTGCCTGTGAAGGAGCCAGGAGCGCACCTGTGGCTCAGCCCCACGGAAGTGCAGCTGCGTGGGGGAAGGGTGGGGCTGCACAGAGAGGCTGGGGGGCCAGATGGGAAGCTGCTGCCCTCAGGGGGAGCCTTAGCACAAGCCAGGTCAGATTTGCAGTGTAGACAGACTCCTCTGCAGCAGGGAGGCTTGCAGGAAGACCTGGACCCTCATCAGCAGGATGGAAAATCAGGACCATTGGGAGTGGCACCTGCGTCCTGTTCAGAAATGCCCAGTTGGCCCAGGAGGGTCATAGTCCAGGTTGAGGTGTTTGTGTTCCCAGGTGAGCCCCTCCCTTTCTTAGCACCAGGTCTGCCTGAGTCTAGGGCTGGTCATTCTGTCCCTGAGGAAAGAAGTGGAACAGGAGTGTGTGAGCCTGGGGGTCAGTGACTCAGGACACTGTGTGCTGCTGTGTGTGGATGAGTGAGAGTGTGTCTTTGTGTGTGGGCGCCTGCATAGGAGTGTGGTGTGGTTTGTGTGTGTGTGTACACCTGCATGTGTGTGTTGGGAGGGTGGGCACCCACAAAATCACCCTGGCCCTGTGGCTGGAGACCTCCCCGCTGTGTGCCCTCCCTCACAGCCTCAGGCCTGAAACTTTCCTGGGTGGGGTCTGCGAGGCCAGCCCTGCCTCTGGGGTCCTTGCTATCTCCCTGTATTGACAAGGGCCGGGTCCACACTGAAGGGTGCCCGCTGTCCCGCCTGGGTCTGACTTGCTCTTCCCCATGCGGAATGGGACCCCCCGATCACTGGCTCCCCTCACTCAAGGCTGCCCCTGCTCTGGGGACTGCATGGACGTCGCCCTGTCTCGAGGGTCCTGAGGCTGCAGCCTCACAGCCCTGTTCTGGGAGCTCCTGCAGCAGCCACTGGAGGACACAGGAAGGGGCCCCAGAGCCCTGGGTGGGGTTCCCATGCTCCTGGGAACCGCATCCTGCCCCGCAGGCTGACCTGTGTGTCCCCCTTATTCTCTGGCACCTTTTACCACAGAAGGGAACCCAGGGAAACCCCAGAAATTGCCCCCTCAGGCAGAGGGACCTGCGGATGGAAATAGCTCTGAGGCTGGCATAGACCTGAGGGCCCCTCCCCGTGCCACAGACCATTCTTCCCTCAAAGCCCTGCTTTTGTCCCACGAGACACAAACCCAGTGGCCTCAGTGTGGTTGCTTTTCCATCGTTTTCTTCTGACAGTGTCCCAGGTTCCTCTGAGCATCTTCTTGTTCTCCATTTCCCGGGGGGACATGTCCCTCCTGCACCTTTTGTGCCTTCCCATCTAGGAGTGAGGAACTAAGAGCTACCTGAGGGCACCGGGGACAGGAGGAAAGGGCCCTTATCCAGCTGTCTTCACCGCGGGCCACTGCCCAGGCTCCACCGGGTGTCCCCTCTCCAGATCTTTCTTCCTGGGCATCCCCTCCCCCTAAGAGGATGGTCCAATGGCCTTGTGGGACCGTGGCGTGGCTGCCATTTGGGGCTGAGTGGACTCAGGTCCCATCGTTCAGGGAGGACCCTGCTGACTTCCTGTCCTCACTTCCAGTCTCTCTCCCACCACTGCCGTGCCGCAGTCACTCTGGGTCACCCTTCGCAGAATAAACATCACCCCATTCCCCCAGGTCACCCTGTCCTCTCCTGGCTGGGCTGGAACCTGCAGCCCCGTGCCTTTGCCACAGACCCTTCCTTCCTGCTGGTGAGCAGGGCAGCTCGGGCAGCTCTCACACCTGAAATGGCGTCCTGGCTCTGCAGCACCTAGGGATGGGACGAGGAGAGGCCCAGGACCCTGGTCAGGCCTGGGTGTGGCCGTGGGGCATGTTGGACGCAGGGCGTCTGTCCAGCACATCATTGGTGACCTTGTCTGTGAAAATCGGAGCGAGAACAGGTGAGAGTAAGTGGGAGACCCATGTGATGTCATCAAGGCTGACCCGTGTTTCACCCACAGCCTCCAGCCCCCAGAGCTCCATGGGCACCTCAGGTCCTCCCACGAAGCTGCCAGTGCACACCTGGCCCAGCGTGACCAGAAAGGACGGCCCCGAACCCAGCCCACACCCTGGGTAAGATGCCTGTGCATAGAGGACTGGGCCACGCGGGCAGCCTCTCCACTGCATGTGATGTTTAGGGGACTTGGGTCTCCCTTCGCCCAGTCCCTTCTTTGTTCACACCTCCCACACCTAATGTGAAGGTTCTATTAAGTGTCAGGCTCTTCTTTTGGGATTGAGTCACAGCAGGGAACCACACAGCCACTGTCCTGCCCTCGTGGAAGTTGAGTTCTACTGCGTGAATTCACGCATTGACCAAGTCAGCACAGAGGCTGATGTACAAATACAGCAAAGGGTGATGAATGCTGGGATGAGATGTTTGTCTCTTGGGTTTGGGGAGAGCGTGTGTAGGTGTTGGAGTTGCTATTTCATGGACAATGGTCAGAAAAGGGTTTGAGGATTTGAGGACGTGAGCATGGAGACCTGAAGGGTTGGGGGCTGGGTACTCTGGGGTCTGGAGGAAGAGGGGTCCAGGCAGAGGGAGGAGCGAGGCAAATGTCCTGCGAGGAGCCTCGGGACCTGGCCAGGCTAGGGCAGGGGACAGATGCTCTGGGGTCCAGTGGTCCCGGTCCCCTCCTCTGCCTCCCTCAGAGCCCTGGTCAGAGTTTCATCCTGTTTGATAAGCCCAGTCCTCTGAGGAGCTGAGAGCTAAGCTGTCCATTCATTCATTCCTTCAGCAAGCACTGAAGTTGTAGGGCAGATTATTGGAGACTCAGGATAGGCACCAGGTACTCACTGTGAATGAAACGAATGGTCCCTGCCCTCCTGGAAACACTGTGTACAGGAGAGTTGACACCAAACAAATAACCCTTTGTGAATTCCGGGACCCCAGCTGGGTAACCCTCCATGGGGAACACAGAGGTAGACAGCTGTGTCCTGGACACAGACCCTCCCTGGATCCCTGGCGTGACCTCACGTCCTCTCATGGCCCTGCCCTTCCTGTGTCACAGTCCTCAGGTCAAGGGCAAATCTGAGGCTGAGGGTTAGGGGCCGTGATGCTGAGATGGGATGGACTGTCCAGTGGGGGTGCTTATGTGGTTGGCTGTGGTCACAGGATTGGGACACAAGGGTCAGGGGATGGTGGAGGACACCTGGGCCTCCCCTGGGGAGGTGACTCACTGCCCATCACCGTCTCCCCACAGCTCCCTGTTCAGCAATGTCCGCCTCCTGCTCCTGGTCTTCCTGGAGCTGCCCCTGCTCCTGAGCATGCTGGGTGCCGTCCTCTGGGTGAACAGACCTCAGAGAAGCTCTAGAAGCAGGCAGAGTTGGCCCGAGGGTGAGAACCAGTAGCATCTGCTGTCCATCAAGGCCCTGCGCTGCAACAGAGCCCGCTGCGGGACTGGAATGACCTCCTGACCACTCCCTCCCAGGCTGCTCTCCCCACATCTCCCGGAATCCTCTGTGAGCCTCCTTCAGCCTTTTCCCTGTGCCCGATCCTCATGTGTCACACGTGAACCTGATGGACACAGACACCCTGAGCTGTGACTCCACGTCTCACGTGCACGTCCTGGACAGCTAAGCCTCGAGCTGTCAGCAACACATCTGAGTGCCTGTATGCCCTCCCTGCACCCTTCCTTTTTCTCCAGGAGCCTGGCATTGCTTCCGCCACCGTTTTTACAGGGAGAGGCAGGTCCAGGACTCCCCTGCACCTTTGCCACCATAATCGTCCACACTCCCTGGGTTCAGGAGTGCAAAATATGAGGCTGCTTCCATTTACTGAGTGTGTCGATTCCATGATGCTTTCAAACTTTAAGAAATGACAATGTGTAGGTTTGGGATGTATCAGGCCCACTAAGTCAGACCTGAGTGAGAAATCCATTGTTCCCTGATCTCCATAGGCCTTTGCTGAGAATAGTGGACTAAGCCCTATGTTAGGCCTCTCAGAATGGGGAGTCCCTGCAGAAAAGGATCCAGGATTTCCCCCAAAGCCTGACTATTCCCTCCTTCAGGCAGATGCATCCCGGCCAGTGTCTCTAGGTCCCTTTGGGAGAGCTGGTAGAAGATTCTCAGTGAGAACTGTGGTAGCACAGCCAGGCCTACCCTTTCTCCTTCTTCAAGGGGACCTGACCTCTCCTTCATTCCAGGGCTGTGGGTTTTAACTGGTGCAAATTTGGAAATGGACTGAGGGCTGTGACTCCTTGATGTGGTAGTTAACTGAGTCTTTTGCTCAGTAGTGTAGACCATGTCTGCCTATACAGATGGAAGAAGATGTTATCATTTGCCCACCATTTCTGTTCCAGGGTTGCCATGATGACCTGGCCAACACCTGTGAGGCAGATGGCTCCCATGAGTCCTCCTGGTCAAGGAGGGCCTCGCCGGGGGTTCTTACCTTTTTTTCCGTTCAGCAGATACTTATGGGAGCTTCTGGTGTATCAGACCATGATACACCAGGCAAGGAACTCTGTTTACATTAAGCCCATATTCCAGGTGGGGGATAGAAATGATAAACACATGCAAAAATACATGAATAATTTCCAGAGGTAAATGTAAAACACAGAGGTGAGAAGAGCCACGGAGTAAAATAAGAGAAGTGGGGTGACTGCTTTGCGGGAGTGGAGGGGTCCGTTATGAAGCCCCTCTAATAGGCGATGAGCAAGCAGGGATCAGGAGAAAGGAGGGGGTGAGTGCCAGGATCCCTGGAGGAGGAGCCCTGAGGCAGAGAGAGCAGCAGGTGCACGTGTCCTGCCAGGGGACATCTTAGACTTGGATCTGGAAAACACAAGAAGCAGATCCCTCTCTGGATCCAATGGCTCCAGGGCCTGCAGATAGCATTCTCTGTCTCCTCCCCAGCCTGAGTCGGATATGGCACACCAGCATCAGACAATTAAGTTTTCTGAAGGCAGATAAGACTCAAGAGAGTCATGCATGCATTCATTCAACAGGCAATTTGTTGACTTGCCTTTGGCAGACCCTAGGATGATAGCAAGTCACAGCTGTGACCAAGACAAGATACTGCCCTGGTTCTCCATGAGCTACCAGTCCAGATGAAACCCATGAACAGAACACTGATAAACACAAGAGGGAAATGTGAAATGGGTCATGAGGACCCCTAAAAAGGGAGCCACCATAACCCAGGAATGTCAAGGAACACGCAGGGAAACCTGTCAACTGGAGCCAGGCAGAGGAGCGGGAGGTTGAGGGTCTGGACAAAGGCCCGAGTGGGGAGGGCGGCAGCACCGAGGTGAACCTGGAGCCAGGAGGTGGGAGCCACTTGCCGGGCACTGGGGGGTTGCCAGGACCTGTGTGCCGAGGCCAGGTCAGGTGGGTGCCATCCTGTGACAGCAGGAGCCATTGGGAGTTGAGCAGCACCTCCCCAGGGCCATGTGTGTGTGTCAGGGATCACGCTGCTGATTCTGGGGAGAATGGAATGAGCAGAAGGGGAGACCAGGTCAGGTTCCCATGGCAGGCCTGGCTACTGTCAAGCTGAACCAAAGCCAGACCTGAACACTGGGCAGGTGGGAGGGCCTGGGATTGCACTGGGCTGACGACAGTCCCATGATGTGAGTCTGGGGGCATCAGCACCAATGACCCCAGTGCACGCTGTGTCCCTGAAAGTGTAAATGGAGGGAGGACAGGGCAGGACAAGGGTGCAGTCACCCTTCATGGTGCCAGCTCCACCCAGATTCCCCTGTCACTCTCCACTCGGCTTCATGGCTGTGTGCACATACTGGTGCTATTGGGCATGATAGGAAGAAAGGAACAGAAATCTGCAGGAGGGTTGGGAGAGTCAAGGAATATGCTTAAGGCATAAGAATGTGGAGAAAGGGTGATGCCCTCGGGGACAAACAGGAGGCAAACCCTGCACCTGACTAGCCTCCTTGCCCTTTCCAGGGTAAAGACACCCTGAGCCCATCATGTCAGGAGAACCAGCCATGCTAAGTGTGGACAGACCTGGTCCCCGCCTCCCAGGAAGGCCTGTCCGCCATGTCTGCTCCCTGGGGAGGCACGTGGCCATCACAGTGGACCCAGGACAGACACTAGCAGCCGCTGCTCAACAACCATGAATTTTACAGACTGATGTTTGCAGACACAGGGCAGGTGCCAGTTTATCCGTGAAGAGGACAAGACAGGACTCCTGCCTTTGCGGGAAATGCCATCTGGAGAGGAGTAGGCATTCAACGGATATCCGGGTTATTGATTTCTGCACCTCTGAAGGGTGTGCTCCTGCACACGAAGGGCTTTGGTAGAGATTCCTGTGGATTCAGGTCCTACCAGGTCCCTGGGTGTCCCCTCAGATTGCTGCCATGGCCCTGCCCTGCCTCAGCCCACAGCCCCGAGTCTCAAGGCAATTCTTAGGGTGATAATTAAAGGGCCTTGGTCTTCTGTGTCTGGCTGCTATGTCCAGGTTAGTTCTTGATTTTTGTGGCCACAGTACTTTGGCACTGGGGATAGGGGCAAGGTGGAGGGCACCAGGGCCTCCCTTGCGGAGGTGACTCACTGCCTGTCACTGTGTCCCCACAAGTCCCTGCTCAGCAGCCTCCACATCCTGCTCCTGATCCTCCTGGAGCTGCTTCTGCTCCTAAACATGCTGGGGGCTGTCCTGGGGGTGAACGGGGCTCAGAGGAGCTCGGTGGGGAGCCAGAGTCAGTTGGATTGTGAGAAACAGTAACTCTGATGCCCATCAATATCCTGCCAAGCAACATACTCCCTCTTACATATAGGAATGGCCTTCTGACCAACAAATCCATGTTTCTATCGGAAGATTTGGAAGCTTTTTTCTTCTGATGTATCAGACACACAAAAGAATACATGCACTTTCAACCAAGAATACTCTTTAACCCGTGTGTGCTCACCATCCAGTTTAAGTCATAGAACATCATTCATTCTCATGAAGCCCCAAACTGCTTTCTGATCTTATGCAATTTCTTTTCTATCCTCCTCTCAGAAAACCACATCCTACATTTTATTTTATTATTATTTTTTATAGAGATGGGTCTTACTATGTTACCCAGGCTGGATTTGAACTCCTGGGCTCCAGCAATGGTCCTGTCTCAGCCTCTGGAGAGCTGGGACTACAGGCCTGCACTGCAGTGCCCGGCTCACATTCCGATTTTTATGTTCATCATCATTTTGTTTTAAGGGATTTGCCTTATACATACATGTGGATTTCCAAAGAGTATATTGTTTAGCTTTGTTTATTTTTGAACTTTCTGTGAATAGTATTAAGCATTTTTATTTCTAAGCAATCAGATTTTATCATTCAACCTTTTTTTTGAGCAACCTTGTCCTCTTCCTGATTTTAAAGGAAAGATTTTGCCATGGGTTGTAACGGGTTGCTTAGAGGCACCTTTTAATTCCTAGTTTATCATGAAAAGTAATGGATTTTAGATAGTGCTTTTTGTGCATCTACATGATTATGTGGGTTTTCTTCTTTATTCTATTAATGTGATTGATTATATCAATTTTTTAGATGAAACCTCATTCTGTCACCCAGGTTGGAGTGCAGAGAAGACGATCTGTTACCCATCTAGAAAGAGAAGTGAGAATAAAAGCATTCTTTTAGTCTCCTTCCTTTCCGTATGTGATCCAGGATGAAGAAAACAGTAGGGGGTGTTCCCCCAACTATTTTCTTTCCCTGGTTCCTGGATCCTGGCACCCATTTAAATGTGCTGGCCATGACTGCAGGCGTAACCTTCCAAATCACAGCATCAGAGAAACTAGACTTTTGGGTCTAGTTACACTTGCCCAAGCACCTTAGTCTTTTGTCTTTTATTTCTCTTTGACCTGTGTGACCTGTGTGTGATCCCCCCCCGCCCCCGCCAAAAAAAAGAATTGTAAGAAAAACTACAGGCCGTGGTGACTCATACCTGTAATTCTAGCACTTTGGGAGGCTGAGGTGGGTGGATCACCTGAAATCAGGAGTTCGAGACCAGCCTGGCCAACATGGTGAAACCCTGTCTCTACTAAAAATACAAAAATTAGCTACACATGGTAGTGGGCGCCTGTAATTCCAGCAACTTGGGAGGATGAGGCAGGAGAATCGCTTGAACCCGGGAGGTGGAGGTTGCAGTGAGCTGAGATCGTACCACTGCACTCCAGCCTGGGTAACAAGAGTAAGACTCCATCTCAAAAAAAAAAAAAAAAGAAAAAGGAAAAACTACATAATTGGGCAAGGCTTCTTTAAGGGAAGGGGCGTGCTAGATTGAACTTTATATCTTGGTATTATTATGGCCTGTGCTAAAGCATTTATCCTTAGAAAAATGGTTCTGGTTAACTTCTGGACTTAAAAATCCCCTTACTAATTAAGTACCATCTTAACCAGAAACAGAATAGGTGACTTAAAGGAATGTAGGAACCGAATGGCCATTTTCCTGCCAGTGGGACAATACTGAGACTAAAATTTGGCTATGGAAGACATTTTAACTCCTAAATGCTAAAGGCAGAACTTTCAAAAGAGGCCTAGAGCCTGATTTCTTTTCTTTTTTCTTTTCTTTCTTTCTTTTTTTTTTTTTTTAAGACGGAGTGTCGCTCTTGTTGCCTAGGCTGGAGTGCAGTGGCACAGTCTCGGCTCACTGCAAGCTCCGCCTCCCGGGTTCAAGCGATTCTCCTGCCTCAGCCTCCTGAGTAGCTGGGACTACAGGCGCTCGCCACCACGCCAGGCTAATTGTTTGTATTTTTAGTAGAGACGGACAGGGTTTCACTGTTTTAGCCAGGATGGTCTCCTGACCTCATGACCTGCCCACCTCAGCCTCCCAAAGTGCTGGGATTACAGGCGTGAGCCACTGCCCCAGGCCCAGCCTGATTTCTAATCGTGCAAAAAGAAGCTGCGGTTTGCCATGAAAAAAAATATGCTTTATGTAGAGGATTTCTATTTCTACTAGGTGGCACTGTTGACTTAGAAATACTATGTGCTCAACAGAGCCGTGGTAAGGAGAAAGGGGAAAACTCTGTTCCTAGAAGATTGCAACCGCATCTTCCTGGTTTTGCCTGACAGGATTACTTTCCTAGGCTGTAAAAATCGCTACACATTCCACACAGAGAAAGTGAAACAGACCGCAGATAGAGAAGGAAGGAGAGTTTTGTGACAAGATTGAGGATTCTTTGCCAACACCCAGAATGGGCCACCAGAGGCTGTATCCAGTCCAGGGGCGTTTGATTCATGCCAGGGTGTGCTCTGCCCAGAAATTCTTAGTTGCCTTAGAACTTTTCCCAGCCTTGCACAATGGCGAGGTCTTCCTGTGAAAAGAAGCTGATTTGAAACATGGCCAACATTCCCAATGACCCAGGGGTATTGGGGGGTTCTCCGTGTTCTCACCAGCAAGCCTCACATTCGAGTCTTTAGTATGGCAGCCAACACCAAGTGTATGCACCCGGCTGACGGATGCTCATTGACTTATTTTGTTTTATTTTATTTTATTTTAAAATAGAGGCTAAGAGTGCCTTGGAATGACAGAACAGATTTTAAGCTCACTCCCATACTTACTACTCCAATGAATGCTGGATTTCCGGCCAATGCCCCAAAATGATATGGCTCTGATGACTGGAGGAACACCAGGTTCCTTGGTCTCCCGCTGGTTTTAATAAAACAACATGGACACATGTGCAGTGGTTTTAAGGAGTGGAGAATTTAATAGACAAGAAAGAAGGAAGGAAGAGGCTCTCCCTGTACAGAGACTGAAGGAGGCGGGCTCCAAGCTGAAACAGGGAACCTCGAGTGTGGTGGAAAACAACCAGTTATATGAGGAGGCTGGAGGAGGCGGTACCTGATTTGCATAGGGCCCAGGGGATTGGTTTGACCAGGTGTGTCATTCAAGTAGCCCACGAAAAAACTAGCCCTCCTACCCTAGCCTTTTAATATGCAAATACAGGCGCTATGATGTTCTACACACATGGGGATTTGTAGGGGCGGCCATGTTGCCAGGCACATGTAGGGACAAGAAGAAGACTGCAGGAGTCTCCATGTTTGGGTGGACCCAGTTTCTGATGGCCTATATTGGCATATCAAAGCTTACCTGCCCAGCTCTAAGAGCCGGGGCTTTTCTGCTAGACAAGAAACATTTACGGAGCTGCTTTAAAAGAAAAAAAAAATCTTTCCAAGGACCCCTTTTCCTCTCTATCTGCCTAAAATAATTTCTCAATAACCCCTGTAGCAACAACAAACATTATGAGCCCAATTAATAGATGCAATAACTGAGGCATAGAGGTGTTGATTGCGTTGTCCACAGTCACGCAGCTTGTAGGTGGTGCTCGTGGGGTTAGAGCCAGGTCCGTCTGAGCCAACAGTCTGCGTGTTTACGTACTTGGCTATAACACCTGAACTAACGAATCTTCAGGTGTGCCCAGCATGGCCCATCTGACATCTGAGTTGGGTGTTCCTTGCTGCTGGGACCCATCACTGTGATGTAGAACAGTTCTGAAATTGACTCCCAGAGTGTTATACCCCTTGGACCCAAGGCCTGCTAGGCCAGATGCCCCCCACCCCACCTCTTCTGCAGACATATCTCCCCTCCCCTCCTGACCCTGCACAGTCCCCTCCCTCCTCTTTTTTACATAGTGACAATGCTCAATCCCTGTGGCCCAGCCCTGCCTCTTTCACTGAATAATTAAAAGCAGGAACTACCCACTCTATAAAAGGAAGTGAATGATTAAGAAAGTCAAAGGCGGTCTAGATGCACAGAAGGTGCAAGCCTGAGCTCAGGCAGAACTTCCAGAGTGCATCTGGGATCCGCATTTGCCACTGGTTGCAGATCAGGCGGATGAGGAGCCGGGAAGGCGGAGCCATGTGGCTGTCCCCTGCTCTGCTCCTTCTCAGCCTCTCAGGTGAGTGGGGCTGGGGCCTTGGGCCCTTGGTATGGACAGGGGCGGGGCAGGAGGCAGAGGGCATTTGTCCTTCCACATCCAGGGAAATGAGAGGTGGCTTTGTGAAGTCATTCAACAAAGGTGCACTGGGGACTGACATCATGTGCTTCAGGGCCTGAGGACATCAAGAAAAAAGAGGAGGAGAACTGGCCATTAAAGAATACTCCAGGCTTGAGGCGGTGGCTCATACCTGTAATCCTAACACTTTGGGAGTCCAAGGTGAGAGGATTGCTTGAGTCCAGGCATTTAAGACCAGCTTGGGCAACATAGCGAGACCTCGTCTCTAAAGAAAATGAACAAAAATTAGCTGAGCGTGGTGACACATGCCTGTAGTCCCAACTACTTGGGAGGCTGAAGCTGGAGGATCCCTTGAGCTCAGGTATTCAATTCTGCAGAGTTGTGATCGCACCACTGCACTCCAGCCTGCGTGACAGAGTGAGAACTT
>NW_012110918.1:10192126-10207049 GCF_000951035.1 Colobus angolensis palliatus | reverse complement strand
GCTGTGCACTTGATGTGCCTTGTAGAAGGAAGGTCAGACACTCTAGAGAGTTGGGTGTGTATGTGGGTGTGTGTGTTGGGGGACCTGTGCAGAGAGATGGAGGCTTAGAAAGAATGGTGGATACATGCAGAGGGAGCTATCAGTGTGCAGGATGTCTTGTGGGTGGCGAGTTGGATATGAGGTTGGAAACACAAAAGACAAGATTATGAAGGCCTTCCACACCATGCTCAGGAGCTGAGACTTTCAAAGAAAAAACTTCTCAAGAACCCAGGTGGAAAGTGGGAAGGGCTAGATGATCTTCTCCATGGCAAACGTTGGTGGATACCTAGAGGGCATTAGGGGACAATCCAGAATTTTACGCATGGTGTGCAATATGTGTGGGCCACACAGTTCTCTCCTGGAGCCTAGGGACTGACCACCTGGCACAGATAGAGCAGTCCACAGAGGTACAACAGGAAAGAGCACAGCTGGAGAGTTCTGAGACCCGACTCCAGTCCTGGCTGGACTTCAGCCCTTTGGCCAGTTCAACAGGGCTCTGCTCCAAGCTGACGGCTGCCCTGTCATTTCCATCCCTATCGTTCCTCATACCAACTCTTGACAACACATAGAAGCCTGATTAATAGTTCCAGCCATCATATTCTGTGGTTAGAGAAACCCCCACATATTTTTTTAAATGGGCCTAATTACATTGTGAGCCCTTTACAGTTTGAATGACTGAAGCTGGGATTCATGACACTTTGTTCAAGGCAGCAGCATCTCTTTTCTGCTGTTAGTGATTGCTGACAAATCCAATTTATGTTTTTGGGTATATTGTTTTTGTTTTTTGTTTTTGAGACGGAGTTTCACTCTGTCACGCAGGTTGGAGTGCAATGGCACAATCTTGGCTCACTGCAACCTCTGCCTTCCGGGTTCAAGTGATTCTCCTGCCTCAGCCTCCCAAGAAGCTGAGATTAAGGCGCCCGCCACCATGCCTGGCTAATTTTTGTATTTTTTTTTTCAAATCATTTTATCTTTAATAATCTTGTAGTAATTTCAAATACAAGAAAAAAAAGTCAAACGTGTTCCCTTTATGGGTGATGCCACTATGACTGACTCACACAAGCATGCTCAATCACCACGATGAGACTGGATGCCAAAGAGTATGACTGGCAAAAAGGGATCAGGGCTCACAGACTGAAGAGTTTGGTTACGGAGTCTCCGAGGGGTAACAGGCCGCAGAAGAGACATCAGTTTAAGGGACCTTCAGAGGACAGGGCGCGGTTGCTGGGTCATGAGCACCTTGAAGCGTTTCTTGACGGTGATTCGGTGTCGGGTGTATTTGTCATCTGGGGAGAACCGAGCAGGATGGGCTGAGCAGGTCTGTTGTCCCATCGGGTCAAATTTCTTCAGCGTATAGACCCGATCTCCCTCCTCGTTGAGGTAATACTGGAGAAACATGATCGCTCATAAGCCAGAGGTCCCAATTCGGTCCACTGTTCTGTCTGCAGTGGTCCCCAGTTTTTGTATTTTTAGTAGAGACGGAATTATGCCATGTTGGCCAGGTTGGTCTCGAACTCCTGACCTCAAATGATCCACCCACCTTGGCCTCTTAAAATGCTGGGATTACAGGCATGAGCCACGGTGCCTGGCCCCTAAAAGATTTTTAGATGCTCAGGGCAAGTGCAGCTGACGATGAGGGGGAGACAGTCTCAGTACCCAACTCAGGCAGCGATATGGAGAGGAGAGCAGAGGGAGCTGTTAGTATGCAGGACAGCTTGGGGGTGGCGAGTTGGATACGAGGTTGGAAACACAAAAGACAAGAGTATGAAGGCCGTAATCCTCAGGAGAGGAGAGTTGGGGAGGATGCTGCTGGGGCTGGGAAGACCTCTCCAGATGCCACCGCCATGATCCAGGCACAGATGAGGTCCTGACCTGTTGACGAGCTGTCACTGATGGAGCAAACCCCAAAGGTCTGGTATTGGACTATATCCAAGTCTTCTTTTAAATTTAAAAGTAAATAATTTTTTGAAAACAAAAATTTATCTACTTTTTTGTCACTCTGTCACCCAAGCTGAAGTGCAGTGGTGGGTGATTGTAACTCACTGCAACCTTGAATTCTCAGGCTCAAGCGATCCTCCCACCTCAGCCCCCCAAGCAGCTGGGACCACAGGCATGCACCGTCACTCCCAGCTAATCTTTTACTTTTGCAGACACAGGGTTTCACCATGTTGCCCGGGTTAGTCTGGAACTCCTGGGCTCAAGCGATCCTCCTGCCTCAGCCTCCCACAGCTTTGCAATTACAGGCATGAGCCACTTTGCCCAGCCTACACACATCCAAGTCCTATTACCACCTTCAAAGTAGAGTATAGCGTGACTGTCTTATGAATAAGGAAGCAAGGCTTGCAGAGGTTAAGCAACTCTGCCAGGGTTTCCCAACTTGTTCAGCATCAAGTGTTTCTGCATTTAAAGCTCACAGTTGCTCTGCTGCCATGCTGTCCTCGGGGCCTGCGACGACAGAGACTGAAAGAAGAAAAAAAAGCCTGAGGAGCATCTCGAGGATAGAGCTGACTAAACTGGCTACCAATCAGCTCTTGGGGCTGAAGGAGAGGACAGCATGAAAGAAGATGCCAAGCTCTTCTGGAAGGCTGGGTGGTGGAGCTGCTGGTTTGAAGAGAATCAAGTTGGTTCTGCTGATTGAATGCTATGTTAATTTCCAGTGGCTGCTGTAACAAATTAACATGAACTCTATGGCTTAAAACCACACAATTTCATCATCTCATTGATGCTTCTGAAGACCAGAGCCTGGCATGGTCTTACTGGTTAAAATTGAGGTACAGGTAGGCTTGAGTTTCTTTAGAGCAGTGGTCCCCAACCTTTTTGGCATCAGGATCTGGTTTCATGGAAGACAATTTTTCCACACCAGGAGTGGGATGAGAATGGTTTGGGATGATTCAAACACATTACACTTATTGTATACTTTATATTATCATTATATTGTAATATATAGTGAAATAATTATACACTGCACCATAATGTAGCATCTGTGGGAGCCCCGAGCTTGTTTACCTGCAACTAGACGGTCCCATCTGGGAGGCAGTGACAGATCATCAGGCATTAGATTCTCATAAAGTGTGCAATCTAGAGCCCTCACATGCGCAGTTCACAATAGGGTTCACACTTCTATAGGACTCTAATGCCGCCGCTGATCTGATGGGAGGCGGAGGTCAGGTGGTAATTCGGACAATTACCACCTGAGTGGCTGTAAATACAGATGAAGCTTCACTTGCTTGCCCATTGCTCACCTCCTGCTCTAAGGCTCAGTTCCTAACAGGCCATGGGCTGTTACCCATCTGTGGTCCCGGGTTTGGGAACCCTCTTCTAGAGGCTCTGGGGGGAATCTGTTTCCCTGCATTTTCCAGCTTCTAGAAGCCATCTGCTTTCCTTGGCCTTGGCCGGTGGCCTCTTCCTCCACTTCAAAGCCAGCAACAGAGCATCTTCCAATCGGACTCTCCCTCAACCCTCTTTCACTTAGAATATCCGTGGAGATTATTCAGGATACTCTTCCTGTCTCAAGGTCCCTAACTTCATCACATCTGCAGAGTCCCTCCGGCCATGTCAGGGGACATATTCACAGGTTCTGTGTAGGAGGATGCCAACACCTATGGGGGACATTATTCTACCAACCACAAATGCAAAGTTCAAGAAAACTAAAACAGCTTCAGGGAGAAGGCCCAAGCTGTGAGGAGGGGGCATCTACCTGGGGAAACAGACCCGGCTCTCTCCACCCTGCAGAGACCCCCGGCCTGGGCCTGAAGCTCTGAGGCCATGAGACAGTCAAGAGAGTCTTCCTTTGTGATTCTCTGCCCCCTTATCCACTTCTGAGTGATCAAGAAACCCATATCATTGCCAAGGAAAGAGCCTATCTGCACACAGCCTAACTGGAGTCAATCAGCGGAGGCACAGGCAGGCAGCCATTTGATTATGCTCACCTCTAATCTGCTTAGCTTTCACCAGGCCTTTGTTACTCTGTCACATCCAATGCCCCACTAGAAAAAAATACCAAAGGACAGTAGTTCAGGGTGGGAGAGGAAGTGCATTCCGTTCTGCAACATAGGAATTTGGAGTGGAGACATCCAGCGTGTCTTTGTAAATGGTGGACTTGCTAAGGGGAGTCTGAGCTGCAAATATGGATTTGAGAACCATCAGGAAACAGGCAATCATTAAAGCCATGGAAATGGAGAGACTCCCTCCATGGAGGCTTGTCAGGGGAGACAAGACGAAGGCTGGAGAGGGAACGCTGGGTACCCCCGCAGGGTGCTGGGGCTGGCTCATAGGAGCTGACTTGGGACACCTTTTCCCAGTTCTGTGTCCAGTGACATCACATGGATTACCTGACATCTGCCACTGTGGGAGTATTTACACTACGGAATTTGGCAAATATTAAAACCAGAGATTTTTTTTTTCTTTTCTTTTCTATTTTTCCTAGACAAGAGTCTCACTCTATTGTCCAGGCTGGAGTGCAGTGGTGTGATCTCAGCTCACTGCAACCTCTGCCTCCCGGGTTCAAGCGATTCTCGTGCTTCAGCCTCCCACATAGCTGAGACTACAGGTGATTGCCAGCACGCTCAGCTAATTTTTGTATTTTTAGTAGAGACCAGGTTTCACCGTGTTGGCCATGCTGGTCTGGAACTCCTGACCTCAGGTGATCTGCCCACCTTGGCTTCCCAAAGTGCTGGGATTACAGGTGTAAGCCACCGTGCCCGGCTCCTAAACCAGAGATTTTTTTCTCCCACAGGGCTGGTAGTTAAATATTTGGCTCCAACGAGAACAGCATTGAAAGGACAAGGAAAGAAGGTGGTAGGAGACCATGGTGTCACATGCTAAGCAGGTCTAGAAGCTGGTGGGGGGCTGGACTGAGGGGGAGATGGGGATGAGGAATTGGGTGTGCTAGAGACACACTCGGGACTCTTAAACACCAAACTGGCTCAGGCAACAGGAGTTGTATCTTGGGATTCTGTTTTGCAGGCTGTTTCTCCATCCAAGGCCCAGAGTCCGTGAGAGCTCCAGAGAAGGGATTCGTGAAGGTGCGGTGCCACTATAAGCGAGGATGGGAGACCCATGTCAAGTGGTGGTGCCGAGGGGCGCACTGGGTCTCGTGCAAGATCCTCATTCAAACCAGAGGGTCAGAGCAAGAAGAGAAGAAGGACCATGTGTCCATCAAGGACAGTCATACAGACTGCACATTCACTGTGACCATGGAGGGGCTCAGGCAAAATGACTCAGACATTTACTGGTGTGGGATTCAGAGACTAGGACCTGACCTTGGGATTCCAGTGCAACTGACTGTTGACCCAGGTAAGAACTTTCTCATCTACATGACAAGGCCCTGGAGCTCAGGGCTGGGAAAGTCAGTGCTCTGACCTGCTCCTCCCCAAGGCTGAAGGGGAATGACGGTGAGCCTAAGAGAGAGAGAGAGACAGACAGACAGACGGACTGGGAGGGAGGTGAGAGAAACTAAGGGAGAGTGGCAGCCAGCATCACTCTGCCATCTCAGTCCCTGAGGTCTCTCCAAGGAATCCAGGTAGGGCTTGGGATGGGGGTGAGAATGGGGACCTCAGCTTTGGTGACTGGTGGCCCAGGCCTGCTCATGACATGGCAGAGAGGGAACCTAGAGCGGCCCAGGGAGTCCTAGTATTGAGTCCCAGTAACTGCACCAACCCAGACTAGCTCTGGGCATCTTACAGTACCCTCCTTTCTAGGTCCCCAGCCACCTGCTCCGCAACTTTATCTGGCTATGTAAGATGAGCACCGGGTAAGAAAGTCCCAGGGAGATGCGTGGGTGACAGTGGACGCTTTAAAGTGAAAGGATGGCTTCAATCACGGGCAATGTCAGGGACCTCTCTGGCTGCCCTGGCATCTCCTCCATGCCTTGGACTCCACTGACAGACTCTGGGGTCGTCCTGCTGCTGTTGCTGGAGTCTGGAAGCAGCCCCCAACCTCCACTTCCACCCACACACCCGTACTCAGTACTTCGTCAGCTCAGTGTCCACTTGGATCCATTTGGTGGTGATGTGGAAATAGACAATGCCGGCCCTAGAACAAGCCTGTATACTGTTGGAGTCGGTACCAAAGAGGCACATGGACACAGTGCCTACAGCTGGGTAAAGAGGAGTCCAGAAAGGGTCAAGCAAGACTTCCCCAGGGCTGCCAAGTAGGGGAAGCCCAGAATATCTACGGGGTCAGAGAGGGGATTGAGCAAGACATGCAGGTGGTACAAAGAGACAAAAAGCCATGGCCAGTGTGGCGCTTTAGGGAGAGAGATGTTCTGGAGTCTTGGGTGGGGGACCTACAGGGGTACCAGCCTGTAAGACGATCAGGGGCTTCATAGGAACTGTTGTGACTGGAGTTACCTGTAGCTTAGACAGAAGCCTACCTAGCGTGGCCCCAGCCTGGGCCTCTTTTGTTTGACTTTGTTTTGTTTTTTGAGACAGGGTTTCTCTCTGTAGCCCAAGCTGGAGTGCAGTGGGGCGACCTTGACTCACTGCAGCCTCGACTTCTTGGGCTCAACAGATCCTTCCACTTCAGCTTCCTGAGTAGCTGGGACTATAGGGGCACATGACCACGCCTGGTTCATCTTGTATTTTTTTGTAGAGACAGGGTTTCACCATGTTGCCCAGGCTGTTTTCGAACTCCTGGGCTCAAGCGATCTGCCTCCCTTGGTCTTCCTAAGTGCTGGGATTACAGGCGTGAACCACTGCACCTGACAGCCTGGGACCATTGAGAAGAATTTGCTGGGGCCGAGGACTGAAATAAAAGATCACTGTTGGGTCATGGATACTCAGTGCCGGGCCGGGCTCAGGGCCCCCCCCCCACCAGACTGTCCCCAACAAATTGCCTGTATAGTTGCTCCTAAATATGTTCCGTTCCTCATAGTCAGTGTTCTCTATTTAATTGGAGTGTGCCCTTTTCTTCATGAGCCTTCTGGAGCCCCCTTTCCCTTTTTCTGGACTACCCCAATTTCTGGACAGCCCATTTCCAGAATCTTCTCTCCTTAAGCCCTTCTCAGGCACCACTCCAGTGGAAAATACCAGAAATTTATTTTCCCATCCAATAGTCCCACTTACAAGATAAGTGGAAAGAAAGTATGAAAAAACCTCTCTCTCCCATAATAGACTACAGTGCTTACTCCTATTTATTTTTTAATTTTTCTTGCCACACCTGAAAACGATGGGAAAAAATGTCTGTGTGTTGAGATTGAGGTGACTCAGTAGAAGCACAAGGGGCTGTAGCAGGAGAGAAAAATCCTCTTACTACAGGGGAAAGGGTCTTCTGCTGAGGGCTGTCGGGGTCGCGTGGCTTTGTGACCCATGCACGAGCTCCCACCTGTGTTAATAACCCATGGCTGACTTTGCCTGTGTCTAGAGGGAGCAGCTTCTGCACCAGCAAGCCCATCTGTCAACAGCAATATCAGGGTGTCCATCAGCTCCCACAAGAGGTGAGTCATGTGGTTCTTTCTCCTGCCCCTACCTGGGGTCCCTCCTAAGGGGAAGCCAAGCCTGAGAACTCCTGCCTGTCACCAAACACCAGCACCTATTCTAGCCAGAGTCAAGGCCCCAAGCCCACCCTCCATCTCTCTCCTGCCCCCATCACTGCAATCCACCATCTCCCCACTCTAGCTCTCACCAGAAAACCACTCTGCAGAACTCTTCTCAGTGAGCATCATCCACCCAGTCAATCGGTCAACCTTGCATTGGTGGCCTCACAGGTGCCAGGGGGAGATGAGATACCACCCTCTGTGGTGCAAGACTTCAAGGGACACAGAGCAGGAAGGGTGATTTACCAGCCTGGAGCTGACATTAGCAGGAACAGAGGCAGGAAACACAACCTGTATTTGGTGACCTCTGGTGCTTCTGTTGAGCTGAGATGTACTTTGAGCAAAGAGGGTCCCAGAAGGTAACATTAGAAAGGAAGACGGGCCCCGTGCGAAACCAGCCAAGGTGACTGTTGGAGGAGCCCTTGAGGTTGAACCAAGGAGGAGGTTTACAGGGATCTTCAGAGTGGGGCTGCCTGGCCCAGGGTCACAGGCTTTGACTGGTGGCTCACAGGGTCAGGGGATGGGAGTGACATGGCCTGGGGGTGCCCAGGGCTCTGACCACTGTGTCCCTGTCTCCAGGAACCACTACATGCTCCTGGTATTTGTGAAGGTGCCCATCTTGCTCATCTTGGTCGGTGCCATCCTCTGGTTGAAGGGGTCTCAGAGGGTCCCTGAGGAGCCGGGGAACCAGCCTATCTACATGAACTTCTCCGAACTTCTGATTAAAGACATGGACGCTTAGAGAGATGGATCTGCAGAGCCTTCCTGCCTTGGACCACATTTCCAGAAGAGACTTGGGCTGTGGAAGGAACATCTCTGAGTCCTCGGGATGTGGCAACTGAGATAGGGGCCCTGGCCTCTGCCCTGGCCTTGGAGCTGGTGGGCACCTCCCTGCCCACCAGGGTCGGGGTCTCTCCCAAGCCACCATCACCTCCTGGGGTGCCAGCACCTGTTCTCTTGGTCAGGAGCTGCAGAGATGGAGCTCAAGCCTGGATGACTGTGTCCCCACTGCTGGAATAACTCTGGCACAGAGCATGGGACCAAAGTACAGAGAGAGGTTGGGGGAGACCCCCCAGCTCTAGACTTCCATCATCCCAGAGACCAACTCAACACCATCTTTGCCTTAGAGCCTGATATGTCCATTTTTTTAAAATATTTTTTTCTAGCAAAGTTGGGTTTTAATAACTTGTGTTCATAAGAAACCTATCTGATCCCACACACAAGGAGAGTGATTCTGGGATGAGTTCCTGGTTCTAGGGCATGAGGGGCTGGATGGACCCTTTCCCCAGGGAGGACATGGCTCTGAGTCCACGGGGTTGAGGAGGCAATGGGAACCTCCCCCCGCACCTCCTCCTCCTCCTGGCTCCCCAAGCTCCCTGCCCACTCCCCCACCTCTAGGGGGCTGCAGCTTGGGAGCCTCCTCAGTGTGACAGCTCGGTTCTCCTCCCCAAAAGAGCCTGTTGGGCCTCAAGAACCACCTCCAGGTGGGGAGGGCAATAACGAAAACCTTCGCAGGAAATGGCACCCTCCCTTTTCAGCAATGTTGAAATCACGTTACTCATGAAAACTGTCCTAGGGAAGTGGTACTGTCTCCTTGCACGCCTCACCCACGACGATGAGGCCCTCAAATGTGGTCACTTTGTGCTGTATGGGTGAGGGACCCTGATACCAAAGGGACCTTCACTTCTTGTGAGGAGAACCAGCCCCATGTGAGATGCGCTCCCTCCCCCACCTGCCCACACGCAAACATACCACACATGTTCAGCATGTTGGGCTTTGAACACCCATGAAGACGCCTCCCTCCTGCTCTTGGTTCTAATAGGGAGCCCTGACTGTCAGCAGTGGATAAAGGAGAGGGGGCCCTCTGGTCCCTAGCATGGCAACCGGAGCCTCCCCTTCCCACAGCGACTCTTTTTTTTTGTTTTGTTTTGTTTTTTTGAGACGGAGTCTCACTCTGTCCACCAGGCTGGAGTGCAGTGGCGCGATCTCGGCTCACTGCAAGCTCCGCCTCCTGGGTTCACGCCATTCTCCTGCCTCAGCCTCCCTAGTAGCTGGGACTACAGGCGCCCACCACCACACCTGGCTAATTTTTTGTATTTTTAGTAGAGACGGGGTTTCACCGTGGTCTCCTGACCTTGTGATCTGCCCGCCTCGGCCTCCCAAAGTGCTGGGATTACAGGCGTGAGCCACCGTGCCCGGCCCCCACTGCGACTCTTTAACTCCCTCTTGTCCTTCAGCCAAAGAGAAACTTTCTCTAATTTTCAACTGAATTCAGGGCTCTGGCCAATGATGGGCCTGAAAATTCCATAATGGCCAGAGAGGAGAGTTTGAGCCAGGCTAAGACCCCCTGAGTCATTCTGTGGGGGACCAAGACCCACAGTCCACCAGCCCCAGGGCCCCGCCTCCTGGAATGCTTTCCTGGATCCAGCCTCCCAAAGATCCGGCCAGACCCAGGGAGGACCGCACGGCTCCATGGGAGGAAAAGCCAGAACACGATGCTTCGCCAGCTGGATTCAAAGGGGCGAGGGGCCATTGGCACTCGTCAAGGTGATGTCATTCTTTTCCCACCGTTTCTTCCTGTTGATATTCAATGAATCCCTCAATCTCTCTGGAGCTAGTGTGGCTGGGTTGTTATTCTTGTGCCTCCATCAAGGAGAATCCACCAAAGTAGGCATCTATTGTCTGTCTGCCCACCCAGCACACACGCCCTTACACCACCACCCACGTACACATTTCTAGGAAATATCCCTTGGGATTCCAACGCAAGCTGACAAGCAAAGCTTGCCTAATACACCCATTCTCTGGGATAGGGAGAAAGACAGAAAGTCAATAAATGAGCCACTAGTGCTGGCATTGCATTTTACAGTGAATGTGTTTCAATTGGGAGCTTGGAGCCAAAGCCCTCATGCCCTTCAATAGCCACAGACCATGAGGATTTGTCATAAACTGATTTTCACCCTTAATGGAACCAAAAGTTAGTGATGTGCTGGGCATGATGGCTCCCACCTGTAATCCCAGACCTTTGGCAGGCTGAGGCAGGTGGATCACCTGAGGTCAGGAGCTCAAGCCCAGCCTGGCCAACAAGACGAAACTGCTGTGTCTACTAAAAATACAACAATTAGCTGGGTGTGGTGGTGTACGCCTGTAGTCCCAGCTACTCGGGAGGCTGAGGCAGGAGGATCTCTTGAACCTGGGAAGTGCAGGTTGCAGTGAGCCGAGATTGTGCCATTGTGCTTCGGTCTGGGCGACAGAGGACACAGCAAAACTCTGTCAAAAAAAAAAAAAAAAAGGTGGGCAGGTATGGCTCTTACTCTTTTAAGAGAAAAGCACAACTTCTCCTTCCCACAGGCTTTTACTTCTGAACAACTGCAGAACCACAGAGGAAGTTCAGAGCTGGGGGCAGCTGGCTGGGGGCAGTAAAGAGACAGCAGTGGGAAGGGCCCTCACCAGGGCAGGGGACATGGGTTCCTTCTTCCCCTTTTTAAAATTGTGGTAAAAAATGAACAAACAAAAAACACTTAACATGAAATCTGCCCTCTTAACAAACTCTTAGGTGTGCAGTACAATATTATTAATTGTATGCACATTGCTGTACAGCAGAGTTCTAGAACTTTTCCACCTTGCATGACTATATCACGCCTATTGAATAGCAACTCCCCCTTTCCACTCCTCCACCAGCCCCTGGCTGCCACTATTTTACTTTTTGCTTGTATGAGTGTGACTAGTTTAGCTACCTCATATAAGCAGAACCATGCAGGCTTTAACCTTCTGTGACTGTCTTATTTTAGTTAGCATAATGTCCTCAAGATCCATCCATGCTGTTGAATACGGTAGGATTTCCTTCTTTGTTAAGGCTGAATAAAATTATATTCCATTGTAAGATAAAGAATACGTAGCATATATACATAATGGAATACTGTTTAGATATAAGAAAGAACAAAATTTGGGCGTGGTGGCTCAGGCCTGTAATCTCAGCACTTTCTGAGGCCGCGACAGGCGGATCACTAGGCCAAAAGATCGAGACTATCCTGGCCAACATGGTGAAACCCTGTCTCTACTAAAAATACAAAAATTAGCTGGGCATGGTAGTGTAGTCCCAGCTACTCGGGAGGCTGAGGCAGGAGAATTGCTTGAATCCGGGAGGTGGAGGTTGCAGTGAGTCAAGACTGTGCCACTGCACTCCAGCCTGGAGACAGAGCAAGACTCCGTTTCAAAAAAAAAAAAAAAATTCTATAGCTTGCGGTAACATGGATGAACTTGGAGGACGTTATGTGAATGAAATAAGTCAGGCATGAAAGAGAAATACTGCATGTTCTCAAGTTGATCTCAAGACATAGAAAGTAGAACAAGACATAGAAAGTAGAACAGTGGTTATTAAAGGTGGGGAAGTGTGTTGGGGGTTAGGGGATAACCAGAGATTTATTAATAGATACAAAAGTACAGCTGGATAGGCGGATAGCACTAGAGGGTGTCTATAATTGTCAACAATTTATTGCATATTTTCAAATAACTAGAAGAGTAGATTTTGAATGTTTCCAACACAAAGAAAAGTGAGGTGAGTGATATGCAAATTACCCTTACTTGATCATTATACATTATACACACATATCAAAATATCACGATGTGCCCCATAAATATGTCTGATTGTGTATCAATTAAAAATAGTAATAATTTTTAAAAATAAAAGAAATAGAAGAATAAACCATGTTCTCAACCTACTTTCAAGCACACTATAAAATATTTTTCTCTCATGTCCTGCTAAAATATGATTCCATTATGTATTAGCTTGTTTTCATGCTGCTGATAAAGACATACCTGAGACATGGCAATTTACAAAAGAAAGAGGTTTATTGCACTTACAGTTCCACATGGCTGGGGAGGCCTTACAATCATGGTGAAAGGCAAGGAGGAGCAAGTCACATCTTACATGGATGGCAGCAGGCAAAGAGAGAGCTTCTGCAGGGAGACTCCCGTTTATAAAACCATCAGAGCTTATGAGACCCATTCACTATCACCAGAACAGCATGGGAAAGCCCCGCCCCCATGATTCAATCATCTCCCACCAGGTCCGTCCTACAACATGTGGGAATTATGGGAGCTACAAGATGAGATTTGGGTGGGGACACAGAGCCAAACCATATCACATTGTATGTACATATCACACTTTCTTTATCCATTCATCCACTGATGGACATTTAGGTTGTTTCCACCTCTTGGTTATTGTGAATAATGCTGTTTCCAATGAACATGGGCATGCAGATATCACTTTGCGATCCTGTTTTCAGTTCTTCTGGATAAATACCCAGAAGTGGGACTTCTGAATCATTTGATAGTTCTATTTCTAATTTTTTGAGTAACCTCTATACTATTTTCCATAACAGCAGTTGCACCATTTTACTTCCCCACCTGTAATGTACAAGGGTTCTAGTGTCTCCACATTCTCCCCAGCATTTGTTGTTTTTTGTTGTTTTATACATGTTGTTTTATACATATATATACACATTCTCACTAGCATTTGTTGTTTTCTGTTGTTTTATACATATATATACACACTCTCCCCAGCATTTTTTGTTTTCTGTTGTTTTATACATGTTGTTTTATACATATATATACATTCTCACTAGCATTTGTTGTTTTCTGTTGTTTTATACATGTTGTTTTTATACATGTATGTATATATAGACACATACATACATACACACACACACACACACACACACACGACTATTCTAACAAGTGTGAAGTGATATCCTATTGTGGCTTTAATTTGCATTTTCCTGATAATGAGTGGTGTTGAGCATCTTTTCATGTATTTATGGCCATTTGTAGATTTCCTTTGGAGAAATGTCAAGTCCTTTGCCCATTTATTCAGGCTTTTTTTTTTTTTTTTGTAGAGTTTTAGGAGTTCTCTCTATAGTTGGGATATAATTCTTTATCAGATATGTAATTTGCAAATATTTTATCCCATTGTGTGAGTTGTCTTTTTACTCTGTTGATATTGTCATTTAGTGCACAAATTTTGAAATTTTAGCCAGGCATGGTGGTTTGCACCTGTAATCCTGGCTATTCAGGAGGAAGAGGTGAGAGGATCACTTGGACTCAGGAGTTCGAGGCTGCGGTGCACCATGATCATGCCTGTAAATAGCCACTGCCTGGGCAGTACAGCAAGATCCCCATCTCTAAAAAAAAAAAAAAAAAGAGACATGAGTCAAAAATATGTAATTTAAATTGTCACGAAGTTCTGTTTGTCTGTTTTGTTGTTGTTGCCTGTGCCCTCAGCATCATGTCTATGAAATCACTGGCAAATCCAATGCTGTGAAACTTTTGCCTTGTGTTTTCTTCTAAGACTTTTGTGGTTTTAGGTCTTATATTTAGGTCTTTGATCCATTTGAGTTAATTTTTGTCTGTGGTATTAGCGAAGGTTCCAACGTCATTCTTTTGCATATGAATTTCCAGTTTTTCAATTATTACTATTTTTTAAAAAATCATTTCCCTTACTCGCAAGTAGGTAGTTTCTATTCCAAGATTTTATCTGGGAGGTAGTGCCTTTGAGTATTCTGATCGTTAAGTGGAGTCTCTGACACAGCGCCCATTTTGGGTGGTCTAAGCCTATTGCTCCCCCAAGCCCTGCAGTTCATCCCCTAAACACTAGCCTCTCTCTAAGGTCAGCCACTGATCAGGGCAGCCACTGCTTCCTCTCTGGTTTCACTGTTAGCTGCTCATTTGGGGCTTTTGGTTTATTTGTTTGGCCTTGGTGGTGTCCTTGGGATTGGTTGATGCAAGTTTCTTCTTGCTCTCTGGTCACGGCCTCAGCGCTGTCTTCATTCTAAGGCTGGTTCTCTTCCTGGCTCTCAAAAAGTAGGCAGCAGAGAGAGATCAACCCTGACACCAGACACAAGGACTTCTGAGGAAAAAAACTGGACCACTGCTCCCAGAAGTTTCCCAGAGCCCCCACCCCCATTACATCCCCTCGATGTCTCATTGGTTGCTTCAGACTCTGGTGACCACCCTTAGCTTAATCACTGACAAGGTGATTGGGACCACCTTCCAGCCAGGACTATCCAACCCTGGTTCACATGTGGAAGGGTGGATGGCCAAACCTGGTGATGGCTCCATCCTGGAGTGGAGTTGGGTAGAAGGTGACCAAAACACCTGCTGGACCCCCCTCTCTGTTCTGAGCCTCCCTCCGGGTCTTTCTGGACCCCTGTGCCTCCGTCTTTGTGAACACAACAAGCTCCTGCCCTTACACCCTCTCCTGAGGCAGGTTGGAGGAGTCTCTGAGGGGTGCAGCATCAGGAACTTGACCCTTTCTCCCCCTCCTCAGCTTGTCAGCTCCATCTCCTCCAGGGC
>NW_012110918.1:10187559-10187931 GCF_000951035.1 Colobus angolensis palliatus | reverse complement strand
TCGGGCCCTAAGTAGAGTCTCAGACACAGCTCCACACTTTGGGTGGCCTCAAGAACACACCCAGGGAGGGAGTGTTCTAACCTCAGGGCATCCTCGGGGGCATCAATCAAAGAGAGATGGGGCCACAAGCCTGAGAGCAGGAAGCTGCAGAATTCTCCAAGGCACTGCTCAGAGTCCTCAGTCAGGAGGTTCCCTGTGTGTGGGTGTAGAATCTAGTGTGACCCTTTGACAGACATGTCTTGTTGAGCCTTTGTGTCAGAGACACCGCTTTTCATTCATTAATGATTGGCCTTTTATCATGATGCAAGAGGAGGCAGAGAAAAGAGGGGGTTCCAGCAAGGCCAGAGCAGCCAGAGATGGTGAACAATGTCA
>NW_012110918.1:10186866-10187509 GCF_000951035.1 Colobus angolensis palliatus | reverse complement strand
CTTGGACTTACATCAGTGATTTGCCAGGGGTTCTTGGGCCTTCAGCCACATACTGAAGGTTGCTCTGTCAGCTTCCCTACTTTTGAGGTTTTAGTACTCGGACTGGCTTCCTGGCTCCTCAGCTTGCAGACGGCCTATTGTGGGACTTTACCTTGTGATTGTGTGAGTTCATTTTCCTAATAAACTCCCCTTCATATATACATACATACACACACACACACACACATATATATGCTATTAGTTCTGTCCCTCTAGAGAACCCTGAGGGTGCACTGTCGGCTTCCCTACTTTTGAGGTTTTAGGACTCGGACTGGCTTCCTGGCTCCTCAGCTTGCAGACGGCCTATTGTGGGACTTTACCTTGTGATTGTGTGAGTTCATTTTCCTAATAAAGTCCCCTTCATATATACATATATACACACACACACACACACATATATATGCTATTAGTTCTGTCCCTCTAGAGAACCCTGACTAATACAAGTACTAAACTTTATTTAGCTGCCAATTTCTGTTTTAAATCTATGTTCGTCAGGGAACAACTGGCCCGCAAATGCTAATGACTTTACCTTGGCTCTCCTCCCTTACTTACTCAGAAGCAGGTCGTTTCTGGTCCACCATTTTACCTGGGAGGTAGCGCCTTT
>NW_012110918.1:10180937-10181231 GCF_000951035.1 Colobus angolensis palliatus | reverse complement strand
TGTGCTATGATAAGCCACCTGCAGCAGTCAGCACCAGGAAGCCCCAGTAGAGACTGTGTTACCAGCATGGCAGAGAACTGACAGCTTCTCTCCTGCTTGGTGAACAGGTGTTCCCCCAGAATCATATGACATTGATCACCCATCACATGATCAGCTGTCATGTGACAGCACCCATAACATGACATCACCCATCACAACATCACCCATCACATGACATCGCCCATCACATGACATCATGTCACATGACATCACCCATCACATGACATCACCTATCATGTGATCACCTGTCACATG
>NW_012110918.1:10180515-10180887 GCF_000951035.1 Colobus angolensis palliatus | reverse complement strand
TCGGGCCCTAAGTAGAGTCTCAGACACAGCTCCACACTTTGGGTGGCCTCAAGAACACACCCAGGGAGGGAGTGTTCTAACCTCAGGGCATCCTCAGGGGCATCAATCAAAGAGAGATGGGGCCACAAGCCTGAGAGCAGGAAGCTGCAGAATTCTCCAAGGCACTGCTCAGAGTCCCCAGTCAGGAGGTTCCCTGTGTGTGGGTGTAGAATCTAGTGTGACCCTTTGACAGAGATGCCTCATTGAGCCTTTGTGTCAGAGACACCGCTTTTCATTAATTAATGATTGGCCTTTTATCATGATGCAAGAGGAGGCAGAGAAAAGAGGGGGTTCCAGCAAGGCCAGAGCAGCCAGAGATGGTGAACAATGTCA
>NW_012110918.1:10180109-10180465 GCF_000951035.1 Colobus angolensis palliatus | reverse complement strand
ACATCACTGTCACATGACATCACTCATCACATGACCACCCATCACATGACCACCCATCACATGACACCACCCATTACATGACCACCCACCACATGACATCACCCATCACATGACATCACCCATCACATGATCACCCATCATATTACATCGCATGTCACATGATCACCTGTCACATGACATCACCCATCACATGACATCACCTATCACATGATCACCTGTCACATGACATCACCCATCACATGACCACCCATCACATGACATCACCCATCACATGACATCACTCATCACATGACCACCCATCACATGACACCACCCATTACATGACCACCCATCACATGACATCACCCATCACATGA
>NW_012110918.1:10175695-10177025 GCF_000951035.1 Colobus angolensis palliatus | reverse complement strand
GGAGGTTGCAGTGAGCCCAGATCACACCATTGCACTCCAACCTGGGTGACAGAGTGAGACTCCCTCTGAAAACAGAAATAAATAAATGAGAGCTTGCTTCAGAGCCTGGTGAGGGTGAACGCACTGGAGGGGCACTGGATCATTGCTGGAACAAATGAGGAAACTGAGACCCAGATGGCCTTGAATGGCAGCCCCAGACCATGTAGGTCACAAGGGCAGAGGTGGGATTTAAGGCCTGTTCTATCTGACCCCAAACCCAAGACACGAACCACAGGTGGGGTGGCTGCCCTTGCCTTTGACACACTGCAGTTGGGGTGGGAAAATCTAGGAACTGGGAAGGGGCAATTGGACATGAAATAAAGAAACTCAAGGTTAGAGAGGAGTTGAGTTTTCTTGTTTTTGTTTTGCTTTTTCTTTTTCTTTCTTTTTCTCTTTTTTTTTTTTTTTTTTTTTTTTTTTTTTTTTTTTTTTTTTTTTTTTTTTTTTTTTTTTTTTTTTTTTTGAGATGGAGTCTCACTCTGTCGCCCAAGCTGGGGTGCAGTGGCACAATCTCGGCTCACTGCAACCTCCGCCTCCCAGGTTCAAGTGATTCTCCTGCCTCAGCCTCCCAAGTAGCTGGGATTACAGGCGCCTGCCACCACACCCGGCTAATTTTTCTATTTTTAGTAGAGATGGGGTTTCGCCATGTTGGCCAGGCTGCTCTTGAACTCCTGGCCTCAAGTGATCCACCTGCCTCAGCCTCCTAAAGTGCTAGAATTACAGACGTGAGGCACAGTGCCCAGCCAAAGAGTTGAGTTTTCTTTCAGCACAAAACATCCAAGGACTGGGAGTGTAGAGGGGCTGGAAAGCCATGAAGGAGTTTTCTGTCTGTTCCCCTGTTTCAAGCCCTCCCCCTTCTCAGCTGCTCTGACCCAGAAAGTACAGAATTCCTTTGTCCATGACAGACAAACACCAACGAATTCAACAGGCTTGGGATCCAGGGATGTGTGATTCCCCGCAGGGCCACAGGGTGGAGATATGTGGCTATCAAATCTCTGTGTTTTGGTTCCCAGGCAGAGTCAGGTCTAACAAACCAGGGTTGGTGTTTGCCCAAACAGTAAACTTTAAAAACAAAGAAACATAATCGTGAGGTCATTTTCTAAACCGTGGATAATTCAGCCCTAAAAGGCTTGGGCTAATTAAAAAATGTCTTTCACCTCCTTGGACCAATTGTGAACATATTGATGATTAACATTATTTAATCCTCCAAATATCTATCATGTTGGCATTCTGTGCCAAGCGAGGTGCTGTATTTTGAAGGCAAACCTGGATTGTAAAACAAAGACAAGGC
>NW_012110918.1:10173288-10174780 GCF_000951035.1 Colobus angolensis palliatus | reverse complement strand
TACTCGGGAGGCTGAGATGGGAGAATCGCTAGAACCCAGGAGGCAGAAGCTGCAGTGAGCCGAGATCACGTCATTGCACTCCAACCTGGGCGGCAGAGCGAGACTCCATCTCAAAAAGAAAAAAAAAAAAATTTAAAATTAAAAAAGAGGAGTGTAACTAGCCACTCTTTTCCTGGTAAAACCCACAGCACATGTGGCTGATTACAGAATGATGAGGTGACCGAGTGACCTCAGCTGCCTGTGCAAGCTGCCATGGCAAGTGTTCAGTAATAACACATTAGAACCATCTGTAAGGGTGGTGGCTGTACCAACCAGACTCCTAACTGTTTAATAGGTAAAGCACGATGTTGGCATCTGTCTGTTAGTTAATGTGTGTGGTGGATGAGTCTAGAATGCCAGTGAATAGAAGGGAACAGGGAGCTTGGATTTACAGGGGTCCATAATCTCCTAATGCTTGATTAACTGAATTCAAGATCAAAGTCACCTTTGATATTTGAATAGTCAATAATCAATTTGATTAAATATCACGTAATCAATTTGGATAACTGATATTTGAAATAGTATTTTTATTTATTTACCCCAATATTTATTTACCCCCAAAATATTATCAGGCTGGGTACAGTGGCTCACACCTGTAATCTTTAACCTTTTGGGAGGCCGAGGTGGGAGGATGGCTTGAGCCCAGTAGTTTGAGACCATTGTGGGCAACAAAGTGAGATTCCATCGCTACAAAAAATCCAAAAAATTGGCCAGGCATGGTGGCACATGCCTGTGGTCCCAGCTACTTGGGAGGCTGAGGCAGGAGGATCACTTGAGTCTAGGGACAGTGAGCCATGATCATGCTGCTGCACTCCAGCCTGGGACTCTGTCTCAAAAGAAAGCTTATGTACATACACACACACACACACACACACACATCAGTGCATCAGTCCAACAGGTACGCATTGTGTTATCAATGAGATATTTGACATCCTGTCATTTGCAGTAAGTCTTAGACTCAAAGCCTGTCTCAGTTTGAACTGGCCAGTCCCAAGGGCTCCATGCTCGCCTGTGGCTGCTGTGCTGGGCAGCACTGTCTCCTGCAGGTTCTCTTGGCAACTCTAGGTCGGCCCAGCCCTGGGTCCCACCAGCTTGCGCTCTCTCCCCTCCCCATCTCTGCTTCAGGCCACCCCCACCCCTTTTCTAGTCTGAGACTGAACAGCTTCCTCTGGCTCCTCGTTATTTCCTCAAATCTATGGCCTATGCACTTTCCTACCTCTTTCAACAAAGACTTGAAAGTTTTGAAACTACCTGGTCTCCTCTGCTTTCTGCTGTCTCACCCTTTCCCGGAATCAGTGGAGGGGTGGAGTAGATCAGAAGGAACCACGGGAACTACAGAAATGCGTCAGCTAAGCCGGGCGCAGTGGCTCATGCTTGTAATCCCAGCACTTTGGGAGGCTGAGGCGGGTGGATCACTTGAGGTCAGGAGTTTGAGACCAGCCTGGCCAATACG
>NW_012110918.1:10153721-10165843 GCF_000951035.1 Colobus angolensis palliatus | reverse complement strand
CTGGCTGACACAGATCGTTTTGTGTTTCACATCTAAGTCTTTAATCCACTAGCATCTACCTCTATATGTGCAGTTAGGTAGAGATTCAAGTTGTTTTTCTGCACAGAGGAAGCTGGTTTTCCCAGCTTCATCCACTAAGCAATCTATCCTCTCTCTGATGACCTGTGGGATTACCTTTATTATTATACTCTACGTTCCCATATATGACCTAAATGAAATACAATTTGTATACGGTATTGTCAGTGGCATGTGAACCAGAACAACTGGAGCTGGATAAAATGAGGCTAAAACTTACTGGGCTGCGTTCCCAGACAGTTAAGACATTCTAAGTCACAGGATGAAATAGGAGGTCGGCACAAAACACAGGCCATAAAGACCTTGCTAATAAAACATGTTGCAGTAAAGGAGCCGGCCAAGACCCACCAAAACTAAAATGGTGATGAGAGTGACCTCTGGTTGTCCTGACTGCTACACTTCCACCAGCGCCATGACAGTTTACAAATGCCATGGCAATGTCAGGCAGTTACCCTATACGGTCTAAACAGGGGAGGCATGAATAATCCATCTCTTGTTTAGCCTATCATCAAGAAATAACCATAAAAATGGGCAACCAGCAGCCCTCGGGGCTGCTCTGTCTCCAGAGTAGCCATTCTTTTATTCCTTTACTTCCTTTTTTTTGGAGACAGAGTCTCGCTCTGTCGCCCAGGCTGGAGTGCAGTGGCACAATCTTGGCTCACTGCAAGCTCCGCCTCCCGGGTTCACACCATTCTCCTGCATCAGCCTCCCAAGTAGCTGGGACTACAGGCACCCACCACCACACCTGTCTCTTTTTTTTTTTTTTTTTTTTTAGTAGAGATGGGGTTTCACCATGTTAGCCAGGATGGTCTCGAACTCCTGACCTCGTGATCCACCCGCCTTGACCTCCCAAAGTGCTGAGATTACAGGCGTGGGCCTATTCCTTTACTTTCTTAATAAACTTGCTTTCACTTTGCACTGTGGACTCACCCCGAATTTTCTTGTGTAAGATCCAAGAACCCTCTCTTGGGGTCTGGATTGGGACCCCTTTCCTGTAACATATTTCTCTGACCTGTAACAGCATGAACTGTATGGTCTGCTCATACACTGGTTGAACTAAATGGAATGCAATGATCTGTCCTTGATCTTTCTGTTTGCCACTGATCTGTCTGTTTGATCTTGTGCCAGTGATACCACATCGTTTTTATTTCTACGTCTTTGTCCTTGTGGTGTGTCTTAGCATCTAGCAGGACAATTTCCTTCTTTCTAACTGTTTTGAAAGGTTGAATTAGCTATTTGTAGACCTTTATTCCACTGAATGCATTTTTAAATAAGTTTATTATGTTCCTCAAAAAAATTTCAGCTGGACTTTTCATTGGGAGTGTATTGAATGTACTGATTAATTTGGGAAGACTCAACATCTTTGTGTCATTAAGTCACCTGAAGTAAGAGCCTAAAAGACCTCTCCGTTTATTCAGATCATCTTCTGTAACCTTTATTGGAATTGTATTGTTCTCTCCATAGAGGTCTTACATAGTCTCGGTGATATGGTTTGACTCTGTGTCCCCACCCAAATCTCATCTTGTAGCTCCCATAATTCCCACATGTTGTGGGAGGGACCTGGTGAGAGATGATTGAATCATGCGGGCGGGTCTTTCCCGTGCTCTTCCTGTGACAGTGAATGGGTCTCATGAGATCTGATGGTTTTAAAAATGGGAGTTTCTCTGCACAAGCTCTCTCTTTGCCCGCTGCTATCCACACAAGACGTGACTTGCTCCTCCTTTGCCTTCTGCCATGATTGTGAGGCCTCCCCAGCCACATGGAACTGTAAGTTTGTTAAACCTCTTTCTTTTGTAAATTGCCCAGTCTCAGGTATGTCTTTATCAGCATCGTGAAAATGGACCAATATAGTAAATTGGTACCAGTAGAGTGGGGTGTTGCTGTAGATACCTGAAAATGTATCTACATTGGAACTGGGCAACAGGCAGGGGTTGGAACAGTTTGGAGGGCTCAGAAGAAGACAGGAAAATGTGGGTAAGTTTGGAACTTCCTAGAGACTTGTTGAATGGCTTTGACCAAAATGCTGATAACGATATGGACAATAAATTCAGGCTGAAGTGGTCTCAGACTGAGATGAAGAACTTGTTGGGAACTGTAGTAAAGGTGACTGTTGTTACGTTTTAGCAAAGAGACTGGCGGCATTTTGCCCCTGCCCTAGAGATTCGTGGAGCTTTGAAGTTGAGAGAGATGATTTAGGGTATCTGGCAGAAGAAATTTCTAAGCAGCAAAGCATTCAAGAGGTGATTTGGGGACTATTAAAGGCATTCAGTTTTATAAGGGAAGCAGAGCATAAAAGTTTAGAAAATTTGCAGCCTGACAATGAGATAGAAAAGAAAAATCGCATTTTCTGAGGACAAATTCAAGCTGGTTGCAGATATTTGCATAAGTAACGAGGAGCCAAATGTTAATCCCCAAGACAATGGGGAAAATGTCTCCAGGGTATGTCAGAAGTCTTCACGGCAGCCCCTCCCATCACAGGCTCAGAGGCCTAGGAGGAAAAAGTGGTTTCGTGGGCTAGGCCCAGGGTTCCCCTGCTCTGTGCAGCCTAGGAACTTGGTGCTCTGCATCCCAGCCACTCCAGCTATGGCTGAAAGGGGCCAATGTAGAGTTTGGGCCATGGCTTCAGAGGGTGCCAGCCCCAAACTTGGCAGCTTCCTTGTGGCAGCTTCCTTGTGAGGCTGAGGCAGGAGAATGGCGTGAACCCAGGAGGCGGAGCTTGCTGTGAGCCAAGATTGTGCCACTGCACACCAGCCTGGGTGACAGAGCGAGACTCTGTCTCAAAAAAAAAAAAAAAAGTACACAGTACAAGTACACAGAAGTCAAGAATTGGGGTTTGGGAGCCTCCACCTAGATTTCAGAGGATGTATGGAAACACCTGGATGTCCAGGCAGAAGCTTGCTGCAGGGGCAGGGCCCTCATGGAGAACCTCTGCTAGGGCAGTGTGGAAGGGAAATGTGGGATTAGAGCCCCCACACAGAGTCCCTACTGAGGCACTGCCTAGTAGGCTGTGAGTAGAGGGCCACCGTCCTCCAGACCCCAGAATGGTAAATCCACTGACAGCTTGCACCGTGCACCTGGAAGAGCTGCAGACACTCAATGCTAGCCCATGAAAGTAGCTGGGAGGGAGGCTGTACCCTGCAAAGCCACAGGGGCAGAGCTGTCCAAGACCATGGGAACCCACCTCTTGCATCAATGTGACCGGGATGTGAGACATGGAGTCAAAGGAGATCATTTTGGAAATTTAAGATTTGACTGCCCTGCTGGATTTTAGACTTCCATGGGACCTGTAGTCCCTTTGTTTTGGCCAATTTATCCCATTTGGAATGGCTGTATTTACCTAATACCTATACCCCCATTGTATCTGGGAAGTAACTAAACTTCTTTTGATTTTGCAGGCTCATAGGTGAAAGGGACTTTCCTGGTCTCAGAAGAGATGTTGGACTGTGGACTTTTGAGTTAATACTGAAATGAGTTAAGACTTTGGGCAACTGTTGGGAAGGCATGACTGGTTTTGAAATGTGAAGATATGAGATTTGGGAGAGGTCGGGGTGAAATGATATGGGTTGGCTCTGTGTCCCCACCCAAATCTCATCTTGTAGCTCAAAATTCCTATGTGCTGTGGGAGGGACCTGGTGGGAGATGATTGAATCACAGGGGCGGGTCTTTTCCATGCTGTTCTTGTGATAGTTAACGGGTCTCATGAGATCTGATGATTTTAAAAATGGAAGTTTCTCTGCAGAAGCTCTCTCTTTGCCTGCCACCATTGATGTAAGATGTGACTTGCTCCTTCTTGTCTTCCGCCATGATTGTGAGGCTGCCCCAGCCATGTGGAACTGTGAGTCCAATTAAACATATTTCTTTTGTAAATTGCCCAGTCTTGGGTATGTCTTTATCAGCAGCATGGAAACAGACTAATACACTTGGTAAAAATTAATATGTCAGTTTTGGGTATAGAGGGATAACTAGTAAGTTATTAAAGATTGCTATTTCAAGCTGGACATGGTGGCTCACACCTGTAATCCCCATACTTTGGGAGGCTGAGGCAGGAGGATCACTTGAGCCCAGGAGTTCAAGACCAAACAGGCAACCTAGTGAGACCTCATCTCTACAAAAAAATAAACAAAGTTAGCCAGGCATGGTGGCGTGAGCCTGTAGTCCTAGCTACTCCAGAGGCTGAGGTGGGAGAATTGCTTGAGCCTAGGAGGTGGAGGCTACAGTGAGCCATATCCAAGCCACTGTACTCTGTCAGTGCACTCTGCCTGAGTGACAGAGCAAGATCTGTCTCAAAAAATAAATACATAAATAAAATGATTGCTATTTTTTTCTTTTTCTTTTTTCTTTTTTTCTTTTTCTTTTCTTTTCTTTTCTTTTTTTTTTTTGAGATGGAGTCTTGCTCTGTTGCCCAGGCTGGAGTGCAATGGCATGATCTCAGCTCACCGCTACTGCCACCTCACAGGTTCAAGCAATTCTCCTGCTTCAGCCTCCCGAGTAGCTGAGATTACAGGTGCATGCCACTGCGCCCAGCTAATTTTTGTGTTTTTAGTAGAGATGGGGTTTCACCATGTTGGCCAGGCTGGTCTCGAACTCTTGACCTCAAATAACCCACCTGCCTCGGCTTCCCAAAGTGCTGGGATTACAGGCATGAGCCACCATGCCCGGCCAAAGATTGCCATTTAAAGATGCCGTACACTTGGCAATATCTATCAAAATTACAAGTGCACAGACTTTGAATATCTCCAACTTTACCCTTCAGCTGTCTATGAAAATGTGCAAAATGGCATGCGTATGTCATGGCACAAACAATGGAATGTTATGGGATGTTCTGCAGCATTTATAGAAGAAGGTATAATAATCTGCAAGATGGTTGTGACATGAAAATACTACTGTGCAGGAATGGTGGGAATGGGGGCATATCCCCATATATGGGAATGGGGAGGAGCATATACATGTAGGCTGTATATACATGTATATATGTGCAAGATGATTAACTATCTCAGGGGAGAAACATAAGAAACTATTAACCTTATTTATCTCTGGATTCCTGGTGACAGAAATAATAAAGGGACTGACTTTTCACTGTATATTCTCCTGTAAATTTTGAGTTTGGGCAGGGCATGGTAGCGCATGCCTATAATCCCAGCACTTTGGGAGGCTGAAGTGGGTGGATTGCTAGAGCTCAGGAGTTCAAGAGCAGCCTGGGTCACACAACGAAACCCTGCCTCTACAAAAAAATTAGCTGGGTGTGGTGGCGCACGCCTGTAGTTCCAGCTACTCAGGAGGCTGAGGCAGGAGAACTGCAGTGAGCCATAATTGTGCCATTGCACTCTAGCCTGGGCAACAGAGGAAGACCCTGTCTCTGGTTTGACAAAGATGGTCCTTCCCAGTGTCCTTTGGTATGCAAAGCTTCCTGGAAGGGAGTTGGCCAGTAAGACTTCTGGAAGACTACTTCAAGCCAGCCCACTCCCTCCTGCTATGAGGCCTCCTTGGAGAATGGGGGTGGTACCAACTGAGACTCTCTGGCAGGAAGTGATATGAAGGACTCCCAAGGGGCTGCCACCTTCCAAAGGGCAAGTGGTTTATACCAGGGAACTTATTCCTCCACCAAGCCTTAGAGATTGATGGGGCAGGGGGCTGGGGCCAGTGTGTGGCTGTGGCTGCAATACCCTCCTGTCCCAGTCTCCCCTGGCCACTCCACCCAGTTTTATTGTGGGGGTCGTGGTTGTTATCGCAGCTGGCATTGATAACCAACTGATAGTCTAGGCATTTGCATTTTACAGAGGACTTACTTCTAATTGATAGAAATTCAGACTTAATTAAAGAGAAAATACTATTTCAGAGAATTGAAGTTCACTCCCATTGAGGAGAAGGGGTCCTTCAAACAACCCCTTGAGTCTTAGAGTGAGTCTGGTGCTATGTGCCTTTGTGTTTTAAACTACACTGCAGAATTCTGTGTCTGCAAACAGGACCCCAAGAAGGGTTACTGCAGGTCGGGACTGGAACGTGACCGGGCTCAATTCAAGTGAAGTCAACAACTATTTCTGAGTCCCCTCCATACCAGGTGCATGTCTAAGCCCCAGCCCACATTACAGGCTTCATGGCAGCCTCATCTTTCAGATCCAGGAGTCCACATTGTACAACTCCAGGAGTTCAAGGCTGAGCAACACAGTGAGACCCTGCCTCTAAAAAAGAAAAATTAAAAGGAAAAAATAAAAACATAAAGCTGTTGGCAGCTGCCACAGTTGCCTGGACAACTCTGCATCAAATTTCAAATCTCCCGACAAGAAAACTGCTGTGTTTTCCAGCATGGAAACTGCCAGGCATGGTGGCTCATGCTGTAATCCCAGCACTCAGGGAGGCCAAGGCAAAAGGATCGTTTGAGCCCAAGAGTTCAAGACCAGCCTGGGCAACATGGTGAGACCTCACCTTTACAAAAAATAAAAAAGTCAGGCATGGCGGCACATGTTTGTAGTCCCAGCTACTCAGGAGGCTGAGGCAGGAGGATCACTTGAGCCCAAGAGTTCCAGGCTGCAGTGAGCTGTGATCATACCACTGCACTCCAGGCTGGGGGACAGAGCGAGGCCCCGTCTCAAAAAACAAACAAGCAAACAAACAGACGTCATGGTGAGAAGCAGCTGTGACCCACCTTCTCCCGCTCAGTGAGGACTTCTCTTAGGATGGCCCCAACCCACTGCACCCACAAGGCTTCTCTGTACTCATCTGGTATCAAAGCTGGGAGCTTTCTTTAGCAGAGGATTGCAGACACATAGCAGGCATTGTTTAAATAACTTTTTACTTTTCCCTTAATAAGATATTTGAAACTGAATCTCATATTAAAAATAAACCTAGGAGTCCAGAGAAACTTGCCACCAGTCCTGGAGCCATGAACAATTCTCTCCTCCCTCTGGCCTCAGTTTCCTTGTCTGTGAGGTGGGGAGGATCTTTGATCTTGATCTTTAGTGGGTCCCCCCACCATGGCCCCCATGTGAACAGATCTCCACTTTGGCACTCTCTTGGCTCTTCCTGACAGTTCTCCCCAACTCCCAAGCAATTCCAGACATTCCTGTGGGGCTGTGATTGACAAAGCTATTGGCAGGTGCCACCTACGTGAGCCACATCTTTTCCTGGAGCCACGTGAAGGATCTTCGTCCTCCACACACAGAGCCGGGATGAAGCAGGGGCAAAGTGGAAAGGGGCGACAGGTGCTGGTGACTGGGAATGCTTCCTGCTGCTCCCCGGAGCCCCCAGCCCTGGTGGCCCTCAGGGAAGCCAGTCGAGCTGATGGCAACAGAGGGACGGCCTGGGAAACCCAGCTGCCTGTCTGTTGGTCACTGTCGTCGAGGGCAGGCTGAGGAGGACGTGGGCCAGGGATAAGGGAGCCATCCCTGGACTTCCTGGGGCCCATGAGACCTCTGGACAGTGAGGCAGGACAAAGGCCTATGTCTTCTTTATCACACTGTAATATGAATCTGGTTCTTTCTCCTGGGGCCTCTGAGCAGCTAACCTGTTGGTGTTAGAATCAAACACCACCGAGGCATAGTGAAGTTCTTCCCTGGGGGCGGCCTGCAGAGAGAAACCGAGAAACCGGAGGCTGGGGAGAGGCAGGGGAAGGAAGGACCCCCAGCATAGGACGGAGGAGGGAGGACACCTGAGGAGCCTTGGAGAGGCCTCACTGTAGAGGCTCTACTGTCCTGGCCTCTTTCTCTCTATGATCCTGTCCACCCAGCTGCTCCTCCCCACCTGTGCAAGCCACACCACAACATCCCCAGCATCAGAGGCAGGAGGCTCCCTGGACTCCTTGGGGCTGACCCAGCCTAGTCCATTCTACAGAGAAGAAACTAAGGCCCTGAGAGTTGGCTGGGCTCCCCTGAGACACCTCTGTGCTTCTCTTAGTGAAATATTCTCACCGCCAGGCATGGTGGCTCACGCCTCTAATCCCAGCACTGTGGGAGGCCAAGCGGGTGGATCACTTGAGGTCAGGAGTTTGAGACCAGCCTGACAACATAGTGAAACCCAGTCTCTACTAAAAATACATAAATTAGCTGGGCGTGGTGGCGGGCACCTGTAGTCCCAGCTACTTGGGAGGCTGAGGCAGGAGAATCGCTTGAACCGGGGAGGCAGAGGTTGCAATGGCCAAGATTGTACCACTGTACTCCAGCCTGGTGACAGAGTAAGACTGTCTCAAAAAAAAAAAAAAAAAAAGAAAAGAAAAAAGAAAAGAAAAGAAAAGTTCTCACAATGAAGCAGCCATGGGTCCCTTTCTGAGGTCCCTTTCTGCAGAGGACCCCTAGTTCTCTAGGTAGAGGTGAAGCCAGTACAGGGGTACCACATTGGCCCTGCAGCTCTGATTAACTTGCTGCGCTGTGGGCATGAGTCCCAACTTGTACCATGGGGGCTGGGAGAAGAGTAAGACCATGCCCCATCCACTTTAGATCATGAGACAACAAGTTAGAACAACAAGGATGTTGCTGGTTCCAGGCCATGCAGCTTTGTGGACACAAGATCATGTCACGCAAGGAAGGAGTCAGGCTTGACCATCGCAGGGGCGCTCAGAAACTTGGCCAGGAGCTAGCCGAGTGTGATGTCTCAATCCTGTAATCCCAGCACTTTGGGAAGCCAGGGCGGGCAGATCACTTGGGGTCAGGAGTCTGAGATCAGCCCAGGGCAGGCGGATCACTTGAGGTCAGGAGTCTGAGACCAGCCGGGCCAACATGGTGAAGCCCCGTCTCTACTAAAAATACAAACATCAGCCAGTGCAGTGGCATGTGCCTGTAGTCCCAGCTACTCTGGAGTCTGAGGCTGAGGCAGGAGAATTGCTTGAACCTGGGAGGCAGAGATTGCAGTGAGCCAAGACTGTGCCACTGCATTCTAGCCTGGGGGACACAGCAAGATTCTGCCTTAAAAAAAAAAAAAAAGAAAAAGAAAGAAAGTTGGCCAGGAGCCATCCAGGACCCTGGGTCCCCAGACCATCCTTATCCTCATTCTGACAGCTGGCGGGAGGTTGGGGAGGGGTGTGGCTATCAGAGGACCCAGAAGTTGCAGGACTGGATCCCCTCTTCCCCTGTCTGGTGCAAAACGGCGGCCTGGGGAGAATGGTACCAGGCTGGAGATATCCCAGGGAGTTGGGCCACTTTTCCAGGCAGACCAGCAACAGTGTCCCCTGTCACCCTGGCGCCAGCCCTCCATGGCACCACACAGCATGTCTGAGGGGCCCCTTCAGCTCCCAGGCCTGGGGGGTTCTTGACACATCCCTGTCTGATGCTTACGCATCTCCCGATCTTCTCTGCCAAGGGACCCCCAGCTTCTGCTTGAACTCTCCCACTAGTAGGTGAGTCATGACCCAGGGAGGCAGCCCCCATCCCATTATCCCAGTTGAAGGTGGCTGCGCCCAAGGGTTGACCCACAGCGGGTCACAGACAAAAACCTGAAAAACAGAGTTGATGCCAAAGAGATGATGAGACCAAAACAGTGAGAAGTCTCAGTTTCACACCTTGGCGCATGAAACACAGCAGGTGCTTAACCCATGCTAGACTTCACAGACTCTCAGAGCCATAGCTGCTGGCCACCCCTCTAACCCCCCAGCCGCAATGACACCAAGCTCTTCTAAGGACCTCTACTTTGGCAAAATCAACACTTGTTCCATCTCCGTGTGTCCCCGTCCCTGACAGGCACAAGATCACCAAGCTCACCCCTTCCTTCCCCTTCTGCCCACCCCCCTAGGGGTGCCCTGGCACAGCCCAGGGGCCACATGCCCAGAAGCCGGGCTCCTGCACTTACCACGGTGCTGTATTCCACCTGCACCTCTCTTGGTGGTGCTGGTTCTTCCTGCAGAGGCCATGACAGCAGCTCCAGATTCGCGTAGTGCAGCTCACTCTGTTCGGCAGCCTGGGTGGGTGGGAGGTCCCAGGTGGGTGTCCACGGAGCCCTGCAGCCTCTGTCCCTGCATCTCTGCATGTGTCTCCCCTTCCTCTATGCTCTGAGCGCCTCAGCCCCCACTTCCCCTTCCTGCCTCCACCCCACTCCGTCCAGTAGTTGAATGCTCCCCAGGTCAGCTCCGCTAGGAGGGCCTCCCTTCATTCCATTTGCCCTGTTTGGGAGGGGACAGGCTGGCCAGGACTCAGAGCAAGACCCAGTGACCACATCTCCCAGCATCGTTCGTCCTGCTCTGGGCGAGCTCCCCGTTCCATGCATCCACCATCCATCCTCCATTGGCCGATGGGACTGTCCAACTCCTCAGCATCCTCTGTACCCTCCACCCAGCCACCTGCTACACCTCCTGCTGAAGCCCCCCTTACCTGCTTGGGCTTCTGGGACAGCTCTGAATGCTCACCAGCTAGAGATAAGAGGAGAGGAAGGAGGTTGAATCCTGGAGCAAGGGCCAGGATGGAAGGTCCTACAAGCCTTCTGGGAAAAGGCCTTTCCCTAGAGACCTCAGCCCTGGGGACCTATCCCTTCAGGCCTGAAGCATGGTAGGAATTCAAGAGTTTGTTGAGTGAGTGAATTAGTGACTTAGTAAATGAATGAATGAACACAGGATGAGTGAATAAATAGAGAAATAGAAAGATCCCAGCTGGGCTGGGCATGGTGGCTCATGCCTGTAATCCCAGCGCTTTGGGAGGCCGAGGAGGGCAGATCACCTGAGGTCAGGAGTTCAAGACCAGCCTGGCCAATATGGTGAAACCCTGTCTCTACTAAAAATGCAAGTATTAGCTGGGCGTGGTGGCACATGCCTATAGTCCCAGCTACTTGGGAGGCTGAGACAGAATTGCTTGAACCTGGGAGACGGAGGTTGCAGTGAGCTGAGATCACGCCACTGCACTCCAGCCTGGGCAACAGAGTGAGACTCTGTCTCAAAAAAAAAAAGAAGAAAGATCCCAGCTGGAGGAGAGGAACCAAAGCAAGCTCTCAATGCGGGATCTCACATAAATGTTACCAGGGGAGGAAGGATACCACTGAAAAACCCTGTACATCTGGGGCTTAGGGCTGCATCAGACTGTGGGAAGTTGCTGGGGGCCTTTGCTCCCATCCCTGTGCCTGAGGTCTGCCCCCCCAGACAGCCCACCTGCCTGCTGCCCCGGGCCGTAGGGAAGGAGGCCTGACAGCCCCAGGTACCCCAGCTCAGGCTCACACAGCCCTTGGCTCCCGGCACCTGCTCTGTAGGGGTGCTGCCTGTGAGTACAGCCCTGTACACCCTGACCCTTTCACCCCGGGAGCCCGGACCAGGTGGGCAGTGGGTGACACACACGCCGCTAATGCCCTTGGTTAGGTCCACAGCCAGGTAACCAGAGTCCACTGCACTGGATGCCACGGGGAGAGACACTGTCCACCGCTTGGGGGGCCCCCAGAATCAAAGGGGAGGGGTCCACAGTTGACACACACGAGACCACATATAGTGATGGGCTTGCTGAGCCGCAGCTGACCTAACGGAGCACGCAGTCGGGTACTCTGGGGTGCGAAGTGCTCTGCTTCCAAATGTTGTGTGCAGGCACCATGCCACCCTCTCTGTCCCCACCTGGGACAGATGTTCTGATGGGAAGGGGAAAAAGAGCTGGTGGGGAAGAGACAGGAATTCAACGCCAGGGAAGGAGGGTGGTAGTGAAAAGGTTTGGGGGAGCCAGCCGCAGGGGAAGCTCACTGAAGGTAAGACCCAGTCTACCCCAGTCACAATGGTGTCCCCAGGGCCCAGCATAGGCCTGGCACACAGTAGGTGCTCAGGACAGCTTTGTTGTATGAATGAATGAATGAATGAATGAATGACAAAGGTGGGCTGGGGGAAAGAGTGGGGAGTAAGTGTGATAAGGCAGGCATCAGGCTCCACACAGGGCAAGGGGAAGTCAGTCCTGGCCACACAGTCAGGGGATCGGGCACGGATTTGCAAAGCAGGGGACAGAGAGCCAAAAATGCTTGAATAGAAAGCGTCTATCTTGTTATGAGGATGGGTTAAAGGAAGCTTAAGACACTGGTAAACTCTGCAGTCAGCAGTCTGTGATTTTTAGAACATTTAATAGCTGGGAACATGGTACTATATATATATATATATATATATATTT
>NW_012110918.1:10145901-10153091 GCF_000951035.1 Colobus angolensis palliatus | reverse complement strand
CCTGGGTGGTGGGGGGTCGAGGCTGGAGCAAGCCAAGATCATGCCACTGCACTCCAGCCTGGGTGACAGAGTGCGACTCTGTCTCAAAATAAAAAAAAAAAAGAGAGAAAAAGAAAACAAGAAATCATAGATGCATTTATAAAGGCATAGAAAAAAAGACTGGAAGGACATACCTCAGGTGCCAGTGGCTGGTTTTCTCTAGGTGGTGGGGTTTTTAGTTATCATTGATGATGGGGGATTTATTTCCTTCTTTGTGCTTTTACTCATTTTTCAAACTTCCTACAATAATCACATACATCCTTCTTAAGGGAGGAGTGAGAGCCTTTCTGGGTGAAAGGGCACAAAGGAAACCGAAAGGGACTCAGAACTCAAACAACCCAGTGGCGTCCACGTGCGTGCTGAAGTTTAGACTGGGGTTGCCAGAAAATGACATAAGCAAAGCAGACGGGAAAGAGGAAGTGATTTTCTTCCCATACACCCTGTACAGATCTACTGTAGCTGATTTCTCCCCCAAAAGCCTGGGCTCCACGGGAGGCACTGGGGGTGCATGTGAGCAATGCTCCCCACCAAGTATGCACCAGCCTATCCTGCAGCTATGGGTGGGACAGGATAACCCCATCTCTTCCCATCCCAGTCTCACTGCAGTCTTGGAAGGCTTTGGACAAAGATTTCCCTGAGAATCTTCTGCCCATGGAATCTTGAATTCTCCAAACAGGGAGGAAGTTTCAGGCTTACACTTGACCTTGGCCAGGAATCTGCTCTCCTAGAGGACTGGTGGCCACACCTCCACTTGTTCCTCCGTTCCTGTGCTTATTCAGTTCGCCTATCAGGTATTTATTGAGCACCTACTTACTGAGTGCCAAGAGTTCTTGTTCTCTCTTTTAATCTGAGCTCAGAGGAGCGCAGCTGGACTAGAGGTTGCCTGGATCCCCCTGGGGTGCCCATTGTGGCTGGAGATATTGAGTAACACATTAATTTGATGAATATTGGTTCTGTACCTCCTTGAAGCACACGCCTGTGGGAAGACAGGTGAGGACGCCAGCAATGACAATCTGGTTTCCAAAAGGCTGTGACAGCAGAGTTATAGCCAGGAGGGGTCCCAAGTCACTCTTTGGAGTCAAAGAAAAGGTCCCAGAGAAAAGAAAGTCTGAGGACCACCATTGGAGTCCACTGGGAGTGAGCTGGGGAGAGAGGGCAGGGGAGGCCCTCCAGGTGTCCAGAGCAAACCCAGAAGGAGAGGAGAGGCTGAGGTTGAGGCTCTCATTAAAGAAGATATAAGAAGTTGGCTTCCAGGGTGCACGGATGGGGAGAGGGAGGTGGGGAGGGCCAGATGATGGAGGGCCGTGACTCCTGGAGAGACCTGGACTTTTAATGGTGGGGGAGATCATGTAAGGGTTTATTTTACTGTATAGACACGGGGGTCTTGTTGTGTTACACAGGCTGGTCTTGAATTCCTGGGCTCAAGCAATCCTCCCATCTCAGCCTCCTGAGTAGCTGGAACTACAGATGCACATCACTGCACCCAGGTCACCATGCCAGGGTTTTAAACAGAAGAGGATCATTGCTTCATGGGCCAGCCACCCTTGGGCTGCCAATGGGAATGCCTGCTGCTAGGGAGCCACCTCCCACAGCCTGTAACCACCACGCACAAGGATGCCTCCTCTGGGACCTGCTCTGTAGGATCACCCAGGGTGTACGGTCTGGGTGTCGCATTTGATAGCAGTACTGTGAGACGAGGACATAGCTTTGAAGATGAGTGTCTGTGGTCAAGGCCTGACCACCCCAGGTGGGGCAGAGGGGTGTGGGGAGCCAACTCACCTTTGATCCGTTTCTGAAACATCCTCCAGGCTAGCAGGGAGGCCCCCATCAACAGAAGCAGCAACAATGCCAACAGGGAGAGGAGCAGCGGGAGCCTGGAGGAGGCACAGGGTGGTGAGGGTGGGGCGAATTGCCTTCTCCAATTAATTTTTTTATTTTTATTTTTATTTATTTATTTTTGAGACAGGATCTGGCTCTGTTACCCAAAGGAGGCTGGAGTGCAGTGGTGATCATGGCTTACTGCAGCCTTGAACCCCTGGGCTCAAATGATCCTCCTGCCTCAGCCTCCTGAGTAGCTGGGTCTACAGGCACAGGCCACCACGGCTAATTTTTAAATTTTCTGTAGAGATGCAATCTTGCTATATTGCCCAGTATGGTCTCAGACTCCTGGGCTCAAGCCACCCTCCTGCCTCAACTTCCCAAAGTGCTGGGATGACAGGCATGAGCCAACATACCTGGTCTCCTTCTCTAACTTTTTAAGTAGATAGATACGGTCAATTAAAAAAAAATAGACAGTATAAAGCTTCCTTTCTACACACCCCCCATTTACACATTCCCCAATTTCCCCATATACACACACATGCTGTTCTTACGAACCTTCCAGACTTTATGTGTATACAAGCAAATACAAATGTACGGGATTTCCCTTCTCTTTTCACACAAAGGAGGCCTCCTCTAACACTATTCTGGTTTTACTTTACAACACATCTTAGAGGTCTTTCCATGTCAGTGCATAAAGAAGTCCCTCACTCTTTCCTATAGCTGCAGGGTATTCCAACACATGTATAGACTGTGATTTATTTAAATGTTCCCTCTGAATGGGCATTTCCTCCAGTCCTTTGCAATGGTAAACGTTGCTTATAAATCACCTTGCAGCTCCACCTTTTCACACCCGACCAGGCAGCAGCAGATTGACCAGGAGGCTGACGCAGCCCAGCTTCAGGCCCCTCCATTGCTTGGGCCCCTTCCTGCATGCCTACGTTTGCATTCATAATTTTGTCATATTTTTCTTAGATTACCCACCCAATAACCCACCCTGCAAATTGCACAACCTTCAGGCCCCACAGAACCCAGTGCTGCCACCTATGCGTCTCTACAGGGTAAGCTTCTGGAAGTGGCAGGTTCAAGCCTGAACTTTGCCTTGTCTTATATGTTGGCAGAAGCCTGTAGAGGGGTTTCTGGGTGTTGTCTAGTAAAGAATCTGGCTGGCCTTTGTCCCCAGCTCTTAGGAGGGAGGCTCTAAATCCTTGGAATTTCCCAAGAACTAGGAGTGTCTTTGTTGTTCATGAATCACACCTGGACTTTGGTAAGAGATGAGACAATAGGATGGGGCTGGTCACCAGAAAGACCAACCACGTAATTAGAGATTTGGAGCCCTGAGCCGGCTCAACCTCCCAAAGAGGGATTGGAGGTGGAGACAGTTCAATCACATCATACCTATGTAATCAAACCCCAATAAAAACTCTGGACACCAAAGCTTAGAGGATCTTCCTGGTTGATAAGTATATTGAGGTGCAGCGGGGAGGGTGCAGGTGATGCTCCCTGATTTTAGCTGGAGAGGGCACAGAAACTGTTTGGGATCCTCCCAAGCCTTGTCTTATGTGTCTCTACATTGGCTGGTCCTCATCTTTATCCTTTATCCTTTATGATAAAACTGTAACTATAATACTTTCCAGAGTTCTGAGTCTAACAAATTATTGAACCTGAGGGGGTCCTGGGAACCCCCAAATTTGCAGCCAGTTGGTCAGAAGTGTGGTGGCCTGGGGATCCCCAAAGTTCAACTGGCATCTAAATCAGGGCGGTCTTGTGGATATGGAAGCTCTTCACCTGTGGGGTCTGCACTAACTCTGGGTAGCTAGCACCAGGATTGAATTGTGGGGTTTTGGGCTTGAATAGGGAGTCCGTGAATCCCAGAAATGGTTTGTGACTGCACGTGTTTTTCTGAGGAGAGTGTCCCTAGATGTCAGATTCTATGTGGGGTTGGTGACCCCCCAAAGAGGTTAAGAACCACTATTTAGAGAGGAGAACTCAAGGCTTTGGAGTCACATAAACCAGAATTGGAAGCTTAGCCTTAGCCTCTTGTAGCCACTTGACTGGGCAAATTGCTTAACCTCTCTGAGTCTCTGTTTACTCATCTGAAAAACAGGGATTGATGTGGGTTGGCTGTGTCCCCACCCAAATCTCATCTTGAATTGTAGCTCCCATATAATTCCCATGTGTTGTGGGAGGGACCCGGTGGGAGATAATTGAATCATGGGGGTGGTTTGCCCCACACTGTTCTCGTGGTAGTGAATAAGTCTCACGAGATCTGATGGTTTTATAAGAGGAGACCCCTTTTGCTTGGTTCTCATTCTCCGTCTCGCCTGCTGCCACGTAAGACATGCCTTTCGCTTTCCACCTTGATTGTGAGGCCTCCTCAGCCATGTGGAACTGTGAGTCCATTAAACCTCTTCCTCTTTATAATTTATCCAGTCTCGGGTATGTCTTTATCAACAGTGTGAAAACAGACTGATATCGGGAATGACGATAGTACAGGGCTGCAGTGAAGGGCAAATGAGAGCACTCACGTGAAGCATCTAACACGGTCCTCCTAGGATGTCACCAGCCCTCAGTAACTATCAGTTTCCTTCCATCTGCCCCCCGACTTCTCCCCGATCTGAGCCCCCTTCCAAAGCCAAGGGCAGGTCCAAGCCGGGGTGTACAGACTGTGGCTTCCAACCTGGGCCTGGGGCAAAGGGAGCGATGCACACCTGTGGCTGACCCACATGGCTGAGGTCCCCGCCCTGGGCTCCTCCCCGCACAGGGCCCCCTCCATGTCTCAGGGGCTAGGGTGCTTACTGTGAGCTCACGACCTCCTCATTTTCCTTCCGGTTGCTGGTACTGTGGGTGGCACTCACTGCAAACATGGAAGTGGATGATACAGATGGAAATACAGTTGTGATTGTTGAGGTCTTGGCTGCAGTGATGCTTGTAGGTGGCATTGACGTTGATGCTGGTGGCAAAACCACATCATCAGACCCAGGGAGCCGTCCTCTGGCTCTCCCACCACTCAGGATGCCTTTTTGGTTTGATTTCACACAAAATGTCCACTCAGGAAGGGGGCAGGTTGCAGGACCCTGTGGCCAGAGTCTCTCCAGGACCCTCCTGGGCCAACTGGGCATTTCTGAAGAGGACGCAGGTGCCACTCCCAATGGTCCTGATTTTCCATCCTGCTGATGAGGGTCCAGGTCTCCTGCAAGCCTCCCTGCTGCAGAGGAGTCTGTCTACACTGCAAATCTGACCCATCTTGTGCTAAGGCTCCCCCTGAGGGCAGCAGCTTCCCGTCTGGCCCCCTCTGTGTAGCCTCTCTGTGCAGCCCCACCCTTCCCCCACGCAGCTGCACTTCCATGGAGCTGAGCCACAGGTGCGCTCCTGGCTCCTTCACAGGCAATGCTCTCTCAGCCCCCCTGTCAGCGGACCCTCCCCTTCTTCAATACTGGGCAGACATGTCGGCTGCTCCAGGAGAGACGCCCTGACTGTGTTCCCCTGGCCCCCACCTCTCTCTCTCTCTCTCTCTCTCACACACACACACACACACACACACACACACAGTCGGCTTCACGTCTCTGACCTGATTCCTGCCCCAACAATTCCAACCTGAGCCTGTTTAGGCGCTGAGGGAAGGAGGGGCTCACCTGGCAACACGGACACCTCAACCTGGACATAGGGATCATGAAGGTCTTGGAGCCACGGTGTATCCACCCCACACCAGTATGTGCCTGCGTCCTCCTCTGTGAGGCTCTCCAAGGTCACTGTGAAGCTGAGATTTGCAGGACAGTCCCTGATGGACACTCTGCCTTTCACTTTTCCTGCTGGCTTTTTGGTCTCCACAATCTTGTCACATCGGAGAACCCATGGTGATCTGCACCAGTATTTGTTGAGAGTCTTGTGTTTCTCCTCATACCAACACTGCACGCTCAGGGATCCCCCCACGGGGCCGTACACGGTGCCGGGGCCTCTCAGAGCAAAACAGCCTGGAAAACACAAGCCCGAGTCCTGGCTCTTCCTCAGATAAGCCTGGTCAAGGGTGCCCTGGGGTCAGGGCCGCATGGACCCTGGGGGTGTGGAGGAGGTAGTGGCAAGCAGGCAGACCTTGTCCACCCAGAAGCGGGGACTGAGAGGCTCCCTCCATGCACAGGTGGAAATGGGACAGAGGCTTTCCATGGAGACTGGAAGAGCTCAGGCTGGGTGCCCTGGGGTCACCTCCTCCAAAGATTCCCCGACTGCACATCAGCACCCCCAGCCCTCAGCCCCTGACTCCTTCACCTCATATCAGCTCCATCAGCCAGAATTGCACCTTGAACATTCTCTTTTCTGCTCTCCCACCCCCAAGATTTTGCTCATAGCAGCCTCTTTCTCCAGCCCCCTGCCTCCTTTCCCTTACCCTTCCCACCCCTCACCCACCAGGGGCCTCCTGCTTCCAAACCTGCCAGGACCATGAGAACTCGTGCCTCAGCACCTGCCCTCCCAGGAGGGCCACCCCAGCTCTGGGCACTCCAGCAAGAGGAAGATCAGCCCTCATATTGATCTGGTCCCACCAGGGGGGCAAACCTGGGCAGTAATGGGGTAGTCAAGCCATTTTAACAAGAATACTGGCTGGGTACAGTGGGTCACGCCTGTAATCCCAGCACTTCGGTAGGCAAAGGCGGGTGGATCACTTAAGGCCAGGAGTTCAAAACCAGCCTGGCCAACATGGTGAAACCCGTCTCTACTAAGAATACAAAATTTAGCCGGGTGTGGTGGTGCACACCTGTAATTGCAGCTACTGGGGAGGCTGAGGCACGAGAATCTCTTCAATCCCGGAGGCAGAGGTTACGTTAAGCTGAGATCGCGCCACTGCACTCCAGCCTGAGTGACAGAGCAGAGACTCCTTCTCTCGAGTCACAAACACAGAACGCTCACTGACAAAAACTTCAGTTCATCCTGTGTCTTAGTTTGCCCAGCTCTCCTAGACTTAAATCTCAGAAATAAATGAGCTTCCTTGAAAATTATGTCTACCATTTTCCCAAATAATTCTCAGATGCAAAGCGGGGAGAGTAAGGTGATGGCTCAAAGCTAGTGTCGGCCGCCAAGCAGAGGACACATGGCCCCTGCCCAGGGCAGATGGGCATGTGCCCGCTGGGCAGTTATGTGTGCAGAGTCTCACTGCCCTTGTAATTCTGTGGCCCTATATGGGCCGGGGATGGCGGGAGGAGGGCTTGTTCTCCTTTCCTCGGGTTAGAACTTTTTTTTTGAGGTGGAGTTTTGCTCTGTCGCCCAGGCTGGAGTGAAATAACAGGATCTTGGCTCACTGCAACCTCCACCTCCCGGATTCAAGAGATTCTCCTGCCTCA
>NW_012110918.1:10114474-10145851 GCF_000951035.1 Colobus angolensis palliatus | reverse complement strand
GCTCTGTCGCCCAGGCTGGAGTGAAGTGGTGGGATCTCGGCTCACTGCAACCTCCGCCTCCTGGGTTCAAGTGATTCTCCTGCCTCAGCCTGCTGAGCAGTTAGGATTATAGGCGTCCACCACACCCAGATAATTTTTGTGTTTTTAGTAGAGATGGGGCTTCATGTTGGCCAGGTTGGTCTTGAACTCCTGACCTCAGGTGATCTGCCCGTCTTGGCTTCCCAAAATGCTGGGATTACAGGCATGAGCTACTGTGCCTGGCCAAAACTCTTTAATTTTACTTACTGTTTCAAATGCTTCAATCTCCACACACATGAGACTTTGAGACCACGCTAATGAAAGCCCCAGGTGGGCAGGGGTCTCCTTCTCATACCTTCAATGTCTGCAGGTGCCTCACACATGGTAGGCCCTCTCTAAAAACTTCAGTGCAAGCTCCTCCTCGACCCCATTGGCTCCACACCCAGCCCACGGCTGCCCAGAGATGACAAGCTCCTCGGTGCCTCTCCCAGAGGCCCATCCAAACCTCTCCTCACCTGGATGAACAGATCCCCCTGCAGGGAAGGCCTTTCTAAGCTTGCCACAGGTGTGATGTTACCTGAGACTCTCAGCGGCAATTGCCAGGACAAAGAGAAAGAACCTCAGAACCATCTGCGTTTACATCTCTACCCTATTACGTATCAGCTGTGTGTTCCGGGGCAAGTGAGTTAACCTCTCAGAGCTTCAGACACCTCGCCTATAAAGTGGTGACAATTGTCCCTGACTCATATGGCCTTTGCGGGTGTTAAATGAGATCACAGGTGTAAAACATCTGGTAAACAACATTAGGTTGAATCACATGAAATGGTTGATATTCAACCTTTTGACCAAGACAACAGGGTTTCACATGACTTGAGCTAATAAAACTAGATAACCTTTGGGCTGGCCTAAATAAGACATGACAAGAGAAAAGGACCATAGATGAAGAAAGAATGAAGAGTCAAGATATTATTTTGCAGAAATTCCCTACAGAAAATTCATAAACTTGGATGAATGTGATTTCCTAGAAAAACACAAATCACTAAAATGGACACATATTAAGTGCTTAATAAGTAAATGGAGCCTGGGCAACATGGTGAGATCCCATCTCTACAAAAAAATACAAAAATTAGCCAGGTGTGCTGGTGTACACGTGTGGTCCCAGTTACTCAGGAGGCTGAGGTGGGAGGATCACTTCAGCCCAGGAGATTGAGGCTGCACTGAGCTATGATTGCATCACCGCACTTCAGCCTGGGTGACAGAGTGAGACCCTGACTCCAATAAATAAATAGGCCAGGTGCAGTGGCTCATGCCTGTAATCCTAGCACTTTGGGAGGCCAAAGTGGGAGGATTGCTTGAGCCTAGGCGTTTGAGGCCAGCCTGGGCAACGTGGTGAGACCCTTATCTCTACCAAAAATACAAAAAATTAGCCAGGCATGGTGGCATGTGCCTGTATTCCCAGCTACTGAGGAGGCTGAGGCAGGAGGATCACTTGAGTCCAGGAGGTGGCGGTTGCAGTGAGCTGTGATCACACCACTGCACTCCAGCCTGGGCGACAGAGTGAGACCCTATCTCAAAAAATAAATAAATACTGTCAGTTCCCAGCCCACCTTCACCCAAGATACTGTTCCTGCTCCCTGTCCTGACCCGATTTCCTGCCTCTCCTGGGCTGCGAATCGTCATCTTTCTTTGTCCACGTTTTGGCTTCTCTCCTGACCTCAGTGACTCCACCATCTCTGCCCACAGCACCCAATCCTGTCTCTCGTCCTACCTCCAGTGTCTGACTTCCCTTTGGATTTAGTCTCTCTCCCCCCCCCCTTTCTCTCTCTGTTGCTCTCTCTCTTTCTCTTTCTCCTAATTAACTTCTTTCCTCTGAAATCTTGGATAAAAAACTGTCACCCAATCTCCCCAAAGCTCTGCCCTATCTGTCACCCAATGACAGCTCTCCCGCAATGACACCCAATGAAGGTGTCATTATAATTTAGAGATTGCAAAGTGTCAGAAAACCCTCCGTTTACTTCCCCACTTACCTGGAACGACCACACGGATCCCCAGTGCTCCCACGCTTGTGTTTGTGTGCTTTCTCTCCTCCAACCCGAATCACTACCCCCAACCCCTCCAATCACAAACAGGAGACTGGGGACCACCTTGGGGCCAGGGTCCTCTACCAGGATATTCCTCTGTCGTCTTAATGTTTTCCTTTAAGATCACAGAGTCTTGACCCATTAACTCTCAGATAAATGACTGAACTGTCCAACTCAAGAGGTCAGAAGAGGAGCACACACGCACATACACAACACGGAACACACACACACACAACACAGAAAGCACAAGGTCATCTTTCACGAATTGGTGAATTCACAGAAATCGGTGAATTAAGAAACAGAAAAACAGTGGAGTTAGTATATACATTAATAAATGGATTTTTTTTGTAAGGGGTAAATGACTAACTATTTTATTTTATTTTTTTGAGACAGAGTTTCGCTCTTGTCGCCCAGGCTAGAGTGCAGTGGCATGATCTCGGCTTACTGCAACCTTGGCCTCCTGGGTTCAAGCGACTCTCATGCCTCAGCCTCCCGAGTGGCTGGGACTACAGGGTGGGTGCTACCATGCCTGGCTAATTTTGTGTTTTTAGTAGACACGGGGTGTCACCATGTTGGCCAGGCTGGTCTCAAACTCCTGACCTCAAGTGATCCACCCGCCTTGATCTCCCAAAGTGTTGGGATAACAGGCGTGAGCCAACATGCCTGGCCTCAAACAATTAATTGGACTAGTGGGTAGCCAGACCAAAAAAAAAAAAGAAGACACAGACATAAAATTCAAAAGAAAAATAACAGTTTAATTTGCAATTCTCTACAAGTAAGTCTGTAAATCTGGACGACACTGATGATTTTTTAGGAAAATATAAATTCTCAATGTAGGCCAAGAATAGACATTTTTTTTTTTAAGAGACAGGATCTTGCTATATTGCCCACGCCAGTCTTGAACTCCTGGTTCAGGCTATCCTCCCACCTCAACCTCCCAAAATTCTGGGATTACAGGTGTGAGCCACTGCACCCAGCTAGTTATTTAGACCAGCTAGTTATTATGACTGTTATTAAGAAATTATTTCCCTTCCATCAAAAGAAAAGAAGTGAAACTCAGTTTTACAAGTTAGTTCTTTCAAAACTTCAAGGAACAAATAATTTCAGTTTTATTTAAACACTTGCAGAGAACACAGAAACAGGGAGATCTCCCTAATTCTTTTCATGAAGTCAGCAAAATATATCAAGACAAACATCTGACTAGATCTCCTAATGTAATTTACCTCCTTCATAGCTGAAAGGATAAAAATAATAATAATTTCTATAGATAATAAAATGGTATTTTGTGGGGGCCTGGAGCAGTGGTTCACGCCTATAATCCTACCACTTTGGGAGGCCAAGGCTGGCAGATTGCCTGAGCTCAGGAGTTCGAGACCACCTTGGGTAACATGGTGAAACCCTGTCTCTATTAAAATACAAAAAATTAGCCAGCAGTGGTGGCAGGTGCCTGTAATCCCAGCTACTCAAGAGGCTGAGGCAGGAGAATTGTTTGAACCTGGGAGGTGGAGGGTGCAGTGAGCAGAGATCAAGCCACTGCACTCCAGCACTGGGTGATAGAGTGAGATTCTGTCTCCGAAAAAATAAATAAACAAAAATAAAATAAAAAATGTTTTGTAGGAGCCAGGGGTGGTGGTTCATGCCTGTAATCCCAGCAGTTTGGGAGGACAAGGTGGGAGGATCCTTTGATCCCAGGAGGTGGAGGCCAGCCTGGGCAACATGGTAAGACCCTGTCCCTAAAGAAAATTAAGAATCCAGCTGGGTGTGGTGGCACACACCTGTAGTTTCAGCTACTGGGGAGGTTGAGGTGGGAGGATCTGGAAGTTGGAGGCTGCAGTGAACTGTGATTGCACCACTGCACTCCAGTTTGGGTGATGGGGGGAGACCCTGTCTCAAAACATAAAAATGCTGGCCAGGCTTGATGGCTCACACCTGCAATCCCAGCACTTTGGGAGGCCAAGGCAGGTGGATCACCTGAGGTCAGGAGTTTGAGACCAGCCTGACCAACATGGAGTAACCCCATCTCTACTAAAAATACAAAATTAGCCAGGCATGGTGGTGCATGCCTGTAATCTCAGCTACTCAGGAGGCTGAGGCAGGAGAATCACTTGAATCCGGGAGGTGGAGGTTGCAGTGAGCCAAGATTGCATCATTGCACTCCAGCCTGGGCAACAAGAGCAAAACTCTGTCTCAAAAATAAATAAATAAATAAATAAATAAAAGTAAAAATGTTTTGTGGATAGTCATTAGTGGATCCCTTCTTCCTACTACTGAGAAGCTCTGGGCCTTTTCCCCTGAGTCAGAGACAAGGCAGGGACAACCACCACCACTGCATCCACTGGGCCTCATTCTGGCTGTACCAGCCAATGAGTCAATGGGAGAAAGAGAAACAGATATGAGACAGGAACTGAAAACTCCCCGTGCACATCAATCCTATGGAAACAAGAACACCCAAGAGAATCGCAGGAACACCGGTCATGGGAGGATGACCCGTTTCCAAGTCAAGACACCAAAAGTAATAACCTTCCCACAGACAAGTAGTTAGCAAATATAATTGCAGAAAACCTCCAGTCTGTAAGGAAAGCAACCAAAAAGACATCAAATATCCTAGAACTAGGCCTGAGGAGTCTGCACAGGACCTGTCTGAGGAGAGTGGTGGATGTGACTGAAGGCACAGCGGGTGACTCTGCGGGAGGAAGCCCTGTGCTTGGACAGGGAGGGCTCAACCCCACGCTTCTCTGCCCGGCCTTTTCCCTCCTCACCCTCCCTACCGCCTTTTCTGTCCCCTCTGTCCCATATGCCCTTCTTGGAGAGGACTGACCGCTGGTTCTCAGGCCCACGCAAGGGCTAACCCCAGCCAGGCCTGCCTCGGGACTTCCCCTGCTCAGGCTCCAGCCGCTGGACTGCCCTGGTTAAATCTCCACATTCTAGAGACTATTGACCGGCTCCCCACTCCCACCGTACCTCCCCCACCGCCCCACCCCTCCTCCACACCCTGCACCCAGTAAGCCAGGCATCTCCCCCACCCTCCCCACATGTGCCTCGCAGTCAGTGGCTGCCACTCTCCACCCATGCTGCCTCTCGTCCCTCCTCCTGTAAGAATTCAGCTGAAAACCTAAAAGGTTGCTTTTCTGCACCAACCCCTTATCACTCGCCCCACTGTGGTTCAGCCAAGGTACGTGGGTGCAGAGCGGGGAGAGGCTCTGGCTCCTTCCTCTCCCAGGCGTGTGGCCCTTCATCTGTCCATCTTATGTGGTGGACAGAGCGCAACCCGTTCTGCGTTCTGCACGGAGTCCAGACTCGGGGTGTCTCGTGTGACACCTGCCCCTCGGCCCTGCCCCTCGCACCCTCCCTCCCTGATGCAGACTTTCCAGGGCAGGGAGCCTCTTACCTGGGACCCAGAGCAGCAGCAGAACCCAAGGCAGCCACATGGTCCCTCCCCCAGCACAGGCGGCACTTGCAGCGCCAGGCCCCAGCTGGACCCGAGGGGAGAGTCACGACTCCAAGGCCCCGACTTCTGCTTTTCTTGGTGCCGCACTGCTTCCTTGTTCAGCTTCTTTTGGTTCTATTCCTGGAGCCGGTCAGAAAATGGAGGAAGCTGGCGAGCCCCGGCTAAGCCTCCCCTGGGAACGGCACGTCCTCCTTAACCCAGGTTGAGGAACCTTAATGCAGGTTCCTCTTGTTATTTCTAGTAATGAGACCTCTCCCGGTAGTGATTCTGCAGCTTGCAGGACTGCTCCCCGACTCTCACACTCCCCGGGTCTCCTTCTAGTGAAGGCCCAATAACTCCTCCCTCCTTTCCTTGTAGTCAAGATGGGCAACCCTGGGGGAGGGGCCCGCTGAGCCGGCTCCTCTCACCCTCGGTGGTGCCCACGAGGAGGCTGCCGGGGGGAACTCCCCTTTCCTGAGTCCCTTCCCTGAGTCCCTTGGGGGTTCAGGCCTGGGCTTCGGGGCTTAGGGAAGGGGAGTTGTCATCGTGGCCCCAGAGTCCCTGAATGGTTCCTAGTCTTGGAAATGTATTCAACTGGACACGGAGGTCCTCCAGCCATGCCTTCCTTTCTATATAGCCCCACTGGAGCCAGCTGGGGGCTGGGCACAGAGCAGGGACTCAGTGAGCCTGGAAGGACCCCTTTCTTTCCTGATCCACACGGAGTTCAGACTCTAAACACACATACTCACTCACACTTACACACACACTCACACATTCACACATACACTCACAGCCACACACATTCACAAACTCACATACACACACAAACACACACACACGTATTCACACACACAAACACATTCACAAACACATATACACATTCATACACTCACACACACGCTCACATATACACACTCACACAAACACACACACATTCACACATACACTCACACCACACACATTCACAAACTCACATACACACAAACACACACTCACGTATTCACACACACATACACACAAACACATTCACAAACACATATACACATTCATACACTCACACACACGCTCACATATACACACTCACACAAACACACACAGGCCCTCTCACCCACACACATTCACAAACTCACATTCACACACACCAACACACATTCACGCACACTGATACACACATTCACACACATTGAAACACATACACTCACAGTCACATAACGCATTTACACACATATACACCTGAAATACACTCACATACACAAACTCTCACATACACACTGACACATTCACACACAGTCACATACACTCGCAAACTCACACACAGTCTCACACACGTGCCTTGAGTAGGTGCCCCAGCTTGCACAGAATGACCAGGTGGGCACAGGAAATGCCACTCCTAATGTGTAATGCGTCACCTGGGAGCTTGCAGTCCCCAAGCTCAGAGCATCCACCCACACGGAGCTCTGTGCCAGCTATGGGATCCCAAGAATGCCCTTCCCTCTGGCTCCTTTCGGAATTTTTCACTATCCTCTTCCTTCCGGCCCCAGGAGCACCTTGCTCAGGAAGGTGTCAGGAAGCCAAGGAGACCTGTGGGCTCTGCTGCTGGAAGATTCAAGGACAGAGCGTGGGGGACATTGTGGAAATTTCCATGATGATGCAGTCATAGATTAACTAAAGTTCATTAAGATCCAAGACACTTTGGGGCCGGCCGCGGTGGCTCACTCCTGTAATCCCAGCACTTTGGGAGGCTGAGGCGGGCGGATCACGAGGTCAGAAGTTCGAGACCAGCCTGGCCAACGTGGTGAAACCCTGTCTCTACTAAAAATAAAAATACAAAAATGTGGTGGGCGCCGGCAATCCTAGCTACTCGGGAGGCTGAGACAGGAGAATTGCTTGAACCTAGCAGGCAAAGGTTGCAGTGAGCCAAGATCGTGCCATTGCCCTCCAGCCTGGGCAATAAGAGCAAGACTCTATCTCGAAAAAAAAAAAAAAAAAGATTCAGGACACTTTGGATCATGACACTGTTGAGCTGAACATAAAAATGCAGGAGATGCGTCATATTCGGTGGTTTTTGTGGCCTGATCATTGCAAAGTTTCTCAAAAATTATTTTTTGATTCAACCATGACCAAAAAGGAGCTGCTGCAGTCTTAAACATCCAGGCCAGACAGAGAAGCGGAAGGCTAAGTTCTGGCGTGGCTTGTCCACTTACTACTGAATGACCTTGAGCAAAGCCTGTGGCTTCTGTAGAACGTCAATAATGACGGCTTCTCTGTGGGAATAAATATTATAATGATTATACAAATACTGAAATGCCCGTGTTCCTTAACATCCTCAGGTCAGTTTTTCTGAGGGAATACATCTCTACTTTTGGTGAAAGGTAATAGGAAAATTGGATTCAACAGGAAGTGTGCTTCACAGATAATCTATGGGATGCAATTCTCCTTAGGCACATAGAGAAACACCTGACTTACTGCAAAGGGAGGGGATCGGGGGATCCCTTAGACCCTGCCACGCCCATCCTGCTCACCCCACCCTGTCCACAAACCCAAAGGAAGAAACAAAATGGTGCAAAATAACCACAAAACATGAGAGAATTCAGGAAGTTGCACATTCTGGCTATGTCCCGATAGCCGTCAGGTGATATGACTCGGGGAGGATGAGCTGAGGCCACAGGGCTGAGGCCCATTTCCCAGGGGTGGGGGTGGGGGGTGGTCCCACAGCAGCCACAAAACTTCTGATCAGCTCTGGAGTCTCTTCCTGGCGTGGACACACAAGCCCAGGGGCCAGTGAGGGGTGCTGGTGGTGATGTGGGGTTGGGAGCTTTCTGGGCAGACCTGCAGCAGCAGCATTGAGCCCTGTGAACCACACGATCCTCAGAAAAGATTTGTGGAGTGGATGGGCTGTGGCACTTCTCCGCAGAACTTCCCTTTTGAAAGCAGCCCAGTCTCAGAGCCACTGTCCTGCCGGGGCAGCCTGGCTGTTCCCCATCCACTCTGTTCCTTCCTCCCCTGAGCTTGAAGCTGGGAGGGCCTCAGCCTCCTGGGTGCCACTCAAGGGCAGCCCAGAGGCTGGGCACCCAGAGCTGAGAAGCGGGATCAGGGCGACGTGACTGTGGCCCCCCATTGGGACGAACAGCTTGACAGCTGCTGAGCACAGGATGGAAAGGGGGGGCAGACTGACCTCTCGGGGGAACCTGCTGCCGCTTGGTGCTCTTGCTGTGGGTACTTTGAGTTGTGTACTCAGGGTCTGAATGAGATTTGCAGAGGGAGGGGCATTAGGGAAGGACAGAGATTGGGGACTAGGAAGATCTCGCTTCCTTTCTTTCCCCAGGAGCCTGGGTGAGACCAACTGCAAGAGCCTGATGCTACCTGGGGACAGCCCACGCCCTGCCCTCCTGCCCATCTCTGGGGAAGCTTCCCCACCCCTCCTGCAGCCCCCAGAGGCTCAGGCAGCTTCAGCAACTCATGCCCCGGCACGTCCCGCGGTCCCCAGGCCATACATAGTCCACACCAGCTGGTCACGATGACTGGTTACCTGCTCTCCTGGTTGGTCCTGGGTGTATTGTGGTCAAGATGAAGAGGAAGAGGAAGCTGTAGGCAGATGTGTGGTGATCAGAGTCAGAGGCCTGGGAGCCTCAGCGTCCCACAAGGTTTCCTGTCCATGATGCCACTGCTCCATGCAGGCCCCAAACCCAATCACGCCTGTAGTCCTGGCTACTCAGGAGGCTGAGGCAGGAGAATCGCTTGAACCTGGAAGGCGGAGGTTGCAGTGAGCCGAGGTGGCGCCAGTGTACTACAGCCTGGGGTGACAGAGTGAGACTCCATCTCAAAAAAAAAAAAAAAGAACACTGGCTCCACCTTGGCTCTGTCCCCACCCCCCCATCCCTGGTTGTCTGTCCCATAACTGGTTGGCCCCAAGGGGACACATTGTGACCCTAAAAACTTAGGGTGGCAGGGAGGGGAGTGAGCAGAGACTGGACAGAGTGGAGCTGGGGTGGGCCAGATGGTGAAACTTAGCCCTGGAACAGGCAGGTTGTGGGGAGGTGCTTGAGGGGGGGGTCCCACAGTCCTGCTCCTAACTCCCACAGTGGCTGGAGCCAGGGGATGCCAATCAGGCAGTGGGACCCAGCAGCCAGGAAGGGGTGCAGTCTGCAGCCCCCTGAAGAGGCTGCTCTCCTTGGAACCCTGGTGAAGTCTGAACTGGCTGGTCACAAGCAGCCCCTGTCGCCATCTGATGGTGGCTGCTAGAGCTGCCCGCTTTCTTGGACAGGCAAATCAGTTCTTATCTCTGCAGGTCTGGAAGTGGAGAGGCGTCTGTATGCGGATCCGTCCAGACTCCCTAGCCAGTAGACCAGGAACAGGGGAAGGCTCCAGCCCCTTTGGAAGAGAATCTGAAGGCTCCAGAGGGTGAAGCCCTCCAGGGGAGAGGAGGAGTGGATGAAAAGAGAGGGAGAGGCAGAAGTCACAGGGGAGGCCTGGGCGCAGTGGCTCAAGCCTGTAATCCCAACACCTTGGGAGACGGAGGCATGAGATCACTCAAGCCTAGGAGGTGGAAGCTGCAGACAGCTATGACCGTGCCACTGCACTCCAGCCTGGGAGACAGAGAGAAACCCTGTCTCTAAAAACATAACGAAAATGTTTTAAAAAGATGTCACAGAGGAGGAAATGGCACAGTGCCCAGCCTTCAGACCAGGCCACCCAGGAGGGTCCACGGGTGCCGTGGCTTGGCCTCTGTGGTCTCTTGGGTTCCGGGTTGGCAGTTGAGGAGACCCAGGGGACTCTCAATGCCCAAGAAGGCCTGTAGCCCTGAGGCCAAACTGGGACTGTCCGGCTGCCCCAGTAGCGTAAGCAGACTGCAGCACTGTGGCTCCACTGCCTGCCTCTGATGGACTGTTCCAGGAGAGGGGAGGGGCTAGGCTGCAGGTGGGGAGTTGCCTCTAGGACTGAGAGGACAAAGGCAGGAACCTGGGTTTCACGCCTCCCTCCCCTCCCCTGAATAAGGTTATGTGCTTTACCTTAAGGCTCTGGGGTCAAGGGACACCGCCCCAGGGCTCCCAGCTGGCAGTGACCCCTTTGTGAACATGTGGTTTGGCCATAGGTGCAGGAACCCAGGGTTGTGACTTTAAATACTGCTGAGGGCCCTGGTGTGGTGACTCACACCTGTAATCCTAGCACTTTGGGAGGCTGAGGCAGGTGGATCACTTGAGGTCGGGAGTCCGAAACCAGCCTGGACAACATGGTGAAACCCTGTCTTTATTAAAAACTCCAAAAAAGTATCCAGGTGTGTTGGGGAGCGCCTGTAATCCCAGGTACTTGGGAGGCTGAGGCAGGAGAATTGCTTAAAACCAGGAGGCGGAGGTTGCAGAGAGCCTAGATCATGCCACTGCACTCCAGCCTGGGTGACAGAGCAAGACTCCATCTCAAAAAATAAAAAATAAATAAATAAATACTGCTGAGATCCCTAGCTTCTGGAGAATAGGAGAGTCAACTTTTATCATGGGCGGTTTTGCGGGTGTATTAATCAGGGTTCTCTAGAGGGACAGGACTAACATAGATGTAGATATAAAGTGGAGTTTATTAAGGAGTATGGACTCACATAATCACAAGCTGAGGCCCCACAACAGGCCATCTGCAAGCATAGGAGCCAGGAAGCCATTCCGAGTTCCAAAACCTCAAAAGCAGGAAAGCTGACACGGCAGCCTTCAGTCTGTGGCCAAAGGTCCAACGCCCCTGGCAAACCACTGGTGTAGGTCCAAGAGACCAAAAGCTGAAGAACTTGGAGTCCAGTGTTTGAGGGCAGGAAGCATCCAGCACAGCAGAAAGATGGAGGCTGGAAGACTCAGCCGGTCTGCTCTTTTCATACCTGCTTTTATGGTGCTCACCCAGATCGCGGGTGGGTCTGCCTCACCCAGTCCACTGACCCAAATGTTAATCTCCTTTGGCAACACCCTCATAGACACAGTCAGGAACAATACTTTGCACCCTTCCGTCCAATCAAGTTGACACTCAATATCAACCATCACAGGAGGTCAGAGTGTATATGTTGGGGTGGGGACTCAGAGTGTAGCAAAAACAGCAGCGACCTGGAGAGAGCTCTGTGGGGTGAAGCGGAAAGAAACGTAACTCCAATGCAGCTTCCTGGTCCCGTGGACCACATTTGCTTACACAGATTCTGGCAGAAGGCTCAATCAAGCCTAGGTGCACATGAAAATTCTTCGGGGACCTTCGGGGGCGGGCATGGTGGCCCACACCTGCAATCCCAGCCAGTCAGGAGGCTGAGGTAGGATGATGGCTTGAGCCCAGGAGTCCTGGACCGGCTGGGCAACATTTGGAGACCCTGTCTCTAAAAAAGAATCATAAAAACATCCATGCCTGAGTCCATGAGTGGAGCCCTGGCAGACATTCCACACCCTGAGGAAGAGGGAGGATGGGAGAAAAGAGGTTTCAGACACCAGACAGTGCATAGGAGGGGGTGGAGGAAGTGCAAAAGTCGGCTGGCCATTCCAACTCAGGCAGATATTCTCCAACCCCAGGACTACCCAAGCTCTCCACAGACAAGGAGGGGGTCTCTTTAGGGAGGACTCAGCATGACAAGTCCCAGCCTCCTGCTGAATCGACAAGTCCCAGCCTCCTGCTGAATCCTGCCCATAAAGTTGGTTCTGAAAGTGAATAAATGGATGGATGGATGGATGGATGGATGCCGAGAGTGATGAGGAGCATGAACTCTGGGTTTCACTGCCTGGTTTGAATCCCAGCCCTGCCTCTGATAAGCTGTGTGACCTTGGCTGAGTTACTAACCTCTCTGAACCTCAGCTTCTCCACCTGCAAAATGGGAAAAAAAATCACACCACTCCACAGTGTCCACACTCCATAAATGTTGGGATTGTTGTTATCTGCAGTCTTTATTATATCACCACCACCCTCCATGCTCACGGGGAATGCATGGTGCTGCAGCCTGTGCCTCCTCTTCCCTATCCAGAAGGAGCAGAAGAGCCTCCTTGGTCTCACCCTGTCCATCACACAGCCTCCTTTCCCTCTTCTTTTTCCATGCCCTAAGTGTCCCTGCCTCCCTTTCCCACCTGCCCCTTGTTATCCTGAGAGAGTCACATCTTTCAAAGGCCCACCCCTCACCTCCCCACCAGACCTTGTTCAGGGACCCTTACGTCACCCCATATGATGTCACACTTGGATGGGCCGCCCCAAACCAGGGGACCAGGACGCATCCCCCAAGGTCTGCTGCTCCAACTGAGATCTAAGCACCACCATGCCCGCTGATGCCGCCAGGTGGCGCTCGGTGCCCAGGCACTGCCAATTTGTTCACCAAACATTAATGGCTGCCCCCATTGAGCCAGGCACTGGGTCCAAAGATGGGGACATGAAGATAAAAATACCGCAATATCTCCTTTTCAGGAGCTCATCGTTTCGTGGAAAACATGTAAACAAAGACGGGAAAACAAAGGATTGCCTTAAAAGGTGAGAGGCAGAAATCCCAGAGGCCTAGGTAGGAAGGCCCCCTTCTATCAGACACAGGGAAATGGCAGGAGGCAAGTAGCCCAGGGGTCCTGGACACCAGCCGCGTGCCTCCTTCTCAGCCCACTTGCTCACTCTCCCCCTTGAGGAATTCTGGAAGGAGGGTGAATAGAACCCTTGAAAAATACAGAAAAACATCCAGCCTGTCCTCAAATGGGTCCTCAGTCGTGGGGGAAGCTGGGGAACCACAGCCTTAGATCTCTTGACTCTTCCCTCTCCTACCCCAACCCCACACCACAGTCCCTCCACAAGGTCCCACCTCCACCACTGAAAAAGTGAGAAGGTGATGGCTTGAAAGGCCTCCTGGAAAAAAAAAAAAAAAAAAGAAAGGCCTCCTGGTCACTCAATCACCCAGCTCCTTCTCCCAACACCCCCAGGCAGTGGTAGAAGCAGCATTAATCCATCTCAGCCTCCCCTACAGTAGTGGGGCCCAAGTTTAGCTGATGTAACAAACACCTGGGGTACTGGCTGAGAATGCAGATTCTGGGGCCTGCCTTGGACCAGCTGAATCAGGAGTCTCTCCAGTGGGGACTGGGAATCTGTCATTTAACAAATGCTGCCAGATGATTTCTAGAATCAGACAAGTTTAGGAACTGGAGTGCATAGGGGTTATGAGAATACCTGGCATTTCACTGGTGCCCAGGAGAGCACCCTCTTAATCTTTCTATGACCAAAGGAGAGAGTCCCCCACCTCCACCCAGGCCATCTCCCTGGCCTACTTTTTTTTCTTTTTTTTTTTTTTGAGACAGAGTCTCAATGTGTCACCCAGGTTGGAGTGCAGTGACACAGTCTCCGCCCACTGCAACCTCCACCTCCTGGGTTCAAGCGATTCTCCTGCCTCAACCTCCCAAGTAGCTGGGATTACAGGTGAGCACCACCACACCCGGCTCATTTTTGTATTTTTAGTAGAGACAGGGTTTCACCATGTTGGCCAGGCTGGTCTTGAACTCCTGGCCTCAAGCAATCCCCCTGCCTTGGCCTTCCAAAGTGCTGGGATTATAGGTGTGAGCCATCACGCCTGGCCAACCAGCCTCACTTTCAGAGCCGGGACACAGCTGTCCCCAGGTGACCAAAGTCCCCATCAGTGAACCCTCATCCCCAACACAGGGACATGAACACAGATGCAGAGATGGGGGTGTCTTTGCCCTTGTAGACCTCAGAGCAGGTCAGCATCTATGGACACTGTCAAGTAGCTGAGGAATTGGCACATACAGTGAGAGGTTCCCCTCAGAGACCCAGGACACCGGGCTGCAGTGAGTTGGGGAGGTAGAAGCCTCAGATTTGAGGAGGTGAAAGAATTGTGTGCCAGACAGACTGGGATACTAGGAGAGAGATCAGTGTGGGAATTGATGTTAATTAGAATGATGGCACGGAGCAGGCTTTGATAAATATGGATGAAAACCTGATGAACGAATGAATTAATGAGCCAAATGCTATTCCCATGTCTGTTGCTGTCTGCCCCATGGGACAAGGCGTGTTTTATGATGATGAGCTACACTTGGAGAAACAGCACACCAACCTACTCCACGGATGTAAATCTAATTCCGCCTTCGAAGAATCATTTAGCAAGGCTGGGTGGAGGGTGGGCGCCCCAGGCCACATACATGCAATGAACACACACTTCCCCCCCCCCAGCCTCCTTGAAAACCCTCCCAAGGAGAGAATGAGTTGAAAATCCAGGCAGGGTAAAAATTGGCCCATCTTTCTCAGGGGGAGAGATGAGGAAGGCGAGTGTGGCTGAGAGTAGCTCACTCTGGTCTTTGTGTGGGCTAGGGCAGGGACGTCCCAGGCCACTGCAGCTGCTGATGAGGGGCCACTGCTACCTCTGGCCCTTTTTCTTTCTTTCAGATGAACTTTTTTTAATTACATAATTTATTTTTATGGAAAAGAGAGAAAGGAAGGAGAGACAGAAAAAGCAAAACAAGACAAAAAATCTTCTTGTCCCTCATCTGCTTGGTACCAGTGGATTCCCACCCCCACACCCAGCCCCCTTCCCCTCTCTCCCCCGCCCCCGGCCAACCCCACCAATGATCCACTTTAACATCTGCTATGGTGCCTTTTGTCTCTTTCCAGATTTCCTATGCAAATACAGCCAATTGTGAATACACAGGGGGAGGGGGACTACTAAAACCTCCCCGGTTAAGTCTGGAATTGGATTCTTCTGAAAATTCTGCTTTGCATGGCAGGGTGGCATGCAGATGGGGGTTGGGGCCAACAGTGCCCTGCCCCAGCCCTCTCAACCGGCCCTCCTGGCTCTGATGACCGCCCCCAAATGGGCCTGGTGAAGGGACAGGGCGGGATCCTCCCCGGCTGGGACCGACTCCTTTTGTCTTTCCCACGCCCCACCCTGTGTGTGTGTGTGTAAGGGGTGGACCCTGTGGGCCAGGATGCCCTCTGACCTTCAGCCCTGACAGCCCCTGGGCTCACAGGGTAGCCTCAGCCCAGCTTCTCCTGGGGAACCTCAGGCTGCCCATGGACACCCAGTGCCTGAATCTCTTTCTGGTGCCCCAGCTGGCCTGACTGCTAGTGACGGGCTTGTCCCCAGCATCCCCTGTCCCAGCACCCACATCAGGGTGGGGGGCACCCTATGGTGAGAAAGCCTGGCAGGTCACATGCTGCCGAAATACTGCCAGGCCAAGGGTCACAGTCCCTAGGCCGGCCTGAGGCAGCTGGCAGCGGCGGGGAGAAGGGGAGGCCGGGGAGAAGGGGAGGCCAGCACCAGCGTCCTGGCTGCAGGGATCTCGGACTCCCGGCCCCCAGGCCGTGTGGCTGCCTCAAATGCCCACCGTAAAACCCTCGGGGAGTGGGTCTCTACCCGGAGAGTTTGCCCCCAGGGGACATTTAGCCGTGTTCAGAGACGTTTGCGTTTGTACGGTTAGGGGGCTGGCTGTGCTCCTGGCATCCAGTGGAGGGGGTCAGGGATAATATCCTGCAGTGCCCAGGGCAGCTCCACTACACAGCGATCCGGCCCCAAATGTCTCTGGTGGAGCCGAGGAACCCCGGTCTAGAGCCAGACGTAAGGCAGCGGCAGGGCTCCCCGTGCCCTCGGCCCCACTAAGTCCACCCGTGGAAACTCCACGACCCGAAGGGCCTCCGGGAGGGGATTCTTCCCTTGGGAAAAGGGTCCTGCTTCCCTGGCGTAACCCACCCCACCCCCGTCTCTGCGCTGGCCTGAGAGACACAGGGATGAATGCGGCCCCCGCAATCCCCGGCGGCTGCGAGGCCCGGCTCTGAGGGCGGGGAGGGGCGGAGCGCGGCGGCCCCAGGCTACAGCAGGAGCTGGGACAGCTGGCTCCGGCCGCCGCCCGGCGGCGAAGATCGGGTTGCAGGGGCCGGGGCGGGGTTTGAGGTGGGGCACGAGAGGCGGCCTCGGGTTGGCTGGAGCTGGGGGTGGCCGGGCCCTCGCGGGAGAGGCACGTGGGCGCGCCTGCTGCTCGGGCCCACCCCCACCTCCCCCGACCCAGGTGCGTGCGGAGGAGTGGGCTGTCTGCGGCTGGGGTTCCGGGGCCCCGAGCCCTCTGCCAACTGGGTCAGATTATGACGCTGGGTTAAGGACGGAGCGTAAAACCTTCCCTGGGCCCGGGCCTCCATGGCCCTCTCATGCCGTCGGTGGAGTTGGGGATGAGGCAAGCCACTGTCGCCTTTGGGTGAATCAGAAGGAGCCACTTCCAGGCCCCTGGCTTGGAGGAGTCTGCGGGGGTGAGAGGTGGGGGGATGGAGCGGACAACCGGCTGGGACAGGCCCCACTCACCCCCGATGGGACCCAGCTTCTCTGTCCAAAGCACAGCCAGGCGGTGACCCTGTGTCCGCCCAGTTCTGCTCCAGACTTTGAGTCAGAACCCCTAGGGGTGTATCTGTGGCACAGCCCTGGGGCTTTAGGTCCCCTCTCCACTGCTTGGGACACCAACTCCAGGGCTTAGACAGAGCTGGAGACATCGGGGTGCATTTTACAGATGAGGAAACCCTTGCGGGGGTGGGGGTGGGGTCAAGGGAGCTGTCCAAGGCCACAGAGCTAGCTGGAGCCAGGACCTGTCCGAGATGCCCTGCCCGCCACGAAGGTGCCGCTTGGGAAGGGGAGGCCCGGGGAAGCTTGCTGAAGGCACCTGCCTGCTTAATCCCAAAACGCATTTGCTGGGACTCACATGGCCACTCCCACTTCAGCCCTAAGGCCTGACCTGGCAAAGGAGGGCAGGGACCAGATCGCTCTCATCTCCACTCCCTCCTGTTCACCCAGTAGACAGTGGACTTTGCTGTCAGAAAGCAGTTCTGTCCCAGCTCTTCAGCCTAGCTTCCTAGACTTCCTGCGCACCTAGTGACCCTCCTAACGCCTCTGCTAGCCCTTCTCCCCTGCCAGTCAGGGCGCGGGCACTGCCAAGGGTCTCTCTCCTTAGCATCCTCTTCCAATCGTGGCAACCTGCCAAGCCACCCACTCTGGGGACCCAGGGCATGAGGCAGCGCAGAGGGAAGGGAGGATGTGGCACCAGGAGGTGCCAAACTGAAATCTGGCTGGAAGACCTGCTTGTCTGGGCAGGAAACACTGGGCAGATGGTGCCTGGATGCTCTGCCTTGGCTGTGACTTTCATGGGGGTTACCTGGAGGGGACAGAACGCCAAACACAGACTCAGGAGGCTGGTACCCCCATTTTTCAGATGAGAAGACCGAGGAAGGACCAAGGGAGCTGCTGAAGGTCACAGAACTACTAACAGCCAGGATCTGAACCCACAGCCTCTGATTCCAAAGTCATATTTTCTCCGTGCTGCAGAATTGCCTCCTGTTACAAGGGCATGGGTCCCTGCTCCCCACCTCCTTCTCTGAGGGTACTGATTCCCTTTCAATCCCCCGCACCCAGGGGGATGCGCCGCTCCAGCCTCTGCCCATCAGCAACCTTTTCTCAAGGAGGATGAGGTCAGAGCACTCCCGGTCTGGTGCAAGTGCTAAATAATTCATGCAGCTGCTGTGAACAGGGGCTGCAGCTTCCTGGAGGGCCCAGAGTGGAGACAGCAGACAGGAAACACATTCTGGTCCCTGGCACCTGTGCCTGACCTTGGCGCGTCCTCTGGGGCTAGTGAAAATGCTGGCCTTGGCGAGAGTGGCTTGGAGGGCCGACAGACCCTTCCGAGCAGCACCCCCACGGGGCAGGCACTTAGCCTCCGTTGCTTGCTCTCTTCTGTGAGCTGTGAGGGGCTGACGAACAAGTGCAGGGCCATGAGTAAACTGGAAAGTCAGGCATGGCACTCGGCAGGTCTTCATGGCCCGGGGGATTTATCAGCCATCCCTGGTTCTGGTATGCCTTTCTGTGCGCTGAGAATCTCACCCAATAGGTGTCCTGGCTGCCTCTTCCAGCCATGCCAGGCAGCAACAGGGATACTATTGGGGTTGCCCCCCTCCCCACTCACATCTTATGTAGGTGTCAGAGTTCTCTGGCCTTGACTGGTTGAGAGCTCAGTGGTTTTTGCAGGCCTGGTTTTCCCCAACAGAGAAAAAGGTTAGTTGGAATCAAACAGCCTTTGTTGGTATAAAAAGCAAGAGGACTAGCAGGGAAATACACATGAAAAAAATCCCAGAGGCAGGGTGGGGGGTGGGGGAGCAGGCACCTGGAATCCCAGCTACACAGAAGGCTAAAATGGAGAATCGCTTGAGGTCAGGAATTCGAGACCAGCCTGGGCAACGTAGCAAGACCCTGTCTCTAAAAATAAAATAATAATAATCAAAAAACAAAAAACTAGTAACTCCCAGAAGAATTTATGAACACACAGGAATTCAATGGCAGTAAGCCCTCACCCACGGAGGGTAAGGTCATTTAATTCCGAGCAGTTATGAAGTCCAAAGTCCTCGGTTTGACAGTGGTGGGTGTGAGATTTCCCACGGTGCTGGCTGGATGATGGTGAACGTGCGACAGGCTCTGCCTCTTCTAGTTTTCTTCCAGTCAATGCTTGTTTGTGATGCCACTCGACCACCTCAAAGAAGCCACCTCTTTCCTCCTAAGAACTCATCTAACAACTTCTCCACTTGGCCCGGGCAGGAGTAAGCAGGGCCAGTGGGTACTCTGAATACACGCAGGCCTGCATTTTTTAGGAGCCCATCCCACCCTGAGCCTCACGCGCAGGCGCAGAGCCCCCAGAGGACTCAGGCTATACACAAACCCGCGTCCACTGGAGACTGCAGCCTCTGGGCAACAGGCACTGCCAGGAACTCCTCTGAAATTATCACATAGGAAAGCAACGCAGCGCCTTGATTCACTAAGGGATCCTGGGGCTGCTAAGCTAGACCAAGCGCAGCGTGAAGTCCACAGAGCTCCCTGCTTCCCTTCCACTGGAGGGAAGTAACACTCTGTTCATGGACTTCAGCAAGCAACAAAGACAGGCCGGGGGCCACAGTCAGGGCTGCAGTCCTACTCTGCTGGGATCGCTCGCCCAATTTAGCTCTGGAAAAGTACGCCAGTGACAAAGGCACAGACTGCTGGGGATGGGAGTAGCACCGGAGGGCTGTGGGATGGACTACAGGGCACCTCCCCAGAGAGCTACTCTGGTCGTCACCCTCCACCCCGGCACCCAGAGGTGCTGCTGGGCTGGGGACTGAGCTCTAGGGCCCACCTTGGATAAGGGCAGGAAAAACCCCAGGAAGACAGTGCTATAGAGAGCTCATTTTCACAAGCCTAGAGCTGTGCCCATCTCTGTCCTTGGTGCCAGCATCATGGAGGTCCTGAGAAGGCACCCTCTTCACTACGTGACCGCCAGGATCCTCTGGAGCATGTCTGAGGGCTCAGAACACAAGAGGCTCCTCCAGTGATGAACTGGCACCAGCACATCCAGGTGCTGCTCAAGATGAGGTAGAAACTCAACACATCTGACCATCAGGAAATAGCAGAGTCTTTAGTCCTGGATCCCACTTACCTGAGGATCCCACTTACCTACTTACATATCTGCCCATCAGGAAATAGCATAATCTTTAGTCCTGGATTTCACAGGCCTCCCACGTCCCACAAGTCCCAGTCATGAGAGAGGCCTAGACTCCAGTTCATCTGGTCCAGGGCTCTCCACTGGTCCCTGAGAATGTAGTCCGAACCCCGACCCCACGTCTCCTAAGGGTACTTCCAGGCCCTGACCAGAGATGTTGGAATAGCCACAGCAGGCCCCTACTGCATTCCCAGAACCTGTGAGATCCAGGTAATCAGGGTCATGAACACCTGTTCCTGCCACAGGAGCCACCTTGAACCCCAGATGCCAGGGTGGCCTGCCATTCCCAACTCCTTAGTGAGCTGTCCATGAGGTACTGCTGGATAAAGAGAGCTACCCTCATCCCAGCATGCTCATCCTCGTCCCAGACGGTGAGGGACACTGGGGGCAGAGCTCAGGCAGGGCTGGCCCTGGCTTGCTGGTGGGACCCGCTTCGTGGAAGATGGGGACGGCTCAGGGGCTCTCAAGTGAAACACCCCAGGGGTTCAGATCCGGGACCCATAGGCCGTGGAGAGAAGCAGTGTGCCCAAGCCTCGGGCTGAGCTCTGCCCCCATCTCAGTGACCTTCCACAGTCCAGGTGGTGGCAGGAGGCCCTGGTGAGAAGGGTAAGGGCCAACTGCTGCCCTGGCTTGGCCTCCAAGACTCATGGAGGAGATCCATCTAGGCAGAGGGCGGGACAAGCCAGTGCCAGACACCAAGATGGCAGGGCCAGGAAGGTCCAGAGTCAAGACGGTGCACTGAGGCCTGTTGTTCACAGAGGGGAGGATGACAATCTGAAGAACCACAGCCTGGGGACATAGGGGCTATGATTTGGTGAGGGGCAGGGGGTGTCAAGAGGGGAGTTGGAGGCAGCCTGGGGGCCTGCAGACAGCTCCTTGCAGCTGCAGCCACCTGGGAACCAGGAAGATGGGCTGGGCAGGAAAGGGAGGTGGCCCTAGGCGCTCCAGTCACACACTCAGGGCTTCACGGGGGCCCACTCGGTCCACTGCTTCAGGTCGGTGGCCTCTGGCCCCTCCCAGCTCCAATGACAAGGACAGGAAAGGTGCTGGGCCCAGCCCAGCCTGGGTACAGAGGAATGAGGATCAGCATGCCGTGCGGTGCCGGGAAGAGGGCTTCTACCATCTCGTTTTACTTTGCGGGGACTGAGCCTAAAGTGACCAGAAAGAACAAGAGTCAAAGGCGACTCTACCGCGCAGGGCCCAAGCACTAGTTTTTACTTAAAAATAGTGTTTCAGTCCCCAGGAGGCTGATGCAATCTGAGCACAGAAGGAGAAGTTTGGGAGAAGTTTATTTTTTTTTCCAGCAACCTTTCTCTCCCTTTCAAGTTGTTTTTTTTCCCCCCCCAGCAACTTTTCTCTCCCTTTCAACAAAAACATTTTTTCCCCTACAACCGGTATCAGAAAATAGCTTCTGACTAGTTGGGGAGAAACATTCCCAAGCCTGGGAGGAGCAGGCTCCCCGGGCCAGGCCTGGCAGCCCCCAGCAAAGCCTTGAGCAGCGTCCAAAGGTCAGGACCCTGCTGTCTCATCCACACGGCTGGAAGTGCCACCCACTGGACTGGCTTACCCAGGGTGGGCCACGGAGAAAGGCTGCTGGACGTCAGAGTCTTAGGAAAACCTGGTTGGGGTTGGCCTGACCTCTCTGGGTCAGTTCGCTTACCTGTAAAAGGGGGCGGTGTAACCACTCTGAGGCCCTGTCTCACCCCAAAATGGTACAGTTCTGGGATTTTGAGTCGGGAAAAGGGAGAGCATACTAGTCCTGCCAACCTTCCAGGGCAGCCTTGGGGATTAAAATGACCTGATGGGCCGGGTGAGGTGGCTCATGCCTGTAACCCTAGCACTTCGGAAGGCTGAGGTGGGCAGGTCACTTGAGGCCAGGAATTCAAGACCAGCCTGGGCAACATGGTGAAACCCCGTCTCTACTAAAAATACAAAAAGTTCGCCAGGTGTGGTGGCACACGTCTGTAATCCCAACTACTCAAGAGGCTGAGGCAGGAGAATCACTTGAACCTGGGAGGCGGAGGTTGCAGTGACCCGAGATTGCGCCACTGCACTCCAGCCTGGGCAACAGACCAAGACTCTGTCTCAAAAAAAAAAAAAAAAAAAAAATTAAATTAAATTAAAAAAAATGAGCTGCTGAGGAAAGGCTTTTGCTTAGTATGAAGTACTGAGCAAACTGACTTTCTTTTTTTGAGACAGAGTCTCGCTCTGTTGCCCAGGCAGGAGTGCAATGGTGCAATCCCAGCTCATTACAACCTCGACCTCCTGGGCTTAGGAGATCCTCCCACCTCAGCCCCATGAGTAGCTGGGACTAATGCCTGGCTAATTAAAACACTTTTTTTTTTTTTTTTGGTAGAAACAGGGTCTCACTATGTTACCCAGGCTAGTCTGGAACTCCCGGGCTCAAGCGATCCTCCCACCTTGGCCTCCCAAAGTGCTGGAATTACAGGCTTGAGCCATCATGCCCTGCACAAATGGACATTTTAATGACCGCTCAGGAACGACCCCAACCGGGACCTGGCCCAACCCTTTGCACTTTTGTCAACCCATTTGTAAACGATTCCTGACCCTCTCTAGGCCATTCCTTTGCACGTATCACATGGTGTGATCTCAAAGCATGGAGCAGAATGAGTCTCCACTTTGTCCGCTATGGGATCTTCACTGTTACTCATCCCAGGAAAAGCTGAAATTAGTTCATCTTCCCTTATACACACAGCCACCTGCTCAAGGCTCACCTTCCCAGTCCTGTCCCTGCAGCCACTGAAGGGGGGTTCCCAGAGGAAAGCTGCCTGACCTCGGACAAGCCCAGGTGTAGGACTGCATCCTAGGCACGCACTGAGCCTGGGTGTTCCTTCTGATTGCACACAATACAGACAGAGGACCTGCTAAAGAACCCCTCACTGGGGAGAGGCATCAGCTACTTAATTGCACAGGAAAAATCTGCAGCAGCTTTAAATATGAGCTGGATTTGGAGGGAAGAAAGAGAAGTCACCCACAGGCCATGGAGGAGGAGAGGTTCATCAGAAACCAGGAGCCCAGCTCAGAAACCACAATCCCAAAGCGAGAGTTAATAAAGCAGAAATGTAATTTATTAGGCACCCTTGTTCCTCACAGAGGAGCAAGATCCAGGCCTGAGCGCCTGAGAAGTCTCTTGAGGTTGCAGGAATCTCCAGAGAAACATAGGCGCTGCCCGGCCACCACCCCGAGAACACTATTTGGCTGGAGTGTGACCGCGGAGGTGACCCTGGCAGGAGGCCGGGGTTGGCTCCTCGACTCCACAAACACTGAGGAGTGGGTGAGGACACCCAGGACACCCACCAAAACACTGGCAGAGAGGGAGGCCCTTCTAGCTCTGGGGCACATGTTGCTGAGCCTGCCAGTGGGAGGAGGAGCCTGGAGAGTCCCTTGCCTGGGGCCAGGTCCTCAGGGCCCTCCCCAGATCCGCCCGCCTCTCCTGGCCACGGCCGACTCAGTCCCACACATAGGGGTTTCTAAAGACCTGAGAGTTCTTGCCGTCTTTCAGCGGTGTGGCCGCCTGGTGGCTCTGGGCCGAGTACATGTCTTCAGCCCGCAGGGTCGAGTTGGCACTGCCCATCACCTGGCTGTTGGCGGTGGCCCGTGGGAGGATGACGTCGTAAGCTCCTTCGGACTGGAAGGAAGAACAGGCGGTCTCACAGTCGGGGATCGGGAGCCAGGTTCCGCCGGGGCGGATGCACAAACACTCACTTCCTGCAGGGCTGGGCCTGCCAGATCCCCCCCTGACTCCCCCCTCGGCTCCTCTGCCCCCTCTGGCTGGGCCCCAGGGGCGGCCTGGGACAGCCAGACCTGAGCCCCTTATCTTGCCCTGCCTCTGGGCATGGGAACAAGGCCCCTGGTGACCTTGGATGGTGCTGGGGCTTCACAGAGGGGGGTCCTCTTCTCAAGCCCCCTCCCGCTTCTAATTGTTTAGGGAAATGCTAGGGCCAGTGGAGGGTCAGCCACATAGAGCTGCTATTACCTGTCTGGTATAGCTCCCAGGCCCCCTTCCTCCAAGAATCTTACCCCGAGTCTACCGCCTGTCACTACCATACCGCCAGCATCACAGCTGCTGGCTTCCCTGGCCGAGGACATGGCTCTGGGTGTGCCCACACATCCCTCTGGGCATCTAGGCTGGCCGGTCTGATTTAGTCTTTTTTTTTTTTTGTAAAGACTGAGGGGGTCTCACTACGTTGCCAGGGCTGCTCTCAAACCCCTTGCCTCAAGCAATTCTCCCATGTCACTCTCCCAAAGCATTGGGATTACAGGCATAAGCTACTGCATCCAGCCCTGATTTGGAGTCTTGAAACCTGAATCCTCTGCCTGGCACTGGGTCTTGCTCCCATGTGGGTGAGAGACACCAGCTGTGGGGTGAAGAGGGTCCTGAGGTACCTGTTCTGGCTCCCCTGCTGGAGGGAAGGTGAAGTCCTGGCCCCATCTGTCTTAGCCCTATGGGAAAGAGCTGCCACCAAATCTCTGTAGCTCCCAGGCCCCAAACCAGCCTTCAAGTCAATCAGGCCCAGGAGGTCCTCAGCCCTGTCTGCAGTGGCCCCTGTCCACGTGGCCCCTGGAACATCTACATCCGTGGTCCCAATCCACGGATGAGTATGCACTAGAATCACCTGCACTGCTTGATAAGCCTCACCGACTCACAGCCAGACCCTACACAGTGGGCCCCACGCAGCTGGCAACAACTGGGGCTGGGGAAGGGAGTGCTGAAAGCAGGGCTTGCAGATCTGCGCTGAGTAGTACCCCCATGGTGCCGATGCCCTGAAGGGATGCTAACAGTCAGCTCCATCCCAGCTCTGGCCCCGTCCCATCTGCACTTTTATTTTTTTATTTCTTATTTATTTATTTTTTTGAGACAGAGTCTCACTGTGTTGTCCAGGCTGGAGTGCAGTGGTACAATCTCGGCTCACAGCAACCTCCGCCTCCCGGGTTCAAGGGATCCTCTGGCCTCAGCTTCCCCAGTAGCTAGGACCACAGGCATGTGCCACTATGCCTGGCTAATTTTTGTGTTTTTAGTAGAAATGAGGTTTCGGCATGTTGACCAGCCTGGTCTCAAACTCCTGACCTCAGGTGATCCACCTGCTGAGCCTCCCAAAGTGCTGGGATTACAGATGTGAACCACTGCACCTGGCCCCCTTTGCACTTTTAGCAGGCTCCCAGGTGAGGCTAATGCTGGTGGTCCGGGTACCATGTTTTGAGAACTGGTCAGATAAAATATCCCTGTTAATCCAGATCATCCCCCAGGAAGCAGACTCCAAAGGTGCTGGGGAGTGAGGCACAACAACAGTGAGGGAAGCTACTCAGGAAAAGCTTCTGTGGCTGCCTACTCCCCACCAGAGCTGGCGGCCCGCAGCCTCCACTCCTGGTCCTCCGGCAACTCTCCTCTGCCCAGGCTCAGTTTCAGGCTCAGGGAGAGGGGAGGCGCTGGGATTGGAAGCTTCAGCCACACTCGCCTCCCCCTGCCCTGCGGCTCTCACAGTGAGGGCGGGGAGGGGGATGAGAACGCCACCCGGCTGACCTCCTTGCTTCCTGTTCCCAGTGTCCTGCCAAGACGGGTCACTGACCTCTCCCCACAGCCTCTGCCAGCCGGGAGGAGGAACACATACAGGAGTGAGTAGAATCCAACCCACTGTCTTCCTGCTCCCATCCCCTCCCCTGGCTAATGGAGCATCTAGTTTCCAGACCCCAGGGGGTAAGGTTGAGATTTGCTGCCTGCCGGAGCGGGAGGGGAGTCATGGGCCCCCTTGGCACAGCTGTGGTTGAGAAGTAAACACCTATCCAGACCTGCAACATTTGGACCCTGGTCCATTTTGGAAACACCTGGCTGAGACCCTCCTTTGTCCCTCCACAAGCTCTCCAGGGTAAAGCTGGCAGCTCCCACCAGGGAGAGCTCACCCAGCATTCCCTACAGCATCCCGACAGAGCCTGTGTGCAATGCCCCAGTGACACAGGGCAGGTCCCACTGCAGTGCAGCTGGAGGTGGTGGGTACGCTGACTCCAGGACAAGGAAGTTAAGAACTGGGGCTCTGGATTCCCCAGGTAGAAGCACCAGATGGAGAAGCTTGCCTTCCCCCTACCATCTCCACCCAACCCAGCTCTGGCCACATGGCCCTCTCCCGCTGGCCTGCTGAGACTGGTTTCTGTAGTCCAGCTGCGTCATGGGGACCTGGGGAACCCACTTACTGGGACTTTGTGCATCAGGGCCATCTCGGTGGGCTGGTACACACTGGTCAGCAGCTGCCCGTTGTACCCGCTGTATGGTGACACTGGCCTCTTAGCTGCAAGGAAAAGCAGGAACAGTTTGAAGATCCCAGGGCTCTAAGCTCCCTTCCCCACCTCCCACAAGCCAAGCAAGGCTCTCTGGGGGCAGGGAAGAGGTACAGGGGGCGGGCCAACCCTGGCATAGTCTCTAATCCAGGAGTGGCCAAGTTGGGGATGAGGTTGTGAACACGGGGGCCCCCTCCCAAACCTAGCACCCCTTTGTACAGATGCATGGGAGTGAACAACACTGCTGGGCTTCCCTGCACTGTAGAACCCCCAGCCCCTGACCCAACACCTCAGAAAATGCTCTGTCAGCAACCTCCACATCCCCATCCGCCCTCCAGGGCCAGGGGCCAAGAGGACACATGGACCTTCGGCCACCTTCCAAGATGGCCAGCCTCCAGCTCTGCCTGTCACCACGGGCCAGCTGCCAGGCGCAGGGGTAAATACATCTGAGACCCCACGGCCTAAACCTCTTCATGTCCTCCCAGGGCCGACCTGGGCACTCCTTCCCCACTACACCAACCCGGAGCCTGGCCAGGGAGCCTTAACGCACATCCCATCCTATAGCTCCCTGGCACATTTCCAGAACTATTTTTAGCTCCAGGGATACTTCCCTGTGCCTTTGGGGTGTTGGTTTCCCGATGTGTTCCGCCCTGCTGGGCACTCTCAGGGTGTTTGAGGAGGGCTGCTGACCCACCCCGGGGCCTCGGAGCAGGCCCTGCTGTGAGGACTGCACAGCAGATGTCTGGCTCCAGCAAGGCTGACGGTCCCGCAGCTCTGAGGGACCGCAACCTATATAGGGTTTCCTAAGTGCTGAGGCTGGGCTCACTCTATTGATTTTGCCATTTAGAAAAAGAAAAAAAAAAAGGAAATAAAAACTCAGCCCGAAGGTTGAGAACCATTTGGCCCTGACAGGCATTCGGTGTGGGGGGCGGGGCCTGAGGCTCCTCCCAGCACTTGTCCATAAGCCCCGCCTCTCCGGTGGGTTTTGCCGATTCCGAACCCCCATGCACACTGTGCGTGTGGCAGGGGCCACCCAGGGCTGCGGCCAGCACCTCAGCCCTGGTGGGCAGATCAAAGATCAAGTGCCCGGCAGGACAACGGTCATTTCTTTCCCCAAAGCAGGGATTATGAGGATTTCAGAGTTTGTAGAAGAGAAAGGAATGTCTCTAATTCTGGAACTTCCACTGCCTGACTCTGACCTCCCGGCAGAGACCCCAGAGCCAGTGCTTGTTAACCGGGCAGTTAAGAAAGTCTGAAGCCCCCAGGCCTCCAGATCAGTACAGTCTGGGGACAGGGTCAGGCCTTTGAGATGGTACCCCCAGATTTCCAGGTCATGTCAGCTGAGGGGCTGCAGCCAGCAGGCTGAGGAAGAGCAGGTGGGAAGCGCGCAACGGGCCACATAGGTAAGGGGATTAGCACAGGGGCTGGCACAGAGCAGGTGCTGATGAAATGCTAGTGGGCTGCACAGCTAACAAGGGCGCTGCTGAGACCACTACGCGGCACCCCAAGTACTTTTATTAAAAAGAGTAAAAGGCCAGGTCCAGTGGCTCAACCTGTAATCCCAGCACTTTGGGAGGCCGAGGCAGACGGATCACTTGAGGTTAGGAGTTCGAGACCAGCCTGGCTAACATAGTGAAACCCCGTCTCTACTAAAAATGCAAAAATTAGCTGGGTGTGGTGGTACACGCCTGTAATCCCAGCTACTTGGGAGGCTGAGGCAGGAGAATCTCTTGAGCCTGGGAGGCGGAGGTTGCAGTGAGCCAAGATCGCGCCACCGCACTCCAGCCTGGGTGACAGAGCAAGACTCCGTCTGAAAAAATAAAAATAAAAATGAAAAGAGAAAAAAAATTTCCTGAAAAATACTTCCTTTTAAAGAAAATTAAGGTGATTATGGATACACACATAATAGAAAAACAAGTTCTGGAAAGACAGTATTAGTAAAATATGTAAAATAATAGTCACGCACACACAGCAAATAGCTAATTCTTCAAGAGCGCTTTTCATGGGCCGGGCACTAAGTATTTTTTTTTTTTTTTTGAGATCATCCAGGCTGGAATGTGGTGGTGCAATCATGGCTCACTGAAGGCTCAACCTCCTGGGCTCAGGCAATCCTCCTGCCTCAGCCCCCCGAGGAGCTGGGACGACAGGAGTGCACCACCACACCTGGCTAATTTTTAAAATTATCTGTAAAGATGGGGTCTCACTATGTCCAGGCTGGTCTCAAACTCCCGGGCTCAAGCTCCACTCACCTCAGCCTCCCAAAGTGCTGGGATTACAGGCATGAGCCACAGTGCCCAGCTGGCACTAATGAATTTAATCTTCACAAGAACCCTGTGAAATAGATACTGTCATTATCCCCATTTTTCAAATGGAGAAACGGAGGCACATACATATTGTATCAGTCAATAGCGCTCACTTTGGGGCATGGAACAGGATGGGAGGGGTAGGACTGGGGAGGCAGCTGGGGAAATTCTCATTTTATCTGTAATGTTTGAAATTTTAAGGTAAGAATATATGCATGAATTATATGAATATGGAAAAAAAATCTTTTTTTTTTTTTTTTTTTGAGATGGAGTCTCACTCTGTCACCCAGGCTGGAGTGTAGTGGCTTGATTTTGGCTCACTGCAACCTCCACCTCCTGGGTTCAAGTGATACTCCTGCCTCAGCCTCCCGAGTAGCTGAGATTACAGGCATGCACCAGCACACCCAGCTCATTTTTTTGGATTTTTAGTAGAGATGGGATTTCACCATATGGGTCAGGCTGGTCTCGAACTCCTGACCTCAAGTGAGCCACCTGCCTTGGCTTCCCAAAGTGCTAGGATTACAGGCATCAACTGCCACGCCCAGCTGAAAAAAAAAATCTTTAAATTAAATGGAATTTAGAGACACATAGGCAGAAAACTACAGAAAACCTCAGAAACTTTCCATTTTGCTCAAGAGACTGGATCCCTGTCCTGCGGTAAAAGACATGGGGTGGAGAAAGGGGCCACCGGGGCATCCACAGAGACCCACCTGCAGCCGGCTCATCCATGGAAAAGGCCTTGTTCTCCACGAACATGCTCTGACCCTTCTGCTCTTTCAGGATGGTTTCATAGCCCACGCCCCGGGTGGGGTACACGTCCCCCTGGTAGCTTTGCTCTGGGCTGGCCTTGGTCACCTGAGAGACCTCGGGGATGACGTAGAAGAGGACAAAGGCCCAGGCATTGGCGGCAAGGGCGATGGCCAGCGTGGGGTCATCCCAGGTGGGGCTGTTGCGCTGCTCGTTGCCGTAGGTATACATGACGATCCACACCACCCATATGGCAATGGAGGTGGCTGTGGTGAGCAGCACGAAGACCCCGTGCTTACGCCAGCGCTTGAAGCGGCCACACAGGGCAGGCCAGGCCCCCAGGAAGGCACCCAGCAGCAGCAACATAACGTAGATGAGCGCCATGACAAAGTCCATGTTGGCAATGGCGCACGGGGAGGCCACGGCCCAGCGGGCACTGCTGTTGCCCTGAGGGCCGCCCTCGCCACTGCCCCGAACCAGTGTGATTATCAGCCACTCCGTATTGATGATGACCTCCACCAGGGTCAGCAGCAGAGCCACAGTGAAGATCACCCAGCCCCGGGGCCCATGATTCTTCCGGGCCAGGAAGTTGAGGGCAAAGACGTGGGCCGCCAGACAGGAGAAGCAGATGGCGAACAGAACCCCAAAGAGGAAGCGCCGAGAGGCACAGGTGGAGAAGTCGGGCTTCACCACGCAGGCAAACACGAGGCAGAAGAGGCCCAGGGTCCCCAGAAGGAAGAACACCTGGGTCCCCAGCAGGCTGCGTTTCTTGGTGTCCTGCACAAAGGGGAGGCTGGCCACCAGGATGATGGTGAGCACAAACGTGGTGACAACGCCCGCCCCAGCCACGGCCTCCAGGACGATGCCCCACGCCCCAGAGCGGTCACACAGATTGTAGTAGAGGGGGTTGAGGCCTTGGCTGCAGCCGGGTGGGACATGGCTCTGGGCCTGGGCCCCTGGGAACAGGAAGAGAGGCAGTCCCAGGCACATCACCAAGGCTTTGTGGATGGCCATCCTGGCTCCCAGGCCAGGCTCTGGTTGGGTCCCTAGAGACAGAAGGAAAAGGGACAAAATTAGTCCTCCAAGGTCAGACTCCAATATACATGGTGCTGCTTTCCCCACCCCAAACCCAGGCAGACAGTGCCAGCTGACCATGAGGCTCTCTGGACCTCAGAATCCTTCTTAACACAGAACTCCTGAGAGGCATTTCAACTGGCCAGAGAGGCAAATGAGACGAAGCCCATTTGTCAGCCCTATTCCTAGCCATGGCAAAGGAAAAACCTGTCATTGAATTTTCAGTGCCCTCCCTTCCACCAACCATAACCTGGGTTCAGATATTCCCTGAGCTCTGGCGGCTAGGGTGGAAGATGAAGGGGCTTTGTGAACAAGTCAAGACTAAGCATACCACCCACCCAGCACTTCCTCTCTGCCCTGGGACTTCCAGGCTTCAGGAGGTCAGCTGCTATGTCCCTAAACTCCATTCCTGTAAGGCCTAAATCCATAGCCAGTCAGCTATGCATGCATTCATTCACTCATTCATTCATTCATTCATTCATTCATTCATTCATTCATTCATTCATTCAATAAGGACTTAACAAGCACCTGCATCACGCATAGCCGACAGCCAGGAAAAATGAAGAGACAGTCATTTTCCCACTTTTAGTGCCAAGTCTCCACTTCAGAATCCTACATGTTTTGCCTAGCTCAGAAGCGGAAGTCAAGGATAAAATAAACAAACTCCCCAGCTAAGGAGTTAATGACTTAATGCCAAAATTTTCCTTCGGAGCATTAACATTTTAAAAGCAAGAACAAGGCAAGGGCAATGCAAAACCCAAAGGAATTAATCTTTAATAGAAGACTTTAAGACGTCGTAGCGGCCGGGCACGGTGGCTCACGCCTGCAATCCCAGCACTTTAGGAGGCTGAGGTGCGCGGATTACGAGATCAGGAGATCGAGACCATCCTGGCTAACACAGTGAAATCCCGTCTCTACTAAAGAATACAAAAAATTAGCTGGGCGTAGTGGTGAGC
>NW_012110918.1:10108120-10113534 GCF_000951035.1 Colobus angolensis palliatus | reverse complement strand
GAATTAGCAGGGTGTGGTGGCATGCGCCTGTAGTCCAAGCTACTTGGGAGGCTGAGGTCAGAGGATCATCTGAGCCCAGGGGATGGAGGGTGCAGTGAGCTGTGATTACACCACTGCACTGCTGCCTGGGCAACAGAGCGAGACTGTTTCCAAAAAAAAGAAAGAAAACTAAAAAAAAAAGAGAGAGAAATGTTAAATGCTTTAAGAAGCAGGTTATACATTTCAAATTTCTATGAATGCAGGTAGTCCACATTTAAGTCACCCCACGTGTTGAAATAACTAGTTGTAACCCCGCTTCATCAGGAACTCTCTGGGAAAACGGCAACCAAGCTTTCCTGGTCTGACAGTGACCACTAGTGGCTGGTAGGGGAATGGCATTATCTAACTGTATTCTGTAAGGCTGCTACCCTTCTTCCCTTCTTACGGGGACTGTGAGGTTATTTATACACGGTTTACCTCCTTACTGTTTTCTACCATTCCTGGCTACTTAACTTCTAATAGGCAAACAAAAGGCCTACATCCCACAGTTGATAGAAATTGTCCCTCTTTTCAACGCAGAAGCAAAAAAAAAAAAAAAAATTTCTGTTCATAATTGATATGTGAAAGAACATTTACTAAATCAGGGGCAATGAAACTCATAAAATTCAGTGAAATGGACACAATAAAGAGGATCCATTGTCAAAGTCCCTTCAAACAGCCTGCAGGCCACTTGAAAATATTTAGGTCGTCTTAGCCATCTCAGCTACCTCATCTTTCAATTAATCTTGCTTAAGATTAATTCTTAAAATTAACCATCTCATGCAAATGTACTGTTGTTTTCCTAAATAACTGGCGTTGTAACAGCTAGTTTCTCTTCACTTCCAATGCAGGACTTCAGCTTCTGTAGGGGACTTTGGAAATCAATAAAGCACCAACTGTATTTTATTTACAACTGCTGGAAAGAGGAGTAAGAGAGGGGCTAAGAGGTAAGGAGTAGGCCAGGCGCGGTGGCTCACACCTGTAATCCCAGGACTTTTGGCGGACAGATCACAAGGTCAGGAGTTCCAGACCAGCCTGACCAACATGCTGAAACCTCGTCTCTACTAAAAATACAAAAATTAGCCGGGCATGGTGGCGCATGCCTGTAATCCCAGCTACTTAGGAGGCTGAGGCAGAAGAATCGCTTGAACCCGGGAGGCAGAAGATTGCAGATAGCCGAGATTACGCCACTGCACTCAGCCTGGGCGACAGAGCGAGACTCTGTCTCAAAAAAACAAAACAACAACAACAACAACAAAAAAGGTAAGGAGTAATATGGAGCCACTCCCGGGACATAATTTATGGATAACAACATTCTGTGGGGTCCTAAATGTTCAACTTCATCTTGGGCTCCTCAGCCAATCAGCCAGAACTTGGGCTTGAAGTTGGACGTAGGGAAGAGAACCCTCAGAACTGCCACTTAGCCTCCGGGCACCTGTACTTTCAAGGGCTTTTCACCCCACCTCCCTCGGCCAGGGCCCAGTTTAGAGCAGGCAATTACTCCAAATCAGCAAATATTGACCGTGCGCTGGGAAGGAAAGGCCCTGTTGTTCCCAGAGCTGTGGAAAATACAAACATGAACACAGTCCCTGACTTGATGGCATTTAAAATCTATCAGGAGAGATAAGGTAGGTACTCACAAAAATTACACAAGGAAGAATATGATTAAGGGCCACACAATGGAATTTACCTGTAGGAGAGAGACAGGGGCTACAGGAACACAGAAGAGAAACAGGCAGAGTAGAGAAAGACCGTTCCACAGAGTTTTACTCAGAATCTAATAAAAAACATCCAGGTCCCAGACACCGCCAAGAGACAGGGACACCCAGAAGCTAAGCCCTGAAGAATGTGAGGAAGGGCTGAGCAGGTGAAGGGAACAAGGAGAAGGATGTGTAAGGCGGAAAAGATGGTGTGAATCAAAGCCCTTTGAGCCCAAGTCCAGAGCAAGTGAAAAAAGAATTCAGTTTGCTAAGTATTAGCTGAGTTTGCAAAGGGAGGCTGCAGCTGCTGGCTGACACATTGGAAATGCTGCAGAGGTGGGGCTGAGGGCATTATTCTAAAGGTAACAGCCAGCCACTGAAGGCTGTTTTCAGCATGATGGGGGCATAGCCAGGGTTGTACTTTTAATAAATGAGTCTGGGAAAAATGCACAGGCAATCGGTTTGTTGGTGGGGGGGGGCACATTCATCCCAGTTTAAAGGTCAAGGCCAAAGGTAAAGCCAAAATGGCCAGCTCTGAGAGACTGTTTCCAAAAAACAATCGAAGGACTGGTTGGCGGGCAGAGGTGGGGGAAAAGGATGCTAAAGCCCACACTGTAAGTTCAAATCTAACAGGCACGTCATTACAGAAAACCAAGCCAGGGACCAATGTCACTCATTCTTCTTGATCCATCTTGCCCTAGAAATACTTGCCTGTACCCTGCCAGCTCCCAGAAGCCCACGGGCACTTGGGCCAGGGTCAGGAAAGCATCACAGCTCTCTGTCCCCAAGCCCACACCTCCAATTTCCCCCTGACTTTGTGGTTGGTGACCAGCAACTTCCTTCTGCACCTGACCCTTCAAGTCTTGCTTCTCCTGCCAACCCCCTCAATATAGAAACTTCCAGGGAATGAGAGAGGAACCTGTATCTGCCCCTTACTGCATCCACGTACCATACTGCTGCCTAGCAGCCAGGCTGCTGCTTTTAGGAAGTTGCTGAGCAACTTAATAGCCTCAGAGGACAAAACTTGGTCCCATCCTGAGAGACCTTATTTCTCTGGTACCCCCAGAAATGGAAGAGCAGGTGGGAAGACAGAAATGCATGGACTCAAGTGAGAAAGCTGGGCCTTCTGGGCGTGGCTCTCATCTACTGCCTAGGACAAGGACCCTCAGAGAGTTAAAGAGAAGCTCAGAAGAGCACAGCTCCAGCCCTCTGATGCGGGAGTGCACATTCAGCCAATGCCACCTTTTTTTTTTTTTTTTGAGGCAAAGTTTCACTCTTGTTGCCCAGCCTGGAGTGCAATGGCGGTGATCTCAGCTCACTGCAACCTCCAACTGCCAAATTCAAGCAATTCCCCTTCCTCAGCCTCCCAAGTAGCTGGGATTACAGGCGCCCGCCACCACACCCGGCTAATTTTTTGTATTTTTAATAAAGACAGGGTTTCACTATGTTGGCCAGGCTGGTCTCGAACTCCCGACCTAAGGTGATTTGCCTACTTCAGACTCTCAAAGTGCTGGGATTACAGGTGTGAGCCACCGTGCCTGGCCCAATGCCACTTTTAAGATGGTGGCTAAGGGACTGACAAGATGGACTCAGTTCTGGTCAGAGGCTTTTCCTCAGGAACCTGAAGGAACCTTCTGCTTCCTGTGGGTCCCTAGATCCCGCACTAAGACTGAGCTTTCTGATCCCTGAACATTCAAATCATATCCGTGTCTCCCTTCCAGGGCTGGAAGGTCTTTGAAGCTGGTGAACAAGAATTCTAGAATCCACTGCCACAGCGGGTGCTGTGCCTGAACACACTGGGCATTTGGAAGTCACTTCTGGATGGTCTCAGGTGCATTGATCCGTACCCAGGGCTGCCCCTTCCACTTTGGAGTTGCATCTTCTGCTTAAAGATTCTCAGAGGGTACAATGAGTGGGGTAGGAGGGGAACCTCCTTCTGCCCTGAGTCTCCCCCACCCCACAGCTGAAGCCCAGCCCCAGCCTCAGATTATTTTCTGGACAAAAGGGCCTTTTGCTTCACTTCCCTGGAATCAGTTGTACAAATATTTTTAATCGCCTCTGAAATTGGCCTTTCCCCAGGCTCAGCCACCCAGCCCCCAGCTCTCCTCTGAATCAGTCCAGTCCAGTTGCTGAATCTCCCTCCTCCCTCCTTCTCTCTGCAGGGGGCGCAGAGGCCTGGTGGGCTCAGAGGCTGAGGCCCAAGCAGCCCTGACTGGTTTCCTCCAGCAACAAGTGACTTCATCCAGCAACAGGGGAAACAGCCAGGCCTTCTCACTTCTCCAGAGCAAAATCCCCTTCCTCGCTCCGGCATCATCCACACACAAGCCTGAGACCCCCTCCACCCGGCTCAACACTGACCCATGGCCAATGGCTGCCTTCAAGGGTGCTGTGACCAGGGCACTCTCCAGGGAGGTTCACCCAGGTATACCACAGAGCACCTGCCTTCCTCCCATCCCACACACTGTACAGCCTGTCGGGAAAGAGGATGGTCTGACAGCCTTCCTACCTCCGTTCCCATCCGTCTCTCCCAGTCCCTGGTTAGGTCCCATTGTCTTACCCCTCTGTCCAGGGTGCTCAGGCGTTTACCCCATCAATAAGAAGGCGTACAGGAGAAGCCTGTGCCTGGAAGGAGTGGGCTCAGTATGTAGGTTGGTGGGCGGGGGGGAGGGTAGTGGTTCCTCGAAGCCCAGCCTAGACACCCCACCCCTATCCCCCTCTCCCTGCCCCGCACCAAGACCAGGCATTTGGGCCAAAATGCCCTGAGCACTCTGAGACTTGGAAATCGTCAAGGGTCTGCTCTGGAATGTCACTCTGGAATGCACCCCGGCCCCCAAGGCACTCCCTCCCCTAGTCACAGTTGAAGGCACAGGGGTGGGGGGCCGGCGCTCCAGGAGCACAAAACCCTACTTCAACACAGTCTCCTCCCCTGGACTTGAGGATCTTGATCGTGGAGTTTGTAAGTGATTGGGTCTTCCTGGGTGTAACACTGTAGGCCTGAGGATGGAGGTGCAAAGGACGCTGGAAAAGCCAGCCCGGAGTGGGGGTTCGGGATCTAGGGGCCAGGCTGCCAGAAGGAGAGGCGCTTTGATAGTCTGAATTTCCAAACTTCCCTCAGGGAGATTCTGAGCCCTCTCGTCCCTACTTGGGTCGACGGTACTGGGGTCTATACCTGCGCTCCCCAGGTGGCTGGAATGGGGAGCAAGGGAACCAGTCTCTCTCTCCCATTTTTAGGGCTACAGAAACCTGCCCTCCCCATCCACAGTAGCAGGCGGTGGAGAGGACGCCGATTCACAAGAGAGGGTGACCGCGGACTCCCACCGAGAGGCAGGCGGTGGAGGGGCTCCCATTGGAGACCCCGAGTGTGGAGTCCTTTCCCCTCCCTCCAGCCTGAGCCGCAGCGCCGGGCTCCCCCATCCCCCAGCCCCCATCCCCCATCCCCCAGCCTGCTCGGGTCTGAAAACTTTCAGCGACCGAGCGGAGTTGGTGCGGCGTCCCCCGCCCGCAGGATATCCCAGCCCCCGCCTCTGCCCTCGCCCACTCCCCGCCTGCCCGACCCGACCCTTCCGGACCGCGGAGGGGGAGGGCGGAGCGGGAAGGCAGCAGCCCTTACCTGGGACTCGCCGCGGGCCCCGCTCCCGCACAGCTTTTGGGGCCAACTCCAGACCCAGGCGGGAGGCGGGCGGGGGTAGGAGGGAT